>NC_045689.1:13459660-14071709 GCF_003331165.1 Xiphophorus hellerii | reverse complement strand
ATTTGTTTCTTCTTGTGCATTCTGCTCTGTCGAACCCCCAGTCGGTCGAGGCAGATGGCTGCTTGTACTGATCCAGGTTCTGCTGGAGGTTTTGTCCTGTTAACGGGAATTTAATTCTCTTCGCTGTCACTACATGCATGCTCTGTAGGAGGGATTGCTGTAAAGTCAACGACTCAATGCAAGCTCGTCCAGAAGGAGTGAAAATTTGAAATTGATGACTCAATGCAATCTGCTCCGTTTCCTTAGATAGAAACTTTTTAAACTACTTAGAATAATTTACTGAGCTTAATGTACTGCTTGATCACTAGAATAAAGTAAATGTTCATTTTTAATAAAAAAAATGCCTCAAGATGATTCATTTGGTGTGAATCGGTACTCCATAAATAAAACTTAGCTGAATGGAATTAATAAAAATTAAGAACTACCTCGAGGTTATTTAACTTTACCTCAAATCAACAGCTAGACAGTTGAAACCTGTGCACATTAGTTATGACAGGACAATAATCCTAAACACCCAACCAAACTGCTTTTGTAATGTACAAAGTAGGCTGACACTGAGCTTCTTGGATAGCCCTTATGATATGATAAATATTTGGGTCAGTGCAAGAAAACCATCTCATTTAAACAAGTTATCACCTCTAACGGAAAGCTTTGCATCCAACCAGAATTATGCCAGGATCTTGGTGATGGCTCAAAGACACTGAATCACTGAAGTTCTGTCCAATATGATCATTCCACTACAGAACAAGAACTGGAAAAATAGATGAAGGCCCAAATTAATGGGCCTTCATCTAACCCTAACCCTAAACCACAGACCTTTGGACCCGACTGCTCCATATCTCCGTCTTCTGTCTTCTGCTGTCAGAAAAACCTGACAGATGAGTAGACAGTGGGTTCAGCTGGCTCTCTCTGAGCCTTTTGATTCCTCAGGGCATCTTGGGAAATGTCTGCATACAATAACTGTAACATATAGGATGAAATAAAACTATGTGAAACTTCTACAAGATCAAATACACTGCAGACAGACTTGTGGAACTGCACATTACAAAGGCAATACTTTCCCCTACCTCTGGCTTTTGCTGGGATGGTGAGGGAGCTGTAAAAGTTCAATCAAAATAAAGGTTTAGCTCTGACAACATTAACATTACATTTACATTAATTTCTTACCTCTATGCTTTAGACTCCTAAAGTTAAAATTGCTAGATACCTTTGTGAGGAGGAGCAGTGCGTTTCTTTGGTACTGGGCGTCGGGGTGGAGGCTGTGGAGGCTGATGTGATCTATCTTTATGTCCATCTGCAAGTAAGACCTCTATCCTGGGATGTGGCTGTTGCTTGACTTCTGAACTCAGGCAGCGAGCCAATCCCAAAATGACAGGAAGACAAAGAAAGGCAACAGTGCAGACCAGAACCCTGTGTAAGGGTTTTCTCTCAAAGGCAACACCTGCATGTTGGGGATGACAGAGAAGAACAACAATGCACAAACACTAATGACTAAAATATGCATGATCCATGTTTGATTAGCACATGCAAATGAGTATATACCTTTTGTGACATTCACTTGCATCAAATGGCTTACATCATGGCTTCCATCACTCCATTTCACGTTGCATGTGTAAAACCCTTCATCTGACTGTCTAACACTCAAAATCTTTAAATGTAGTTTGCTTTGATTGGCACTGACTGGGCCAATGGTGAAACGGTGCCTTGCGCTGTTTTCAACAGTGGTTGAAGTTGTGAGATTTTGCTTTTTCCAATTGCCTGTCCAGTTACCTCCACAGTGTTGAACCACACAGAACAGAGACAAACTGCCCCCTGCAGGCACGAAGAATGTCTCACGTTTTCCAAATACACCATAACTGCATTCTTCAGAAAAAACACCTAAATGACAGAGCATTCAATTAGATTAATAAAGAGCATTTTGTTTGAAAAAGCTAAATTGGCAGCAGTCATTCACTTTACTCATACACTTGGTTTCTATATGTTTAATATTCCTTAAACCACAAAAAAGCCTTAAAATGAATTAATCATTTAATGAAGAATAATCTCAAAAAGTCTGAATTTTTAAATTTCAAAAGAGAACACCTGATTTGTTAAAATAATATGGAAAAAGATCAAGTACAAGTGACATAAGAGTAAAACTTTACTTTGACTTATCATGGCTTTATGAACAGTATGTATTCATCTTAGTCAAATTATACAACTACTAAAACGGCCAACCATTACTTTGGAAAATTGCAGTTTTATTTCCTGGAGCTTCCTCAACAAAATCTAACCAAATACAAAACGTAGCTTGAAATGTGACAAGACAGCATGCACGTTTTCAGACTAGGCTGAGTTGAAAAATGTTCTTACCTCCTTGAAAGATACACAGACAGCTGATCACACGCAAGGTAAACGCATACATGTCTGGAAAAATAAACAATGCTGTTGTTCAGCAAGCGCAAAATCTCAGTTCCCTTGTAAAGATCAAGTCTCCATGTTGTGGTTCACTGAAATAATCTGACAGTCGAGCACTCTTGTAACTTAACATAACCTGTTTATTCAAACCATTTTCAGCCTTTCTCTTAGCCTTTGCTATTTCTGTGACTGCCAGGGATCATTTTCGGTTTTCGCTTTTCTTGCTGCTTTTTTTTTCTCTAGGGGGCGTCAGAGGAAGGAAGTGAAACACTAATCCAGCCCCTTCACACTTTTCTGAACACAAACACACACATGTTAGGATTTGATTTACAGGAAAGCACTGACTTCAAGAGCAGGAATACCGACTTTCAAGCAGGAAATGAGGCTCATTTCAAGGAAGTGTAAACTCCAGTCTTACAAAAGACCTCAGAAACTCATTTGTTCTGCTTTGTATTTTCTGTAGCTCTTGTGGCTTATTTGAGTTGATTTGTTTTTGACATTTTTAAAAAAAAAAACATTTTAACAGATGGTTGATTTATGAAAGCAACTTGAGCTTGTACATATAATAACTCCATGCAGATCATTATTAATTTTTGGATTCAAAAAATGTGAAAGTGTCTGGGATTTCTTAAACATCTGGTCTTACTAAAGTATACATTGTTCTTAAATTTCACAACATCAATTTAATTTGTTATGATGTCAAGCAATAGATCAACATAAAGCAGCACATAACTGTGAGCGACTTTCTGAGAAATTAATAATTTAGTAAAACATTTTTACTAGTTTAATTCTGAAACTATGACACATTTGTCCTATTCTGATTCCCTTAAATAAAATGCAGTCCTCCCAAAAGCTTTTAGAAGCTTTTAGAAGTAAATAATATTAATCTCTATTATTTTAATCTCAGTGGAAATCCAGCTATACTCTGAAGGTGTTAAGAGATTTGATATTGAACATTAGTGAATGAACAGCATAATGAAGACCAGATAACACAGATGAATATGTGGAGAAACTGAGAGCAGGTAAATGTTATTAAAATTAATACCCATTTTCTTCCGAGTGTAGTTGTGGTGCTATATTTAGGGTATTATTAGTCTGGTCCTATAGGAATACCTGTAATCTGAAGTCTGTCATAACTTTTCAAACTTGTCTTTGCAGAGATAGTTTAAGTCTATATATACTGCACACAATTTGTGTTCCTTTGGAAACTTTTTTTTTAAATTGTTGTACCACAGTTGTGCACAGCTACTCTTAGATGTTTTTGTACTTAGTCATTTTGAAAACCAATAAATTTCAGTTCTACCTTCTGCTGGCTGTGACGATGCCCTCATATTTGAGTCAGTTCATTTCATTTCAGTTTTAAAGTACTTAAAGTATAAAGCCCCCCTCTTGGTTCTACTTTACATATAATATTTGTGAAGATTAGAAATTGATTTCTGAGCCAAAGGTCTAATACTTTAGAAATATTGAAAAGATTACTATATTTTTGCTGAGGATTGGGGAACAATGATCTTTGATGTGTTCAACTGTAATTGTTAGTCTAATTGTATATACATTGTTGCCTAATTGTCTTATATACAGATGTTTATATTAAGTATTGATAGTCAGAAATAGACATTAAAACAATATTTTCTGTTGTATGTATCACAGTAACACAAACGTTTCAAGCGCTTTTACTGTGTCACATTTTGGCAGCGCTAATTTTACTCCCATGTTCATTTCATTCACTCCCATAGGACTACGCAGTAAACAAGAGAGAAAGCGAAAAAGACTGTCTTGTGTATGAACCACAAGTGCAAACCTAAATCTTTCTGATGCGGAACAAGGTCTAGCTGACAGAAGCTGAATATTTAGATTAAAACCTATTTTATTACTTTGACAAAAAAAAAAAAAAAAAAATCATAAACCAGAAAGGTTCTTAATGTGTTAAATAATAAACAAAAGGGTGACATATCACACCGGGAAGTTTCGATGGATATAATTGAGATTCTTTAACTCCGCCCAAACGCCACGTCAAAGATCGAACCAGAGCACAGAAACGAGCGCACCCCTTGCACACACTGACTCGTTGTCTGTGAATGAGATAAACAAAGAGCCGGCGACTTTTTTGGGACTACAGTCTAAGCTTCTCAAGCTCCTCAGAAATATGGACGCCGGTAGGTTGAGCGTGGCTGTGTCCCTTTTCAGCCATGTTGGTTTTATGTCACCGACCAGCTAAAGCAAACGCTCTCCAGCATCTTAAGGGTTGACAAGTGATCGAGCTAACATGCTAGGTTAGCATTCAGTGCGTTAGCAGCATGCCGGGGTGGTGAGCTAGCAAGACTACCGTGTTCTGTCTGCAGAGTTGGCAGCTTATGGAAACAAACACTATGCATGGGACAAACATAGAGACCGCAGTTATAAGCAGATAGTAAGGAATATATTAAAGGTTTGAAGTTGTCAGCTATAGAAAATGTAAGGCTTCCTGCTTAACCAGCTAGTCCAAAATGGACCTGTCAAACTCTTTAAACTTCAGATTAATTTCCTTTAGAGGAGAATGTGCTAACTGATTTTTTCTGAATGATTTTTAAATGTTATAGCTTTCCGGAATAGTTGAGATGTGCTCCCTCTCTCGGGTTTTACAACTCTGTATTTATAGGCGTTGTGTTTTTGACTTGGATCCGAGTGTTTAGATGGCGCATTTAGTAGTATGTGCTAAATATATACTGAATTATTTGTCGATTTGCGAAATGGAACAACGTGTCTTCTTTTAAACACATTTTGATCTCCGTTTTCCGGCTTCGTTTCAGCTGTTGATCTGCCCTTTGCTCGTAATGCCGCGATGGGCATCGTAAAGTGCTTAGCCAATGCAAACCCAGCTGTAAAACCTCTGATGTGTGAATTTGCAAGTCACCCCTGGCTGCCAGGGCTTGGCCCCAATCCATAGAAAAACCTCTGTGCTGTCAGCTCTCGCCATTCATACCTTCATGTGTTAAATAACAGGCTAACCAACTTTACCAGCCTACTAACTTGGTGACTATTAGATTTCATCTCATAGCTTCAGCTTCAACCTGGTATTAGAAAAAAATACCAGACTGCTGTCACTTTAAGCTATGTTTGCTTTAAACTGACACTGGCATCCCTTACTATTTTTCTACATTGTCAGCTTTAGTCAGGATCAGTGCATATTTCCCCATAAGGGAACCAATATAATGTTGACCTCCTGGCAAAGCACCATCTGAAAATATTTTCTGCCTTTGGTTTGTGTTTATTTTGATAGGTTGTGAATATAAGCTGATGAAGTTTGACATTATGCCAGTCTTTGCCTTTCAGCAGCTGACTCAGAAGCGTCAAACCATCGGCAGCATGCATGACTAGGCAATGTCCTGCTCAATGTTTAATTGCTCTACACTATTATTTGACTGAATTAATTACAAACCGCCGACTGGTGCCGCTTTGATTCTGTCAGTGTGGGTGTGTTGCGTGTACCCGTTAGTCCCCCAATCAGTGGGAACGGACAAGCTTCCAGTGTGTTCTTCTTACAGATGGAACCAGATAAGTGTTCAGGGCCTGGTCTGGTCTGCCCTCTGCAGCTAAAGGCCTCCAGTACTATCAGTCAATCAATCAATCAAATTTTATTTGTATAGCACATTTCAGCAGCAAGGCATTTCAAAGTGCTTTACATCATATCAAACACAGAAACACAATGCAACATAGAATCAACAATCAAAACACGGCATTAAGTCAAGTTCCATCAATAAATTTGTAATTGATTACTTTTCAAATACAATCCTAAACATTTGGGTTTTTAGTCGAGTTTGCATCCATAAAATGTTTACCGGTTACACTCTACTGTGTTATATGGAACAAAATACCTATTGCTATTTTTATTCCTGCACAGTGGCGCAGTTGGTAGCACTGTTGCCTTGCAGCAGGAAGGTCCTGGGTTCGGTTCCCGGCAGGGGTCTTTCTGCATGGAGTTTGCATGTTCTCCCTGTGCATGCGTGGGTTCTCTCCGGGTACTCCGGCTTCCTCCCACAGTCCAAAAACGTGACTGTCAGGTTAATTGGTCTCTCTAAATTCTCCCTAGGTGTGAGTGCGTGTGCATGGTTGTTTGTCCTGTATGTCTCTGTGTTGCCCTGCGACAGACTGGCGACCTGTCCAGGGTGTACCCCGCCTCTCGCCCGGAACGTAGCTGGAGATAGGCACCAGCAACCCTTCCGACCCCACTAGGGACAAAGGGTGAACAGAAAATGGATGGATGGATGGATTTTTATTCCCACTCACACTCACAATCACACAGTTTAAAACGATGTAGAGAGCATTTTAATGGGCTTCTGGCACTAGTCGACAATATGGAAACATTCTTGAGTTTTGTGTGCGTTTGCTCCAACTGGGCCTGTATTCCCCCATTAGAGCTGTTCTTCTAACAGCATTTATTATGCTGTTAGAAGGCAATTGTTTGTTGTTGACTGTTTGGAGGGTGGAAAAAGAGCGGCACCAGACGGTTGAAGTATTCAGGAAAAGATGAGGTGCTGGCTTACAACTATTGATCCAGTGTTTTCCAGGAATGATGATGTCATAGTGAGTGAGTGCTGTTGAGACGAATCTCTAATTCGTCTGGAGTCCTTGAGGACTCCAGTCCTCAAGGGCCGGTGTCCTGCAACATTTAGATGTGCGTCTGCTGCACCACACCTGAATAGAATAATTAGGTCATTAAGGCACTGGAGAACTGATCTACACAAGGAGGAGGTAATTAATCCATTTCATTCCTGTGTTTTGTACCTGTGGCACATCTACAAACTGCAGGACACCGGCCCTTGAGGACTGGAGTTTGACACCCCTGCTCTAATGGGAAGTAGTGCGTTAAACCTACAGTGTGACGATGAGTCATGAGAGTTACAAAAGAAAAAAAACAAAGAAGCCACCTGACTGATTGAAGTTGAGCAACTTGATTTTTTGAGTCCAATTCTTTACTTCTATCTCCCTCTTATGTTCTCTAAAGGTTTGAGTCCAGAAAAGGTGACCACCTTTACAAAACGCCTGCGATCCGAACCACGTTATCTGTTGGCCCAGAATGTTTCCACCTGCATCGACCCGTTGGAGGTTTGTTTGCATCGACAGACTGTCCAGGATACTGTGCACATCTTTCAGCACTCTATTCCCACGGAAGGCAAACCTATCACCAACCAAAAAAACTCAGGTATGACACATACATTACCTGTCGCTTACAAACCCTACAGAGAACAGATGAAAGATAACAATATGTACATAACTTTGGGTCAATGAAGATGCATGCCTTTCCAATCATTTGCTTTGAGAGATTAACTAATTGACAAATCAATATCACTTTTGTGTAATTTGATTTTCAGTAGAAATCCATGTGTTAAAATTACCCAGTTCATTCTTGAATTTATTTAGGAATATGTTGAGTGACAGTTTTGTGTCATGCCTTCACTAACTGGTTTATTGCTGTTTTACAACAACAGGGAGATGTTGGATCTTCTCGTGCCTCAATGTATTGCGACTTCCCTTCATGAAGAAGCATAATTTAGAAGAGTTTGAGTTTAGTCAGTCATATCTCTTCTTCTGGGACAAGGTAACGTCCTCTGCACAATCTCATTCTTCTGCTATTGATACCTGGTTTTTGTGTTTTGCAGCATGGCAGTAACTACAGTTTCTTCTGTTAGCATAATGTTTGTGGATCTGTTTGAATCGATGCAATGTACGCAGCGCTCTGTCACCTTGTCATTGTTCCTAAAGCCCTCTTTTGTGTGTTTTGTTTTGAACTGATGTCACAGTGACCTCTCACTGTTTCAAGCTTTGCACGTTTTTTCCCTAGTTTTTTCTTTCTCCAACATGTTGGGACATTTTCCCAGTCAGGAATGCAGCTTTAATTTGTGACTTGTTGAAGGGAAATTGAATAACATTGCAAGTAATATTAGTCGTAAATTTAGCAACAGGAAGGTAGATCTTTAAAATTGGTTGCTTCTGTTTGTGAGTAAATCTACCAAAGTGAGCATCTCCTCTCTTCGTGAGGATATTTTTGGTCTAAAGACTAATAAGAAATATCATGTCTGGATTAGAACCTGATGGTGAGGATTTTTATTTACAAGTTAAAAGTCTTAACAATTACAAAAACATAGGACTAATAATTTAAAGTCTAATAATTACAAAAACATAGGACTAATAATTTAGAAACTCTTTTATAAACAAAAACACAACTGATCCATTCTTCCAGCCTGGTTGGGACGACAAGTTGTCCCTTCCCTCCTTCATTCAATCATTCATTCATATTTTTTTTTAAAGAAAATATGAATTATACAATTTAACACAATTTCACATAATCATCTCTTTGCCGGCTTATTTATCCAATGAATTTTAACCTGCTCTTGTTCACCAAAACTATTTTTTTTTTAGCATTTATACTTTTTCCTGATTTCACTGTCAGAAAGCATAACAGGTAAAAATTTACCCAGTAAAAAAAACTATTATTAAGAAGGCCCATGTTCTTTTTTAACAAAATATCCTGATTCAAGTCAAACACATTATCTGACAAAACACTCACTTGCTTAAATTAGACCTTTGCGATGCTGTTTTGGCTATATTTACCTTTTTGATGGTTATTAAGCAAAAATCTGGGCTGGGGCATAACCCTGCTGGTTCTAATACAATAGTTGCTGCAGTTTTTATTTTAAACAGTAGATGTCACAGCAGAGTAAATCTACCTCTATTCATCAAGTGAAAATGCAGAAACACAAACCTTCCAAAAGTCTCCGTGTGGATGTTTCTGTCCTTGTTATGGGAAGAGAAACGACAGGCGTTGACCAGGTGCTAGAGGTGACAGAATGCACTAAAGTGCAGCTGTTCTCATTATTTCTGCTCATCTCTGCCTGACCTGCAAACCAACAGCACTACTCCCACACTTTAACAGACACAGCTCGGCATGTTCTGTGAGTTTTGATGGCTATGGTATGAGCCTTCAGTTTATTTTAGGCATAGCGATGGGAGAAGCGTTGTACATATGTGTGTTTAACAGCATAAAATACATCCACCCACACACACAGTGTGGGTGCTGAGCTCTTGCCATCAAAGGTGAATGTTGAAACTATTTTTCTACATAAGTTGCAGAAGTTTGCAGACGGTGAGAAAAAATTGTTGAATGTGTCTTTTTATTCAGTGTATGTAGACTTTGGGATTCAACAGGGCAGCATAAAATAACAGTCAGGAATGCAGCTTTACAAGCACAACTTAGTTTAGTTGTGCTTCCACAAGCACAACTATATGTAGAAAAAATGTGGCCCCTCTTCATAACGGACTGAAAAAAATCAGGTTAATTAATGTGAACTATAAACATGAGAGTTGTTTTTTTTCAGATTGAGCGTTGCTACTACTTCCTCCATGCGTGCGTGGAGACGGCACAGAGAAAGGAGCCGGTAGACGGACGTCTGGTTCAGTTCCTTCTCTCCAACCCAACCAATGATGGCGGGCAGTGGGACATGCTGGTCAATCTCATTGGTTAGTTCTCATGAAACATAATCATAGTAAATTAAAGCTAATATTTTCTTGGATCTGCACATTGTTTCTGCTTTTCACTTCAGATGTTTTCTCATTGCTTTTGTTTAGAGAAGTACGGCGTCATTCCAAAGAAATGCTTCCCAGAGTCACACAGTTCAGAGGCTTCACGGAGAATGAACGACATCCTCAATCATAAAGTACAATTGGCACATTTAGATCAGTGTTCTGTTGAAATCATATTATATCTTCATCATTGACTTGTGTTAGTAATAGAACAGAGCTGTTTTTGTCTTCCGCTTTGCTTCAGCTGAGGGAATACTGCTTGAGACTGAGGAACATGGTGGCCAGTGACGCTACGAAGGCCGAACTATCTAAAGCTATTGACTCCATGATAGAAGAGGTGAGCCTATCAGGGAATACACACTCATGTTTTCTTCTATCATGTTGATGTGCTGATTGACTTTGGAGAGATTTTTTTAATTTTGCTGTAGGGGAAAGTACTGACTGTAGTCTCACTAATAATAATAATAATACATTTTATTTGTCTCTTGACGCTCAAGGTCACCTTATATAATTTAACATAAAAACAAACACAAAATTGAAATGCATAGTAAAGATGGGTTTTGAGTTTGGACTTGAAGTGTGGCAAAGAGTCGATGTTACGGAGATCAGGTCAGTGAATTCCAGAGTTCAGGCAGTAAAACATTTCCACAGTGAAACATTTGCTGTGAAAACAAAGGATTACAGAGTGAAAAACTTGGTCTGATCAGCTTCTCTCTCAACACCTTGATTTTTAGTAGAAGCAAAAAATAGAAATGTTTGAATGTTTTTTACAGGTTATAAGGGTATGTAATATGTATATATACACATGTATGTATATGTATATATACATTTATATATGTGTATATATTATTAGAAAATGTGATGCATTTTCTAATACTTGTTGGCACTTTTATGTTACCTTTAATATACAGTGTAATTTTTTGCGATATGTTACAAATATATTTTGTGAGGGCACATAATAGTAGGCAGTTCAAAATAAAAAGTAAAATTCAACTCCAAATACCTACATTTAAAAATAAAAACTGTATTTATTTATAAAAGAACATAAAGTCAGTATTCAGATCAGAATTGTGAATTTTTATGGACTGTTTAACTTATCTAGTCACTGTGAACTGCAAGGTTCAGTTCTGTAAGGAATATGATTGTGTTTTTACTTTGGATACAAGAGTATACGATTTTAGAACTATTTTTACTCAGTTCTTTTTTTCTCCACATATTCAACTTTGTCTGGTTAGAGTTCTTCAAGCTGCTTTAATAGGATTTTTCTCTTGCTCCTGATTCTGAGGAGGAAAAATTACAATTGCGACAAGTCTAATCTGGTCACAATCGTAAGTTGTTTAGTCTAACAAAATGAATGACTCAACAAGCATCTGGACCAGTAAAATTTCATTTGTCTGCAATTTGTGACTTGATGATTTCCTCTCAAGTGCAAAAGACTGAAGCAGAGTCTAGTACTTAACAAAACCTCAAGGAATTTTAAAGATCGAGTTCCTCAAATCATTCGTTGAACCAATACAGCTCTAATTGGCACTATTTGTTGAAGAATTAATTTTTATTACATGTTCCACTTTCCACCTCAAAGTTTCAAGTTGAAAAACGAAGAAATGTTATCTCGGATATCAGAATACTAAATGGGTAAAGACAGTCTTCAATACCCAATATGGCTGCCTTAGATGGACAACTTAGTGATAACAGCACTTCAGCCACAATTTATTTACATTCTTGAACATTTTCCCTTTTGAATCTTTCACACAGTGCTAACCAATCTCCTCTATTGAACTTGTTGGTGTTTGATAGTACAACATAAAGTGAAATGTGTTATTACTTTGCCTGCAAACACCATTGAAAGCCATCCAAGTTCCTCAGTGGTGTCTGTACCCCGGTGTAGTAATCGTCATTGTGAGGTGATAATACATGACAAAACTCTGGTTGATGGCATCTCTCAAAGCCAAGAGACTGTGATGCATTTTCTAATACTTGTTGTTGGCACTTTTATTGTCATAGCTATAAATACCAGAAAGTATCCGGACGAGCTTCAGCATCTCACTAAATTTACATCCAGTACAGGCAACAAGGGCAGTGAAAGGTGACTCAACTGGCCAAATATATTACTGGTGTGCAGAGCTTGAATACATGTCACTTGAAGTATCATAAACTAAATATTACATCCAACCGATCCATGGATGTTATAATTTATTACATTGTGCACTTCTACTCTTTCATATTTCTTTCTAATTAGATTAAACATACACACACTTTTCTAAATTTAAGCCTCTTTATCTTTCTCATGCTCTAAAACACATTCTGCTGCTAGAAAACCAAAGTCCATTGTGATCACAGAGCAGAAATGTAACCTGGAGAGTATGATCCTATGTAGTTTTTGTCTTCCTTCTGAAAGTTACATAAATGACTAAAACATGTACTTACGTTTTACAAGAAAGAAACAGGCTGCAGTGCATGATGGTCCAATAAAGTGTTGAGCCTTGGTACACCACCTTTAGTGAGACTCAGAATAGTTTTACAGACACTGAAATCACAGTTCAAAGTTCAAAACTCACTACCAAGAGGCTTATTTAATGTATGAAGGATTCTGTAAATGATTTCTGCTGAAGTGGTTAATTGTTTACTCCATTCAGCTTTGTGCAGAGAATGTGTGAGTTTGATGGTCAATCAAGTTGAGTGAGTTGAGCTTCTCAGTTCTTGCAGGTTATGCATTTATGGAGCATTTTGCAATGTAAAACAGAATGCTGCTGTTGTAGTTGAGTTATTAATAGAGAAGCAGACTTTGGACAGTCTGCTTCTCCACTGAATTGTTTCATTTTGACCAGCAGAGGGAGCTATCCATCAATGCATACCTGGGGAGAACAATGTCCAGTGTAACAGTGGACGTAAAAATAAATTGAAGGTATTGAAGTTTGCCAGTCAACAGGTATTTGCTAAAAATAAAGACAATTTGAGATATGGAACAAAAATTCAGGCTTTCATATTTAAACAGGATAGCATAAGTTAATCAAATTTCATTGAGAATGTTGAACTCATCTTGATGCATGCCTACACGTTTTGTTTTTTAGTTATATCATAAAGCTTCCCTCTCTTCTATCTGTAATGACGAGGTTAATTAATTTATTTTTATCAGTATTTGCTACACACCAGCAGCTCATCTGCTCGTTTTTCCTTGTGCAGTTTGTGTCTAATGCTCATACGTCATGTCTAAAGCAGTAACCATGGACGATAGTGATCTTGTTTATGGAACAGTCAGTGATCTGTTGCTGCACAGCAAAGCCCAGTGCAACAGTCAGCCCTCTTCATGTGTGTAAACAAACACATGTGCCACAAGCGTAACACGTGCCCCTCAGCGTGTATGTTGTGTGGGTTTAACGCCTAATTCGCTCTTCCTGTGTGTCTGTGTGTGTGTGGGAGGCCAGTCAATCAATCTCCCATCGACGCAGTGCGGAGGCCTGGTTAAACACTCTTTGTTGTCAGCTGTTAGGTTGTATTGTGCTGCTGACTGCTTGCTTGTTTAAACAGTTGTTTGCATCTACCTGCACCTTCATGGATGTCCTCTCATCGCCACACACATACACGTATCGGATACGTATGTTATGCAACAGTTAGGTTTCCTGCTGCTACTCTGCACCGCCGTTTTGTGGAAGGTGATGGAGGATTGTTTTTGTGTTTGTCCACCTGCAATCGTTTTGTTATGTGAAACACAACTCAGTCACGGTTGTTGCAGACGAACGATTCACTCTGTTAGAAGAACGATGGGCGTAAACAGAGCCAAACTACGCACGGATGTCGCTCCAGGCTAACTTGCACAGTAGTATTCAAGCCAACGATGACGAGACTACATTTGTCTAGAGCGGCGTGATATTAGGAAACATTACTCTCTGTTGTTGTTATTATTATATTATAAAAAGTTAAATAAATATTTGAATTCAAATTTTAATGTGCAAGCCTTTAAATTAAAAGTGTAATTTATCTTTTTGATTAAGAGCAACTGCAGTTTTTATTAATCATACAGCTCATTGATTTTTCTGTCTTAAATCTTTGCTTTTGATTTTTTTCAGATTAACTCAATTTTGTTTTGTAAGAGATGTAGTCCACATGATGTCACAGGTAAAGTAGTCTAAGAAGGCTAACAATGCACTTGAAAAACATACAGAGATTTAAGATGTGGTGGTCTAGATTTGGGGTAAATTTTAGCTTCGTATTAGCTCAGTCTGTTATAATCAACTGGAAATACTGTTGAACTTCTTGGAGGCTACAAACCTCTGCATCTCAGAAGGTAATCTTGAAGAAATTTCTGCCTCTTACTAAAACACATCTGCCAGTGGATTGTTAATTAGGTTAACAAACTACCTCATGATTCTTACAGTCTGTGAAATTCCTGCCCTCAAGTCCTAATCTGTGCTCACCACCTGCTCTGTTTGTGCTCTTGAATCTCTTGGCCTTAATTTCTTTCCTCTACGTTGAGGGAACTAGTTTTACCTCAGTTTGCTCACATGTGCTTCAGCCAGGATCAAAGCGTCTTGTCAGACCTACTTTCATGTGCGTGGAAGTGATGCTGTCCAACTGGCCTATGTGGCGGCTGGGATTGTGCCCTGGTCTTTATCACGTCGGCCCCGTACACACCGCAGTGACAGCCAATAGGTGTCAGCGTCTCTGCTTCCACTCACCAGATTTGCCGCTCACTTGACTTTAATGAATATATTTGCGTGTCAAGAACCTGTTCTTATCGTAACAGCCGGTTGGGGATGTTCAATCAAACGAAGCTCATGACATTAATTTCAGAACCGTGACATAAGACTCCTGGTTTGAATTATGACATCATTTCTGGTATCTGTGTTGTTCAGGCTCAGATGATGACTGATTGACTCATCATGAGTCCAACTTCAAGACGTCACAAAGAGTCAACATACACACCTAAATAGGGGAAAAAACGAGTCACAGGAAACGACATATATGCTGTACTTCACACACGTAAAGAAATACACAGATGTTATCCCTCACGCCATGATTGGAGCCTCTCTGCTCCATTGCGTCATGGAATCAGACGCACCATGTGCAGCTCTGATCTTGGCTCTGAACATGCAGAGTGTGATTCCTGAGACAAGTCTAATTTATGAGTCGGTCATCAGCTGACAGAGCAGTTACCCTCTGCTACTCGGAGGCCCTGTGCATGCGGGCCGCGGGCCCCCATCATTTGTTGTTCTATGTGGGTGGGTTGCTGCATGTGTGTCTGTGTTTCAGGTTGCAGGAATAGCCGCAGCCTGAGTCGTCTGCTTGCCTTTTTTTTTCCTTCTTTTTCTTCTTTCGACTTTCTCCACACAATTGCTGGGATTTAACAATGACCACATGTGTTGAATGTTTACAAAACATGGAAGTTTAATCAAAACCTCTTTCAATTTTATCCAAACTGTTTGCATGGTGTCATTTGCTTATACTCACAAGTCCAGCTTCTAGACAATGGTTATACATTTATTTCTGAGGAGCAATTAAGAGCACCGTTTACCTCATTTTGACATTCAGTTTGGTGAGAATGCATTTTAACCCTAAAGTTTGCTGGCCACCATATGTACACAACAAATTACTTCTATTTTTTTTCTATAACTTTTCAGTGTGCGACATATTCAATAGGTGTTCTTTTGTTTGTTCTTTATTATTAAAGATTGCTCAAATTATTCTGCTGTGCAGAATTATTTTCATTTATTGTGCGAGAGTACTTTTTCCTTAATTTTTCATACTCTTGGGGGGGATAAACATTTAAACTCTAATCTTTATTTGTATTTTCAGGCTGCATTTATTAGCACCCTGATGAAGAAATATGTAAATTTATAAATTGGTTTTATCACAGAAGAATCATCCAAATGCTCTTAAATTTACAATTAGTGCAGTTAACTGGTACCAGTAACAAGTCCCATAGAATATATCCAACTTTTTTAAAAGTTACTTAGTCTTTCTAGGAACTTGTAGTTTATCCGTGATTTTGTGTTTTCTTGGGGAAAAGGATATGATGTGATGCATCATATCTCTTGGCCAGTACTCTGGAACAGGACTCGGATTTATCTTGTCACCACCTAGCTTTACGGCAGTAAATTGGGTAAAAAAAAAAATATTGCAAGGCTCATTGTGGCAAGACATTTTTACTGAGAGCTACAGTAAAGAGTGACATCTTGTGGGCGCTAACCGAGCCACCATCACAAACAGCCAAAAATGAGTTTACTAAACACAACTGAAATCATGTTTGTTGATCAGATGAGACTAATGGCACACACCACAAAGTCTGTATCTGAAAGACACCACCAGCCCCTTCGTTATTTTGTGTTAAACTGCCCGCAGCAGTGTGGATGCCCCAAGGTACATTACCTAGCGATCTTCCTCAGATCACTGGATGATTTGCTTTGGGGAACAGATCTTTCTAATTGAAAATACTTGACATGTCTGACTGAACTTTCAGGATTTAAAGATTTAAATGTATTAATTGAATGTTTTTGGATTTTAAAAAGTCTAAACTTCAGCCAGCTTGGCCATAAAAGGCTTAAATTAAAGATAAATTATTTTGTAAATGTGCACATTACTTCTTTACATCTGTTTTTCATTTACCTTAATTTGTTGAGGTGCTCCTGTGGTAATAATTTGTTATGCTAGTTGTAGTTCCAACTTAAGAACTCAGGTATTTTATGGTAAAATAAAACTATAAAGCACGGATTTACCATTTAAGTTCTGTTCCTGAAAGTGGTATTTTGCTTGGGGAAATGAAATACAATTGTTTTTGTCAAATTATGTGAAGTTGTTAATTAACCGAAGTTAACTTGACCAAGTTTAACTCGGCTCTCAAAAAGTCTCAAATTTACCCCATTGATATTTGCAGAAACCCTTAAGGATTAATGACTAAACCCAGAAATCCATTTTGTCTCAGTGCACCTTTAATTTCCCCTTGGCATCAATAAAGGACTTTTTGAATTTGAATTGAATTTGAATCGGCTTGACGTTCGTGTGTGAAAGGTGCCAAGTGACTCAGGTTCTTTTGACCAGATGAAACATGGTGTCTGCTTTCCATAAACCAAAACTTTCAGGCAACAAACACTTCCAGGTTAAAGGTTGGGGTTTCTAAAAATCATTCTGTGCCATATTATACAGATGCTATAAAAATACATTTCTTTTTTATGTTATTACAGTTTTTTTTTTTATTTCCATGTCTGCGCGTGTGGTGTTCTGTATACTGTCAGTCATTTCTTGTCTGCTGTATGGGTAGTTTCACTCCTAACATCAGATGACCTGTTTGTTTTGGTCACACACAACATCTAAATATGTAAGATGGGTGTCAGCCATCCAGTAAACACTGGAAACAGATCTTATCAGACTTTGGCCACAGTTGGCGTCAGTGTCGTGCAGTCGGTCGGTCACTGTTTACAGCTTGACATGCAAACTAACTGTGACAGACCTGGGGTGGATTTTCATTCAGATACTGAATTACAACAAAGGGGGCTGCACAATAACAGATCCCCACGAAATAAGTGGATAATGTTGAACTGTTCTCTTTTCAGATTTTAAGATTAAGATTTGAGTGAATGCATGTTTGATGCAGTTTGAATTAATGGAATGCCAGCCGTCTTGATTTGATAAATATAATTTATAGTGAATTATATCAGTGTTTCAGAATCTTCCATCCATCCATCCATCCATCTTCTTCCGCTTATCCGAGGTCGGGTCGCGGGGGTAGCAGCTTCAGAAGGGAGGCCCAGACTTCCCTCTCCCCAGCCACTTCTTCTAGCTCCTCCGGGGGAATCCCGAGGCGTTCCCAGGCCAGTCGAGAGACATAGTCCCTCCAGCGTGTCCTGGGTCTTCCCCGGGGCCTCCTCCCGGTGGGACGTGCCCGGAACACCTCACCAGGGAGGCGTCTAGGAGGCATCCTGACCAGATGCCCGAGCCACCTCAACTGGCTCCTCTCGATGTGAAGGAGCAGCGGCTCTACTCTGAGTCCCTCCCGGATGACTGAGCTTCTCACCCTATCTCTAAGGGAGAGCCCAGCCACCCTACGGAGAAAACCCATTTCGGCCGCTTGTATCCGCGATCTCGTTCTTTCGGTCATGACCCAAAGCTCATGACCATAGATGAGGGTGGGAACGTAGATCGACCGGTAAATCGAGAGCTTCGCTTTTTGGCTCAGCTCTCTCTTCACCACGACGGACCGGTACAGCGCCCGCTTGACAGCAGACGCTGCGCCAATCCGCCTGTCGATCTCCCGCTCCCTTCTTCCCCCATTCGTGAACAAGATCCCGAGATACTTAAACTCCTCCACTTGGGGCAGGACACCCCCCCTGACCCGGAGAAGGCACTCTACCCTTTTCCGGCTCAAGACCATGGCCTCGGATTTGGAGGCACTGATCCTCATCCCGGCCGCGTCACACTCGGCTGCGAACCGCTCCAGCGAGAGCTGCAGATCACGATCTGATGAAGCCAAAAGGACCACATCGTCTGCAAAAAGCAGAGATGAGATCCTAAGGCCACCAAATCGGATCCCCTCAACACCTTGGCTGCGCCTAGAAATTCTGTCCATGAAAGTGATGAACAGAATCGGTGACAAAGGGCAGCCCTGGCGGAGTCCAACTCTCACCGGAAACGAGCCCGACTTACTGCCGGCAATGCGGACCAGACTCTGACACCGGTCATACAGGGACCTGACAGCCCGTATCAAAGGGCCCGGTACCCCATACTCCCGGAGAACCCCCCACAGGGCTCCCCGAGGGACACGGTCGAACGCCTTCTCCAGGTCCACAAAACACATGTAGACTGGTTGGGCGAACTCCCATGCACCCTCCAGGACCCTGCCGAGGGTGTAGAGCTGGTCCAGCGTTCCACGACCAGGACGAAAACCACACTGCTCTTCCTGAATCCGAGGTTCGACTATCCGACGGACCCTCCTCTCCAGGACCCCTGAATAGACCTTGCCAGGGAGGCTTAAGAGTGTGACCCCTCTATAATTGGAGCACACCCTCCGGTCCCCCTTTTTGAACAGGGGGACCACCACCCCAGTCTGCCAATCCAGGGGAACTGCCCCCGATGTCCATGCGACATTGCAGAGTCGCGTTTCAGAATCTTCATTTATATTTTTGGATGTGTTGGATCATTTACTTTTAGCTAACATCAGCATGAGTAACCATGATGAAAACAAATCAATAGGCTAATAGAACAATTTGTTAATTTTTTTCAGCATCTCTGTGTCTCCCTCTTCTGTTTTCTTTTTGTCACTCATTTACATCTGTCAGTGATGCAACAGGTGTTCCAATATTGGTCCTGCTCACATGTCACCAGGGCTGTTTATCCTCTATGGTCTCTTTCTGTCAGCCCAGCCTCACACTCACACCCCCTCTATTTACCTTACCTGTTGTGATGTGTGCTCACAAGGCTGTCCTGGAGTAAAGTGCTCACACTCCCTTGATCAACACTACATTATGTTTGGTCATGTTCTTAATCTCACCTCAAACCTTCTTCAACCTTAAGTTCAGAGCTTTTCTTTTGTAGAAAAGAATGTTCAAAGCTGACAAAGACAAAACTCCACACAACCTACAGATGTAATTCCAGCCAAAGTATTCTGCAAAGAATTGGCTTGAGTGGACTGAATAAAAAGCAACATCTTCCTTTAGTGTTTTTAAAATCCTGATTAAAAAGCAATGTAGCCTATATAACATGTGTTGTAAACTGGCAAAATGTTAAAATATTTATGGGTATGAATGCTTTTGCTATGCTGATGGTTACAGAGTTTTTTGCTCAACTATCACGAGGAAGTTGGACATTACAAGAAGAAAATACTGGTAATGAAAACAAAAGCAAGAATTGAGGCAGAGGTCGAGGGACAGACGGGAAGATGGACACTTTGGCTTTAATCTCGCCCATAAGACGGTTTAAACAAAATTTTTGAGCTGAGATCAAGGAGGTTCAGAGGCCTTTGTTGACTCAGTACATCTGTGTATTTTGGTTTATGTCTGTTCTTTTTGTGACTTCACGCTTTGCAGTGCTCAAAGAGGCAAGTGTTTGTTTGACTAAGCCAGGGCTAAATTTCACATCTTCCTTATACTTGACTAGGAATTTTGGAAAACGTTTGCGTAACTTACACAATTAGAACATGCATTGTAGTATTAGATTGTGTTTGCCAAATCACTGAACTTATTTTCCTAACACTACAAATGCAGTCCACTTCATCTTAGTTTTTCTTATTATTTTTGATTGTATTTCAATGCAACAGTCGTTTTAGGTGCTGGGAGAGGCGAGCAAAAGATTGGAGAGGAGAATAGCAAAAAGGGGGAAATTCCAAAGATAACTCTATCAGAGGCTGGAAGTGCCAGATTGACAGACGACCCAGTCCAAACAGCTCGATTTAGCCCACAGGAACTCGGTCTGAACTACTGCACTGCAGGAAGACACGTATGAAGGAACGAGGGTGTGTGTGAGGAGTGACTAGATTGAGGTGAGGGGAAAAATGTAGAATGGGGAGAAAAATCAAACGGCGCAAATATTGCCAGGATGGTGATTGCTGGGCCAAAGATTTTGACTGAGAAATGAAGTTGACCACTTGAGGCAATAAAAAAACTAACTATAAATGTTTAAATGGGGCGGTATTATGTATTTTCCAGGCACATAGTGCCAGTTTATAGCACAATTATGTACCTATGTTCCCTTTAGATGTACAATTGTTGAATATATCTGTTACGGCCCCTGGCCTCTTGAGGCTGTGTAGGCTCTTTGTTTTTTTCTATTATGCAGGATCAGGACACATTTTTTCTCTGGACACATTTTTATGTTACCGCCCCTGAACCCCTAGACCTTGGGGGGGCGTAACAATATCAAACATAACTTAAAAGAAATTTGACTTTGCAATTGCCTTAAAGCTCAGCCTCTATCTATTTAAGAAGCTTCTGCCATCCATAAATTAATCAAAGCATCACTCTAGGTATGTTTTTGATTAGAGAATAACATAGCATGATTTAAAGCTAAAAAAAGTCTGTTTTACATAACCCTCCACCCCATTTAAGATTAGCTGTAAATGTTTTTACATTTTACAGCTATTTCTACACTAGCAACATCTCATAATGTGGGATAACCAGCTTGATAGGTTATTTAGAACAGTTTATGATGGAGGGTTCATGTTCCTGCTGTCTTTGCAGGTGTTTCGTGTGGCCAGTGTTTGTCTAGGCAGCCCACCTGACACCATCTGCTGGGAGTACAGGGACAAGGATAAGAACTTCCACCGCATGGGACCACACACCCCCCAGCAGTTCTACAGGGAACACGTCAAACCTCTTTACAACATTCAGGACAAAGTACTTACCACATCAGACAGACCACACAAACATGAGTTGCATACTTGCAAAGCGAAGCTGTTCGCTCTCTAAACTTGTGCGGTTCCTCCCCGTGCTCAGGTCTGCCTTGTAAATGACCCCCGACCGCAGAATCCTTACGGGAAGCTGTACAGCGTAGAGTTCCTCGGGAACATGGTTGGAGGTCGCAGGACTCTGTACAACAACCAACCCATCCAGCTGCTGAAGAAAGCCGCAGCGGACTCCATCAAGGAAGGAGAGGTCCGTGGGAACAACTGGACATGACTGTTGCCACAAATATTTGTAAATTATGGATTCTGGAAATTGAAAAATACCTTTTTTTTATGTTTGTTTATCTTTCCACTTCTCTCAGGCCGTGTGGTTTGGATGTGACGTCGGGAAACATTTCCACAGCAAACTGGGCATTAATGACATGAATGTGTGAGTAAATTTAATCCAAGTTTCTCCCAAGAATGGATGAGGCTTTAGACTGTACTAAATTTCCGTTCAGTTATGATAAAAACACTCTCCACAGAACTAGAAGATGGCAGGAGATAGCTTTGTTTTCAAATATGAGAACCTGTCTATTAAGGATTGTTTCCACCAAACAGAATCTCTTTCATTCACTTTGGGTTCCAACCCAATTTGCTCTTCTTGTTCATGTAAATCAGGGGTCTCAGACTCCAGTCCTTGAGGGCCGCTGTCCTACAGTTTTTAGATGTGCCACAGGTACAAATCACAGGAATGAAATGGCTTAATTACCTCCTCCTTGTGTAGATCAGTTCTCCGAGCCTTGCTAATGACCTAATTATTCTGTTCAGGTGTGGTGCAGCAGAGGCACATCTAAAGGTTGCAGGACTGTGGCCCTCGAGGACTGGAGTTTGAGACCCCTGATGTAAATGGAACAAAACTCTAATAGTCTTGCAAAAGTATACATACCGCTTTAACATTTTTTCTAATTTTCATAGCACAACAACCAACCTTAGTGTTGCGTATAGTGAATTTATGTGATAGATCAGCACAAATTAATTAACATTTTTGAATTGGAGGTAATATAAATGGATTTTAAAATTTATTACAATTGAAAATCACCAGTTTTGCTTTTATATTTCCATTGTAACTCATAATGTAGGTTTCCAATCTTCCAATCAACTTTGACTACCTTATCTGCCCCTGCCTTTTAGTTTCATCTGATAAAATTCATTACAATTCTCAATTATGAGAAGCCATAAGGGACTTCTTATGGCTGTCTTCCATCAGTAGTTTTCTGCTTGCCACTTTTCCATAAAAGCCAGATTTGTGGAGTCCAGCACTGTTAGTTTTCCTGTTCTGTTAGGGTTTAACTCAGCTGGAGACTGCAGCTCCGAGAAGTTTTGTGGAAATAGGCGGTGCTTTGTGAGAGCAAGCGTTTAGGAACCCCAAATGGCTGCCACTGGAGATTAAAGGATTTCTTGGATATTAATGAAAGAATTAAAGCAACACTCCAGGTATGTTTTTGATGGGGGAAGAACATTTTAACATTATATGAAGCTCAAAAAAAGTTGATTTCACATAATGCTCTCCCTTTAGGATTAAATTACAGGCAAATGGTTCACTTTACTGTTCTATGTTGGATCATACAATTTAAATAAATATATTTAAGACTGTGGTTTCAAGGTGACAAAAATGGTATGAATGCTTTTGTAAGACTGTATCAGGTGTCGATCCGTCCGCAGAGGAAATGTGGCTGATCTGCGTGAGTTGCTGGCGCCAGGCTTAACTTTTCCCGCTGAGCTAAACCTGCATGGTGCCGAACGTCTGGTATCATCACTCAGACGGATCTGTTTCAACATGACGCCCAACGTAGCCTAATTTCTTCAATCATACTCAAGATAAGGAGAAATGGTGATGAGCCAGCTATTCTAAAATCCCAAACTTGTGCTTTTGGCTTTTTGTCTTAATCCTTCTAAAATAGATTTAAGGATTACGGTACTTTTAAGATGGTCTTATGAAAAGATGCTTTTAGTGTATAAGTGAAGTCGCCACCTGAGTTCAAACTGGAAATATTCTTGATTCCTGTGCAGGTTCAACCACGAGCTTGTGTTTGGAGTGTCTGTAAAGAACCTTTCCAAGGCAGAGAGACTGATATATGGCGACTCCCTCATGACGCACGCCATGATACTCACTGCTGTTACAGACAAGGTACACTTCCACAAACGTACACTCCAGGAATGTGACAAACTCATACGCACAGCACTGACAAACCACAAGGAATACACACATTCAGAATTTCCCAGGGTTTTACTGTTTGTTTACTCGACTCTAATCTGCTGCAGTTTTTCATAATTCTGTCAATTTCCTCCATTGTAAGCAACCCCAGCTGTCAGGTCACTCTCTTCCCTCATGTCTCCAGTTCTCACTCTTATCTCCCCTCTTGTCTAACTTCTGTTCTCTCTCTCTCTCAGGGTGGGAAAGAAGGTTACGAAAAATGGCGGGTGGAAAACTCCTGGGGCGATGACCGTGGAAACAAAGGTAAGCACTAAAACTCTTGATTGATCCTCAGAAATGTGTGATGCTGAATGTTAAGTGCTTCAAACTAAACCCCCTTATTTCATCTAAACTTGGCACATTTTCCAGCAAAGTAATTCGGTCTGACATTGACTCATAAAGCTCCTGTTCATATGTATTCAGTTAAAAACAGGACTAGAAGGAACAGTTACGATGCATTTTATATACTTTAGGCAGTGACAAACAACCCAACAAATACATTTTGTGGGATTTATTTTGTAAAAGAACCACAGCACTTTACAAGAGGCACATGCATTATGCTACATCTGGAAGATTTAATTTGCTTTGGAAACAGAACATCTAAATATCTCTGCTCTCAGATATGAATTTGAGACCACAATTCATATGCCTAGAGCACACACTGTAAACTCAATTGTGATGTGGAGATGTCTTTTCTACCACAACAATATTAGTGCAAAAGACCTTCAGAAGCAAAAGTGTAACAAAAAATTAACAACGCTTTAAAAAGTATTTGTCTAAATTATTGACTTATGATTAAATATCGAACAACAGTTTATCAGATTACAAGTAGTTCCAATAGATTGACTAATAACGTCCTCCTTGACCTTCTTTCAGTGCTGTAGTGTGGCCGCCATCCAGAAGAGGGCGTCACTGGTCATCCTTAAGCAGAGCCAGTTGATACAGAAATAAAGATGTCGGAGGGATCTTAGAACAGGAAGGTGAACAGTCACAATGGAGTCCGGCGTGAGATGCAAGCTGCACTTCATGGCTTTATGTTTTTAAATATAAACACTCGACAAGCTCCTTAAGTTTCATGGAGGATTTTGGTTTGTGACAAGTTAAACCAAGCTTTGCAAAATTGAAGGCAATGTGGTTCATTCAAAAGAGAGATAGACAGCGCTTTGAGTTCAAAACTTATTGTGCTTTGAGGTTATGTTCATAAATTTTAGATCTTTACATGTATTGGTGTAGTTTCTTCCTTTTTTCTTTGTTCCCAGTGCACCTTTGCTCCTTAGATCCTCCCCTGTGTTGATTTTTCTATATACATATGTAATCACCTGTATCGCCTTGCACTGGGAGTCAGTCTGACATTTTTTTTGTTAATGTGTGTTTTTTCTTCAAATCAGTTTGCCTCGGTCTGGTGGCAGAGTACATCTATTGCGTTAATCCTTAAGTCAAAGCAAACGGTGATGTCAAGCTTTATTTCAAGGCTGGATTATAATTATAGGCTTCTGTCTTTTAAAGCCATTTTTTTGTATGCCAAAAAAAAAAAAGGTTTTGAATCTTTCTACTTGTGATATTGAATCTATGAAATACTGGTGAAGGTAAAACAAAAGTCACAAATGATTAATTATTCTTATGAATCTAATATCAGGATTATGAAAATTTCTCAAATATTTTGTAGATGGTTTTACAAGAGCAGCAGATACTCCTGAGGTTTCTTCAACTCTCTCTGCTGCTTATCTCGATCTCTGGCCTCAACAAGCCTCTGGAAGTTCAGGGTGCCAAACACACACAGTTGTGTGCATTTAGGCACACAACTGTACTCACAATATTTGCTTGAGCCCACAAACCTTAGAGAGTATTAGGAAAATATGTAAAAGCCCCTCAGTCAAATCAGATTTATTTCATGCAGATCTTATTCCATAAACACCAGCAGATGGGGGATGAACACCCCCCAACTCTAACCCATCTGTAGCTAAATTCATAAAGTTGTCAAGAACAAAACTTTGAGAAGTGGAATTCGTATGAAAGACAGACTTTCTTGGATAAAAGGTGAACGAAAGGCTGAAAAATAAGTAGACGAGGCTGCGCCTGAAGTAAAAACAAAAGCATGTAGATTTGGTGAGAATTTGGGAACAGTGGCAGGGAAGAAATCAAAGTTTTTGTGGTAGAGGGTAAAGAGGGAGCAGTTATGGAGATAAAAGTGTTTGTAAAAACCAAATGCCTCCCTTTAGATCTCTTGATATTCCTGCTGACCCCAAAAAAGACACAGGAGAGATTTAACTCTCTGTTCTTTCACCTTTAAACCGTCTGTCAGATGCTATAATTGCTCCCCTCTCTCCACAACTCATTTTTATACTATTTTAAACAAATATCTGGCTACACTATTGTGGGTTTTATTTTACACTTTTAAAGGAATATTTGGCCAAGCCCGAGTTCCAAACATTTAGCATATCTTGTATCTGAACCTGGAATTATTCTGGCAGATAAAGATGATGGCTTAATTTCCCCCCCAGTTCTACTCTGTTGTCAGGCAAACTCAAGAATATTAGGTTCATTTGTGTGGAAGGATTTGAATAAGAGACTTCATTAGCTTTTAAGTATGTTTCCAATCCATCACGGTTATTCCCATCCAGTTATCTGTCCCTGCACCTCACTTACAGTCCTGCTTTCATTTCCTTTGAAGTAGGTTAGGAAGTGTCATTTGTTTTCACAATTATTTTTTACTGTTGTCATCAAAGCTACAATGCCTTAGCACCCCGTTCCTCATGTTGTGCAATTCCTTCTAATTTCCCCAAAGTTGCCTTTCACCCATAACCCATTTGTGAACCTGTTTATCTCCTTGCTGTTGGTAGCAGGTCTTGTGCTTCCTTTGGGTATCGGGTTGGAGCATCTGAGATTTGAGTTCGTTCACAGTGCATTACCTCACACACTGATCCAGTGAGGAATCTGGAGGTTTTTCTATATTGTATGGGCCATTTAATTAAACCAGGGAATTGATATACAGTCCAGACAATAAGCTAAATATATGGTCATCAAAATATAAATAAAAGAACTTTGTGGAATGCAGTAGATATTGGCTAAAATATTCCAAGTATCATGAGTTATCACTTTGCATGTCAATATAAAATTCATCCTGCATAATAGTCTTCCTACAGTCAATGTCCACACCTGACACAGACCTGACAGAGGTCAAAATGCTAAAGGTCACAGAGCGAGCTTGAAGAATAATTTCATTATTGACCAAAAATCATTGTTATTACTTGATTGTCTTTTATGCAGCCCTAGTCATCAACTCAGCTGTTGCAAGGTTTGGCATTCAGCTCACAATCGTAAAAGATAACAAATAATTCCTTGAGTTATTTATCATTGTTCCTTTTTAAAGCCTGATCACCCCTGAATATATTTGTGTCCACTTTCTGATACCCCAGTGTCTTCTCTTAGGCTGAAGAATGAAGCAAATGCAGAAGTACGAAAAGCCAAAGTGCCTCAGATGAGGCAGGCTCCCTTCAGTGCTGTGCCCTGTTGAGTTAGACAGATGAATGCAGTGGCTGCTACCCAGATCCTAAGTATTGTCATTGTTCTTCTAAAACACAAAAATGCAAAGCCTTTTGCTGCGACTTGCTTTTTTATGTGAAATGCAAGACAGCTGTTTTACACTCTCCCAGCTCCTACTACATCAATCTGTCCTTTGCTCTGTCAGCCTAAAGGCAAATAACACCCAACATTCCCACACACACCATGCCACCCAACATGTGGGTTCCAGGAACATCACACCAGCTCACAGGAATACCACAGTGGGAATCGGGCAACGTGCCATACGAAGACATGCGTGCTTGGAAGAACTTGAATACGCAACACATGCTATCTTGATGCATTGTTTTGAACTGTGGCACGTTCTTGCAGTAACCCTGACGTCCTTGATAAGTGTACTCGACAGTGGGAGTGTTTTCTCAACTCTGAGCACGTGGGAAGAGAGGAAAAGCTAGTTGAATTCAGTTTTTAACAGGATTTTAGCTGTTGCCAGGTTGCTTTCCACATTCAAATGCAGACAAATTTTGAAATCAAGCTGAGCGGTGACATTGGAGAAACCGGGCAAACATTTTGTGTATTTCACGGTAATTGTGAAAAGTTGATACCAGGAATGCCGAGTGCGGCACAGAAGGCGGTGTTAAGTCATGAGACTGCTGAAACAATAGCTTAGCAATGAAGAGCATTTAAAACCTATTAACATTAGCAAACAAAGACCAAAAACTGTCACCCTTAATTGAGTTTTTCTTTACCTCCTCTATATGTATTTAAAGAAGGGAAAGTGAGAAATGGTTAATGTAATGTTGCTTGTTTTTTGTAAAGGAAAAGTGTAAAATTGGTTCACTTTCTTTGAGGAGAAAGATGAATCTGTCTGCACAGGACTGAGAAGTGTTGCATAACTTTCCCATGATACTGCTTACCCATGCTAACTGAGCTGTGCTCTAATGAAAAGCTCATGAAAGAAATAATGGGTAAAGTTGTCCATGCAAGGAGAAAATATCATAACGTAACCAGAAAAAATATTCCGCTAAATCTGCTGGTTGCAGGTTTGTTTGACCAAGAATCATTAATGTGTTTGATCTCTAAAATAATGAATCTGCCCTTTGTTTAGACTTCAGCACCTACTACCTGTTTAAACAGAACTGCTAGAACAGTTTATCATGGATCCCGTCTTGATAGTTTTATATAAGAGAACATGTGCACATATTTTGGTACAGAAGGCAGAGAAAGCATAAGCAGAAAGTCTTACCCGCCAATAAGATATTTAGGCTTCTTTTCCATTCTCCAGGTTTTAGGAACGTTCTATAATAAGAGTAGGAAAAATCTGTTATTATTGCTACGCACAAT
Source organism: Xiphophorus hellerii (assembly GCF_003331165.1). Taxonomy (NCBI): domain Eukaryota; kingdom Metazoa; phylum Chordata; class Actinopteri; order Cyprinodontiformes; family Poeciliidae; genus Xiphophorus; species Xiphophorus hellerii. The sequence goes on along the minus strand of NC_045689.1, from coordinate 14,043,324 downwards.
GTAATTATTCAACATGAGTTTAACTTGGATTTGTTCATTTTTTTTATTTTATTTTGGAAGTTAATTGTTGCTTTTTCTTGAGTCTAAGCAGTTTGTCCCGTTCTCTACAGGTTATCTCATCATGACGGACGATTGGTTCTCGGAGTATGTCTACGAAGTGGTTGTGGACAAGAGGTTCCTCTCTTCTGATGTGCTGGAGGTGATGCAACAGGAGGCTGTTGTACTTCCTGCATGGGACCCAATGGGATCATTAGCATAAATCCAGAAATCCAGGTTTTAGCCCCAGCCCTCAGTCTGATTGACTCCGCCCTTTTCCTCAGCCGCTTTTACCTCCAATATTTCCCTCACAGCCTCCCCCCTCCAAAAGAGCTTGTTCTTATAGGAAAAATAAAAACTTTTCTTTTTTACTCGACTACCAGTGTCTTTTGTCTGCATCGCAAGTAAATGAACATACACATGGAGTCTGCACTGTTTGTTTTTCATCTTGGTGAATTGAGCTCGTGTTCTATGCTCTGTATAGTAAACATCAGGAATGTTATGGCATTAGATTTAAGCCATTAAATTACTAACTTCTTCCTGTGGTGTAGGCCAATGAGGTATGGACATTTGCATGTTATACGTGGTTCATTCATTACAATCAAGAATTCAGATTTGGCTTACTATAGGAAATGGAGTGAGGGACACAGCAATTAAGCTGTTCTGGCTAAAAGTTGAAACATCTCTTATGCATGTTAATCTCACTGGGATACAAAGTTAAACATCCATGCATGCACATAACAATGGGGAAAATAGAACCTCCAGTTAGCCAAGCATCCAGGTTTTGAACTGCCTAATTACCAGGGGGGAACTCCTGCATGCAATGGGAAAACATACAAGCTCCACACAGAAAAGTCCCAACCTGACTGTGAACCCAGGACGCACTTGTGGTGAGGCGGCTTCCCTAGTGCCTGTTCAAAACACCGGAGAGTTGAGAGCTTTTCACCAAGTGAAAAACATTTGTTTTGAAGTATCCTTCCTTTTTAACTGTAATTTAGCTACCTCTGTTAAAAGATTTGACATAAAAAAATTTAAGCATGTAAAGATTTTATCTACAAGTATGATACTGTTGTGCATCGAGATCCATTTGATCCTTTGTTTTTTCTCTGACAACTATGGCTTTGGCTAAAGGATGCCAGTAAACACATAGCCTGAAAAGACAGGTAAAATGTATAATTAATCAGATGTATCATAATTAATTTAGGTGTGTAGAAAAAAAAGATGCATAAGGTAAAGTTTTTTTTGTGTGTGTGTGTGCACGCTCATTAAACAAGCTGTTTGCAACTTTAGCATTTACACGTTTAACCAGTGTAACCTTCTGAAATTATTTCATGATTTTAGTTTTTACCTCTCAAAAGCCTGGAAAAATGACCGGAATGTGTACACTTTTAACAGCCACTAAACCTTGCCATCTCCTTTGACAGTAACTATATGTGTGTTTGCAATTTATGAGACTAGTGTTTCATGGGGTTTGTGAATGCAGTCCAATGGGACTGGTGGTTGTTACATTTATAGGTGCAGGACGCAGAGCAAAGCCCTGCTGTGAACTTACGAACCCATGCAACCGGACTTACGAGTTCTGACGTCAAAAATGAGTCTTATGATGGTTTCAAATTAGCAGCTATTTGTGTCTGACAAGAAGAATTAGCCCATCACTGAACCATACAGGACCAGTCGCTACACAACAGGCCTCGTAGCTGTCTGCCAATTTCTCTTTTTCTTTGCTGCCTCCTCTTTGTTGTTTGTGTCTGCAGTGACGAGGATTAACCTAGTGCGTCGGCTGATGCTGATTGGAATGACGGTCAACACCCGAGTGCAGCTACAACACAAAGAGGGCTTGGTGATTTAAGTGTCACCCTCACGGTTACTGTGTTTTCTGTTTTAGCCCCTAATGGTGTTCCCTCTACCCCTTCTCTCTGCTTCTAATTCACACACACACCAAATGAAGGCTAAGTTTATTCCACTATGCTACTGTACCTGGCAGGAAGCCACTTGGCTCTGAGGGTTGCAGGTGGTTGGAAATGGGTTACTTTGACCAGGGCACAGACTGTCTCAGAGTTCAAAAAGCTTTCTGCAGTTTACATCATATCTCACATTTTTCTGATTTAATTACCTCTGCTATGTTCATACTGATGTTTTCCCTACACCTTTTGTGTATATTTGTAAATATGTGTCAAGCCGTCCTGGATTAGGGGCAAGGATCTTGTTTTAAAGCTCTGTGTGGGAGTGTGTGTATGCACGAGAAGGCGCATGCTTTAGAATGTGTGTTTGCGTGGTAAGCCCGACCGAGCAAAATACGGCCTGCTGTAAGCCCAGGCATGTGGGATTTGTGTGATTGGGTTTAGTCCACGCTGATAGGCGACGTCTTGGGCTCTGGATGACCAGACACTCCATGGACAACGCAGACTGCCCTGCTAAAAATACTAAGGTAAGACTTCACAGTCACCCTGACTGGACTCATTAGAAGCAGGTTCACCATTACCAGTTGTAAACTTGAAATTTGTTGCTTGGACCTGATATGTTGTTTTTAAATTCGGTCTTCTTTTAAAACTACATCTGAACTCACAACATAAAACTTGTTATTTAAAATATAAATTTTATCTGGATGTGTTTTTTCTAAAGGGTTTATAGGTTTTAAAACTTAAGTATTTGTTTTTAGCTAATCTGAACGATTAGAGCGAGGTTACGTTTCACACTCTTAAGATCCGGCTCTGCCTGAGGGGTTGCGGGGTCTTCATGTTCTGTTGAAAATGCAATTTCTGGGCATTAAGCTGTTCATCTTCTAAGGAACTCCTGTCATAATTAACAAAACGGCGGTCATAACCTTTCAACCTCCCCCAGGCTGGGCCTCTGCCGCTTTTCAAAGTGAATTCTCTGTAGCTCAATGCTTGAGATTTTTACCTCAGGAATCTTGCTAGAATGGAAATGTCAACCTGAGGTCACCGGGGTGTTATGATCTACTTAGAGCGGGAAAAGAATATGGCAGCAATTTGCAAGCAAATATTGTGTCTCATGCGAATAATAGGGTTAGGGTTTATGGTCACTCCAGCTCTAACAGTCACAATACTGCTCTAAGCTCTTAGTCTTGGCACCTTACGGAAAATTAAATTTCAATATTTGAAAACAACTATAACATTACTTGTCAGTTTTCAAAGCCACCACTTTATATTTTTATGTCATATATTATTATGTTTTTCTACTTTTTTCAACAAAAATAGTCTCACCTACTTATCACAGATAAATCAGCCAATTAGCTGCTTCATCAGTACACACCCGGTAAGACACTGGGTCTTATCTTTTAAGATATGTGGCAAAATGAGTAAAGAGAACTCATTCTGCCTTAGAATTTATAACTGGAATATTCAATATTTGTGTGTAACTTCAGATTCACAGGGATTAAAGGTCTTCATGTTCCCAGTTTTAATAACTTTAAGTATAGCGACTTAAAAAGTAAGTGTCTGATCACTAGTTTCTGGCTATAATAACCTAATCTGTGAACTGACTCTTAATCATTCCTCTTTAGGTACAAAGATAATTACTTTAGTTTTGTTTCTGTCCAAGTAGAGAAGATTATGGCACATCCATGCATTGATTTTTTTTCTAAGCCTCTGTTCAGTGCTGTGTATCATCTGTGCAGTTATGATAACTAATCTTATTACTTATTATAGCCTGAGCTAGCGGGAGCTTGTATATATTAAAGAGGAGGAGCCCCAGGATTGACCCTTGCAGTGCCCCACGTGTGAATTGTCTCCGCTCCGATGAGAAGTTATTTATTAACACAAAGAAATCCTTGTTCTCTAGTTAAGATTAGAACCAGTCAAGCAGTGACCCAGCTCTCCAGTTGCTTCAACAATATATCATTGTCAACCATGTCAAATTCTGCGCTGAGGTCCAACAGAACCAGCACTGTGATTCTTCCACAGTCTGTATTTATGTGAATGTCATTGAACACCTTGATAAGGGCAATCTCAGTACTGTGGTGAGCACAGAAACCTGCATGTAATAACTTGAGATTTACATCTTTAATTGTTCTGATTTGCTCAGATGACCATTCTGCTGTTCCTTGGCATTAAAAAAAAAAAAGTCCTTTATTTCTTTGTTTTGATTAGAACTGAGGACACAAAACAAAATCTCATCATTGAAATTGCTCTCTGGATGCATAATTTCATTGTGCTTGACTTATATTTATTCTGATTATTTTTCTGTATCATCTCTGAGCCTCTAGATTACTCCTGGCAGCTTTATTCATTGATTTGAATTTCAGTCTGACATTTAAGCTCACACACTGAAGAGGTCAGAGGGACAAATGAATTCATGTCTTACAAGAATGTTTTTGGAAGCTGTGCAAGAATTGATAATGAAAAGGAGAAAGATTTCAGACAATTTTGTTATAATAAAGGCCAAAGGCCATATTGTGCATTTCCTATATTACCTAACTTCTCGTGCAACTACACCGTCAAGAGAATTAATCTCTGCTTCAGGGCAGGATGCTGTGAACTCCGCTTGCCACCGAAAATGTGTTTTCACATCTGCTTATCAGGCCTTTTCAATACAGAATGTACAAAAAACCTGTTTTTCTTTTCCTCTGGGAGTAGTTTCCTCATAAAGTACTACCAGTTCCTTTGGCTTGTTAAGCGATGTTTGTGCAGATGTGGTGGCAGCGCTGCCTTTCAGACTCTCAACCATAGTTTTCTCCTCTCATCCCATCGTTAGTTGTTTATTTTACAATTGGCCCTAGCTTGGAATTGTATGATGTCAAGAAGGCACAGGATGTTATAGAAGAAAACAAGGATTTTAATTATTAGGGTTCGGAAGACGTTTTGTCTTTCATGTATTTGTGCGTTCAGCTTGTACAGGCGTGTGGGCGTGTGTGTGTGTGTGTTTGTGTACTGAAATATTTTACATTTCAGCAGCTTTGCCACACATAAACAGAGCTCCTCAGACATAATTTTTAATGGTAGACGTTCAACATAGATAATCAAGTCTGACAAGTTGATTTAATGACACATATTAGTTTATCACTCCTTCATAAAGCCAGAAATGTCAGCTAGATGCAATGAAGAAAAGCAGTTTTAAAAGCTTCGAACTTACTTCATCTTTTACTCAAATGGTCAAAGCTTCAGGTAAAAATGTTGAAAAATCAAAATCCCGGAGCCACACCTATCGCATGGCCTGTTTTAAGTACTTTGTACAGACCCCACATAGAAAAGCAATTACATATCAGGGTTTGTTTGACCATTCATCCAGAGTTCTGGGTTTTCTTTGATGTTGTCTTTTCTCCAGCTTTTTTACAGGATTTAATCTGAGATTACCACAAGAAGAAGGTTCATTTTGTATTTGTGTCGAAGAACTGAGTTTTTTCCGGTTTTCGAGAAGACTCTAGCAGATTTTTAGCAAAAATGCTCTGGTATTTCAAATAACTAATGAAGCCATTTCCAGGAAAAAACAAACCCACAGTATTATATATCCTCCACTTTTCTTAATGGTGGGTAACAGGTGCCTTTACATATGTTTGTGCTATGTTTTATTACAACTTAAGAGTCTTTGTTGCAGTCTTAGTCTCATCAGGCCACGGATGCTGTCTGTTCTATGCCCAGTAGAATAGACGTTAGTCCACATGTCTGCATTTGTGACAGAAGGACAGAGAGGGTTTCTCTTGTCATGCATCCAAAAGACAAAACAGTCACCATTTGCATAGCCATTTTCAAAACATTTTTGCTGCGTACCTGAATTCTTTCAGTCTTGCACTGATGACTACTAGAGGTTAACACACCTCTGCTTAACCTGAATGATATTTTCTCATGTCTGTCCCAATTTAAAAGTGTAGCTGAAAGACTTTGGCAACTGAGTCATGTCATATTTCCAACCCAGGTATGGAATGGTATGGGTCATGGAATACGAATGAAATGTTCCAGTCAATTTAAGAAGATAAAGTTAAAATTCATAAAATGCTTCGATTTATTTCATCAGAATCGTTAGGGGTGCCAATGAGATTTTTTTTCTCCTCCCAAAAATAATTACTAAAATTAAAGGAAATCATGTTTAAGATAAATGTACTGACTGTCAGATTAGAGGCAATCTTTGATAAGTCATGCTTTCATTATTAGATCCAAATCAAACAGAAAAGGGGAAAGTTGGCTCACAGTGCTGAAAAGTGTGCGTTTGTCTGAAGTCCAGACATTTTTTCAGGAAAGTCCCTGGGACTTGTCGAAGCGGAGTGTGATAAGAGCGTTATCTTTCCACACCCTCTCCTTACGTCTGCAGTCCGCCCTGCAGGGCGTTATGTGTTTAATAAAGTTTTCATTTGTTGTCACACCACAGAAACATGGAACAGGCACCAACTGAGATCTGGTCGGGATTTTAGAGGAAATACTTTCTACTCGGGCACTCATTAAACATTTCACCAGCGACCATTCCCTCAGTCCCACCGTGTGATTGCAGACCTGAAGTCGTTTATGCAACATGGACATGCGTGACAGCCTGAACCCTGAGAGCAGAAGCTGTGTTTGGTAAAGTGTCGGCTTTCATGTCCTTGAGCTTTCCATAGATTATATCGCAGTCCAGATGGAAATGTTTTACATTTACCTTCATGACATTTATTTCAATTTCTAAGGAAACTCAGAAAAGGATTTTATTAGAAAAAAAGCTTTGGGTTCAACTTGTGCTGAAATAGTTGGGATCCTCATCATGTCCATAAGTGGCTAAGCTTTTTAATAAAGACACAATCCCCACATGGTTTTGCTTAAAGAACCGAAGCTCAGAGTAAAGAAGCAGTGAATATTTCACAGAAATAAAAATAAAGCAGCTTTTCTTTCTCTCCTCTCCCATTAATCATGTTATGACCTCCACCCTTTATTGGAAACTGAGGGCCCAAAACAGTGGTATTGTCTTGTTCATAGGGGCGGTCCTTCAAGAAACAGTGACTTTTACTGTAAGTGTATTTTATTTGATTGACCAGCACAAAAATAGCAAGTAATTGAAAAAGTATAATAATAGAAGTTGTTTACATAGGTATCAATCTGAATTTACTGTAAGAGCCCTAAATAAAATCAAGGGCAACAAAATGGATTCAAGAGAACCGTAAACACTACATAGAATCCCCAGGCATATGATTTACTCTCAGTATGGATGCAATGTTTGTGTTGGTCGAGTCGTGTTATGTCTTTGTTTTATTGCTTGTGAACATTCACAGAATGAACTTTGCCTCTGCTAACGCACTGAAGTTTATGGCCCTGGAAGTGATGTTTTCTGCAGCTGCTAATTGAATCAGACTGATTGTCTCACCCTCTGTCCTTTGGTATGAAGGAGATGCTTGGGAATCTGCAGGCAGATGTAGCAATGCTGGCACTCTGAGGGGCATCTGCATGTCATCTGCTCAATTGTATTGGATATCATGTATATTAGTAAATCTGGCTGAGGGGCTTCCACCTTAATGGTGCTTGGATATGTTGTTTTTTTTTTCCTTAAAATGTGACATGAGATTTGAATGACATGTCCTGATCAAAATTAACAGCAAAGTTTTTGTACTTTATTACTCGCTTTCAGAGGTTTTGCTCCAAAGAAAGCAACTTCTTTCTTGTCAGTATTTAAAAGCAGAAACTAGAGTCATTCAGGTTGTTGTGTCTTTCAGCTGCAATTACATCAAATGATGGTTCTACAAAGTACTGACATTCCTTGAGGTATAATTTATCATCTTTCCATGTCACAATTGCGTAACACATTGTGTTGGTCCATCACATGAAGTAGCAACAAGATAAAGTGTGTGGTTGCAACATAGCGACAAAAAGTTACGGATACATTTGCAAGCCACTGAATCGCTACTGATTGCTGATCCCACACACAAAACATTCCAAAGCTTCTCTGGATTACAGTCATAATTTTCAAGCTGTTACTCAAGTAGAAGAAAACTTCTCAATTTCCAGCAATAACCTGGAGGAGTGCAGTTATGGAGAACAAGTATGGGGGGGAGGATTTAGTCAGCCATGGTGCGTCTTCCCACCGCCTTGCACCAAATACGGTTCGAACCATAATTCCTGGAAGAAAACCTCAGACTATATTTTTAAATTAGTTGGAAGATGCAGACTTTGATTTTATTTGGGTTAGTTTATTCCAAAAATGCACTTATGATGAAGTCATTTTTAAATGAAAAAAATAACAATGGAATTAAAACATTGTCCAAAAGGCTCGAAATAATAATAAAAAAAGTTTCACGTCCGAAGAGCAGGTGTGCGTCAGTAAATGTAAAGTGGATGAGAAAAAAAGTAGGAATAGAGATCAAAGTATAACAGGTGGGAACAGGGAAAAAAGGAAAAACATGAAGGGGAAAAACAGAGGGTAGGGTCTCCAGAGTAGGGCTGGTGTCTAGTGTCTCTCTGTCTGCAGCGCCCTGAACATTGCCAAACATCTCCTTGAGGTTTGGGCTTCCCCTGTCTGCACTGTGAGACTCTGTGCTTTAATGTGAGCTCTGCCATGACCGTACCGTGTCAGAGCCACGCCACACTTCATGGCTTCTGTTTGTCTCATTACTCCATCAATCCAAGCATCTGATACTGTGATGTGCAGGTCTGTGCCTGCAGCACGCTCCTGCATTGTCTGAGTGCGTGCATCCATGCATCCATCCATCCATCTACGCATATGTCTAAGCTGCTGCGGGTCTCTGTATAAAGCATGCGTGTGTGTGTGTGAGTGTGAGTGTGTGTTCCAAGCCAGTGAGAGAGGGGCAACAAGGGAGGGAGCGGGAGGGAGGGAGAAATGAGAGAGGCAGGAGAGCTCAATGGGCAAACACGACGTCCTGATGAGCAAGTGAGGCTGTTTCTCTGGCAAGTTTTTGCCGTACCTCAGGATTCTTTAAGTTTTAAGTAGAAGTTGTTGCTGCTGCTCTTTGCACTTTACTACTTTTTTCTACAGGTCCTTTCCTCTTCTTCTGTTTCCATCTTAAGGTAAAGTATGCATCTCAGTCAAGGTGAAACAGTTTTTGTGTTTTAAACTTTTTTTTGTATATTTGCCATTTAGGGTGAAGTGTTTGAAAGAATGTCTAGTGTAGGGTTAGGATGAGATATTGGACGATTCAGAAACGGTGCAGTTCACTATGGGATTTCTGTATTGTCTTGGAATGTTTACTCGCATATTTTATTTACGTATTTAAATAAAAATACTTAAATATTTTTATTTAAATAACCATAAGAAACTGTTGCTTTACTAACCATAAGAAACTGTGTTGGAAGGATTTTTCTGCTGTTAAAACTGGAAAAAACACATTTAATACCTGTATAAATTATGCATGCTGTTTATTTATTTATTTAATAATTCATGAGATATGGGATACATGTTTCTTAGTCTGTCTCTTAGTTGCTTAGTTGGCAATGGCAGTTTAAATTTTTTCTGAAATAGCTTTTTAAAATATTTTTTCTATTACGAATGAGCCAGTAAATCTTGATTGTAAACTAAAATAGTTTATTATGTAAATTGTCATTTGCATATTCAATCTCTAAAAAACTATATTTTTACCCTCTAACTTCTTGTGCTTTAAATAAAAATGAATATAGATATTATTTTGTTCCATTACAAATTGAGCAATCTTATTCAGAGTGGAAAAGACACTAAAACGTGTGTTAAAAGTTACATTTGCAAAATGATCAACTTAGTCAGGTAAAAATATAACTTTGTTTGAACACAGTTTTGTACACAATGTCTTCTTGTCTTTTTATTTTAACAGTTAAAAGTTATTTTTTTCCAACTACTTTTTAAAGTAGCTATTTATCAAATAAAATAGCTATTTTTATTTTGAGTTTAATAATACCAGTCAGTAGTAACACATAATAATGTCAATCATTTTGTCTATATCTAAAGTGCACTTCAGGTGGTTTTTCCTGTGGATCTAACATGCGGTGAAGTTTAAAAAACTGTATGATGTGTTTTCCAAGAATTGCATTTCCTAGTTTGTTTTTGTTATGCTGTGTCAGAAATGGTGCAGAGGCTATATTCTCCATGCTTTCTCTATGACACACCTTTAATTACAAGAATGCTAAAAATAGTTGTGCAACTGACATCTTACATGAAACTATGAAGAAAGCACAACGGTGGGTAAATTGACTTGTCAAAACACAATCCTCCTCAGTTTGTGTTTTTAGGACCAAGCAAATACTAAAACGGTGTGACAAAAACTTTATTCTTCATATGATTACTATGATGAGCTGGCATGCTGCCGAAAGTCCACCCCATCTCTTTCCGAATATCCATTATGCACCAACGGAGCTGTTGGCTGACAAGGAATATGTGTGGATAGACAGATGTACTGTACAAGCATTTTTCAGTTATATCCTGACGGATAGAAAACTTCATTTCAAAGTTTGCTGAGGATTGAATGATGCAGATAAACTTTCTGTTTTGAATGATTTTGTTTTCTGTCTGTGTGTTGCAGTTTGCCCTACTGCCAAGTGTCTCAGAAGACGAGCTATTTGTGGAGAAGAGCCAAGATTGTTGCAACTTTTGCCTTCCCTACATTCTCCTCAAGCCAATTTCTCATCTTGAACACCCTTCTTTGCCTCTCTTGCTCAACAGACGCTCCAACATTCAATTGTCTCATACACGTCCATCTGCCCTCATTTCTATCATTTAGCATCCTTCCTCTTTTCCGTTTATCTTTTACCTGTCCCAAAAGGACAGATTTTATTCCCCACAGAACTGTCCCACACTGTCTCCACACCCTTCCCTAGCTCCCCTTATCCTTCTGGCCCCCTCATGGGCACCGTATCAGCCAACAGCGCCAGATTCCCTTCATCGTCACTGAGAAGCTCTCTCCACCCCTAACTGCTTTGCCAACATCTACACCAACACAGCCCAATGGAGACAAAGGATATGATGATGACTAGCATGTCAACAATGGACAAAGAGGAGAACGGGGGAGAGCTGGACAAAGGGAGAGAGGAAATAGAGGGGCAAGAGGAGGAGACACAACAGGAAAATGGTAGATTGGTTCTGGCTGATGGTCTCGGAGATAGAGGACCAAAGAGCTTGACCTCTGGTTCCGGTCAGCAGGTGTCCAATGGCTACACAACCTCCACCCCTCAGAGCCCCAGAGAGGGATCGGCACCGGGATCGGCTGCAGGGGCAGCGCCCGGGCCCACAGGGGGAACTGGGTTAACGGGGCCGCTAGGAGGTCTGAGAACTCTGGTGGTCCAGCAGACCAGCTTAGAGAGGCCCAGAGAGACCTGGAGCAAGAAGATGGACTTTCTGTTGTCTGTGATCGGCTATGCTGTGGATCTCGGAAACGTCTGGCGATTCCCATACATCTGCTACCAGAATGGAGGAGGTGAGATTTCAAGAGATGTTTGGAAGATGAATAAAGGTCAGGTAGGAGGGTTAGTTGTGAAGTGAAAGGAAGAGGGAAGCATTTAAGCTTCCATGTAAAAGGTGAACGACTTCATAATGGAATGTAGACAGCACCACAGAAAACCTCTAGGTCAGATTAATGAATGGGCAGTTTTTCATTGGCAACATTTTTTTCACATAAATGGTACAAAAAAGAGAAAAAAGAGCGTCATATGCTTAGTTGTTCATGAGTAACTTGTTTTGTGCCAAATCTCAGGAACAACAAAGGTAAGTTTGTGCTTCCACAAAACCCGTGTTACCTAACTTGCTCTCTGCTTCACCATCTACACCTAGCACCAAACGAGGCCTCCCTTTTTATTGAATTTGCAATAATAAAATCTTTGTAATTTCCTGTGTTCCATGCATATGTGCGTGCCACCAGCGAGGTAAGAGATCGAGACCGGGAGACACTTGATAGAGGCAACAGTATTAATTGTGCTTTTTATGAGCGCGCCCCGAGTTTCAGTGCCTCTCCATGCTTAATAACCTGTCTTCCAGGCAGCTGCTCAATCAACCCCTTATCTTCTCTTTCATGTCACAAAGAGGCTCTGTGCATGAAAGTACGCTCCGCCCTGTTGCACAAACTAAGTTTATGATCAGATAGCAGGGAAGGCGGCGTTAGATCTGTCCAAACATCTAATGTGCCTCTTCTCTGCACTGTGCTTGGCCCCGTAATATTTTTTATTTTTTTTTACTTTTGAAATTTCTTTGTATTACCAAATCCCAGTATTTATAATTTATTTATTTAGAAAAGTGAACAGTTGATACAGCTTATGCCAAAGAAGACAAGAAACCTTTTTTTTTCTTGTTATCTGACATGAAATCAAACTAATTAAGCCTGTTAATATTACCAACGTTACTGTTATATGTTGTTAAATGTCTGAACAAAGTAACAAAATTATCTCTCTAATTGTTCTAAGTCAGTAGCTTATATGCACTAGCACTACTAGGCCTTTAAACAATTTGGGAAGATCCAGATGATGATCATATAGCTTTGGAAACTTCCTATAGCCAAATTCATACCATATAGTTAAATGAAGGGGAAACTTAAATTATTTTAAGGACGCACCTCTTGGTATGACTGTGTGGATATATTCAAGAAATCATGCCATAATGAGAACTGTGGATTGCCAAAACACTGCTTCACTGTTGGGTACAACATAAGATGCCACGTTAACTGCTAACAATAAAACCCTATGATGGCTTTCATATAGCTTAAAGGCACTGCTAGCAAATGTGCCTTGCCAAATGAGAGGGGGAAGAAAGAAATTAACCAACAACCCTCCGTTTGCAAAATAACTGCTTGACCTGAGCCACAGTTTTGACCATTGCCTTTAAAGAAAGTCTGTGATCCACCTCTGACTTTGAAGAAAGTTCAAACAAATTCTTCAAGAAATAATTTTTTATTTTTGATGTTTTGTAAATGGAAATATCCTTAGTCATCCTAACATTAAGTTAGAAAAGTCTAACTTAATGTAATGCCTGTAGCCAGCAGGGCAAAGTACAGCCTTCACAGTTTACCAGTCCATCATAGGGCAATGCAGAGACAAACAGAACAATTATGGACACACACACTCAGACCTAAGGGTAACTTGTAGCGGCCAATTAAGCTAACACAGCTGAGGAAATCAACAGTGATTTTTTTTGTTAAATATTCTTCTAACATTTTAGAGGAAAAAAATGTTAGAAGAACCTTATTCATTAGGTTCTTCTAACAGACAGGGTCTTCTTTCCCCGCTGATTCTGCCAAGCCCGTTCCCTTGGCTGTGGTTTCGCTGAATTAAGAGATGGTATTTGAGAGAAACAAATAGTGAAATAATTGCTTATCTGCTACTTTTTTTTGGTTTCCGCATCTATTCCTCCTCCGTGTCTTTTCTTCCCTCCAGGTGCCTTTTTGCTGCCCTACCTGTTGATGGCTGTGTTTGGAGGAGTACCTCTCTTCTACATGGAGCTAGCGCTAGGCCAGTTCCACCGCAGCGGCTGCATCTCCATCTGGAAACACATCTGCCCCATCTTTAAAGGTAACTGAAGGCACAGAGTTGCAGGTAGCAAACCACTCTGACATGAAGAGCTTGTAGAGTGAACACGAAGAACGGTGAGGGTGTGACGGACAGCCCGTTTAACCTCTTTGCCCCCCTTCGGTTTAATCCCTTGGTTCCTTGTATTTCTTGATAGATGTACCAACTCTCTGTTATGGAAATTGTCACATTTTCATGCCAAATGCCAAGTGCTTAGAAACAAGATGGTATGTAAATTTGTGTTGTTTGGAAATGCCACCCTGATAACCAAACACGGACTAGAATAAGTTTGCACACACTCATCTCTTTGGATGGACTTTGATTGACTGCTGTCACCTAATTAAACACTTTTTTTTTTACCTTATGATCTCTTCTAAAAACATTTTTCTCCACTCACTCAGGAATTGGCTTTGCCATCTGCATCATAGCCCTTTACATCGCCTTCTACTACAATACCATCATGGCCTGGGCCCTCTACTACCTACTGTCATCTTTTCGACCCACCCTGCCTTGGACCACCTGCACCAACAGCTGGAACACGGCCAACTGCAACCACTACTTGTCCTCGGACCACAATGTGTCCTGGTCCAACTCGTCCACGTCCCCCGCCGAGGAGTTCTATACGTAAGTGCATGTAAGTCAGATGTTGAGACGTGCAGAGAGAGAGAGAGAGCCAAGCATCAAGAATGGCGTCCTGAAAAGTGATGGCAGTGGTCTGTTTTGGTGTTTAGGAGTTCTGATAACATTACAAGCATTGAAGAAAAAAGAATTCAATTCCCTCTACCTTGCAGGAGGATGCTAACAGCATTTCAGCTGGTATAATGATGATTACTTCAAGTCAGGGTTTTATTCCCCCCCAAATGTTTCATTCAGAAAAAGGTTTTGTCGATGTCTCTGCTGTGAATCTCCTCAGTCTTATCAGACTCTTGCTGCACCGCCTCCGAGGCCTTCCATCGAGGGAAACTCAGTCTTCGTTCACGGCTGACTTCTCCTAATGCGCGTTTCAAAGAAACAAATTCCTGAACTCCGTCTGGCGCCAGAATTTCCTGTTTTCAGCTTAAATCCCACAGCTGCATTATCATCCAAGTTCTGTGAGCTTAACCTGTGACCGGATGTCAACCTTACAGTTAATTTCAAACTCTTTTTTTTTCCACGAAGCACTTTTTTTCTCCTTGGCTTCTTGACATGAAGGGTTTGAGACTGCCAAGGCAGTCTACTGTGCACTCAGATGAACTCTGTACTCATTGAGTTACTTTTTCTAGCCATCCATATTTGATTAATAATATATGTTTCCACTTTCTGTCCTAAATGGTGACCTTTTGTACAGTCTTATTGTACTTTCTCTATCACATTTTCTCTCTTCAAACCTGTTGTCAGAGTTCCAAGAATCCCTGTCCTCACAGTTGTTTTTCCTCTCAGCTTCCTTCCTCCTAGCTCACAAGTTCTCCCATCTTTTGCGACTTCTTGCCAGGCGCCACGTGCTCCAGGTCCACCTGTCCCCAGGTCTGCACCAGCTGGGATCCATCAGCTGGCAGCTGGCCCTCTGCTTGCTCTTCATCTTCACCATCGTCTACTTCAGCATCTGGAAGGGAGTCAAGACGTCTGGAAAGGTAACGGACGGGGGCGCCTGCGTGGCTGATGGGGTTGTCAGTTAGAGTCGATGGATGCATGTGTGGATGGAGAAAGAGGCAGAGAGAACGTGGAAACTCGTGTTATCACGTTACCCTTGTCATCATCCATCATCAGTCTGTTGAAAGCGAGCCCAACGTGTTGCAGTAAAGTCAACAAGTTTAGCCTTAAATTTTGAGAAATAATCACATGAAGTGTTGGCATTAGAATAAGGTTCATCTGAAGTTGTATGGACTTGATTTTCCTTGTAGCCATTACTCTAATCCCTATTTATTATTTGTTGATAATAAAAAAAAAGTGTATCTAATTCAATTAAGCTTAATTTAATTTAGAGTGTACCATTGTTTTTTTATTACTCCTGATGAGTCTACCTTATATAGTGTAGTAAGTGATCACAATCTACAAACACATAACAGCAGTTTTATAGAGAAAGAAATTCCTTTGTTTTCAGTATTTACACTGCTATGAAAGTAATTCCTGAGTATGAACAGATGGAGGTTGATCTGTCTATTTTGTTACTTCCTGTACACGTTAGGTAGTATGGGTGACTGCAACATTTCCCTATCTGGTTCTCCTGGTCCTTCTCATCCGAGGGGCCACGCTGCCAGGGGCGTGGAGGGGCGTCGTCTTCTATCTCAAACCCGATTGGGAGAAGCTGCTTAGCACGACGGTCAGCTGGATTTTCTATTCCGAGTTCTCGTCAAACTTGGAGTGCCTTTTTTCTGACTCTCCATTAATCAGCATGACTTACTTTTTAATTTCTTCAAAAGGTATGGATCGATGCGGCAGCTCAGATCTTCTTCTCCTTGGGTCCTGGCTTTGGTGTGCTGCTCGCCTTCGCCAGCTACAACCCTTTTCACAACAACTGCTACAAGTAAGAACCAAAATTCAGAGTTTACATAGGCTCGCCAAAGTAAACGCACCTCTGTTACAATGTGTAGTTTACATGACACAAGAAGGGGAAATTTTATCACTGAAAAAGAAACGATTCTGCTTCTGTAAAATAAATCAAATAAAAAGAAAAAACTCATTGCAGTGAACTGATTGCATAAGTATGTTAAAACCTTACACTAATACTTTTTGGATGGATTTTTGTATTCAGTTCCAGCATTCAGTCATTTTTGGTGTTTTTTAGTCACAGACCATAAAAATTCTTCTACAAAGGTTTGGGAGACCTTATCCAGGCCTGGAGGTTTTGCTTTGAGGGAAAAGGCTTCTGCAGTGCAACCCAACTCCCTGATCTACACATGAAAATACAGGATGTTGTTGTCACATGTACTGTGCAACTCATCCACTACCGGGCAGAAATTGACTACCTTTCTATACTAGGATAAAATGTTAAATGCGGAAAAGCTTAATTATGCTCTCCCTATTGTCCATTAACAACAACTTAGCATTTTGGCAGCATTATGCTCATATTTAAGAGCTGCCTTAGTAGCATATCCTCTAAAATTACCAGTTCTTCACTAATAATAACTCTTTTTAAAACTTTGTTCTTTTATTTTTCTGTTAGAGATGCACTGGTCACGAGCTCGGTGAACTGCCTCACCAGCTTCCTGTCTGGTTTTGTCATCTTCACTGTTCTGGGGTACATGGCAGAGATGAGAAAGCAAAATGTGGACGATGTGGCGAAGGACGCAGGTAACATCGCAATCCACACACAGGTGTTCTGCATTTATTTTCTCGCTGTTTACTCTCTCCTTATATTTACCCTCACGTCTCCTTTCAGGCCCCAGCTTGTTGTTCATCATTTATGCTGAAGCCATAGCCAACATGCCTGCTGCCACGTTCTTTGCCATCATCTTCTTCCTCATGATCATAATGTTGGGTCTGGACAGCACGGTCAGTCTGCTCATTTCTCTATAAGCGGTCTGCTCTCCTTTCTGTTTTAACCCAATCTATTGCTGAATCATCCCAACTCCTGTGTGCTTCATCCAACTCCAAACAGAGATTTCATGCTTGCCTTGTTCTCCTTCCCCTTGCTTTTGAGAGGCTCAGGTAATCTTTTGTCCTCTCTTCCCTTCTGAATGATAGTCAATGAAAACAATGTGATATGAGTTTCATATCCCCGTTTTCTGCAGCCCATCTCCATGAGCCTTTGTTTGTTGGCTCTGAGGCGGCGAGCCAGCGACCCGCCTTGCTCTTATCATGAACTGATAATCAGTTTAGAATCAGCTCTGAGATACAGGAGTTTTATGAGGAGGATCAGGAGGATATTACTGCAGAACGTGTCAGAGTATACAGATTCACATTGAACTGGCTTAAAATTTCATCTCATTCAGTCAGTCTGTACTTTGGATGTAGAGCCTTACAAAAGTCTTCATACCCCTTTTAACATCACAACCACAAATCTTAATGATTTTTATTGGGGGTTTTTTGCAGCAAATCAACAAAAAGTAGTACATAATTGAGAAGTGGGAGGGAAGTTAAAAAATATTTACAATTTTCTAACTAGTAAAAATCTGAAGTGTAGCAGACATTTGTTTTCATCTTCCCTTGTACCAATATCACAAATAGATTGATGTGCTGCCAGTTCCCTTCAAAAGCCACTTAGTTATCTTTCTATGATTTAATCTTCTCACTCCCTGTGTGTCCTCCTCTCTCCAGTTTGCAGGTTTGGAGGGCGTAATTACCGCCATGCTGGATGAGTTCCCTCATTTCCTAGCTAAGAGACGGGAGTGGTTTGTCCTTGGCCTTGTCTGTGTGTGCTACCTGGGGGCTCTGTCCACTCTCACATATGTAAGTTACTGACCTACATTTCCCACAGTTTAAAACCAAAATAATTATTCAGGTTATCATCTGTTGCTATCTGCATGTGTAATGTTACACTAATAATTCAATGTTTTGATTAGTAAGGTTAGAAGATGATTAGTATCATGATACAAGGCTTCACCTCTTCGATAAATGTTTGTTTGTTTTTTTCCAGTAAGGAAATTAGAAAAACAAAAAAAATTGAAATTGATCTATTTTCTTGCACAGCCATGACTGCTAGAACCAATTTGATTTATTCTTAGTCTTCTCTATCCACTCCAAAATTAGTTGCCATAGATGTGTTTGGGATCATTGCCCTCTTAGATCAACTAATATTCAACTGCCCAATATTCTATCCACTTTTTGCAAAGCAACAGTACGACCACTAGCAAAGCAGCCCCACAGCATGATACTGCTCCTACCGTGACATTTACACAATAAATTCTGACTTGTGAGGCAAAGTCTTTTTCTTGAATAAATTGACTTGAATTGATTAATTTTATTGTACAATTTCATTCATTCATAACAGATGATAACCATTCATGATAACCAGATGCATGTAGATTTTCTCACCAGAGCTATAATTTTAATGTTAATTTAACACAACATCTATTTTGTTATATGATTAGAATGGAAAAAATAAGATTGGATAATATTAGAACAATGTTTATACTCCATGTTTTCTTAGAATGAATGACTGTGATACATGTTATTTAGCACAATATGCTGCAAATACCAATGAGCTGTATTTAGATCACAGCAGTGTTAATGATGTCTTTCTTCTTTCGCCCTGATTTCATAATTATAATTATGGGTGTCTGCTCTAATATTTCTGAATTTCTTTGTGATGCGTTCAGGGAGGAGCATTTGTGGTGAAGCTGTTTGAGGAGTACGCTACAGGTCCTGCCGTCATCACTGTAGTTCTGCTCGAAGTCATCGCTGTGTCCTGGTTCTACGGTGAGAGATCCCAGCTACAACAGAAATCCACTAAAATACTTGTGATAATATTTTTACCAAGTCTTTCCCAAACATTGCATTTCTGTTTCAATTTGGTTACAGTGAAAGCACTGTACACTTGATATTTGTGGTTACAGGTTTGTATGCCTGTGTATGTCTACAGGTACCAACCGTTTCTGCAACGACATCCAGGTCATGCTCGGCTTCTATCCCGGTGGGTTCTGGAGGGTTTGCTGGGTGGCCATCTGTCCCTGCTTCCTTCTGGTCAGTGTTATACATTTAGTGAACCTCATGAGGCCTTTGTCAGAGAAAACTGTTCACGGAAAGGTTTTAATATGGTATCTCGTTTTGTTTATTTTGTTCCTACACAGTTCATCATCATCAGTTTCCTGGCGTTCCCTCCAGAGGTCAAGCTGTTCCACTACCAATACCCATCATGGACAACTGTCTTGGGCTACTGCATTGGAGTGTCCTCATTCATTTGTGTGCCTGCTTATATGGTCTACCACTTACTTAACTCTAAGGGAACATTCAAACAGGTACAAAATTAACTTGCAATATTTATCATTTTTGATTCTTGTGTTTGTCGTTGTCCGCAAGTTCTTATCCCATCATGCATCTTCTACTAATGTCTTTTCACTAACCAGTACGACTCAAGCAACAAGGAGCCGTTGCTCACTGTCAGGGTCTTCCCTCTGCTGTGAACACATGACTTGAGATCAAGATCAAAGGAGAAAGCGCAGACCAGGGATTAGAGAGAAAAAGCAGCGTCTAGATCAGACATATGCATCACGCGCCCAACCACTCATTCACATTATGCCATAGATGTACAGCTTATCATGTTGCCGATGATAAAGTCAAAAAGATTAATAACCTTTCTCAATTCAGTCAAATTAATATTTGAGGTATTCGTGAGACAATTATTCAGATTTTCTATGTCTAATATCGACATCATGTTTAGAGTTGTGAGAGTGCACAGAGGGGAGAGGGACATCAAAGAGACTCACAGACAGACGTTCTCTGGCTGCTGTCCATTGGTGTCAGCTCACACAAAGGGCTCAACATAAGTCAACAAATAGGAGCTTGGCTTTGTGTGCAGACGCGTTGGAGGGAAAGAAGGCAGCGACCTTGTAGATCAGGAGGACAGACGAGTAAGACCAGGTTTAACTGTTTCTGCATCTGATTATTAAATTAAACACTGATTTAAAACAACAGCGTCAGTAATATTAGGCATTTTTGAGGGTTTATGGGCAAATTTAGTCTTAGTGTTGTACATACGTCACTAGTGACAATAGTTTACATTTTCACTGTCTTATAAACTCTAAAACCAGAAAGCGTACCACTCATTTCAACAGAAGCTTTTATTTTTGTTTTTAAACTGCATGAATCTAAGTGTTGTCCACAGCAACAGCGACAATGAACACTACTAGATATGGTCACCAGTGTTATTTTCCACAAGACAAAAACTGAAAATGAAATTATTTATAAAAATCTCTCTTAATTTTGGGTTAAATTACTCATATTTTAGATTTTCACCTTTCTTACTTCCAGCAGCAGCTAGTTGTGCTGCATTACTATCACCAGCTTGTACTTGTTCATCGGCAGATGTGACTTCACAATTTTATTTCTGTCCTGTCCTGGCAAGAATGTTAATAATATCTAAAGCAACAATGTTTATTGTTTACAGCTTCATCATCACTTACAAGGGTGCAAATATAAAAAAATTTCCCATTTCTCAAAATGCCATCCAGTTGAAGTCGGTATGAAGTTGGATGATGAAAATAGCATTGAAGAACCCTCACCACTTTAGATCATGTTTTGGGACTGAGTGCACCCAATAGTCAAAATGTAAACAGTGACAGATAAACTGTTTGCATACACTGCAAGAGATAATTGTTACATATGCTCCTCTTAAGAGCTAATAGTATCTCAACAACATAGAAAAAAAAATAGAAAAAATATAGTTATAAACTACTCTCTTTTCCTGGGAATCTAATGTTGTGTATCAAATGACCTCAATAACATAATGCAAAGTTGCAGCCTTTGTTACAGTGTGACGGCAGCAGAAAGAGTTCTTGATTATTTTTCTTGTTTGTCTTTCCTTCCCCACAGCGCCTGTTGAAAAGCATCACTCCTCAGCCCAGCACCGACAACCACAGAGATTTATTTGTGACCAACGCAATCTGACCAAACCCATAGCACAAGACGGCTCAAATCCCAATTACCTGGAGCGCCCTCTTCTGCACATACTGAAAAACTACAGGGCAAGGGGGCTGTCTTTCATCGTTCTCGCATCTTTTCAAACATCTCCTTCCTGTCCCAGTGAGATCTAGAACCGAAACCTGCTTTGGTTCTCCATGCGGATTCGGTTCTCAAGGACATTTATGTTAACTTTAAAACATACTTCTGAGTTTTGACGCTCTTTGCTTCGTGTCCCTTTCTTTAAAACACAAAAGCGATAAAGTAACACATTTTGTAAACTTTTAAGTATGATGACGTCATGTAGACATTAAAAACAGACTCTTAAACAAGGGATGCTGCTCAATTAGGGCAGGTCACATGCAAACACCACTTTCTATTCTCATTACTTATGACTGTAGTCTCATATAATGCTGTAAAGTTATCCATCCCAATATGTAGCAAAATTCAGGTATTTTTACATCTGTTGCTGAAGCCAAATATTCAAGATTTGTTCTGTTGCTGTTTCATAGCTGTTGTTGTGTCATGCTGTGTTGACTGTCAGCCTGTGTTAATCTGATGGAATCTGGAGCGACCGGCAGACTTTTGCAATGAGGTCCCTACACTGTGAAGCACTGTGACATGAGTGCGTGCCTGTGTGTGTGTGTGAGTGTCTGTTTGCATGATGGACTGTTATACCATCCTGAGGAAAATGAATCACAGACAGGAAAACCAATCGTGTTCCCTCTGAGATGGCAATATGGGATAAATGTATTTATTTCTGAATGTGTCAGTGCTGTCACTTTGTCTCACCTCGCCCGCTGTTGCACCATCATGGGAAACTCTGCGGAAGGTCCTCATTTGATCTCAATGGTAGAAGCCAAATTTGGGTCAGAGCTAATACCATTACCATTATCGCACTCTGGAAAAAATAAAATAAAAATCAGCATTAAAGCTCTTTATTTTCTACCAAAAAATAAATAAAAATGTGTGCCTGCCTGCGTGTGTGTGTGTGTGTGTGTTTTTGGGCGTGTGTGTGCAGGAGCAGGACATAAAATTTGTGGGAGCACTGTACATCTACATGTGTAATTACTAGTCCTAATTGGTATTAGTGTAATTTATCGTGTGAAGACCTGCTTCCGCCTTCCATGGACGTGGAGCTGCATGTGCGTTCAGTGCTTGCGTGATTGTCAGAAGCAACTTTATGTGTGCCTGTCGTGGTGCGCGAGTGTGTGTAGGCGTGTGCATGCGTGCGTGTGTGTGTGAGTGTCAGTGATGTGAACTCATGTTGTCTTGTTAAATGCCAAAATATCTCATGAAGAGCGTAATTCTCCCCTTCTTCCCTCTTTCTCTCGCTCGAGCCTATGTAAGATCTATGTATGTCAAACACGGCTGTACTGATAAAACATCTGTATAGAATGAAAATATATAAATATATGGGAAATAATAAATAATAAAGATATATGGAAATTAACATCTGCTGCGTGTAAGTTTATTAACTTTTACATCTACAAGGTAAGTCTTGTCTTCTTTTTACTTGATTTTGAGGATCTGATATTCAGTAAATAATTCAAATAAAAAACAAATAGTTACATTTTGATTGAAGTGCATCACTTGCTTCCCCTATTTTGTTTACTAACTAAGAAAACTGGGTTTCTGTGTCCTGCCAAATTTATATCCATAGAACGTCCTAGTAAATAAAGTCCATTTACACTGTAATCAAGTTTTGTAAAAGGAAATACATTTTTAAAATTATTCTCAGAAATCTGTTGCCACAAAATACATTATACAGAAATTCATGACTAACAGGTTTGACATTCCTTTCTTTTAAAAATTCATCTTTGTGTTTATTTAGCTGGTCATAAAACTCATCATGTTGTTAATCATGGAATCTGTTGCAAAGAAGCCGATCGTGGTTGAAAATGAAATAAACTTACAGTTTAATAAATGGTTTTGAGATGTTCTCCCCATGCACATGTATGGGTTCTCTCCGGGAACTCCAGCTTCCTCCCACAGTGCAGAAACATGACTGTTAGGTTAATTGAATTGATTGATGGCTATGAGATGGTTTCCTTATTGGCTCTTTTCTGCTATCCACATCCTGGAAGGTTGGCAACAGACCCCTGAACCTTTGACACCTGATCATTAATGACAGCTCTGATCAGTGGAACATAAAACTGCCCAGAGATGGTCTAGGAATCTCCACTTTTAACTTGGATGCATCCAATCTTCTTTTTGAATTTCCCAGACAAGTTGCACACTCACTTTTTCTGCTCTATGTTGTGTGTTGCTCAAAGCTATGCTAAACTGGATCTTTGTTCACATGTGCTACTAATTCATATCAAACACAAGGTTGAAATATGACACTAAGTCAGGAATTAACAGTCTATTTAAGAGTACATACAAATTTGTCTGTATTATTTTGGCATTATAGACAAATCTACAAACCCTTTCTTTTAAATGACCATGGGTCAGATTTAAATAGCATTTTTAGGGAAATACAGCATTGCTTTGGTGAGATGATTGTAACAAAACCATAAATTGTATTTTAAACGTCTTGATTAGTGACAGGAATGAATTAACTTTATCGATTCCTTCATTTATTCCTTCTGATTCAAACAGTAAAAGCAGCATTGCCAGCTAAGTTCCCATAATTTTCAAACCAAAAGGTTACTAAACACAGATAAATGTCTCCAACTCTATGAAGTGGTACTCATGAAGAGCAACATCTCTATTAACTCTTCCTATCAACTGTGTAATGACTAACAGTCCAGATTTGATGCACAACTGAGATGAGCCTTTGAAAAATAATTACAGCACGCCAATTTATCAAAAATCCAGCACAGTCTGTTATGACTCAACTAATTTACATGAAAATAGAGAGACGTAGCTGTGTGGAGTGAGCTGTTTCCCGTTCAAAGGCTGTAGTCGAGCAGAAATCATCTGTTACTCTGAGCCTCTTTAAATCCTGGTTTTCCTGGCTTGCCAGGACAATCATAGTTCCCCTGCCAAACCGTGTGTGCCGCATTGTGCATATGCACAAAACATGATAGTTCCTTGTCAACACTGATTAATCCAGTTACTGAGGTCTGCAATCAGCAGCTCCAGCAAGCAGCCTTATGTCCACATGCAGACAGATAATACACTGTGGGGACCAAGCAGAAAAGACAGTAAGATTACACTGTTGCTGCAAGGACGATTGGTAATGAGTTCCAGGATAATGAAAGACACATATGCAGACAGGTTTTATGCAACCAAAAAAAAAAAGAAAATAGAACACAGACTGTTGAGACAGTTTTTCATATTTTATAAGATTACACATTATATCTCACTGGGATCTGATTGGGATTTAATGTGACAGACAAACACAAAGTATAAATGAAAAATGAAAGATGACTATTGCGTCTGTCTACAATTGTTTTTTCTCTGATACCCCTAAATGAAATACAGATCAAACCTTCAGAATGCCTTCAAAATTAGAGCATCCTGAGCTCAACCCATCAACCAAATTCAGAAAGAGTGTGGCACAAACACATGGCCATCCAAGTGAAGTGATGGTCCTGATAAGGAAAATATTAATTAGAGAAGCTCATGTTAACTAAGGTGGAATTGTGGAGATTTGCAATTCAGGTGGGAAAATGTGTTTGAAGGATATCTTCAAACACATTTGTGCATTCCACAATTCTAACCTTGATTTAAGGATGAAACAGCAAGAAGAAGGTCATAGTCCA
Source organism: Xiphophorus hellerii (assembly GCF_003331165.1). Taxonomy (NCBI): domain Eukaryota; kingdom Metazoa; phylum Chordata; class Actinopteri; order Cyprinodontiformes; family Poeciliidae; genus Xiphophorus; species Xiphophorus hellerii. Next base: position 14,018,654 of record NC_045689.1, on the reverse strand, counting down.
TGTTTGCTGTGTGCCAAGTCATTTGGGGTTAAGAAGTAAGGAGTTCTTAAAAATAAGGAATAAAGAAACAGGAATAAGGAGTTCTTATTTCATCTTCTAAGAATAAGAAGTTCTTAGAAGATGAAACCAAATAGAGAAACTCTATTGCCTATATAGAAAATGCTACGTGAGACAGAAGGTTAACCCTGCACCTGATCCTGACGCGCTCCATCTGATCTGGGATTTAGGGTGAGTGGGTGAAGCACATCCCCGTTTCTTTGTCAATTCCATAAAATTGAAAAAAAAAAAACTTTGAACTTTGTGGTTGGAACAAGAGAAATGTGATCCAACACTTTCGCAGGGCATTGAAAACTTCAGCTTTCAAAGTACTTACTCTGTATTTCCACACACCAGCAGTTTGTTCGGTTTGGTTTGAAATGAAAATCCATGTATGTTCTGTGGTTCAACTGCACCAAACTGAGTTGTGTATTTTGGGGGTACTTCCTAAAGGGGTGTGTGGGCGTGGGCGTGCGTGTGTGTGTGTATGGCCGTGCTTTATTGTGGCAATTTCCTCTGAACTCCCTTTCCCTCTGCCTTGCCTTATCATTCCTGATCTATATTAAACAGCGACAGTTCAGGATGCGTATCCCTCCACCTCTGTTGTTCCTGTCATCTCAGCATCTGCCCAGCTGCCTGTCTGCCAGCTCCCCTCTCACTATCAGCCGTCTATCTGGACCCCCAGCTCATTTCATCTCTCCTTCTTGTTCTCATATCTTCTTATTTTCCTCTTTCTCATATTCATATGGTCAACCAGACCCTGAGCTCTCTGCCCAGGTCCATCTATGGAGACACTCTCTTGCTCACTCTCACTCGTGCACAGCTGTGGTTGCTTTTAGTTTGGCAATTTCCTCGCAGGATCATTTCAGAAGAGATAACCTTTACACTTGCAAGAGCTTGCATTGACTTTCCACTTCTCGGAGAGACGATGAGTTTGACATATCTTTCAACTCCGTTTTTGCCGTCCTTTCCCCACAAAATCCTTGTGAATATCCTAGACAACGATACACAGGGTCACCCCTTTTCATTTTGCAGAAGAATCCTGACATTTACCTCTCTAAGTTACTCTGTCTGTCTTCACACGTCTCCATTTTTGTCCCCCCTGCACCACGCCTCTCTGCTGATGTTCTGATACCATCGCTGCCTCTGAAGAACAGGAAATGAAACTCTTTTTTACCTCCAATCTGCCGCTCCCAACTCTTTATCACACAGAAACCTTGATTCCCTGCAAAGACTCCTTCTCCCTCCCCTAATGAACTCATTTTGCACGAAGGGAGAATACCATCTTATCTCTGTAGACCGAGCCCTCCTTTTTGCAGTGAGACACTCACTCCTTTCTCCGCCACTTGCTACTCTTCTTCTCTCCTAAGTTCATAAAGGTGTTGCTAGGGTACACCGAGAACTCCTTGATCTGTTTTCTTTATATTAGAAGGGATGAGATTAGAAAGAGAGAGAAAAGCAAATCAGGCCTAACTGTTTCTCTGACAAGCGTATGCTTTGTTTTTGATAGATCTGAAAAATGACTATCATCCACTACCAACTCAGTTTCATTTGATTATGCCAATATTTTTTTTCAAGGTGAGAGCCATCTGATAAAAAAACATTGCATTCATGTCCGTTCCTTTGTACACTAAGTACATTTTGTTGCAGGAGTATTGTACTCCTTGACATTTTCCTGTGTTACAACTGCAAACTTTCAGATGTTATATTAAGACTTTCTCTGACAGATTAACACAAACTGAAACATACTTGTTAAACCCAGAGAATAAAATTCATAGCTTAGATCATCTTCTAGCTGACCTTTCTTAGTCAGCTAGAACTAAGAAAGGTTTGGCGTGCCACCTGTGTCAACACCTTGTAGAACAACGTTTCGGTGCAATTACATGTTTACATTTGGAGACTGAAATGTTTCCTCTATTCTTCTTTGCTAAATAGTTAAAAATTCCATCAGACCGGACACACGTGTGTGTGTGTGAATAACATTAGTTTCGCCACTGGTTCTTAATTTTATTTACATGTGGACTTTGGTGTCATCGTGCTAAAAGGTGAACCTTTGCTCCAACCTCAAGTCATTTGCAGATTTTCTATCAGTATTGTCTTGCATTCAGCTCCAAGCATCTTTGTATCAACTCCTAGGAAAGGTGGTTGATGGTGTTCAGCTTTAGTTTTCCATCACACGTCACCTTCTTCCACATATTTCCTGTATCCCCTACAGTGTTTATCCTGAAATACAAATAGAAACTCCTATGGCTTTTATTAAACTGTTAACTTTTCAAGAAAAGCGCTGATTTGTGAAGTCCTTAAGAGACTAAATGGACCGGCTGGCTGCTTCTCTGATTAATGCTTCCATTGTGGACATTGTTTTATCACCTAACCCTGCTTTAAATTTCTATATAACTTACTTCCTGACCTGTCAGATGTGTTTGTTTCTTTTCATGATGCTGTTTGTTCACTAATGACCTCTTACAAACCTCTGAGACCGTCACAGAATAGATGTTGTTATACTGAGATCAAACTAAGCATAGGTGAACTCTCTGTAAGTACTAAGTGTCTTCTGGATTCAGTTGATCTCACGGATTTTTCTTTGGATACATCAATGTATTGGCTGAGTACAAATGCATACAGGTCCAACTTGAATCATTTCCTTTTCTCTTCCCTGTTATCCACTAATGTAAGTTGGTAAATCACATCAAAATAAAATACATTGAGGTTGCAGTTGTGACAGGAGAAAATATTAAGAAGTGAAAGGGTGTGAAAACATTTGCAAAGAAGTGTATACTGGAATCCATACAGTTCCTTGTTGCCTACCATGGCTCTGGCTTTTCATGAGCTCATATCCCCCCCTGATGGTTTTACGGGGAATTAGGTTCAGAATGTGTCTCTATTCTCAGCTGTTCTTCATCTCTTCACTGGGTGGGGGTGAACTAGCGCCACCTTCAGCATAATATAGTATTGTTCTACAGAGTGTGTGGGTGAAAGGGGTGAACAAGTAAATGTAGTGTGAAGCAATTTGGGGTCATCTGGACTTGATAAAGTGTTATTTAAGAACAGGCTATTTACCACTACTGTTGAAAATTCTGTGGATAAAACAGGCAAAGTCACGATTGCTGACACTTCTGGTAAAAATAAACAAAAAAGTATGCACATGCTTTAATTTTACTGGACAGAGCAAATAAATGGAACAATAAATTAAAGGGAGTATTATGTAAAATCAACTTTTATATCATGTTATTATGTTATTCCCTCATCAAAAACATACCTGAGGTGTTGCTTTGATTCTTTCATTCATGTTTGAGAAACCCAAATATATTTTTCATGTAGGACCATGTTGTTTTGGATGGCATTAGTAAATTCGATTATCATTTGAACACTGTATTTTGCATTCACTCTGGATATTTTTCTAGTGTTAAAATGTGTTTGATGTTGTGACACAAGTGTGAAAAAAAAGAATCTGTAAGAGAACAAATACTTTTTCACAGTCTGGCATTTATACCCCTAGGTGACATTATGTTTCTGGTTACTGGTTAAGCTATATTTTAAAGTCCCTCTGTTGCATTTCTCTAATAGAAATAGTTGTTTGAATTGCAAATACCTGTGAAGTCAGTTATCTGCATAAAACTGTTCTTTCTTATTAAAATAAACCACCACAGGGTAGCTTTCTGATATTTGATTTGAACTCAGTTTTAACTGCTGTGGGCGGAGATGTTGTCAGAATGTGAAAACACACACAGTCTCACACACACTGTTGTGTGATCCAGTCTCAGGAGGGGAGCGGAGCTTTAATTACCAGGAGGATTGTCTTTAGTCCTATTGTCTTTACCTTCACAGAGAGACAGAATCATCCTCACTGATCCTAACCTTGTTTTCTCCAACACGCTCTCACTTTTTCAGCCTCTTTGTTTGTTGTGGGAATCTGTCTGCAGATAATCTATTCTTCCCTTCATCCCAGTTTGCTATCTCAAAGACTAGGCTACTTTCTTGACATAAATGTTTTTTTCTCCATGCGCCAATGGCTAGGTCAGTGGCTATAACACAGAACCAAACACATCTTGTGTGACATTTTGATGCAATCAAAAACATCTAAAAGTGGAGGTACAAACACATCTGCTGGATTTAACACATATTACATAGACCACACTGCTGGATTGGATGTGGGAAGTGGGGGTTGTTGGGAACAACACATCATTTATTACATTGTGACTTCATTCGCAGTTATTTTTATCATGTGCTTTCCCTGTTTTGTATATATCTCTCACTTTCCTGCTCATTTATATTCAATAATTCTGAGAGCAGTGAAGTCGTTGCTGCCTATTAACCATGTAATTCAATTTTCTTTTATTCTTGCTTGTCTGTTGAGCCTTTAACACCAGGGCTTATTAGAGGATTGATGCAAATGCAAGGAAAATAAAAAAAGGGAGGAGGAGAGGGAGTGCCCCAAACAGAATCATGGGAGAGGAGGAGGAGAAAGACAAGGGAGAGGATGAGAAGGCAGTGACCCAAATAAATGGAATGAAGAGTTTCAGAATGAGTCTCCTGTCCTCAGTGCCACACCCAATCAGGCCTCCCTCCTGTCTGCTGACAACGCTGCTCCCATTCTCTGAATTTTTGGGAATAAGTCAATCAGAGGGAAATATTTGGGTTTGATATTTGGTAAGAACAGCGACCATGGGCAGAACTAAAGAGCTAATCCTTTGATTTTATGTTGTAGATTAAGGCTTTTAAGGCTCTTTAAAATGTAAAGCCTTATTATTTTCTCCCATCTATCTTGTCCTCTCCTCTTCCTGACCCTTTCCTGACTCCACCATCCCCTATCATTGGACTATTACCCCTCCCCCTCTTAAATTCACACCCATCGTTCTCCTCCTCCTCTCATCTCCCACAGGAGGGGTGGTTAAATGCAACACACCATGATGTGAGGCCAGGCATTCTTCTTTAGCAGATTTTATACCATAGAAACAGACTCTCAGATGGATTATTTATGATTCATAATCATATAATCACATAATCACACACACTCACACAAATATAGACTATAGTTTAAGAATAATTTCAACTCAAATACAATAATGATCTATTTTTAACATTTTTTTGCTACTGATCTCTGCACAGTGACTGAATGTGTGTGTAAGCATTCCTCAAAGTGATATTACCACGTTTGACAGCGGGTGAGTTCTGCGCATGCTCTTAACACCGGTCTAATTTGTTAAGCGGGCGGTAAGCAGAGAACAACAGACACTAATTTCTATCAAAATAAAAGCATAAATTAAAATCTTCAAATTTCTATTATAGTGTGGCGTTATCATGGTAATAAAAGTCAGGCTAATTATTAAAGAAATAATAGGAAATAAGAGTATCTAATGACATTGTTTTTTTCTGAGTTGAACATAGTCATCATTTCACAGTGAAAAGTGACATTTGAAGAGTATCAAATCCATCTATCTGTTCTCTATAGCTGCTTATTCTTGCAGGATTGCAAGGGGCGAGAAGCAGAGTCCACCCTACACAGACTGCCAGCCCATCACAGGGCAACAATTAACTTATTTGGGAAGAAATCCTGCCTGGCCTCTTGGATTAGCAGAACATGTTGGTTCTGTCATGTCAACTCAGTCATTTGCAGATAATGTTAAGGCTGCTATGTTTGCATGCTCTCATTGTGAATGTATATACTTACTTAGTAAAAGTGGAGGACTGGTGAAGTTTTACTTGTTATTACTTTAATTAGCTTATAACTAATGATAAAGTTAATCTTTCTGTGCTTCTCAACCCTGAAGCACAGCAGTGAGTGATTGCACTGATGCAATCACTGACTATAACATTGTAGCTGTAGTTTTCAACAAAAGGGCTTCCATTTCACTTCTCTTCTTTATTTAATTTAATTTCACAAAAAATTGGTTATTTTGTAACAATCAGTCTGAGTTCAAAGAAGATTATTATTAACAGACAATGTTTAAGCATCTATTTTTATCCTGTTAATTATGAACTGTTGATTGTGCAGATGTTTTCTACTTATATTTGAATAACAAAGATTGACAAACATATTTATGTCTATAAGAGAAAAATGTACATTTAACTGATTGTATGTAATATGATTTCTAAAATATGTTGGATTTTAAATCCAACAAATTTGGATTTAAAATCCAATAAATTTCAATTATGAATTAAACAATATTGATCGTTTAATTAATATCGAGAATCAACAGGATTTTTCTTATTGACTGTTAAATCTGCTTTAGTACCAAATATTGCTAGAAATAGGGTCTGTTCATAAGTGTCTGAAATTTAATTTGAAAGAATCCATACCGGAAACGGACAATTGCACTGTTGTACTTTACTCCAATAGGCAGCTAAGCAACCTCCAGAGAAATAACATCAGCAGCTCTTTTTTTACTGTAGTTCCTCCCTGAAATAATGTCTTGTGTCCCGGGTTTCTAGTCTCTGAGGTGACCGGGATCAGCAGCAGCAGCAGCAGCAGGGATGTCGCTGGTCACCGTCCAGCGGTCACCGACACCGAGCACCACCTCCAGTCCGTGTGTTTCTGTAAGTACATGTCATCTGGATTGACATTAGTGTCAGTTAGTCCCAGCAGTTAGCCCCGCTTCTCCCAGTTTGTTGGTCATGTACAGGGTGGCTAACTTTTATAGCTGCCGGTATTTTACTGTAACATTAAAGGAAACAGTGGCAGTCATCCCGCAGGACTAGGAGTTTGAACTTTAAGTTGTTTAGCTTTAGCACAGAAGGCAGACTAGGGTTTATAAGTATATTAAAAAGTTATTTTTTAAAACTTAGCTATTCATCGTTAGCATTATGTGGCTGATTCACTTCCTCCACTAGATGGGGTGGTGTCAGAGAAGTCTGTCTTAACAATAGTGGTTTTAAACTACTATTATTAAGACAAATAATAGCTGCTCAAGCTGCTCTTATGCTGTAAAAGTATATGTTATTTTTTGGCCATATTAGCTTTCTTTGTGTTTCATCGTATTGACTTTACTGGTAAAAAGCTGCCACTGAAAGGTTGTGGGTCAGTAGAGCAATAGAGAGGAGGGTCGCTGCCCCGGAAAGCAGGTTACTGGTTCAGTCTTGTCAGTCTCTGTTGGAGGCTGTGAGGCCGTCCCGTTATCCGCTCTGACACACTCAGCAGGCTCTCCAGCCTCCTGGCAGATCTAGTATAAATGTGCTAGTGTGGCTCTTCTCTCATGATTGTAACAAACTGTAAAATGCTGAAGAGGCAGCGCAAATCTGAAGGGCCTTACTGTAAGTTTATTTAAAGATTTATTTATTTGGTGATGGAGAAAACCATCATTAGATGCTTCATGAGTGACTGCAGTCGAGCTTATCACAATGGTTGTCCCACTGATCCGTTAAACCCAACACACACACACGCCCTCTCACGCAACATGAGCCAGTGGCTAAAACAATAGCTCTGTATTAGTAGTGCACTACTTAAATATTCAATTCACACCACTTCAATTCACAGCACAAAGACTGAATCCAATTTCTAAGTGTGAACTGTTCCCATCCCTGCCCCTCACCCTGACCTCCGGCACTCAATTTGAATATTTAAAATATTCCACTGAGAAGTGGGATGGTCCTTGAAGAAGCATACATCGTTGGTTCTCACTGATAAACATACTAAGTTATATGTTCCTGTGTGTGACATGTAAACAGTTATCAATCCTGTAGCAAACACTGTTTTGCACATTAAAGATGCACTAAACCCCAGATACCAGATTATCCATTTAATGGACATTTAGCTTTTTAGCAATGTATTAATATTTACATAATAGCAAGAAACATATAAATACATCATGGGACAAGCATATTCAAAAATAGTAAGCTTTATGTATACAAATTTCAAAACATATTTGGAAAAACAGGCCGTCCCGTTATCCGGCCTGTTTGATAAAACAATATTTTAGTTTTATCCAAACGTATTGATAAAACTGACTGCATCCGTACTTTTGTGTGTCAATATCTATTATGCTTTCTATATTTATTTTTTACTTGCAATGTGTCAGAACACATATTAAAAATAGTCTTTGTATAAATTTTGTATTTAGATTTGCATGCATTAAATGTTATGACCAATAACCAATAACTATTACGACCATAACTAATGTAATGTTAAAACATGTTAAATTGAAAAGTTTATTTTTGGTATTTCTACAGCTGATAACAAATGACTTATATTGTAACATTGCAAGCTACACATTAAACTAATTGCATACAGTTTCTCAATTATAATGGCTCATACCCTGCAGCCATTCCCCCTTCTTTACAGAACTAATTGGAATGCACTATTCCTTAGAAACTTAGGGTTAAAGGTTAAGAGATAAAATGGTATCCGGCTTAAGAGTAGCAATGTAGACACTAGAAAAAAACAGCACCCTAAGACAAATAAATGCATGTCATGCAGAGTTGATAAGATGCTAGAAATTGTGTTGCTTAAACCAAAACTTTAAAAATGAATGAATAAATGAATAAAAACATATTAAAATATGCTGTAGTGCAGTTCTTGAGCTGGAACAGGACATTCAATATTTTGGATAAATTTAGTGTTGACAAGGCAATTCCTGTTTTGCAGACTAATGGAGTTGAACCAACATGTTAATAACATGTTAAATGTTATTAACATGAATGTACTAACATTTCCTTCATGTTATTACATGAAGAGAGTAGAAGAAAGTGGTGTGAAGATTCTTGTTTACCCTAAATGTTCTCAGTTTCCTGTTGTTTATGTCTGGAAAATATCAGGCATGGGCGAAGACCGATAACACGTTAAGCTAAAGGAACGGGTGTAATATGAATATTTCAGCAAAAGCTTCTCTTAATGGCATTGGGTCAAGCTTAACTTAATGTTTTTTTGGTGAATACGGATTTCAAAAGTGAGACACTGAGGCAGTGAAGTGGTTGTATATGGAGGGTACCAGCTGCTTGTCATGAGACCCGTTTCTGTTTGAGAGCAGCCATGTGAGCGCTCTTGTGAGGTGTCTGCTGCTGCAAGGGAAGGACGAGGCCGAAACTGTCAGGAGGAAAGTTGTCTGTTAAGCACTTCAGGGCTGACTCTGATTAGTCTCTTCAGTAGTTTTCATTAAAAATGTAGCTAAAAAGGCATAAAATGTTTAAATCTTTATTTAGATTTTATATGAACCCAAAACTCTTATTTCACACCCTGTTTCCATTTATTCTGGCCTGATCCCTGTTTAAACCAGATAGTTTGTCTGAGATATGACAGATTATGACCCCCTGATCTAACCAAATTCTTAGTTGATTGCTCTGTTTCTTCATCCGGAAGCAGTTGGCTATGAATCGAGCCAACATTAGTATCTTTACTGATGGAGGTGAAAAGCGGACTGCACAGTGGCACAGTTGGTAGAGCTGTTGCCTTGCAGCAAGATGATCCTGGATCCTGGTTCCCAGCCCGGGGTCTTTCTGCATGGAGTTTGCATGTTCTCCCTGTGCATGCGGGGGTTCTCTCCGGGCACTCCGGCTTCCTCCCACAGTCCAAAAACATGACAGTTAGGTTAATTGGTCTAAATTCTCCCTAGGTGTGAGTGTGTGTGTGCATGACTGTGTGTCCTGTCTGTTTCTGTGTTGCCCTGCGATAGACTGGCGACCTGTCTGGGGTGTACCCCGCCTCTCTCCCAGAACGTTAGCTGGAGATAGGAACCAGCACTCCACCCGACCCCTCTAAGGGACAAGAGTGTACAGAAAATGGATGAATGGAGGTGAAAATCTTCTCATTGGCTGTATGACCACTCCCTACTCATGTGCTCACACCTAGTTTCTAATGGGATATACACTCCTGATCAAAATCTTAAGACCAGTCAAAAAATTGCAAGAATTTGCATTTTGTACTATTGGATCTTAAGAAAGTTCTAAGTAGAGCTTCACAATGTTAAAAGAAGAAATCAGTGCAAGAGACAAGAACATTTGAGCAGGGAATTAATTGAAAACTGCATTTATACTCAAACATGATTTTTTCAGCTGATCAAAAGTTTAAGACCATAGCTCAAAAAAACCCAAAAACCCCCCAAAACAGAAACAAAGTGTCAAAAAAAAGGACTCAGTAATGAGTAGCTCCACCATTCTTGTTGATGACTTCAAACAATCGTTTAGGCATGCTTGATGCCAGTGTTTCCAGGAGGCTAGTGGGAACGTTGCTCCAAGTGTTGAAGATGGCTTCACGAAGGGCATCCACTGTCTGGAACTGATGTCCATTTTTGTAAACTTCCCTTGCCATCCATCCCCAAATGTTCTCAATTGGGTTTAGATCTGGGGAACATGCAGGATGTTGTTATTAAAGAGTGATGTTATTCTCTTGGAAGAACTCCTTTGTCAGGCGGGCATTGTGAACTGCAGCATTGTCCTGTTGAAAAACCCAATCATTACCACACAGACGAGGGCCCTCAGTCATGAGGGATGCCCGCTGCAACATCTCCACATAGCCAGCTGCTGTTTGACGCCCCTGCACAACCTGAAGCTCCATTGTTCCATTGAAGGAAAACGCACCCCAAATCATGATGGCGCCCCCACCACTGTGCCGTGTAGAAACATCTCAGGTGGGATCTCCCTGTCATGCCAGTAACGTTGGAAGCCATCAGGACCATCAAGGTTAAATTTTTTCTCATCAGAGAAGACAACTTTCTTCCACCTTTCAATGTCCCATGTTTGGTGCACCCTTGCAAAGTCCAAACGGGCAATTCTGTGGCGTTGAAGAAGACGTGGCCTTTGAAGACGTTTTTTGTTTCTGAAGCCCTTGTCTCGCAGATGCCGTCTGATGGTTATTGGGCTGCAGTCAGCACCAGTAATGGCCTTAATTTGGGTAGAGGATCGTCCCGTGTCTTGACGGACAGCCAATCGGATCCTTCGGCTCAGAGCTGGTGAAATTTTTTTGGGTCTACCACTTGACTTTTTTGTTCCATAACCCTCAGGATCGTTTAAAAAATGCAAAATGACTGTCTTACTGCGTCCAACCTCAGCAGCGATGGCACGTTGTGAGAGGCCTTGCTTATGCAGCTCAACAATCCTACCACGTTCAAAGTCAGTGAGCTTTTTTACTTTTGCCATCAGGAGGTCTTGACAGTGTAAAGACTTCACAGAAAATGACATGGAATCCAGACGTTTGCACAGCTTTTGGCTTTTAAAGACTATGGTCTTAAACTTTTGATCAGCTGAAAAAATCATGTTTGAGTGTAAATGCAGTTTTCAGACAATTCCCTGCTTAAATGTTCTTGTCTCTTGCACTGATTTGTCCTTTTAACATTGTGAAGCTCTATTTAGAACCTTCTTAAGATTCAATGGTGCAAAATGCTAATTCTTGCAATTTTTGGACTGGTCTTAAGATTTTGATCAGGAGTGTAGTCTTAAACCTATATTACAGGTGCATGAAGCCATTTCAGTGTCATGTGTGAGTACGATTAGCCTATAGCGGTGTTATATATGCCTATAATTTGCTGAGAAGGCATTTCCTCAGGTGTGTTTGAACAGGATGCATCTGCTCCACTTCCTGCTGTGTATTCTGTTTGGAGCTCAGTTTGCTGATGCAGGGATCACCGTTCAGGTTGCTGCCTCTTCCAGGCCAGCTCACATCTGCAGCAGCACACACAAGAACGGATAAAATTGAAGCTTTGGCTCTTCCTGACCCCACCCACAGCTGCATCCAGCTTCCTCCATCTTCTTATCTCCATTATTATCGTCTTTACTTTGTTTTCCTCCCCGTCTTGTGATTGAGACGGGTTTTTCACAGCTAAAAATGTCTCTTATTATGTTCGCTTTGGCCTGGTCGGAGTTGGCAAATTGATGCCATAAAGAGAAAGTTGTCAGATTTTTTTTTTTTTTGGAGGGATTACTGAAGCAGGATGGGATTAAAGCTGTGCTGGTTGCAGTGGTGGGGGGAGGGATGATTGCATTTTGGAGAAGGAGGCAGCGAATGGTGTGGGGGTGCAGGGATGCTCAGCCTGTAAACGTCACTTAAAATACCAGCCTGGCTCTGTTTTATCTGATGGAAGCTCCATGCTGACACTCCACTCTTACTGCCACCCACTCTAACTCTTGTTTATTCAAGAATAATTGCATCTTGACAGAGCACGTGATGGAAACATGTCACCTAAATGTTTTTATTCATGATGATTCTGTTTGTTTGTTCAGAAAATCTGCTTCTGATAGCCTAACATGAGGAGATGGAAGCCCTGCATAAATATTTCTGTATGCTTATTCCTCTGCAGGAGTCGGGGAGTGCAGAGGATGACCGCCGCTCCCAGCCCAGGAGGTGAGAACATTCCCTGTTTGATCAAGTCATTGGGTGGAAATGGTCCGGTTCCTGTTAAAAAGCTGCAACTGCATGCTGTCACCACTAGGGGGAGACTGCACATCAGCATTAATCTGTTTTTTTTTTCTTTTTAAGGGTTTTAGTACATTATTACCATCATTATTATTTAATTGTAGTTTTATTATTCACTTATAGACCAAGTTTCATTTAAGTTATTCAAGACCACAATGTTGCACTTGGGGTGTATCAAATGATGTGTCAATCAATTACACACTTTGATTGGTGTTGATTGGTGTGCCCTCTTTGCTGTGGAATCCTTTAGACACCTGAATGTGTAGGAGATCCTTTAAATCCTGTAGGGTTTCAAGTTGGGACAGCCATCTGTTGAACCCTTTATTCCAGCTTGGTTTGGTTGGGATCGGTGAACATTGGAGGCCAACTCACAACTTCAAACTTGTATTATGCAAACCATGCCTGGGTTATTTCTGCATTGCGTCAAAGCGCATTGTCCTCCTCAGAGGAGCCATCACAGAAATCTGCTTCCACCCTGACCGGTGTGTGGTTATGCAGACTGTATCTTACACCAGTGGTACTGTAGTTTCTCCTGTCTGTTGGATCGAACAACACCGGCCAGTCCTCACTCCTCTTGTGCATTACTTACCCTTGATCCGGCTGCTGGTCAACGTCTTACTTTCAGGAGACACTGAGCAATGGTCAGATCAGAAACATCCCACAACGCTGTAGCTTTGGAGATGCTCTGAGCCAGTTATCGAACCATCGCAATTCTTCTTACTGTGTCTGGTTTTCCTGTTTCTAACACATTAGTTTTGAGAATAAAATGTTTACTGGATCTCTAACCCACCAACAGGTGCAATAGTAAAGAGGTCACCAGTGTTATTCAATTCACATATTAGTTATATTGTTCTTTCTGATTCAGGTTTACTTGGTTTAATTTTAGGAAAAACCAACCAAATGTGTTTTTGTTTTCATAATCTGAACTCAATGTGTTTATTTTGTCTATATATAGAACAAAATTTGCAAGAGTTTTGTAAAGCATAATTTTCATTTCAGATTTGTTCCAAAGGAACAGCGAGACCTTAGTTTCTGTTATTCATGCAAAGACAAATGGTGCCTTTGTAAGCATCTTTTGTAAATATTTGGTTGGCCTACCAACGTCACAGCCTGTGGTTGATTTGCATAATACAACGTCACAGTTGTGGCAGAGTTGATTTGCTTTTTGACGTGTGCAGCTAGATGGTCATAAGAGACTAGGATGTCAACACTGTTGTTCTTTTGTTTTGTTGCCCTGGGTGGCTCTGATGTTGCAGGGTCACGGCCCTCTTTAGATCTGTTTGGACGTTACTTTGAAAAATACATTTTTTTTCTCTTTATTTGCTCAACATCCTTTTAGTAGTTTTGTGCAAATGTGATATTTTTCAGAAATGACCAGGTTTATCATGGTTGCTGATCGCCCTGGAGTCGGTGCTTTGGGAGATTCTAGCAACAGTCATTAAAGAGGGAGTGGAACATGAAAGGCATTGCAGCCTATCCTGGACTTTGTAAGGGGCTTTTGTAGACTGAGCTAACAGCTGAAGTGCTGTCTTCATAATCTAGATTTATCTTTTCTCTGTCTCATGCTTTCATGGGTACTAACTCATTTATTTTTACTGTAGTTATCACTCCAGGTATTGTTGAATATAACATACTGTAAGACAGCAAAACTCTAAACGCTGAACTCAGTTCAACATCTTGGTTGTGAAAGACTTCAGGTTAAACACTGGTTTGGGGACAAAGTTTCTGTCCAGTCTGCAGGTTGTAAACAACAAACTCAACTAAACAAATTATATCAGCTCTCTTCAAAAATACAGCAAGCTGCAGAAAAATGTATTTCAGGACTGCTGTGAGTCCAGAATCTGCAAGATTTAGTGCTATGAGTTTAACTTAGACAGAAACAGGTATGTTTTGATTATATTTTTTACTACTAATGCTCTTTTATCCCTCTCAGGTTAGAACTGTTTATAGTACAGAACATGAGTGAAATGCATTAGTAAGGAGCCTGCTGAGGCTCCCTTTTACTTGCATGCCGGAAGGAGAGCTTCCAGTCACATGCTCTGTCATACCTCAGAGTTAATGTACACTAACTGTCAGAGCTGGGAGTTGTTCATTCTGCACGCATTCATCAGACTGACGAAAGAACGATATTAAGCAGCATTGGAAATTTACTCCTTATACAATGCAGAGATGTAGGAGAAAAACTGTTTACATAACTGGAGTTTTCTCCTGCTGTATGAAGCACTGCATATAAAGCCCTTCCTCCACCCGGTGCTGTACACTGCAGATCAGCTGGCTTAAAAAAAGAGATTGCTACACCATTTTTCTGCCTCAGAAGAAGTGGTAAATTAGTATTCTTTTGGAAAAAGCTCAGGCAATCATGGTGGAGGTAAAGTTCATAATGTAGTTCATCACCTTAGCACCTTAGTCTACTGCTGCTCTATACCAAACAAAGCAGGAAAAAGGTGTGTTACTGAATGTATATTAATGTGTATGCTATATATTGTTTTTCTAATCCTGAAATTGTAATAATAATTTTTAGTAAGTTATTCTATTCTTAATTCTTGTATAAATATTGGGGGGAAAACACAGTGAGAATTGTTTTCATACCACCCCATGCATTTACACAAACACACACATTTAATTTGATTAATATAGAAGTTTAAACATTTAAATTTTTAGATTTTATTTTCCAGCACTATTCTTCTAAGGATCAGAATTGATACAAATTGACACAGTTGTTAAAGAAGTGTATTACCTGTAGAGCATATACTGTAGAACTCAATGTGGGGTTATTGCTGACATAACTCCTTTCTTTAACATGCCCTGATAGACGTTAGAACCCCATGTGGTCTCAATTATTGGTTGGTTCTTGAACTCATACCTTTGGCGAGTGTATTCAAGCACTCTCTCACACACACACAACCCCACACACAAGGCCCCCACTTCACACTGTAAATTATTTTACAATTTGGCTCAGTTACCGGGCTCCACATTTCAGATTCAATTTAGCGAAGAGCAGGGTTCAGCCAGAGGTCTTGCTGTGTGACCTCTGATGTGTATTACATAAGAACTTGGGCCCAATTAGCTGCACAGGCCCCACCTAGCATCAATGGTGCATGCCAGTAGGGCCCGCTGAGACCAAGGGGGTCCTTCCCCCTGCAGTGCAGAGTTGTTGTTTTTTTGCCTCTTTTTCTCTCTCTCTTACTCAGGCAGCTACTGAGTCACTCTTGCACTGCCTGTCTTTGTGTCAATGTCTCTTTTGCACACAGACACACTCAAACAGCTGTCTCTCCCCCCCTGCACCACACCATTGAAGTAGAGCGTTGCTGCAGTGCAATAATGAATCTCTCACACACACATGTAGAGACATATACTGCTGCTGCCTCAGGGCTGATACTGTCAAGGACAGAGTTGGCAAAAAGGTGTTTTTTTAATTCAAAGTACTGCAACCATTTTCTTTTTGCTGAGTAAGCATTTAAACGAACAGTGGGAGCAGCTAATGAATCGAATCGAGTTTTTCTGAATCCTCACCTTCCTGAGGATAAACTGCTGCAGGAATGTGCCCAAAGCACATCAGATTGTCTGATTTGAATGCTGGGATTTCCTGAAAATTACCTTTTCAAATTTTTGTGTGTATGCATATTTATGACCCTTTAGCATTGCAAACAATAAAGTAAGCCACTTATTTAGATTTTTTTTAAGGCTAAGTAAAGTAGTTAATGTGTTTTCTGAGATTTACACAGAAATCGTTTATTGGCTCATTTGTCAGGTTTACATGCCTAAAAAAATCTTTTAAATATTGCAGTTGCCATCTACTGCAGCAATGTGTGGGGTGATCTGATACCTCATGCATGAATTGCATCAGTAATATCTAACTTGTTTAGTAAACGGTTCCTAAGGTGATATGTAAGCCAAAAATACATGCTCCTCCAAGCTCCACCTTGTCTATTAGCCTTCCTTCACCCTGGGTGCCCGTTGTGTCCATGCTGCGCAGCATTTCACGTCATCATATTGTTTGATTAGTTCTGTTTGCCCACAGCAATAATCAGGGTTTGTTTGAGATATTTAGCCTGAAGCATCAAGAGGCTCTTACTTTAACTATAGCAAACAAACCTGATTCATTGTGACAGCACTTAGTCATAGGTACTTGCCTAACAAGTCTTTGTATTGTTCTGTATCCATGTTATGGGAGTCGTCCAGCAGCTCCAATGCCAGGTGTGCACAAGCAGAGCAGGTTAGTCGGGCCAAGAGTTTAAAGAGGCTGCTGCCGGAACAAGAAGAGCAAGCAGCACTAACGAACACTCTGACAGAGGAAAGCTTCTTAAATACCGGCTGCTCCTGTGCAGACATGCCTGTTTGGGTTTAAAGGTTTTCCTCTGTCATTTGCAGCTTTCTGTCTTCCTTTAGTGCACCTGCTGTTTAACACGGAACCCTCCCGCCAATATTGTCCACACTAGCAATTTTGCATTAAGTCCAGCACCTTGCAAAAGTATTCATACCCCTAGATTTGTTTCCCCTCTGTAACCATGAACTTCACTGTATTTTGTAGGAATAATAACCATAAGCCTGTGGTTTTGTATATTTAAAGACTGAAAAATTTGCACATATTTCTTTGAAACATAGGCTAATCTGTGACACATTGAGTGCTGTTTGTTAACATCAGTTTCAAATCTTGTTAGTCTCTGTTGAATTTACGCTTAACTTCAATTTTACCTCTGACTGTATGTTTAGTGCCATTCTGCACGAGTGGGCAATCCTGGTCCTCGAGGGCCAGTGTCCTGCAACTCTTAGATGTCTCCCTGGTCTAACATACTTCAATGAAATAGCTGAATCACCTCGTAAGTGCAGTCAAGTTTTCCAGAGTCCTGCTAATGACTTCATTATTTGACTCAGATGAGTTGTGAAGTAGAGATGCATCTAAAAGTTGCAGGACACCGGCCCTCAAGGCCTGGAGTTGCCCCCCTATCAGGTTTTCTTCAATTTTGCCACCAACTTTGGCCAGCTTCACTGTCCCTGCTGAATTAACCACAGCCACAACTTTCTCCCATATGTTCCTAATGTTCCCCGTCAGACTTCTGAAGCCTCCACAGATCAGCTGTATTTACACTTAAGATAAAATCACACACATGTTCACTTTGATTAAACTACAGAACCCAACTCTACCTTCCTCCTATGGTCCCAAAACATGCATGCTAGCTTAATTGGTTAAGTTGCATGCTTGTATTTGTCATTTATTGACCTTCCTTTATTGACCTTGTGTTGTTTTTTGTTTTTTTTCCAACTGGTGAGTCTTTTTCATTGGGCCACCTTGAGAGCTTACTGGTTCTCCAAGGTTAAGAGCCCACATCACAAGTGGATGGGATAAGTAGCTGGTGAATATTTAAACTAAATGTGTTGCAGTCTAAGCCATTGTGTGGTTTGTTTTTCATCTCCTGGACTCATTTTATGAGCATTTGAAATCATAATTGCTGTTTCAGCACATTTTTTTTTTTTTTTATCACATAACCTTAAAAACCTTTTGTAGTTTAGATTATGAATCTATCTAAATGAAAGGGGAGTGTGTTTATAGTATAACACAGTGCCAACAGTAGCTTATCTTCAGCTTGGGGGTTATGCTAAACATCTGGCATCAATCACGGACCTATCAATCAGCAGAATGCTGGAGATTCCACACACACACGCACACCCACACGCACACGCACACAAGTTGACCAGAATGCCTCTGCCCTTTCCCTGGAAGTGACAAAAGGGAAACACGCTACGAAAGGCGGTTGTGCAACTGGCCTGAGGCTCAGCTAAACACCACAGCACGCTCTCATGTTACCAGTCCTCAGAAAAATAAGTTTCCACTGTGCTGGTAAATTTGATGACACTAAACAAGACCGCATGACAAGAACACTTAATGTCTGTTTGTGTGTTCAGCCCGCTGCTTGAAGTTTGTCTCAGACCCAATGTGTGACAGCAGCATTTTCTGACAGGAAGCAAAGCGCAGCAGGTGTAGCTGGATTTGTTTTATCTGTGGCGTAAGCACACCAGCACATTGTTACCAGTAGATTTAATATTTTGCTAACATATCTATGCTAGTTCATCATGGAAACATTTGTAATGATTATAGCACTGTTGTTAGTTGGTGTTTATCTGACTTCGATGGAAGTAATAAAGTCAGTGAATAATCCCGCCCTTTAACCTTATAGTAGCATTTTATAATGATGGACTCTGTCATTTATTATTTTGGTGTTGTAAAGTAACTTCCTGGTCATGATAAAATCGCTTTGTGCTATTTACTGCATCAACAATGTATCATCATATCTAGGTGTGATTTCCATCTGTAGTTATAAGTCATGTAGAAAACAAAATGTCAATGACTACTGAAAAAATCGCACTGAGTAAAATTAGAAGCTTGTGTTAACATAAGAAGGCAAAAACACAATTGTTCATTCACCCAGACCTCACAGAAAACTATAATAGCATCCTGGAAAGCACCAACTCCTGAGCCAAAGATTTTTTTGGTAGATCAGAAAACTATTAACATTCCTAACAGTGATCCGTTTCATTGGGTCAGACTTCTGATGGATAACTTCTCCGACGGATTATTTTCAAACTTGAGCTTCTCCCTCAGTGTTCTGAAGTCCAGCTCCACCAGCTAGTCAACAGGTCATCTGCTGCAGATGGTTTTAGTTTACAGTTTAGGACACTTGGCACACATTGGTGTGAAAATAATGAAGGCTGGGGTTTTACTGTGTTTCCAGATTGCTGTCAGCTTACATAAAACCACACATGCTGGCATGCCTGTGGAAAATAAAATGTTGAATTGGCCATAAAAGGAGACCAAACATTACATCTCATGGAGTATCTCAGTTTATATGTGAGGCAACTATGATGTAGGGGTCTATCGGTCCAAGACACGTTCTCCAACTCCAGTTCTTCTCCTCTTCATCCAGGATTGCACATGCTCACTGCTGCAGTGGCTCAATAAGTTGAGTCTGTTTCTCATTTGTTCTCTTTCCTTATGCAACCAAACCACAAGGTTTGTGTGTTATGAGAAATGGGTGGAGGGGCAATTGAAGTCTGACTGCAACCTCAACAACCCATGTGGATTTAATTCACTATATTACATTATCATAATTATAATTACACCCCAAATTGACTCCCTCTGTTACCAAGCCACTTGATCAGCTGAGTGACTGTTGGCAACATCATCACATAAAGGATTTGTACTTACTCAATAGCTAACATATCCCTTATTATTTTTTTTTTTTACTTTTTGTTTGAAGCACAGTCTTTCTAAAGTGAGGATGTTTTTTTTCAAATCTGAAAAGTATGGTGTGCAGTTGTATTTATCCTATTTACTCTGATAGTCCTAAATAAAATTCAGATTCAACGTATTCATTTGAAAGAATCTATCAGGATTATGTTAGCAAGGAATATACCAAGCTTTTAACATCCCACTGAGCATTTTTCAATCCATCATCAGAAAATAAAAATATAAACACAAAAACTTTTGGCAAAGTTTTTGAAGAGCCAGTTCTGCCCCTGCTGTCATTAAATATACATTTTCTGTAGTCACAAAACTTACTTGATGCATTAGGGGGAAAAGGGTATAACTTTTTTTGAGGATTTATTAAAATTTAGCTTTATTGTAAAGTTGCTAACATCTGTAATTTTAGGATTTTTGAATGAGTACTTTCCATATTTATGAAAGTAATATAAAGACTTGCTGAAAAACTAAAGCACTTAGTTCACCGCTGAAAAACAAATAGCATAATAAAAACTTGTTAGGATTAGTGTCAATCTGTTTTAGAATTTTGCATTCCAAAACTGTTGTTTATAATTTAAGCCTTTATAAAAAAAAAATCATCATTTACGCTTAAAAGTTAATGAAAGACATGGTATTGGAGCCAATATCAGGGGTTTACGAAACAAAAATGATAAACGAAAACTGTTAGAGCCTATAAGAGATTGCAATAAATTCAGACCTACAATAAAATGGTTTAAAATAAAATACGTTTGTGTTGGAATGGCCAAAGTAAAAGTCCTGAACCCAAACCACTCCAGTCTTTTGGCACTTTAATGAACTATAGATCAGCAACAATGGGACATGTGGTAAACTAAAACTACCCAGCTTTTCTCCAAACAAAGTATTCCTGATACTTACACAGTGAATCAAAAAGGAGGAACTAGACGGTATAATAAATCTCAAGCGAAAGCAGCAAGTTTGCGATTGTTTTGTGAAGAGCTGTTTTGCTTTATCAGTTGTCCATCCTGAGTTCCTACTGGGTGTGGGCGGGGCTTCCTCTTTCGTCTCTTCATTGGCTCCTCGTTTTTCCCAAAAGCACATGTGCGATGCTCCGCCTCCTTTCCCCTCCTCTCTGACTTCCCTTCTGAGAGTAGACTCAACCAAGTCATATGTCTCAGTACTGTATAAGGTGACGGAGTTTCTGATGTAACAGAAATGAAGTATGTCGACAAAACGCCTCAGAAGTCAGTTTAATATTGAACTTTTTTTTTTTTTGGAAATGATGGACAACCAGACTCAACTTTCGGCGACAAGGAGACACATCGCAACATATAGCCTCCCTGTTTAATTTATTGCAACAGAGTTTACGACTTTTCTTTTTTTTCGGTACTGGTTTCGGGGAAGATTTCGCCACTTTCACAAGAAAACTCCACTCGCTTGAACTCTTGGGTCGTGGGAGCACATGACTGTGAAAGAGGAGCAGAAGCTTTTCCTCCGACCGAGAGCACCTGACGCCTCTTCTCCTCCTCTCCTTGACCCGTCCCTCCACCCTCCAGCCACCGACATGACCCTCGGAACGATGTCCGGCTCTGAGAGCTCTTCGGCGGTCAGCTTCTGCTCCTGCTGCGGGGCGAAGATGGTGCCCTACTTTAACGACGACGCCGTGGTGTCCAAAAATCAAATCAACCAGTTGTAAGTTCAATCAGAGGCAAGACTGTATATCATCCCCTATAGTTGGAAAGTGGTCAAGTTAAATGAATTAAATTAAACTGATCAATTAATTGTTTAATGTACTACTTAGATTTAAATCAATTTAGATTTGGATAGTTTTAAAATAAAGGCTGACTTTTTTTTTCCCTTATTGATTTTGACACAATGAGCTGTTGCATATAACAGTTTTGCAATATGAGAGCAGTCTATTTCCTGATGATGTAGTAGCTTTTACTCATCCCTGAGCTTCCTTTTGACCTAACAAAGACATATTGGTGCTCCCCAGGTCCAATGAATCATCCAACCTGTTGAAGGAATTCAAACATACTTAACAAAACATGGATGTTTTGTGACTAATTCTGTACTTTTTATAAGCAGTCATTATCTGATTGCCACATCAAGAGATTATCAGGGGCATTTTCTGCTCCTCATCTCTTTGTTTGGCTTTGGGTGGAGGATATCGTTTGATCTTGAAACTTGCAGTAGTTGTTAAATGGAGATTAATGCCCAGTCTTGCTCAACCTGTGACTCACTGTTTGATACTGTATTGTGGAGACTAAAATCATCTGGAGAGCATCTCACTCAGTGAAATCCTAATAGACTAAAGTCACAGACTTGGAACATTTGAAACTACTTTGGCTCTGTCTAGAGCAGCTGTAGGTTTATCTTCAATCCTGCTGTGTCTGCAGAGGTCAGTGTTTGTTTTAGTTGGAGATATGTAAGAAATGATTTAGTTGATTTGTACATGTGGTCTGCCCTTCAGAACAGATCAAAGGCTAGCATGTTCTAACATTTCCAAACACTCGTGCAGTGCTGGCTCTGATAAGCCTTGCAAAGTTGGAGAACCACAAATGAATCAATAGAAATCAATAAAAATGATTAGTGTGGCAATTTTTTTTATCAGCACCAACTTGTTTCAGGTGTATGCTATGGGGCTTTCAGTAGCCTTTTGCAGTTACTTGCATGGAATCGATGCAATGCAATCGTGTGTCACGGTTGCATTGTTTTTCAGCTGTTTAGCTCATGACGGTGTGGTGGTTGAGAAAATTGGACATTTAGCGTTTATTGGGGCTGCAACCGCTTTTTAGGGAAACTTTTTTTCTCTAAATGCAAGTTTGCTTAAGAACGTTTATGGGAAGACGCTGGTGCAAGACACACCATGTACTGGCAGTCACATGTTTGCAAAGCAACAGCAGATGTGAGAATTTAAAGTGTGTTTGGTCCAAATATTCTGTTTGTTTTTATGTCAGAAATACTTTACGTTGCACTGAAGATACTGTATGTTTTTGTTTAGAAATTAGAGATGGTTTTGTGAAGTTGTTGGATGTTTCTAGTGGAGTCTACACTCTGTCCACCTGCTGCAGTTCTTACCTGTTCTATATTCTTTGTTTAACCTACAGGAATAAAAGCACTAAAGTCGCATGCTCAACTTTGGAAACTGCTGAAGTTGATGACGTACTCAAAACCTGAGTTATTAGGTGGAATAATGTTCAAGCAGCACCTTAATTGGTAATTATAATTCCAGGGTCTGTCCCTGGAGTTAAGTGTTACCTGTGATTCCTTTGCATCCGGAGTGTCACTATTATCCTGCCAATTTTAGAAATACCCATGAAACCTTTCTTCCGCTTCACCTGTGGGGTAGTGTTACTGTGCGCAGCTTGCAAGGTAAACAGAAAAGCCTCAATGAGGAAGTTCAGGAAATATTCTGAGGAATTTCAGCCACTGGTTAAAGGTACCATTGCTTGATCCTCTTTGTCTGTTCCTGCTCGTGTGACGCATCACAGGCTGTAGGATCTGCGGACCTTTTAGATTTTCTGATTTTCTTCACCGTGTCGAGCAAAAATCAGTGTTTGTGTTGCAAGCTAACAGTTAATGGAAGCTATTTTTAGTTTGACCTGGTTTGACAACTCTCCCTTTATCACCCCTGTCTTCTCCTGTACCCACTTCTCTATCTCCTGTTGATGTTTAACTAACATTAACTGATGTTGATGTTGATGTTTTTTTCAGTCCTCCTTTTTTAGTTACTTGGACAATACATATAATTTTATTTATTTATCTTCCTGTCCTTGTGCATGTTACATATTCTCCATTAGGCAGGCACCTCTTGTCTTTGCTATGGGTTGTATTTGCCTCGGGTTCAAACTCATAAGGCCATAGCAGGGCCTGCCGCCGTATAGAGCCAGGCCCTATATATATCCCGCTCTCTCCTCTCCACAGTGACTAATATGGGCAGGAGCAGGAGGAGGGGGTCACCCAGTTATCTGCCCACTATGCGGCGTGGTCCTTACATAGTGAGGATTGTGTCTGGCCGTTGCCCTAACAAGCCTGCCGCCTCACTTCGGTCCAGAGTCGGGGTTGGTTAAAAGCCAAACGCATGACCCGCCCATTCTGGACTGACTGGGTCTTCTTTCTTTATCCTCCACCCTGCAAAGCCCGCTGCTGCTTTACATGCTGCATATGTCCAGAGCATTTTCAATGAACTTGGTGCCCTCTTCTCATCCCCTGGATGACTGGCTTTTGACTGAGCAGGAGACCTTGGGATATTCTCACATTGGGATAAAAAATACTGTAGGGCAAAAACTAATGATTATTTTAGTAAATGTTTATTCCATTAATTGATCAGATAAAAAAAGGCGCATTCTGCAGATTTTACATTTAACCACTTAAGCCTTTCTTTACAGTGTTGAAACACGTAGAAAGAGGCAAATAAATATTTCAATTCCTTTTTTAAATTAACACCAGGTGACTCTAAACACAGGCAACTTGAGGAGTTTTGTGTAGAATATGTTTACAGACAGTTTTTTTTCCTTAAATGCGTAATTAATCTAATTCAAAAAAGGCTCCAACATGTAGATTTGTTGTACAGTTTTTTATTTCTGCTGAGTATGTTTTTTTTTTTTAAATGTCAATTTTTTGAGTCTGCATGCTTAAGTTAATGATGAATCGATTACTAAATTAATTATTGATTATTTCAACAAACAATTCATGACAGCTGATCATGATACATTTCCAAACAGACCAATTGATATTTTTGCAAGTCTAATAAATATGTATTACATTTCTTTCAGCCAGCTGGCCAGCAGTGAGCAACAACATATAGAGGGGGACTTTTTAGCTTTAATGTTTTTTTTTTTGAGCCTTGAAACTGCAAGTTTTAAATAACTATCAAATTTTTATCCTTCATTTGGGTTGTGGGTACATAATTCAGTCCCACATATATGAAAGTGGAGATGGACACCGTTTACAGAAGTTATTCTAGTAATCCGCAATTATCAAACAAGTTATTGTTCTTTATCTTTGTGCCATCTCCATGTGTCCACACAGTCAAATTCATGTTCCTCTCAGTCTGCAGCATGAAAACAATCTCAGTGCTGAAGTGCATCGGTGCGCCTCCGCTGCTGTGTCACAGAGAGGCTTCTCTGTACAGTAAGGCGACTGCTCTGATGAATACAGTCTATCAATAGCTGGGACTTTTAAAGGACTGCTCTATTTTTAACCCTTCATTCGAGAGTCTGTCACAGCCGTCACTTCTCCAAGCATCCAGCTTACGTTTCGCTTTCTCTGTTTCTTTCTGCAGGTGTAAAAACGTATGTATGCGCCTCCATGGGAGATTTTCAGGGAGAGCAGGAGTGTTGCATTACAAATGACATTGCCCCATAGCCCAGTTTATACGCGGCCGACGCCAAGTACAGTACATTAGTCAGGAGCGGGACCGCAGCGGGAGATAATACAGTAGGGGCAGGAAAAGGACAGAAGATAAAAAGTGGGACAAACTTGCAGGAAGTAAAGGAAAATAAGAGAGAGAGGAAACAGCTGGGTCAAGGGTGGGTGGGTTACGGGAAATGAGCTCAGCACAAAGCTGTGGTTTTGTTCCCATGTGTCTGTTGTCTCCAGATTATCACCAAACTCAGGAAGGTTTACTGGATGGAAGAGAAATGAAATGGATGTCAGGAAGTTGAATTGACTACATCACCATTCTTATTTTTTATTTGGGGGGCAGGAGTAAAGTGACATAAACCTGATGGCTTGCATGTGGTTCATTGAGTGCGTCATCGCAGCCAAAGGCTAAATTTTTTATTCGTCACTGTGTTTTACTGTCAAATAAATCCTCCTAAACACGTCACAAGAAGCACGCCAAATATCTTGACTTGATGTCATCACCTACAACCGATGACACCTGCTGAACTGCGCTTTATGCATGTGTGGTCTCATTAGTTCCTACACCCGGAGGCTACGAAACCGTTTTTTTGTTTGTTTTTTTATTCCAAGTGGAACCGGTCTGTCTGCTCCATCAATCAGTTTGTGCTCTTGCAACAGTAGCAAGTAGTATGGAGAGAGAGCTGCAGGGTAAACTCTCATTACATTTGACGTGTTGAAAATGTCGTCACCGCTGGTTGAGTCGCTAAAATATTCAGCAAATAACTGGAAAGGAAGTCTGTTTCTAGTGAAGTCAAGTTTATTTGTGCTGCACATTTCAGCAACAAGTGTGCTGACAGTTCCAAGTGCTTTACATCATAAAAACATAATACAGTTACAATTATGAAACAAGAAATTGATGTTACATTTTGTTCAAAATCATCAAGTTTCTGCAGAAAAGATGACGGTTTAGCTGGTTAGCATGGATGAGGCTGGTCGAGTATCTGTACAATCAGAACGGCAGCTTGTTGTTATAGAATCTGTTTGAAACTCCAAAAAAGTCAATATTGTAAAGACGGTTCCATCCATCACTTTCTCTGAGGTAAAGCTAGAATGCCAGGAATGCTGCGTCTGCCGGCCAGATTGTAACGTCTTACTCAACATCTATAATGCAGGATTATTGGTCCTGTCTATACTATAAGCACGAAAAGGCCTGTTTTATAGGTGTGATGGAGTGACTCATGCATTCCCAACTTGCTGTTTTAAGTTTAGTGTAAAACCCTGACCTCACTTTATGATGTGTCCTTCTCAGCGAAGTGACCTCAGTCACACTTAAAGAGATTAGAGAAGAACCAAACCCGGTTTCATTCAAGCCCACTCTTATCTTGTGGAGGAGGGCTCTTTCTCGCGCCGTCTTCCCTCCTGGACCCCTGCTCTCCTCCCAGTCTTCCTCCCCTCCCGTCCCTCCCTACTGGCAGCTGTTAGCGCCGTTAGACTCTGTCAGTGTAATCCAGCTGTGTGGAGGAGCAGGGAACATTGTGTTCTGAGTTCACGTTGGGGCTCGGTTCTTGTTTTGCCAGCATCGGCGTGACGATGCTGGGATTTTGGGAGGCACGGCCCACAGGGTTGAATGGCGCATTGTGACCCGTGACAGAACCGGCCCTATTACAGGTCCCCAGCTCACGCTTGTTTTTTTGTGAAGCTAGGGACAGCATGTGTGGAGGATTACAAACGTGATCTTTAATGGCTACTTAGGTTTCACCTCAGATCTGTAATGTGATTAGATCGAGTGGCGTTTCAGCTTCCTGTCCTTGTCTCATTTTTCTTTGTTCTGTTCTGTTCCAGCATCAGTGAGAGTTTCCTCACAGTGAAAGGTGCAGCCCTCTTCCTCCCCAGGGGGAAAAGCCCTACGTCCAACTCTGCACCTCGTATCAGCCAGCGCAGGAACAAGCATACGGGTACAAACTTGTGCACCCACACACACATGCGCGCACACCCCCAACACACAAACACACACATGAAACACAGCTGCAGTTTCTTCAGATAACTGAACTCATTTGAAAGAGTTTACATCTATTTTCTGCTTGTTGTATGTGGCAGGGTTCATAAGTGTTCTTGAAATCCTTGAAAATACTTGAATTTCAATGAGATGTTTTCAAGGTTTGGAAAGTTCTTGTTTCTGTATAAAGTCCTTGTAAGTGCTTGATATTCAAGCTGCACAGTCTTGTAATAAAGTGCAGTCTAATGTTTGGTTTTAACTTTAAATAGTGTTTTACAGACTCGGTCTTTTAATCAGATATTTTTTAGAGATCTTTTGTAACTTTATTTGCATATTGCGTTTAAGCATTTAATTTGTTTCTGCGTAGAAATAGACTAATATGTAGAAGACTCTGTTGTGAATTTCTGCCTCAGAGGAACTGACACATTGTCATGGGTTTTATGTTTCTCTTTGTTTTCTAATCCTTGGATTAGTATCCAAAGTAAACTGAAACCAAAGCTAATTGTCTAAAATTTTCTTTTTTTCATCCTCCAGGAGACCTCCAGAAACATCTTCAGACCATGTTTACTGTGCTGCGGCCTGAGGACACCATCCGACTGGTCAGTAACATGCCACATCAAACCACCTCAAAATCAAACATCCCAGCACTGCGGCAGGTTGACAGTATGATCAGTCACAGCGTACGTCAGTGCCGGGTTTCACTTCTTTGTTGGGTGCCATAAAGAACTGAAACTTGGCTTGGGTGTAAACCAAACGTAAGAAAAGACAATGCTTGGAGAAAAGAAGGGTAGTACATTTACTTGTCCTTCACACCGTAAAAGATAGTACAAACCTTATAGTGCAGTTTAAAATGCGCCTCTAAGCCAGTGTTATGTATGAAATCAAAACAGAAACAAGTTGTTTCTCATGTCTTGGTTACTGTTTTCCATCTGTCCTCGCAGGCAGTGTGTCTGGAGAGCGCCTACCCTCAGGTGACCCGCTACATGGTGGTGGTCTCCACCAACGGCAGGCAGGATACAGAGGAGAGCATCGTGCTCGGCATAGACTTCGTCTCCTCGGATAGGTCAGTACCATGGCAACAGTATACCACTATGGTTTTAGTGTTAGGGCAAGAGCTCAGCAGAGACTTCAGCTCGTTTTGAGGGCACAGCTCTGTTTTCCATCTGTCTGTGCTTGTTTACATTGGACTTTCCTCCTGTACCCATAAAGCACCAGTTTTTAGTTATAAATTTGCTGCTGCCCATCAGACTAACCAGTGATGTGTTTATTGATGTCTCCCTGCAGCTGCTGCACAGTGGGGCTGGTTTTACCTCTGTGGAGCGACACTCTGATTCACTTGGACGGAGACGGGTAAGTCGCCACACCTACGCCATGCTTCCTGTCGCTGCCCCCCTCTTCCCCCAGGTTCAGCCCACTGACTGCTAAGGACTGTGTTTTAACTTGCAGGTCTTACTTGAAGCTCTTCTGCTTACATGGCGTCTTGTCTTATAATCTGTTAATTCTGTGTCTCTGCAGAGGCTTTAGTGTGTCAACGGTGAACAGGGTTCATGTCTTCAAGCCGGTGTCTGTCCAAGCCATGTGGTGAGTAACTTCTGTCTTTAAATACTTGATGTCTTCAGAACACACTGTGCTGCCCTTTTTCACTTTGACCTCCTTCAGTTTTTTTCTTATCTTCCTTCTTCTTTTTGGTCTTGCTGTTTCTCAGTTTTCCACTCTTCTCTCGTACACATGCCAGTGCGGACTCCTCATTTCCTCATGTTGTTATCCCTCTGCTCTTCCTTCTTCCTTCAACATCCTCTCATTGAACCCCCAGCTCAGCACAATACAGCCATGTCTCCGGACAAAGCTTTGATCATTCTGGTGTCGAAACATTAAACATTTGTACTCCGTCTTGAGGCTCATGGGGAAATCTTCCTCTTTTTGTTGCCGCCAGGTCCGCCCTGCAGTCGCTGCACAAAGCTTGCGAGGTGGCTCGCTGCCACAACTATTACCCAGGGAGCCTGTTCCTGACCTGGGTCAGCTACTACCAGAGCAGAGTCTCTTCCAGCCAGTTTTGTGTCAACGAATGGAACGCCATGCAGGATGTCGAGTCGCACCGTGCCAACTCACCCATCCTCTTCACAGACCTGTGAGTGGAACAGAAGCATAGACTCTGAAATCTGAAATAGATTCACAGAAACAAAAAGTTTTTTTCTCCTAATGACTATATTATACTTTGCGGAAGTGGTTATATAGCTTGAATGTTTTGTGAATTTGTCACATTACAACAGACAGAAAAACAGTTAAGTGGTCCATGGTAGCTCTGGAGGAGCTTCAGAGATTCCACAGCTCAGGTGTGAGAATCTGATGACAGTTAATTGCATAAAAAATGTGCAGATTTTCTATTTAACCACGTAGGAATCAGAATGCCTTATTGTTATTGTACCGAAGCACAACAAAATTCACTTACTTTATTAGCCATTATTTTTACATTAACATGTGAGACACTCATTTAATAAAATCAATACTATGTAGGGCTGATCTGCTGATTATCTTTTGGATTAAGTGATTAATAAATGGATAGCAAAAGTTATTTAATAAGAGATTGTCTGAACCAGGTGATGCTAAAACTGTCACTTAATGAGTTCTGTGTTGAACATATTTACATTTTGAATGTAAAATGTAAATATTGTTTGTACTATTTTTTTTTTTGTTCTTTCAGCAATTGACCTTTTTTGAGTCTGTAAGCTCCAGTTAATGATTAATTGATTTAATTAGTTGACCATTGTTTCAACAATCCTTTCATCACAATTAATCATTTCAGCACTAATTGAGTGAGCTTTTAATTTTAAATGCACGCCACACTTTTCAGAAAGAAAGGATTCATGTTGGTTTAGCACATAAATCCTATTACATTAAGTTCTGGTCGTAATACAATAAAACGTAGAAAGATCCATGGACATTCTGTAATGTAGGAGTTTCCTCTGTGAACTTATGAAATATGCTGCTTTGACAACAGAAAATGTGGGAGCTATCATTAGAGCGGCGGTGTGAACTCTGACCCCGACACGTGTAAATGCATTGCAGAGGCACTTTTTAGGAGAACATGATTAGGCTTCAAGGAAAGATGGGGGAGTTTCTCTGTAGCTGGATGATGCTTTCCTGACAGGTAGAAAGTTCAGATCTTTATTATGCATGACACTGGCCATAAAACAGTTTTCTAAAGAAAGAAACCTTAGAAAGTAAAGGGCACTAAAGGAATGATGCCCCATGTCTTTGCTAACAGCAGGGAATTTCCCGTCCGAGCTGCTGGAGTCACACGCCCTGCCACCGAGTCGCAGCGTTTCTCTCAACTCACAGACCCTCAAGTGTTGAAAATAGCTGAGCCATTCTCTGGCTCGATTTACTTTTGGAAAAAAATGAAATCCAGACGGACCCTCTGGAAGGTAGACAGGGAACGGACAGAGGCAGGTGGCAGGCAGAGCTTAATTAGTTTGGCTGGTTACTTTTTCAAACCTGACAATAAAAAAAGTGTTTGTTTACCACTTGCCTGACCAGAAACATTCGACGCCCTTTGCCTTTGGCAAAGGCGTGCTTGCCCTTGAATGATCGTGTCGTTAATGTCACACGTGCACTTTATGAGTCTCCGTCTGATTTTTTTTTTTTTTTTTTTTCTGTGGAGGCGGCTGCCAATGCTCCATGGGCTGCCAGTGTTTGTTGACACATCAGCTGGTTTCCCGGTAAAATCTGGGGAGGTTTGTTTTTGTCTTCGACACACAGGTTTTACTGTTATTACCTGGAGGCCTCTTATCTAGCTTCAGTTCAAGGAAGCAGTATAAAATTTCCACACTTCAATAGAACCACTCCTTGTATCGTCACTTACCGGACACACTCTCTAACTGGGTTTGTTTTTGTTCCTCACACTGTTTCCATGCCCAGCTAATAGCCAGACACTGTTAGAACCTTTGCAGGCATGTCAGGGCTTGTTCAGAGGTTAAAGATTCACTGGACGTTAGTCGCTTTAGCTTTATTTCTTAATAAGCTATTTATATATTTGTGATTCTTGCAAACACACAAACTGTCCTATGGGATGTTAAATGAGGAATTCATACTTAAAAAGTTAAAACAAAGTAAAAAGGAAAACATAAGAGGAAGCACACATAGATGAGCTGAGCCGTTTCTATCTCCAGAGACGTAATTAGGCTACTTGTTGGTATCATCAGCGCGGCGTCCAGAGGCTAAACGCGTCTCCTGGCAGAGCGGACAGAAACAGACGTTCTCAACAAGACGACTTTGTTTTGGATCTGCCGGCGGGTCGCACTCTCCTGATTGTCTGTTCCTTCTGCGTTTCTGAGAACCGGACAAAGTGGCGATTCTCTTTTGGGACAACGGCCCTCATTATGGCCGTGAAAATAAATGAATGAACAAGCAGAAGGCAATGGGTCACTGTTGTGACCCAGAAGGTGGATCTCTTTCTGTGTTTTTTTTTTTTTTTCCTTGGTGGTTTAACATAAGGATTTGCATGATGTGTGCAGGCCTACAGAGAGGGAACGCACAGAGAGGCTGATCAAGATGCGCCTGAGAGAAATCATGATGCAGAAAGACCTGGAGAACGTCACCAGCAAGGAGGTAGGAAAGCTTTAGGTTTTAGCTGCAGAATTTATTTATTAAAGTACCTGACTACAGTAATGACACCTTGTGTTAATGATCTCATCTGATGTTTGCACTAGATTTTATTTGCAGGAATCAAAGAATTTGGGGCTAAAAAAATAAAAACTATGGATAATTTTTCCTCCACATCTCCTCTATGCATTACTTTGTCTTTAAATAAAAATGACATGCATTATAGACCAAGTTTATCTTGAATATCATTTCCTAACTTTATTGTTTTTATTTTTGCTTTTCCCAGATCCGAACAGAGCTGGAGATGCAGATGGCGTGCAACCTGAGGGAGTTTAAGGAGTTCATAGACAACGAGATGATTGTCATCCTGGGACAGATGGACAGTCCTACAGAAATCTTTGATCACGTCTTCCTGGTGAGATTTCAGAAGCCTTGATGAATACTGGACTTTATTCCAGGTTACAAGACTGACACTCTGTCCTGGAATGTGTTATTCAAGGTCCCTGCTTTCTGAAAAATGTCAATTTTATCAAGTTTTATATGAATCCCCTGATATTAGGTAAAAAAATAACTACTATCTAAGGAACATGTGGGAACCTGATTATTCCATACAGTTTTGCTGGGAACTGACTGATGCCGTTCCATGTCTCTGCAGGGTTCTGAGTGGAACGCCTCCAACCTGGAGGAGCTGCAGAACAGCGGGTAAGAGACCGGTCTCTTTCTAACCTAATTAAGGCATTTTACAACTGTAATTAGTTGAGAAAAAACACACACTGTCACTCAATTTTAATAACTGAAGAGAGAACATTTTCTAGAGCAAATGAGCAAATCCACGGCAGTAATTAAATCTTATGAGATCACCAAACTCTAAGTGCGTCTCTTTGGAGAGCTTTGCTTCAAATGTTTTGTTCCCGTATTAAACGGATTGGTTCCTTCGATAGGAGCTCTTGGTGTTTTTATTTTTTGGGTTTAAATTGATCGTCCTCTCCGTCTCTCTCTAATGCAGCGTGCGCTACATCCTGAATGTGACCAGGGAAATCGACAACTTTTTCCCTGGAATGTTTGAATACCACAACATCAGAGTTTATGACGAGGAGGCCACCAATCTGCTGGAATACTGGAACGAAACGTACAAGTTCATCACCAAAGCCAAGTAGGGGTCCGAACAAGATGACTCGTAAACGTGTGGTAGAGTGGGTCTCTAAAGCTGCTTCTGACCACAGGAAAGCTGGAGCCAAGTGTCTGGTCCACTGTAAGATGGGTGTGAGCCGCTCTGCCTCCACGGTCATCGCCTACGCCATGAAGGAGTACGGCTGGGATCTGGACACGGCCTTCGACTACGTGAAGGAGAGACGCACCGTCACCAAGCCCAACCCGTCCTTCATGAAGCAGCTGGAGGAGTATCAGGGAATCCTGCTGGCCAGGTAGTCATTACAGCGTCCAAATCTTCACTCTGCCGTTTATTCATCCATCGAGACATTTTTCCCACAAGTGAAATAATCTACCAATAGAAAAAGAACGTTTTCATCAATATTATGGAATTATTGACTCAAAACCAGCTCATATATCTTGCTGAAAAGTTACTTGTGAGTTAGTTTTATATCATTTCAAGTGTACTAGAAGCAGACCAAAATTACTTCATAGGATTTTGGGGGTTTGCAGTTCAATTTTTTTTTTTTTCCCATTTCTTTTGGGATACGTGTCTTAAATTTCATTCATAATTGTTTTAAAAAGTCTTAAATGTGAGTTGGTGAAGCCTCCAGAAACCCTTTCATCATGTTTATCTTTCTTTCCTGCATCCGTCCATCCTCTTGCTTCTATATTTCTACTTTAAACACTGATCAACTCTTGTTTGTGTTTTCCTCCAAAGCAAACAGAGGCACAACAAGCTGTGGCGTTCCCACTCTGACAGCGACCTATCAGATCGCACCGACTCCATGTGCAAGCCTTCATCTCCCATGCTGCTCCGCGCCGACTCTCACAACAACAACACCACCTCCTCCCCCTCCTTGCATCACTTCCTGGGCGTGGCTGTACTGCAGGCCCTCGGCGCTGAACCCAACGCCAAATCCCGTAGCTCCGATCTGCACTCGCTCTCCAACGGCGTCGGGGACTCGCCGCTCCAGGAGGGACCCCGGCTTCCTCTCCCCAGACCCCGAGCAGCCACTGTCATTCCGGAGGAGAAGCTGGACAGCTGGGCGAGCGTTGCCGTTACCGTGCCAGTGCCTCTGCCGCATCCGCCGCCTTCACTCCACATCTTGCCTCCGACCCCTGAGCTCCACCGCCGAGCTCCGCCCACCCTCCTGTCTGATTCAGAAAAAGGCAAACCGGTTGAGCCGTCCCTCAGCTTCCCGGAGACCCGCAGCTCAGAGGAAATCTCTGCCCTCATTCGGGGTTCCGGCGACTCTGACTCACTCCATGAATCTCCGTCAGACTCCAGCGGCAAACAGACCCTGCTCTGCCCCGCCACTGCCCACCCTCTACCTCTCGCTCTGAGCGACGACAACAACAACCCCAGCGAACCGCAAACAAGAAGCACCTCGGACAGTTCGCCCAATCACAGCCCTTCTGACGACTCGTCCAATCACAGCTCTGAAAGCATCGACTTCTTCAGTGCCAGGGAGAAGTTTGTGGGTTTGGCTCAGGAACCGGAGCAGCCACAGCAGAGGTCGGCACCGGCGCAGGAAGGGGATGCAGAGGTCAAAGGTGAAGAGGAGCTGGAGGATGGGAGCAGTCAGGTGGGAAGCGTTCTGTCTTTGAACAAAATGGTCCTATTTATAAAAAGTGTGTTCATGAGAATCAACCACTTTATTAAGAGGTGTGTGTGTGTGACTGTAAATATTTCATGCAAATCATACATTAGTGTGTGTGAGATATTTCTACATTTGGATTTCATGCTGACTCAGCAGCAGACAAAAGTCCGTTCCTGTTCCCTCTGGTTCCCAGCAGCCTCGGCTCAGCTGGTTGTTCCAGTTGACTTTTTACTGCTCTGTTTTTCATAAACAGAGCAGTCAAGAGGCAGCATTTAGCACAGCGACACCTGCTGGAAAGCAGAGGAACAGTCAGCACTAACCTGTCAGTAAATTACAATCATAATCGTGTTGTTGGTTGTAAATCTGCTTTATTTTTAGCTGGACCACATCAGAGGTGTTTATTACCATATCTTTCAAAAGTATTCATAAGAGTTTAACTTTATCACATTTTGTCATGAAACATTGACACTTATTTTTTATTTGTTACCCTTTCCACTGGTGCTGAACTCCGATCTTGCTCTATTGTTCACTTCCTGCTTTCTGAGCGGCCTGCGGGTTCACGTCATCCAAAATGAGACCGAGGTTTTTAGACGAACCAAATGGGACTTCTAAGTCACACACAGTTTACTGAGCTGACTTCAGTTTTGTCACTGGATTTTATTTGGGAGTATCAGAGAAAAGGGGAACTGAATAGAAATTTAATTGGGAGAAATGTGTGAAGTGTAACATTTTGCTTGCAGTGGAACTGAAGCGTTTTTTTCTCTTCGTCTCTTTCTGTCTGCAGTCCGAGGACGGCTTTGACCAAACCCATCTCTATCACCATGACAACGGGATATCAGTCCGCCACATTGTCATTGAGATTGAAGCCATATCACACTCAGCCTTTTCTCCTTCATCCTCAACATCATCATCATCATCACTCCCTTCGTCCGCTCTTAGCTCCCAGCCCATCCAGCAGGACCACCAGGCGGTACCCGAACCCCCACTGCTCCCGCTCAGCTCCTCGCCTCCGTCCTCTCCATCCTGGTTGCCGAGCGACCGGCAAGCGGGGTCGGTTCGCCGTGCCACCAAGCAGCTGGAGCAGAAGCTGAGGCTGGAGCTGGAGCAGGCGGCGGCCCAGCGCTCGCCACTGCAATCACCCAGCGCTGAAACACCTCCAGTCCGGTCGGCTCCGAGCTCCCTGACCTCAGAGCTTCCTCCTCTGCTGGACCCCCGGGACCTAGCGGAGCAGACACTCACTCAGGAAGAGAACATGGCCAAAGAAACAGAGGAGCCCAACAACTGTCCTGATGCGCACATCAGCCGAGTTCCTGCTGACATCATGCTGACATCATCACTGACCTCCACTGCTGAGTTACAATCATCTTTACATACCTCAGCCCGGTCCAGCAGGCTGGACCAGCCGCACGGCCAAAGCACACAACGTCCAGCTGCTTTGAACCTGGACGGAGTGACGGTGGAGGAGACTGAGACGGATGGCTGTCCTCAGGACGGCTGTGGACGGCGGTGTGGACCGGGCTGTGACGCCCAGAGCAGACTGACCAGGAGCAGCCGGGAGTTGGAGCGCATCCAGCGGACACTGCGAGAGCTGCAGGCGTTCCTGCAGGACGGAGTGGGACGGGATGGACTAACGGACACGATGGACACCAAATCAGGACGTCCCAAAGGTTCTGAGGCAGCGAGACAGCGGCGGAAAGAGAAAGCAGAGAGCAGGGGTCTCGGCGCGCTGCCCAGCTGGCAGAGAACCCTGGAGCTGGAGGCCCGCATGCGGCAGGCAGGCCTCACGCCGCCGTCTCTCATGAAGAGATCGGCATCTCTGGCCAAGCTGGACTGCCTGGAGCTGTCCGCTAACGACCTTTGCGACCTGGACCTGACACCACCCTCCTCCTCGTTGTCGTCGTCCTGCCAGGACTCGTCCCACCCAGACGACAGCTGGAAGAAGCAGAAAGTTCTCTCTCTCAATTCGTTCCCCGTTGACTCGCCTTTGCCCCCGTCCCACTCGTCCTCCTCTAGAGACAGCGAGGGGGCGGAGACAGACGGACTCAGCAGCAGCGCGTCTCCGTCCTCTCAGCAGGGGAAGGGACACTCGTCGAGACGCCGCAAAGCGTCCGCAGAGCGAAGACGAGCCGTCGCTCTGCTCTACAACACCATGTGACCTCCTGGAGCGTGTGTGTGTGTGTGAATGAAGATTGTGTGTGGGGTGTATGAGGTAGAAATGATGCATGTAAACCACTGGATGATTTAACTGGAGCACAGTAATATTATATGAATGTACAAACTAAAACTGAAGTAGTGCAAACTTTGCACTCCGTCATGTTTGTTTATGTCTGTTTTTTTTTTTAAGGAGAGTCTGTTTTCATTGTGAGACCCTTGCTGCCGGGTCAAAGTTTATAAAACTGCAACCGGAGTTGCTTTTTTTCACAACATGCACTTTACCACATTGGTGATTTTTGTGTCTTTTATTTGAAATCCGTTTCTTACGCTGGGAAAGCTTGTTTTGCACTGTTCTCAGTAGACTTGTCTCTGTGGTTTTGGACTTGTCTTTACTCAGATTTTTAATTAAACCAGGACAAAGCTGACATGTTTGTTTTCTCTTTTTTTAATTCTTTGCCTTTTTAAAGAAAAAAATGAAAACATTTATTTTTTATGTAAAAAGAAATAAATGATTTTGTATATTTTTCATCTCCTGTGCAAATACAGAATCTCCAATAACTTCTAAAGAAAGAGAAATTATATGAATGCAGTGCATCAGCACCCCCTGCTGGTCAAGGTGATAATATACAGCATTAGAAAAATATAAAACTGCTGATAATACAGGTTAAAATGTTAGATTCTTGACATTTAACACAGACTTGGGCGGTTCAGCTTTTTATCCTAGCTGATTTTCTCTGCTTGTTATTTTTACCCACATATAACTATGTCTTTGAACACACCACCAGGGTCTCTACTGGGAATTGATGAGCACAGCTTATTTCAGGCTGACATTTCCCCCACTGCTTCATGTGGGTAATTAAACACTCAGAAGTAGGCCACCGGGGGCACTGCTGAGATACGCTCTGGCAAAAGAAACCTCACATTAAAAGACTTTAAAAGTCATTAAAATCAGATAACTGTGGCAAGGAGTCTGACATTTTCTACAAAGGTTTGATTGTTGAAAGTACTGTGTGAAAAAAGTTGGATTAAATGAATGACGACGAGGGTTAGGATTTATGCTTGTATAATTAACTGCACCTCAGCTGGAAGAGTGTTGTCCTTTTTTGAAAGATTTATATCTTTCGTCACAATTTTTGTTACTTGTGAAATAATCTGAACTCTGCTTTTCATTTGTCCAATGCTTCCTTAAACTTTATCAATGAAGAATTCCCAAGTCTTCAAGAGGAAGTCACTCCAACCCGTTTCTCTATTCCGAAACATTTGGCGTTTATGTTAGCCCTCTGAAAACCAAGATATGCCAGTTTTCATTTAGGACTACTCTAGTTTTCAAGTTTAGAAAATAGTGTCATTATGTTTACGTTCATTAATATCTCCCTATAATCTTCATAATAGACACGTGCCGCGTTAGTGTCCTGATTAAGGCGCCTTTATGCACAATAACCCAATATGATGGAGCAGCCACAAAAAGGCCTAGTAAAAGTATTTTAACCACTGAAATATGTTATTGTGAAGTTAGAGTATAAAACTTCTGGGGGTTTTTCTCTCTGATTATATGTGACCAATCCAAAGTAGAACAGAATTGTGAGGTGGAAAGAAAATTACATGACTTTTTGTTTTAAATATAGCAAAAAATTTGAGTGGTCTTTATGTGTATTCAGCCTTCTCTGCTATGGGAACAATAAAAATAAAGCAAAAATACCCAGCCCAGCTGTTCATAACAAAAACTTGGCTAAGCTGAACACATACTCATGCTAGGATGGAAGTTCAGATTTAAATCGTATTGAAAATGTGTGGTAAGAGTTGGAAATCGATGCTCACAGAAGCTCTTCTTTTGTGCTGTTGGCTCATTACAGAAAACACATGGAAGGCTTTGTGACTAAATGCAAGACAATATTTTCACAAGCTATAGATGAGAAGCCTTAGAGTTTAAGACTCAGTTTCAGAGGAGGTGCTTTGTGATCACTCCAGTTATACAACATTCACATTATATCCTTTCCCAGGATATTGTCCTGCTGTCTACTTTTTAAATAATACATAATAAAATGAAACATAAGCAAAAGACCTGAGAGCTTTTAGCTTTCTCTGGATGTCGGAATTCTTAGGCTCTGGCAAAATTGCCTGACCTAATCTGTATCTAACATTACAAACACACAGGGAAACATGGCTTCCTTGACATGGCAAATTACTGAAAGCGTTCAGGGATGTGGAAAATGTCAGTAAAACGTTGAGGATTGAGGTCATTGGAGGAGGCGGTGCATGAGACTATCATCGTTTCTCTGCGTACTGATGCTCTCAGCTTTTCTACTTAACAGGCAGGCATCTTGTTTTATTCTGGTGGCTTTTTACAAATTCAATTCACACCCCAGCGTGTGCACGACGCTGAGGTTATCCACAAAGTGGGGCGAGGGGAGAAATGACTGCTGATTCACTCCATGTTGCCTTTTTCCTGCGCTGAGTGGTGCTTCTTGGAGGGTTTTACAGTCTCTAAGCTCTCCTCTTTTTTTTCTTCGTCTTCTTCTTCTTGCCGAGCCTAAAATAACTACAGTCAAAGCCCCCCTCGGATCCGGCTGAGGCGCCGGGAATCCGTGTCACAGGGAAGATGATGGAGGTGGCAGCTGCTAAAAACAGATCAGCTCCGTCTTTTGCTGACTGACTGCTGCTTTGCCTATCTCGTGAGAAATGAAGCGCTTTTATCGCCGTCATTTTGACTGAGAGAAACCTGGAAAACTTGGGGGAAGGTGGAGGGATTTGGAGCATTTCAAAGCTTGCCTAAAAGTCAGAGAGATTTGTTGTTTTTCTTTTGTTTTTTTTTAAACAGTCACTCACAGACTCCAGTTCCAAAAGGTGTTTCTTTATTTGAATCATCAGAATCCACTTTGCAGGGTACATCTCGAAAACATTTCGATGCATTGGTGTTCAGCAACGACTGTTTTTACAAAGTAAAAAAAAAATTAAATCCTTTTAACACAAAGAAGATCTACTGTAATTAGAGACAGGAGGAAATCTCAGTTTGTGCTGATATTGTAGTGGTAAACAGTTTCAGAGAAATGATCTTAAAAGAATCCTCTGTATTCCCTTGCATTTTGATTGGCTAGTACCTCACAACATTTGGATTGGCCTGAGCCTTGCAACATCAAGTTACTTACAATTATTTGCCAACATCCATTTATTTTTGGAGCCTTTTTTCTATTTTTTATTTTTTTTAACGTCAGCTCACTCGTACCGCATGTCCAGAGCTCCGACTCAGGCTCAGGTCACAAAACAAGGTTCCCCTCTCATGGATGCACATCATGCTGAACTATTGTTTAATCAGTTTATACGAGTGAGCGAAGAGAAATACAGAAAAAAATAATAATCTGTTCTTGTGAGTATAAATTTCTTCCAATAACATATCTAGTCCACAGACAGCTTACAGAACAATAACATTGGTCCTTTATTAGTTTCAGTACACTTATTCTCATACAGCGGAGCTGCTGCGCCTCCTGCAGCCGCGTCCTACATCTAAAACCTAAAGTGGCCCGACTTTGCTTTGTGCTCAAACTCATCAAAAAACCACCATTAACAGTCTTATATGTGATCCGCCAGCAAAGCTAAGTACAGTACGTGTTGACTTTATGGAAATTAAAAGCAAGTAAATAAGCGTACCTGCATGTTATTTTTGAATATTTGGAAACTTGAGAACTTTCTCATGGTTTGTTGACATTCATCTCACTTCTAACAACACAAGCCTTACTTGTCTTTTTTTTTTTTTTTCCATTTCTAAGACTGAAAATCAAATGGTTCAGTGGCAGCAAGGCTCAAGGTGTGTGTACGTGTGTGTGTGTGTTGGTAATGCTGGAGCAGAAACACTACAGAGGGAGCACTGATGGCCCTGCTGCAAAGAAAACTGGTATTATTGGTTGTAAACTGGCACTGCTCAACAAGGTACCATGTGGTGCCGCTGAGAGGAAAAAAAGTGTCCCTCTCCAGCTGCCATCTTCATCACTGAGCGGCTTCAGGGGAAAGGTCTGACGAAGGCGAAGAGAGAAAAGAGAAAGATTTGATTGTTTCACTAAGATGATTCAGGCAGTTAGAGTGTGCTTAAAGTTTCCCAGGTGGCCATTTGTTCCCTCTTATCCCAACATGTCCTCAGTTCAGACCCTTCCCCACCATCGCCGCCGGCAACGAGGCTCTCACTTCTCCATCAGGGACAGCTGGATGATTCGCTGA
This sequence comes from Xiphophorus hellerii, assembly GCF_003331165.1. NCBI lineage: Eukaryota > Metazoa > Chordata > Actinopteri > Cyprinodontiformes > Poeciliidae > Xiphophorus > Xiphophorus hellerii. Next base: position 13,977,996 of record NC_045689.1, on the reverse strand, counting down.
AGCTCCTCTTCCTCCTGCTGCCGCCGGAGGTCCGCCTCCTCCTGCTCCCGGGCCGAGATCTCCATGGCGATGCGCAACTGCTCGTCATAGGTGCAGCTGGGCGGCTGCTTTTTCGAGGGGGTGGAGCAGAGGCTGGAAGCGGGGCGGGGCTTGTGCTGAGGCGTCCTGGGCAACATGGAGGGAACAGCGGATCAACATATGGGGACATATTTTGATCAAAGCGCAACAGACTAACTACTATCTTAGAGCAAACTGGCAGCAAACAACAATAACTGTAATCCAAAAACAAAAATGTAACTAAAATTTTGGCAGGATTAAGTTTAAACATTGTGATATCAGATGAGAAGTCCTGAAGCAAAGAGAAAATTCATAATTAATAAGTTTCAGATATTTAAAATGACCATTTAGAAAATATTAATCTAACTATTTGAAAGTATTTTTCTCTTTTGATGCGACAACTCAACACGAGGCAACAAGCACCAGGAAGTCAGGAGGACTTTTAAAAACCAGACCCCTCAACAACTCATCAGAAGAAACCCAAGAATAAGACAGATATGTAAGCATCACAACCTTTGATTGACTGTCTTACGTTTTAGTCTGGAAATTGGAGGAAATGTGAAAATTCTGTTATTCTGTTGGTCTGAAACTGGATAAAAGAAATAAAAATCAGGATTTTTCTATATGTGGTTTCACAAAAATCGGACAAAATCTCAAATGTCACCAAACCAACAATATCATTCACATTACTGAACCTTCCTTCAAGCTATGCTTTTATTATTATCAATAAAAATATAATTGTTTTTCATAGTTTGCCTGGTTTGTTTAGTTCATGACTAATATTTCAAATCAGTAGATGCATGTAAATGATTTGATTTGTCACAATTTTACATTTTGATTTATAGATTTTTCCCATTAACCTTTAATGAAATGTTGAGGAAAATTACAAAACTGACATCTGATCATCCTTTGGAAAGCAAAATAATTTCAATAATCTTAAATAGATTATTGAAATGTTTGCATAGACTATGTGACTGGTTCACCTAATCACTGTGCGATATTATAATTCAATATAGCTCTAATAGCCATAATAATGATGATGTAATAGTGGATCAAATGTACAGTGCCAAACTTTGATATATCCTCAAGTGGGCGGAATATGAAGAGATTTTCTGAAGCCCCATGTTTACATTCTGTTCAAAATTGTGTTTCTTCAAAGAAGAGGTGATGACGCCAATTTCAGTATCATCAGAATCTAAAATCTGATTCATTTTAAAAGCTAGACTATTAAACAGAAGCCAGTGAAAGAGGTGAGAGTGAAAGCACAGCAGCCTGCGCATTCAGCTCCACACAGGAACGACTGATAAGGACAACAGACTAAAGTCAACTGCAGGAAACTCTCATCCCTCTCTCCCAAACACACTCTCCCAGCAGCGCTGTGCAGATAGGAGATGAGAGAAGAATAGCAGGATGGATAAGATAATAGAAAAGGGGAGGAGAGCAGCAGAATAGAGGATGTGAGTCAAAGATGGAAGGAAGGAGCTGCAGTAGGGAGGAAAACACACAATGGTGCCTCGGAAGATAGTGAGGAAAAACAAAACGCGACAGAGGAGAGGATGTGAGATGCGGGGATACGGCAGGATATTTCGCCTGCATGCTGACAGACGTGGAGATTTACATTGTTTTTGTTGAAGGATTTCAGCTGTTTTGAAGATGAAAGCTTCTGTCCTGTTCTGTCCCATTTTCTATTATTCACCCAGGCTTTGATTTGACTTCTGCCACTCCTATTATGAGAGGGTTTGCTGAAAGACATAGATGTTGATGGTGTTGAATTTTATCATATTTGAGAACCACAAAACCGAAACATATTGAAAATATTAGATCGAAGTAAATAACAATAGCCTGAATGTTGTTTTTACAAATGCCTACTTGTATCACAAAGAGAGTCTGTGATGCCACGTCTCTCTAAAACACACAGAGCAGCCCATATACAGGTGAAGCGCTGTGAAATAATATGTAGAGCCTTTAAACAACAAACAATGATGATGATGTCAAAATGATATGAAGAAAGATGTGCATTTAAAAAATAAAATTCCTCTAAGGTTACAGTTTAACATCCCAGTCATGCCTTGTTCTTAAAAAAGACTAAGTCTCTTGTTTCCTCTCAGCTACTCATCCCTTTAGGATTTTGTTTTTCTTCAACTACCAAATGCAGTATTAAGTTTTCAACAAACCATTATCCTTTACCCAACCTTGCCCTCACTGTTTCAGTAAGTTAAAGGTTCCTCTCTGTTCAGCTCCATGCCTTCCATCTTCACTGTTATTTTGGTCATGGGCTCAGGTCTGTCTCTCTTACCTTTTTCTACCTTCTCTCCCCTCTTTCAATCCTTATATTAACCACCCTTTCTGGTCCCAGCAGAACTACTTCCCATTTTTGAAAATTTTTAGCTCTTTAAGTCTCTGCTTTTTAAAAGTGGTCATTTGGTGGACAGGTAGGCAGGACTTGCCAAAGATCGCTTTTAAATATTGCTGGTGCCATTTTTTTCTGTCTCCAAACTAATGAATATTTCTCCTAATTTCATCCTGTTTTCTTGATAAATCTGTCAGTAAATGTTTGATTTCTGAGCTCAAGTTGGAGCTGAACACTAAACTCTTAATGCTAAATACAGACACCTAGTGGGAGCCACAAGTTTAAACACTATTAATAAAATTAAAGGTTATGCAAATTTATGAATTCCTCTTCCTCCATGTGATCCTACTGCCATCTGTAGAAATATACAGATTCTCTGTCAGAAACAACCAATCAGAGCCAGCAGGGAGGTCTTAGTGTTGTCAGTCATACTCTTGATTGTTTGCTCAATATACTAATGAAAAAGAAACAACTTACCATTACAGGAAAACTGTTTATTGGTGGCCATTGAAACTAAGCTGAGGATTCACGGAAATCTTTGGTGTGAGGAGCTAGCGGTAGCATAGCAGAGAGCAAGCAGGAGGGTGTGTCCGACATGTACACAAGCATGATTGACAGCACTAAAACCTTGCTCCTGGCTCTTAATGGTTGTTTTTGACTGGGACTGATGGCAGTAGGACCACAGGAAAGAAGCCGAGGAGCTTGATTTGTCTCATGTTATACTGTCAGGACTTAGTGACAGTTTCAACAAATACCTAAAATAAATATTGCCTGTCAAGGTTATACTGCAGTGAAATAAAAGTGAATCTTTTTTTCTTACCTCTCTACACGACTTGGGTCACAGGATAGGGGGTGTGCTCCTGGCTTGCTATTGGTCAGCGCTTCCCAGATAGTCACCTAGAAACAAAGAGGAGGCAGAACAGAAAGTCAGATTGCGGATGCTGTGAACAAAGAGATGGAGGGATTTTTGGAAAGGGTTCATTCTTCCTGTGGGCATTTTTCCAATCAATCCCAACTAAAGCACCATGCACACACAACATATGTACACACACACCCAAAGCATAAAGGTAGCCAGCTGGCTTGATTTTGACTCCTAAACTGAGAGTAAACCAGATCAATCCTGCCTCTAGTTCTTTGGTACACACACTATTAATGAACCACAGGATGTGGCAAATTTAACCCTTAGTTAAAAACAAACTTTGCTGCTGCAAATCAAAATAACTCTTCATCAGTTCATCTTAAAGTAAGACTGCGGTTTAAAACTCAGTTTCCTAGTGTAGAAAAATGTACACAAATTCTACATAAAAGATGTAAGTATCATCCCGTTTTAATATTCCAGCTGTTATTAAAGGACTGATCATATTATTGAACAGGAACTGAGAAGTCTCTGAAAGCACGGCACCAAACCTCCGCTGTTCAAACGTTCTCTCATCCTCTCAGCTTTGTTTCTCACCTACAGAAACACATTAGAGGATGTTCCCTGACCTGCCTCCCTGAGACTATTTATATCCCTGCACCCCAGAAGAAAACCGGCGACTATCAGGAGCAGGATCTTCAGGATTTAAGCACAGGCCTCTCCTTAGGCAGCTGGAAATGTAAAGCCTCTTGGTTCCATACCGCAAAGGCAATTTATGTTGCTTATTGATTTCACTTCGCTGTGATTGTTTGTATTTTGAAACCGAGTGCTATTTGTGTACTCAAGCACACACAAATATTAGAGTCTTCATTGACTTATTGTTGAATTTATTCCTGTAATTTTAAGATGGGGAAACAATCTCCGTCATGACTGATTATGTGCTATCAGTCTGCAGATACATACAATACTTCAACCGTGTTATTTTTTCCAAACATACAGCAGAGATTATATTTTTAAATAATGTGATTTGATGTTGGTGTCATGTGAGGCTGACACAGATTCAATACAAAACAAAAAAAAAGTGACCAAAACTTAAAAGTAAACCTAACATTCAGTTCTTCAAATTCAATTTCATCTACGGAGCCTGCATTTCAACTTTACTGGGATTTGGCTATTTGTGTTTTAGGTATTATTTGAACTTTTCGAATGCCAGTCAGCTGCTATGGGTTGTGAGAAAAAGAGAAAAAAACCACCTAGTTAAACATTACAGCGGTCCTATTTATTTCACAGGAAATAACAGTCCAAGATGATGAGCAAAAGCTTACAAAAGATCAAATCATAACTAACATAACACAGCCTCTCCAATATGTTGCCACCATGAGTTGCACAATTTTAAAAATTCCAATTGCTCTAAAATTTCAGTTTCTGTGAAAAAGTAGAGAATCTCCCATCCCTCTTTCTGTCAAACAGTTTTAGTGGAAAGTTGGTTTTGTTTATCTAAAGTTCAGCTTGTTATGTGGATGAATGAATCTCACAAATATGAGTGTGCCATATTTTACATTTCAAATAACTTTGTACCCCTAGTGATTATTTACCGGTTATAAATTACATATAAACATTGTTTCAATGGCTCAAATACATTAGGTTGATCTATGTTTGCATACATGGCGACACATATGTAGAGGTACATCTCAAAAAATTAGAATATAGTGAAAAGTTCATTATTTTCTGTCATTCATATTAAAAAGTGAAACTCATATTATATAGATTTATTACACACAAAGTAAAATTCACACATATGTGGCTGCAGAAGTTAGTTTTCTAACTTCAGTGCAGCAAAACAGACAGTGTTCTAAAAACATGGCCATCAGGGTGCGCTATTTTGCTTGCTACTTCAGGAAAATCATTGTAATACTGTTCAGGAGAATTGACTTCCACCTTTAAACATCAAACATGTAATTTATGACACTGCTTAGTTTTTGAATCTAATGTTGACCATGTTTTTTGACGGGGATAATTTGCTCATGCAAAGAAAAAATATTTCTTTGGTCTGACACTTTAATTCTATGGTATACTTTCTTACTGTTGCTGCTGCCTTCTTTGAACACTGCAATAATAGTATTTATTTGATTGCTATGCCCTCCCTTAGTTTTGAACAACAAAAGTACGTCAAGCTGTGCCACTTATACATTTTATAAGCCTGTGATAGAGACAAAGTGGAAAGATTTGTAGTTCTTAAAGGGACGGTGAGTAAGGGGACAGAGTTGGAGATAAGCAAACATTAAAAAAAAGAATCAAGGATGACTCTAATTGTTTAAAGTTAGGATTTTTATGGACTGGATCTGAAGTGGCTCCACTGCCACAATGTTGTCTGCAAAGCTCCATCAGTTTTTTTTTCTTTTTTTTTTTTTTCTACAGGAGGCTAAATGAACTGCAGTCACAGCAGTATATAGCTCATACTTTTAGCAGTAAATGGCAGGACAGGTGAAACGTCATATCATGTAGTTAAAACACGCAAACCCCACAACATCAGTGAAACTGCTAAATTTACAGAAGAAGCAATGAATCAGCATATTTCCATTTGGCAAAAAAAACCCAACAAAAAACAAAAAAAACTGTACAAGCACTAAATTTGATATAGAGGAATGTAATATGGGATAGCTAAAGACGTATTCCTTCCAGCGTTACCGCCAGAAAGCTCAAGGAATTCGCAGCGGGATCACCTGATCATATTCGGATCCGGCCTCCAGCAGACTCTGCTGTATAGCAAACTGCAGTAAGTCTTCTTCCTCCTCCCTCATGCTGTCTCTCTGTTTGCCTCCTAGCATGGTGTATCCAGGCGGAGGCTCAAACACACACGGGGGAATCTCTCCTGCTCGGCACGACACTGTTCCACAAGAGGAGAGTGGGGGGAAGGGGGCAGAGGTCAAGAGATGAGCGGGAATGTTATCAGACTTTAAAGGACACTGAAGGAGAAGAACAGGAAAAGGAAAAACAGAGGAATATATTCCTAAGCCAAACATGGAGAGATCAAAAGTTAATAAAGGTTGGAGTATTTGTTTTCTCTTTCATGTACCGCACTTCCGGCACATCACAGGACAACTGCTAACTCAGAGTGCTTTCATATAAGGAGCCGTATGAGACGATAACATTGGGGATCCTCAAAGAGCCGCCGTCAAATTAATTATTCCGCTGCCCGGCACAGATGCAGATTTACACAGTGCTGATGAGGTTCTGATTAAATAAAAGCAGGACATGATCCAGCAACACAAAGCACAAATCTGTCCAGTAAAATCTAGTGGTAAAAAGAGCTCACATCTTCCTCATCAGTTACACTTCGTCCTGCAAATAGCTCCAGTCTAGGAGGCTCCAGAGGAGGATGCAAGAGAGATGAAAGACTTGATTGTTAATTTTTGCAAGAGTATTCATAGCCTTACATTTTTTCACAGTTTATTACTCAGAGATCTTACTGTATTTTACTGGGATTTTATATGATTAAGAAACACAAAGTAGAGCATAATTGGGCTAATTTCACCAATTCTTCTCCGCTTCAGTTCAACTCCCCCACAATCCTGCACTGCATCACTACAATTGTCATATGACCAAACAAAATAGCACATGATGAACCTCTTCCCATAGCCTTCCAGAAACAAACAACAACAAGATGGAAATAAATAGCAGTTGTTACAATCGGCCCAGTTTTATTTAGATATAAATGTTATCTAAATAAACTCCCTATTATTATTAAAAAAAACACAGTTCATCTTTCTGTAATTTTCCATAAATCCAGCTGTCCTGTCAAACACAAAACACGGGTCAGAGATTAACTTTTGATCAAATTTATGGCAGGGTTAGGTTATAAAACAACATCGCAAGCTTTGAATATCACATAGAGAACTGTTTGATCCATCATCTGAAAACAGAAATGGACAAAACTGCAAACCTGTTTAGAAAGCCTCTGCTGCTACCAGCTAAGCTGACGGGCAAGGAGAATATTAACTGAAGGAATCAACCGTAGTTACTCTGGAGGAGCAGTAGAGATGACAACTCACTGATGGTGCACTCCACAAAATCTGACAAAGAAAGCCATCTAACCGTTTACCACAAGCCGTGTTGTGAATGAGGCAAATATGAAAGAAAAGGAGTTGTTTAGGCCTAACTGCAAAACAGTATTTGTGTTGTTTAAACTAACACTGCACATCACCCTGAACACACCATTTGGAGGGGTGAAACATGGCTTAAGCAGAATCCTACTGTGGGAAGTGGGAAGCTGATAAGAAAGTTAGTTGGAGTTAAAACAGGCAAACACTGGAGGAAAATCTCAGAGGCTGCAGAAGGCTAAATCCAACTGAGCTCGAGCTATTTTGCAAAAAAAAAGTGTGGCAATTCAGCATGCCACACTTTTCAGATTTTTATTCATAAAAATACTGTTAGTCTAGGATAAATAAAAATCCCTTGCTGTTTTTGACCAAATGTGAATATTTTGAGTAGTGACAATATCAGTGGTTAACACTTTGATATTTACTTGTGGAGCTAGAGCTGGAGACGCTGGAGGAGTCGCTGCCTGGAGATGGAGTGTCTGTCCTCGGGGCGTCCCTCTGGCCATCCCCTTCCACTCCGATTTCGTTGTCTGGACGGAGGCCGGCCCCCTCCTCGCAGCCGTTCAGGTTGCTGAAGGTGATCCTGGCGTTTAGTATGTGGTACAGGGGGATTTCTGCAGGGGGGAGAACATTTTATCCGTCAGCTTCCCCTCTCAGATTATTTTGTCCATTCCATATCATCTGTTCATTAAATATTCATCACCCTCTCTCCCCGCTCAGTTTAAGCAACCAACATTTTAACCCCCCCTCCCTCCTCCTGTTCCTTCATTCAGACGTCTAACTCATTCTGCGCTCACCGATCTTGACCGGAAAACCAGGCGGCAGCCGCAGAGTGATGAAGTCACGCAGCTTGGCGAACAGAGCGTTGGAGATGGCCATGAGATCGATGATAGGCACCACTTGTTCCGCCAGGGACAGAGGATGGGTCTCGCACAGCCACAACTTGGCTTTAAACCTAAAACACAACAACACACACCTGCTTACACTGACACTCCTGGCGAACAGAAACAGAGGAAACCATCCGAATCTGACTTGTGCATAATTAAAGCAATTTAGATGTTGGGATCAGCCCATTGTTTGGGCAGAGATACAAAAAGACATTGATCACATCCACTAACAGGGGCTGTCCACGAGCTGCTGAGTCATGTTCAAAGCCAGGCCAATCAATTGTTAGACTCTAATTTGTGCGATAATGAACACAGAACTGAGAGGCAGCTCTGCCTCCTCCAAGAATTAATCTCATCATGTCCTGTCACTTTTTATTTAGCAGCGATGAGGAATGTAAACGACATCGGAAGAGGACCAACAGCCCAGCAGACGCAGGAGGACTGTTCACAAAGCTGCTTCTATTTTCCTCTTTTCTTGTTCCTGTTTGCACATTTTTCTTAAGATTCCCCTCCACCCCCCGGAGATACTGCAATATTCTTCCACTTCATGTTTTATTTTGTGTTTTTAATATAGTGGAGTGACAACAAGGTCCTATGAGTCATCCATCTCAACCTGCCGGAGACGGAGCGCCTAAATGCCTGACTGCACCAGCTCCGCAAAGCGCCAACACTGTGGTATCTATAAATATGCGTCTTTGGTTCTCTCTGTTATCTGTCATCCACCTCAGGATTGTTGTGGTCAGCTGCTACGAGCGGTTCGTTTTATACCGGCCATCATACTGTCAGCTCTGGCACTTTGCAGAGAGCGGCTCGGCCCGCCTGCTTGTGTTCCTGTCAGTCTGGCTCACCTCTGGGTCTTGGTGGTGAGCTGGCACGGGTGGCCGATGTCCCTCAGCGTCTGCTGCGTCGAGCTGGGGTTGAAGTACTCCTCGGCCGTCAGGGCGGCGGGGTTTGTCACCACCGGGGATGACATCTGTGTCACCAGAGCCTGGAGAAAGTACAGAAGAAATACACAGTGAAGCCAAGTCCTCACGAATCGAAAGAAATTGCTCAAAGTTCCCAAAATTATTTGGCTTTTCTAAACTTACTTCATGTGCTTTTTGTTCCTGATGTTTGTTTCCCTGCAGTGACACACACACAAAAAAAAGAGTTTGGACACTACTCAGAATGTGGCAGAGCAAAAGGTGAAGTTTACATTCAGATTATTATTTGTGTAGAACTTGATCGGTGATAGGCTCACAGCCTAAAAGACAAAATTTATCTTTAGTATTTTTAAGCATCTTTACCAAGGTTGTCAATTTGTGTGGAGAATGAGGTATATTGTTTTAGAGAAAAAATATATTTTATAATGTAAAAGTTCATAGTGCTGACCCTTAATCGGTGGGTAGCACAGATTAAAAAAAATAGATTTGACTGGCTGATAATTGTTATTCCACATCTATGCCATATTCCAATATTTTCGTCCCCGAGTCTCTTTGTTCAGCTCAGGGGATCATGGAGATCCTGGAAAACATCTCCTGATGTCAGATGAGAGTCTCTCTGGTCATTGCTTTAAAAAACTTTTGTATTTGGTTCATTTCCTAGAAGATGGTTTGACTAAATCATATAAGTACACGGCTGTTTAACATGAAGCCTTTTAGTGGTCAGATTATTGTCGTCTCACTTCAATAAACATTATGTGAAAAAAAGCTATTTGAAAGGCAATGATGGGACATCCTCAACAGCTTAATGAAAGCTTCACAGGGAAGCAAAAACTAAAGAGGAAGTTTCTCATGTCAGGTTTTACTGAAGCTCTGGATCATTTAGAGCTCTAACGGTGATCTTCATCTCTGCAAAGTGGCTTTGATGCCACTTTAAATTTCAGGATTAAGAACGCCACTGTACATCTACATAAGAGATTTAAAGCTGCTCAAAATATCTGCAGAACAAACATCAAAGTGGGGGGGGAAAAAAGCTTTTGAGTGGCGTCAGGGGAGAAGCGGGAGAGTGGAAAGCAGTAGCGACGAAAAATGAGTGGGAGTGGGAGATTACAGAGAGTGTAAGGAGGGAGGTGTGAGTCATAGAATCTCTCAAAGCGAAACAAATTAAAAAGCATGATCAATATTTCAGAGCAGGCTGCACGAGGGCTCTCTAGTCCACAACGCTGGGATTTTACACCCCGCCTGTCCATCCACAGACAGGAAGATGGAGGGGACGGTGAAACTACAGGGGATCATTTATTCCCAACAATAAAAATCTCATCAAACATGAGAGACACAAGAACAGAGAAAATGCTGGATGGCATGCACTCACCACATTGTTAGAGCTCATGTGTTGTTCTGCAATCCCGAGGAAGTTCTGCAGTGGAGTCCTGCCGCCTGCAAAGGGACAAACAACAGTTCAAACAAATTCAAAAGCAAAAAAACAAAAAACAAAACAAAACAAAAAACTCTTCTTTTATAACAATGAGAAGAAGCCTGGGGCTCATTATCTCCACCGCAGCTGCCCAGAAAGTTATTTTCCTCTATACTGGATGAATAGTAGAAGAAGCTACTTTAGCCAGCATGAGGAGGCTGTAAAGCAGCACAGAGAGAGTAGAGTAAATCTGAAGTGCTGTCGTTGATTCGGGCGATTTGAGCTCAACACGTCAGATGATGAGCAGAAAGAGGAGGAAACCTTTACATCTGCTCCGTTCAGGAGTCATCCTCTCAAGCTGATCCTGTCCTGTTCTATATGTATAAAAGAAAATACCGTTAACCGAATGATCCTTATGATCAAAAGGTAGACCGTGCTTTTATACCGAGTTCAAAGATAGAAACAGTCGATCCATGGGAAAATTTATTCAGCCTCCATTTTCAAACGGCGTTGAGATAATAAGCAGCCAGTTTTGCAACTGTGTGTAACACTTGCAGCCTTCACTTGACACCCACGTGTCCTCTTATAAAACAGACAGAAAGCATCTTTTATGGAGAATATTCACATCCTTACCATATGAAACATGTTTCACAAGTGCAAGTTTCCTGTGTAATATATGCAGTCTGAGCAAAACACAGTGAGTTAGTGGAGAAAATCCACTTAAGTAAGGAGAAAAAAAGAGAGTTTTTTCACTAAACCAAGGAAGAATATTTTGAATCTCTTCTTTCAGTAGAGACAGAAACCCTGCAAGCTCCTGCTGCACCACGTAAATGTAAATGTTATAAAAGTGGTGCATTTTAAAATTGATTGTTGTAAAAATTACAAAACACGCGTGATCCAAATAAATCCAAATCTAGATGAGTTTGGGGCTGCCACTTAAAGAACTTCGGTGTAGAGAAACTGGTTGGACCAAACTCTTACTACTCTAGTAATCTAAGACAGCATGCAATAAATTAGCAACTGGTTTTATTTAGACAACCACAAGAATTGGAAGGACAGCATTTCATTTGTAGCTGCAGTCCTAGGCAGGACATCTATATAAAAATTGGCAGTAAGTTGCAGGTTTGCATGATTAAAAGTTCGTAAGTTTGTTTTAAAAAGGCATAAAGTATCTTTTATGGACAAAGATGGCCCTGAAAAGTCAAGCACTTTCACAAATTACATACAGTTTAGGCCTGAGATTTTCAATTAAAATGTAAAACATTCCCAGTCATATATATCTAACATTTGCCCACTTAAATAGAAATTATAACTTTATGTTTGAGGAAATCTGCAACACTTAAAGGTGAAAGCTAAGTCGCAGACAGGATGTCGTATATTTGCCATGCTGCTTTGAAAGCCGGAGGAGGCGACATTGTCAGAAGCGAAGCAGAGGTGAGACAAACCTTTGGTCATTCCAGAATGCAGACTTTACATTTTGTGAAACTTTAGAGACACTGTGAAGTCATTGAACTGGTTCTGATAACACTTTCTTCCTCCTGCATAGCAGCAGAATGCAGGTGAGGATGTGACCTGGGAGACCAGGATCAACCTTCACGTCCTCTTCTTTCAGAGGAGCGTGGGGCGGCTGATCTCCGCTGACAGTCTCCCTCCTGGGAGGGAAGCTGGCTAATCTTGTTTGATTAATGATCTGAACCAGAAAATGAACGAAACGCAGCCTCAGAGAGAACGTTGCGACCTGTTAGGCTGTGTCTCTGGGTGATCTTATTGAGCCCAGCAGCTTATCGGCAGGTCTTTCATCAGGGATGTCACTGCGGCTAAGGCTGGGGGTTACACTGGTGAAGCCATAATGTTGAAGGCAGTCAGCTCCTGGGGTTTACTGTGCTGTAATCCTCACAATGAGTTAGTTACCTTTCGTCTTGTTCTTGTTCTGATCCGTCAGATGGTCAGTTCTGGTCCTGGTGATCAGCTCAACATTGGATGCTGCATAGACCTGAGGGGAGATAGGCAGCATTAGAAAATACTTAACCTAATAACGGTGTGTCTAATTGTGTTTTGAATAGCCAAACAGGATTTTATCCTTATTAACTGCTAAAAAATTAAGGGTATATTCACACCTGACAGTCTGGTAGTTCAATTAGGAATAAAATTGCAACATTTGGTGCAATATGCGTTCAAACTGCACCCTATCAAACAAACCAAATTCTTCTTCTTCTTCTTCTTAAAAAAAAACCCTGTTTTCCCCACTCGCCTGTGGTGGCGCTGCACCAAGAACCACTGAAGGAAACAGCATAAAGACCTCTGAAGAAGACGAGTAAAACATCGCTCTTCACAAAGTGTAAACAAACATGGAGTGACATCAGATTTTAATCGTTGTATTATTTCTCTATTGTTGTCAGTAAAAGATCCCTCTAGCATTAGACTCCTGGGTTTGCTTTGGATTTACTGACCCAGAATGCACTGCACTATAGTCCACTTCCTGCTTTTGGATTGGTCTCCGGTCTGCTTGGCATTCACATATCCATTCAAACTGTGCCAGAGTTCTCTGAAACCGAACTGAGAACTAGGTCTGTTGAGTTTGCGATTCTTGTCTGCATCAGAGTTCGATTACGCGTTCACACCTCCCCCCAAAAAAACAGACGTTCAGGACAAAAACTACAATTTGATTAAACCAGACCAAACAGGGCTGGTGTGGATGCACCATAAATTAAAAGATGAGAAGATTCTGACTCTGACTCAGAGTCAGGAACCATTGTTCAAAGCAAAAGATAATAGTGTGTTCAGCAGCAGAAGTTGCCTGTTTCTATTTGGGACTCTAAATCAATTATGCTGAAAAAGAAGCAATTTTCAAGCATCAGGACTTTAAAGTGTTTTTAAAGCACCATCGGCAGATGGTCCAGGGCATCTGACATGACTATCAGTTCCTCCAGGGAGGTCAAAAGAATAACAAAAAACAAAAGGGTTCAAGGTAATGCCTTTGTTTTTTCGGGGCCATCTGGAGTTTTATGTGCTCAGAAAATTTCATGTGGATTCCTGACCGTCATTTGAGGGTGACAAATTTGTCTAACTCTTAAATACCGAGATGGTCAAGTAACTTTTGGAAGTCTTCACTGTGGGTTAATGAGGACTTTGATACCATGAGACTGAGCATCAGGTCAGAAGCGGTGAGAGGAAGGTGAGCTGTCTACGCAGCTGTCACTCATACCTTGGCCTCATATCCATTCACTGTCTCCATCTTCTCGCTCCTCCAGCCCAGGATGCCAGTCTTGTTCCTGCAACAGAATCCAAATAAGTTTCCTGTGACCTAAAATTTAAGCTCAAAGCTACATGAAGAAATAGTAAAAAAAAAAAAGAAAAAAAAAGAACACGCCTGTATAATTTATACAGAAATGAATTATGCAACAGTGAGAAGGATTATTCTCAAGTTTAATAACATTTAAGGCAGAGCAGCTTCAGTCTGATGCTTCTTCAAGCTCCCTGTACTGCAGCCACTACCCCATTGGTGAGACATGCAGCTTGAAAATATTGCCTCCATTGTTCCTGTTTGCCGTCAGTGAAAAACAGCGGCTCACTGTGCAATTAGGAAACCTGTTGAGCAGCTAGTGAAGCATTTCTCATCTTCATCTGCTTAGTCCCTGTGGACCCAAGCAGAGGTTTCAAGGATGGTTATCCCCTTCATCATTATTCCTCACATCTGCAGTAATAGCATAAACACAAGAATATTTAGATAATAAAAATAGCAGCTAATGTCAGTAATAAGAATAGAACTGTTAATGTATCAGTTAGCCAACTGCTGTGGTCCTAGCCTATTCAAAGCTTTTCCATTAGCAGCCCTCTTAAGTCAGCTCACTACTTTCCCACTTAGTATTCAATTCCCCCACAGGATGATCTGTAGTATTTTCAAAAGAATATATTTAGTCCTGTGTTTGTAAAGATTCACAGCTTATGATACGACCACAAACCTGGAGTCGCTTTGGTAGTTAGTGAATTCATACTAACAAGTTAAGGAGGCCAAAATTAGCATTTCATAATCAAACATGTTGTGCCAAAACTAAAAACAAGACACTGGTATCAGGACAATCTATCTATTAGCTCTAAAATATTGATGTAATTTACTTTTCAGAGTTTTAGATTTTTTATTCTGATGATTTAAAGGTTTTATTTTTCACCTTAGCCTGCATTATGTCATATCTAGGTTAGGTAGCAGTTCACGTATCATTTTTACAAAACTCCAACAAAAGGGGTACAAACTGGAGATGTGGTAAAACAGACAGCGTCAGCCATCATGTGATGCAAATTGATTCTCCTTCATGCAACTTGTCTAAAAAAAAAAGAGACTAAATGTGTTGTGTTTTCATTGTGCCCTTTAAAGTTGCCGCGTTTTTAAACATAGATATAATATTCATTTTAGTGAATTATCAGACTGGGACTCAGTTACGACAAATGCCTAATTAACTGGAATTGGTAACAAGGACAAACAAATCCTCAGTGGATCATCCCTGCTTTACAGACCTTGTATAAAGACACAAAACAAGAAAGCAAAATGTTCATTCTCCTCAAGGATCCTTTGTTGTTTTGAATAATTTTTAAACTTATTCCTATTGTGTTCTCTGTTTTGTCGTCGTTCAGTTACTCATTCTGTGTCGGAAGAGAAAAGAAAATGCCATGCAAACCTCCAAATGTCCCTTTTATTTTAGAAAAGTAGAAGCTAAAGTTGAAGAAGGAGAGACGTGACCTCTTTGAACTTCCGTAAATTTACTTAAAACCTGAAACCAGAAAACTGCAGCGCTGTAGTTTGTGTGCGTGACTGACTGAAGATAAATAAACTCCAGAGGTAGATGGTCTGTCTGGGCTGCTTTGACAAAGTGGTTCACTCTGAAGCATCATAAACAGATTATTGGCATGTAGACAGGAGTGCTGACTGTGGAAAATGCAGAGAGGTGACTCTAAGGTGGAAGTCTGACAGGGAGACGATTACCCTCTGCCTGCTCACTTCACCGAGCCGTACTCTCTGTCCTTCTGCTCACTTACTGTTTATCTCTTAACATTTACTCTTCCTCTCTTTCCATAATTCATCCAAATGTCTCTTTCTTCCCTCTTTCCCCCAAAAGAACCATTTCTTTCTGTCTACGTATTGCACTTCTATAACTTTCCGTATCCCATTCATTCACTGTCCCTTTCTAAACTAATTATTTATGATGAATTATTTTTTTTAGCTCGACATGTGTGCGGTTGTCTCCACTTCCTGGCAGTGCTGCTGCTTCTGTTTTTCTTGCGTTTTGCCAAATGCATTTCGACGGCCACCAGAGAATGTGCTGAACTTGCTCCCTTCGGCCGTGTCTCGCAGTGCAGCAGAAAGTAAACCAGTAGCACCGACAGAAACATTTTATTGTAACAACAAAGGTAATGGTTTTACCAAGGCCATTGTTTTATGAATGAGTAATTCATCAGTACGGTTGAGGCTAACTTTGACAATTTACTTTGCAGTTACAAAGGTACTGAGTGCATACTCGCTCTGGTTCTGACCTCTCAAAGGCAATGTTTCGGGTGTCCAGCTGAGTGGTCACCACCGGCGCGGACAGCCTGGCTGCGACCTGCTCATCGCTGGGCTGCGTCGCACCCAGAAGGCCCAGTCCAGCGCAGGTGCCCTTGCAGGCGCCGGCTTTCCCCCTGCCAGGAGAGAGCGCCGTAAGAGATGAGACGCACAAGGTCTCGCAGAACACCAGCTGTCTGTCGTGGTCCACCTCCATCACCTCTGCACTGGAGTCTGAGAAATAGGAAGAGAAAAATGGGAAGAATTTCAGACAGAAACACAGAAGAGAGCTGTGCACTTGTGCTGAAAGACACAAAGATGGCAAAGGGATTAAGTCTGATGTCAACAGATTACAGACATTGTTACAGAATCAGAAAGAAAGGCTAGAAAAATACAAGCATCTATTTTTGCAGCTCGTGCAACAAAGAAACAGAACGTCAAGACAAAAATGTAGACTTACAGTATTTAGGTGTGAGAAATTCATGTCAACTTCCACAGTTTGGAATAACTGTTTATTCCAACAGTTATCAACACTAAATGTTAACATTGCTGACACAAATCCAGTTGTCTTTCAAAAGCCATGTGGGACAGAATCAGCAAGTTAAAAGTACTGAGGGGCAACAGAAATTAAATTTCAGTTTCAAAAAAGGCTAAATAAATTTATTGTAAATCTTTAAAAAAAATGTCCTACTTAGAAATTTACACTAAGTAGGATTTTTGTGGAAATGGGATATGTAAATCATATGACTTAAGCATAAAAAAGGGTCTTGCATGTTTCCAATTCAACCCAGATTTATTTCTAACACTCATTAAAACAACACACAGGACAAAGGAGCATCACACAACATAAAACATTAAATGCTTACTTATGAAAAGAGAGGCATTAATTTCTTATCCCATGTGCCTCATTTCTACTTAGCAGTAGAAGTGAGCAGTGTCTCTGCCCGTCACTGCTTGTGACAGGCAGAGACATTCTAATGTGTCATGTGCGTTGTCGTTAAGCAAGGCGCTCTATCTGGCAACTGGAAAATTATCACTTTGAAGAACGAATACCACTGCTTTGCAAAGTGCTGAAAATCCAGACAAGGATTAACTCTTGGAGAGGGAGGTCCTCAAACCAATATTCAAACTAGCAACCTTTTGGTTGTAGGGATGGAAGGCTTGCTAACCTTGGCCCCTGAAAATGAAGCTCCGGTTGCCTCTCTGCCAGGTCATCTGCTCAAACCCCATGAGGGTGGTGTCCACTCGCAGACACTGTCCACTCTTCCATACTCTGTAGGTGTCACTGGGGCAGATACGAGAGACCAGGGGCACTGTGGACAAACACAACATCTTAACCAAACAGTAGTATTTGTCATGACTATGTCCAACATTTCGACAATTCTTGGTTTTTTTTTTTGCAAGTGTTGCCATTAGGGTAATTATTGGCCTCAGTCATCCATTAAATCCTCTTTACTTGTTCAGCAATGATACCATATGCATACAAAAGCATTCAATTAGTCTATGGGCCAGTGTTATTCATCTCAACAGGAAGAAATGCACATAAACATGTCATGGGAATAATATATGAGAAATTGGTTAGAAACATTCAGAGATGCAAAAAAGCTGAAACTCACCCCAGCTTGTAAACTCCCATTTCATCTCCACATAGAAATCCTGCGCCTGGACAGGGAGCAGAGGAGGAGAGATGGACATTATGGATGAAGAACAAAACGAGGAGAATAGTAATGAAGAGTAAAAACTATGCAGTTGGGCTGCTTCCGTGTGTAAGCCAAGGATGGTGAGGAAGACTGGCAGAGAAGCCGAGCGTGTTTGTGGAGGGTGTTAATAATAGAACTGATGGATGGAGAGGCCGATGATGTGGGTGAGGGCAGCAGCAGGTAAAGAACGTTGGGATGTTTGTGTACTGAAGAGTCATTTTAAAAGTGTCAGGGTGTTTTGTCTGCTGTGTGAGGATGCTTTAGTGAGAGCATCATTAGGCGTGTGCCTGCGTGTGTGTGATTGTGTGATATGGAGCCAGCTGGATCAGATACAGAGACAGACTGTGTGAAGGCAGTTCTCTGCATCTCTGCCACTGCTTTGAGCGGTACAAACAGGATGATCTGCTGGTGCATCAGTACTACCATCAACCTATCATCTTCCTGCACAGGTCACCTGAGCTTTGTAAGAAATGCTCCTGTGCCTTTTATCATGCCGGTGCTTACTCCTCCCGGGTCTGAGATGAGTCAGATCACCTCGGGACACACTGCCGTGTAACATGGAGACATAATCCTTTGTGTTTCCCTCGCTGAATAGTAAACAAAGTTATAAATACCATCAAAAAGAATATTTTATCCTAAAATGAAGACATATTTGCATTTCAAGCGACAGCTGAGTAAAACCTGACTTTTTATGCAACTGTAGATGGATTATCTTCTAAGCGGCATGCACATTTATTTCTATATAATTGTGTGTGTGTGTGTGTGGGTGTGTGTGTGTCCGTGCTCCTTAGAAATTTTGTGCTAATGTGTGTGCGTGCGTGTAAAATCCCACTTGGCGTAGTCTCTCCAGCAGGACGGGGATGCCCGCCAGCCTCTTGGCAGTCCTCTGGTAGTCACGGTAACGCAGCACGAGACGCACCAGCTCCGGGTCCCTCGTGCTCACCGCCTCTTGAAGAACTGGAGAATGGAGGTGGGTGGGGTGGAACAGACAGTAAAACACTCAGACCTTATTCAAAATTTATGTGAACGAGCAATTTAAGGGTGCAGCGGGAACTGCTGAACGTGAAGTAGGCCAAAGGAGAAGCTGGTTGGCCCAATTACTGCCACGTATCCATCTATCATCAGAATGACACTTTACAAATAGCTGATCAAAGGCTAGAGAATACTCCTCCCTTTGCTTCCTTTTCAGATAATTGATTTAAACTCAGCCCACACACACACACACACACACAAGTCCACAGAGGGTTTGTGTCTCATAATCTGTCAATGAACCAAAGGATCCAATACACCTAATGATCCAATCCTTAGGTGTACTGTAAGTTATAAAAGTATTGGAGTGTATTGGAGTTATAAACACCATCAAAAAGATGGTATCCAATCTTGAGGGATTTCTGTACTCTAAAACCACAAGTTAAAGAGGCAGTATTATTTTCCAGGCACATAGTGTCATTTTTTTAGCACAATCAAGTAACTATGTTAATATCATCTGTCATAACAATGCTGTATACTTCAAACATAACTTAAAAGAAATTTGACTTTGCAATTTAAAGCCTCGAAATTGGGCCTTTGTCTCTTTAAGAAGCTTCTGCTCTTTCCGACACTCTGCCTACAGCACCTCATCACAGTGTTTCTCCATTAAGCCTTTAATATTTTTTAGGAGCATTTGCACTAAGAAGTAGTTTGTATGATGAGCTCAACAGATGCGCAGTTCCACCAGGTGTTTGCTAATTGCTGCTGCCGCTAGTCTTAAGAAAGAGCAAAGGCTTTGCTTCACTGAACTGCCTCCATAACTCTAATGGAGACAGAGAAAACAGCACAAAACCTTTTATAAAACCGGAGTGGAGAACAGGACTGAAGTTTAATGCTGTTTTAAAATGTAAAGACTCGCCCACCCCTAAAAAAAGTAATAGGTCATTTCTCTGTTCTGTGCATAAAATCCTTATTTATTTGGCAACTTATGTCAAATGAGGAGAAACATGTTGTGGAGCATGTTGTGGATTCTCTAAAGCTGAGATTCACTCAGTAAGCCACATGGAAACAAGACCACTGCCGTAAACTAGGGGGTATCTGACGATTGGCAGTAGGTGCTTCCTGAATAATAAACCCTGGATTCCCCAGGGACCTGAAGGAACTGCTTAACAAGAAAAAGCACCTTCAGGGTGGCAGAGTGAATTATTGCAGAGTGTACAAAAACATCTCAAATACAGCTCAAAGTCAAGATAAGAAACAAAGCGCAGTACAGGAAATACTAGGGAGGGTTAGGGTTATATAAGATATGTGTGGTCAGGGAGGAAGAACATCACAGGCTTCAAGTAGAAGGAGGATTAGATAGATAAAGTGTCGGGAGCGCTAATGAACTAAACACGTTCTTCATTAGCTTTAGTAGAGGAACAAGCTAAGTATCCTCTTCTCCTGCCCTTCACCCACAGCTCCCCTGTCACACCTCAATGGTCTAATGTCAAGTCTCAGTTCTGGAACTTAGTGCTGTTGCTCCACCTTCAACTGCATCTCCATGAGACGCTCTTGCCTTCCTTTGTTTTGGTTACAAAGGAAGGGAAACAGTATGGAACTAAAGCTTATAAAGTTTGCTCCAATATTTTTTAACTGAAAAATATTAAGCTGAAAAGAAACTTGAAACTGAAAAAAAAAATCTAAATATTTTCAGATTAAAGATTTTTTTTCAGTTTTAATTATGTTTTTCAGTTTAAAAAAAAAAGAAGAATTGGATCAAGCTTCATGGCCCCAATTTAGCTCCACATAGAGGCAGCTGGAGTGATTAAACCCAACAGAGACTGCAGGTCCAGATGGTATTGAGGGGGAAAAGTTATTTGCTTTAGCCTGACCCAGAAGAAGGTTCTGATGCAGCAGAATGCATCCTTTTGTGTTCTGATGTATAAGAAATCTCCTTCATTCGTCTGGAGATTCTGAAGTTACTTTACATGAGGCCCACCTCAGCAAATCAGAGACAGCTGTTATGTCAGAGGCCATCACACATCTGCTTCAATCATCTTATCATGAATGTACACAAAAGAAAGTAAATGACTGTATGTTAGGACAATGTCAAGCACTATTTCTATGATAATGAGTGAAGTGAGGTGGTGGATGCTAATAAATATGTCAGTGTTCATTGGTAGAAGAGTAAACAGGAGCTACAAGAGGAAAACCCATCACAAGGAGAAACAGAGCAGACTGTGTCTCTTAAGGAAGCTTAGTTCCTTGAGCTTGTACAGCAAGATGTTGACTTTCCTCTTTAATCTTCCATCATCTGTTGGGGCAGCAGCATCAGAGTCAGTGTTAAAATAAAAACTCAATAAGTTAGTAAAGAAGGCTGGTTCTGTTCTGGGGCCTGCTCTGGAAACTCAAGTGATGCTTTTTGCTATATAAAAAAAGAGAATTCTTCATAAGAACATAATGAACAACCATGAACATCGTCTTCATTAAAACTGTCATACATACAACAGGCTGCTTCTGATCCCCTGCGACAAGGAGACGCTGCTGCAGGCTGTCCTTCCTGCCCACGTCTACAACCTCATGTAATGATTCTTAAAGGAACTTAGATCATGACAGCTCCTACAATGTGTACTATCTTTCATAGTATTATTGAATTAAACCATGAACAATTTTGTAAAATTTGCAGATTTTGTATAACTTTACTGAGAGACATGGAAGAGTACAAGATTATTTAGACAATTAAAACCATAAATAAGATTTTTTAAAATGCTCATTTAAATGATCTTGTTTTAGTCCATGTTGCACCTCTGCATACTGAAATCTTTTTTTAGAATAGAATAGAATAGATAGCATCTATTGTCATTGAACAGAATTCAACGAAATTTCCATTGCAGCTCCCGTGCAAAAGGTCAAATATATACAGTATAAATAAGCAAACACACAATAGTAATAATAACAATATATACAACTAAATTAACTAAAGGCACTCAACCATCCAAAGAAGTAGCAGCAGGTCCAATTATGGCAAAGTACAGATGATGTGACAGTGCAAAGTGCAGAACAATATGGCTGTGTGGGGATGGGGGATATGTATGTGTGACTGCGAGGTTATGATATGTGTGGAAGGGGGGGGTGGCAGGGAGTAATGGCTCTGACGGCTGTGGGGAAGAAACTGTTTCTCAGTCTATTTGTTGTAGTCCGTATATTCCTGTACCGCTTGCCTGATGGCAGCGGCACAAACAGTCTGTGGCCCGGGTGGCTGGAATCCATCGCTATGGATCCAGCTCTCTTTTTTATAGGGTTAAGGAATAAAACAAGAAGATTCCTGGGGAAAAGTGGACTGAGATGAAAGCAGTGATAGCTAATAAAAAAAAGCATATTTATCCTATACCTGTTTCAGGTGTAAAGGTTTTAATGTGTTCCACAAACTCACCTCAATTCTAAATATTGATAAAACTCCCCCAAAGGTAGTGAGAGTAAAAAATCCACAAGAATAGAAGTTTAAAACTGACCAAGACTTGAATATCTGTAAAGCACTTTAAAATGCATCTTTACAAATGCTCCAACCTTTACATCTGGCAGTTTCTTTTCCCATTTTGTAGCCCTCAGATGTAAATGTGAAGTAGCTTCAACTACAAATCAACAGTAACTGTTTCTTGTGTAAATCAGGTCATCCTCATCCATTTACCTCCATTCATATTTCAGGCTTTAACAAGTGATTCATTTGAAGCTGCAGAAATCTTGAACAGGCATGTGATGAAACAGTGATAATTTCAAGGTTAAAATATTAATGATTTCACACTCCCACATCCTGCTATTGCCAGATGTCCATACCACGTTTCCGCAGAGCCAGTAGAGAAGAGCTCCCTGACAAAGTCTGCCTAAAGAGCAAGTGTGACTGAAAAAAAGTGCATAGAGCAGCAAAACGAGTGAAGGTAATAATATTACATACATTCAATTCAATCACATTTAATGTGATGATCATTTTTGTTTTCTGTTCATACAGGAAGTATAAGTCTTTAACATTTTTAAATAATAAAGGCAACAAGAAACTTATGAAGAATTTTGCCAACTGCATTGTAAAAGACACTTTCATTGTTGTCAATGTCATTTTTCTTTATACAGCAGACTTACAATTACATCAACATTGCTATTTCATTGAACAAAATGCACCTCACAGAACATTTACCTTAAAACAGATTCCAGCCTCCCAAGGGCCAATTTCTGTGTACAAAAGCTTATGCATAATGTACAATATGTGCATTAAGGCAAACAAATGAAATTTTCAACACACACACACACACACACGCACACTCACCGGTCCAGCCATTACGGTTCTCCTTGCTAACGTCAGCTCCGTGCTGCAGCAGGACCCTGGCACAATCCAGGTGGCCCAAAGTGACAGCCAGGTGGAGAGGAGTCCGTCCACGAGGGTCAAGAGACTCTACATCCGTCTAGATGGGTGGAGGCAAGGACAAGAGCGGTGGAATAAGGAGGAGCAGATGTGAGCGTAAGGGCTGACAGAGAACGTTTAGATTTATAGTTAACCATTGTCGTACAAAAGGAAGAAATGTATGAGGAATGACAGACAGAACAAAACAAGACTGTGAGCTATGGTAGCCAATGTCTCGCTACCAAATACATTTAACTATGTTTCACTGGACATTAACACTGCATGGTTTCTTTAAAAAAAAAAAAAAATAGACAAAACTGTTTATCAGGCCGAAACTCCTCATTATTGTCTATAAACCACAAAACAATCTGAAATGTTTTTCCTAAGTCACAAATTTCAGAAATCAGAAGTTCAAACTTTCACTTATCAATGTTCCAAAAACAGCTAAATTGATCTTTGAGGCTTCTTTTGATTTCTTAACTCTCTATAATAGAACATAAAAAAGCTGAAATTACAAGGTTATTCTAGAGAACACACACTTAATTACTTTTCTGAATCCCCTTTGGTTCACTTCCAGCATTAAGTCTTCTTGGATACAGATTAACTGCATCCGATCAACCATAGTAATATTTAGCTGCTCAAGTCACACTTTCCAGACATTTGTTCATTTGTGTTGTTTAGCTTCAGCCATAGTTTGCACAAAAGAATGATCTCATTGGCCAAAATGTCAGTCTGAAGAAAAGTACAAACTCACAGCAACATGTCTGGACTGTGGCACGGAAGAGACAGTCAACAATAGTTAGAGAAAAAAAGACCAACAGTGACATTAAACAAAATTGGATGTTTCTCCATAATGATAAAAAGAAAGGTTAAGGTGGATGGTAATAGGCTTACAGGAACAATAAAGGACATGATGGAGTTTCCAGTTGCTACTTATTGCGTTGTATATGTGAAAACAATTTCTTGTAGTCCTCGCTTTGTCTGCACTAAGAAAAAGGGTCAGAAGCCTTTAATTCTAAGAAAAAATATTGGTCTGATTAAAATCTCCCTAATTGATGTGGGAGGATGTGTTGTGGTTTGATTAGGCTAAACTTTTGACCACAATTGTGTGACCCACTAACAAAAGAATGACCCAGAATGAAGCATGGTCATGGCCGTATCATGCTTCTGCTTACTTTTCTCCAGTGAGTATTGTAGTTTAAGAGAAAGTTATAGAAATTAATGAACAAATACCAACTGGTTTCAACATTAAACTGGTTAGCTAGGAAGCTAAAGACCAACAATGTTTTGTTTTTCAGAAGAAGACCAGGATAATCTCTGGGGTCACCAGCAGCACAGGTATTGGTGTGGACTATGTGGATTTTATTATAAATATAAATATTTGACAATTGTGTTGTAGTAACTTTTGCAATTACTGTTTCTGACTTTTGCCTTTTTTCAGGTTTTCTGATCTATTTATTTATTTTACTTGAAGCCATTTTAGATTCGATGTATGCCGCCACCATGAGCAAGACTCAGAAGAGATGTTGTATCTCAATGAGACCTTTTTGAATTCAATTCTCGTGGTCCTGTTGGTGTACATCATAAAATCCTGGTTAACAGGCTTTTTGTTTTACTAGTTATAAAACAAAACATTTTCCTCAATGATCCTAGATTTGCTGTAAGTAGAGTAAGTAAGTAGAGTTTTTGATGGTCACAATATTCTGGGGAATGGCTGATCCAAGGTCAGTTCTGTTCATCCTAAGGGCTCGACTCCAATTAAGGTTTACTTTTTGAGATAAGCATTTGCCAGCTTCAGCAATATAACACAGGCTAAAAGGAAAAATCAGTCTACATAATGATACTAATACTAAGTACTTCAGGAGAACACGGGAAAGTGTGAACATATGCTAATTTTGGGGGAATTTTTAAAATCAACAGATCAAACAAGATAAGTCGGAGTGAGGAAGCTGGTTTGATGAATGACAGTGTAACAGAAACACTCAGCAATCAGTAACTGCATTCTTCTGTTTTGCTTATTTGCAAGGGAAATAAGGAGAACCACAATGATATACAGAAAACCAGAATACATGAGCACAGAAAGATGCTCACAAACACACAATAAGCACATGCTCTTAAGCTGTAATATCTTGGATCATGTTACAATAACTGAATTTAGTGAGAGAAACATAATATCACAGTGTATGTCAATGGATGAATCTATCTCCATTACACTGCTACCTCGTAATCTTTGGCTAACAGTTGTGTGCTCGGTCATTTGAACGAAATAAAAAAGGAGAAAAGAAAAAGACACTAATCAAAAACAGAAAGATTTCCATTGCAGTAGGCTGTGCCCATCAGCAATACATACAGAATAGCACCTAAGGGACGGAGATGAAGAAAATAAATGGGACAATGTAATGAGGGAGTCCCCCAGGAGCTACGGAGACAGGGGAATGGATGCAGACACATAGCAACTAAAGCAACACAACAAGTCTCTGATAGAAAGTAAGGGGTCTGTTGATTATTAGTTGGTATTAGTTTAATGTACAAACACAAAGGTAAGCATTTAAAACCTAAAAGGAACAAACCTCTCCCCCCAAATGGGTCATTTCTTTTACCTACAATGTCCTTCCTAAGGTTTCTGTGTGTGTAATGTTTTAGATTACCAGCTTTACCATTTTTTTGGAGTACTGCTCAGTTTCAGCTAAGGGTGAGCAAATAACATACAGGACAGAGGTAGAGTATTAGAAAGAAGCTAATAAGCGAGAGCCAAACAGGAGCATATGGCAAGGTGAAAGGAGGTGGAAAGGAGAGAGAAAGTGACGGCGGCTGGGTTGTTTCAGAGAAAGCAGAGGTTGTTGAAGGAGACAGTTCAGATAAAGCACAGAGAGTTGCCAGAAAGCAGTATGTACCATGTTCCTTCTTTCAATATAGAAGGAAGAATTGGAATATACACTGTTTCATAAGACTCGTCATATTATTTATTCTACAGCATTTCGCATTGATGGATTATGCTACAAGGCCGCTTAAATGGCATGGCTAGTTTAAGCAGCCATGATAAATGGGTCTCTCCAGTGTCATTCAGTGTAGATTAAACTCTTAGTCCTTTTATGTACCTCATTCAAACTCTGAGCGAGTTAACTCAAAACATCCCAAAAGGCTTGCTGAAGATTTCCTGGACTCAATTACTGTTGGGCTTGCACTTGTTTATGCCTTTATTTGGGTTGATTTCTTTGACCCAGCCACCTCTCCATTGTCAGGCCTCCAATGACCCGTAACCAACACAGAAGAGAAAAAACAAACTCCTACACTCAATTTTTCAAAGTAACACAAGTCACAATGTGAGAGATATGCTGCGATGACACCTCCAAGGAGTATCTGCAAACAGCAGCAGCCTGAAACTGCACCCTCAGTTGTTGATTCGTGTTGTCCGGCTTATTCATGCTTCTAGCACATGTAGCAATTGTTACAGACAGAGGGCAGAGCTAACAGAGAGGTGCTCTCATTTAGCCCATTCTACACCAAACTAACTTTAATACAAAAGTCATCTATGAAAATGAAAACCATGTTTTGCCATGTGGTTTTGACACAGAAGGTAGCTTTCAAAGATATTCCATTTAAATTTCTAGTCATTTAATTGGGTAAAAATCCCTGACATAATGCTATTCCATCAACTTACATAAATGTTAATCAATAGTTATAATATTTTCAGCCTCTTTGAGCATTCTTCTCTCCTCAAATTAAATTCAAAATGTACTTTTAATAAACTAAGTTGTGATGATTACTGATATAAAAGCCAGTGCAGCACATACCCATGAAAGTTTTGCATTATTAAAGTACCCTCCAGAAGAATATTTTTCTACAGAGAAAATCATAATAAAAACATGAAGAAATGTCAGTTTTTACACTTTCAACAGAATACCATAACAACACTCTTACAAACACTGTCAAAAGATGCATTTGCAGACCCAAAACACTATTTATCCAGAAACCTATTTTCCTGCATCTTTTATTTACCTCGGCTGTTTGTATGTGAGCGTTTTAACTGGGGAATAGGGTCAATAAGTCAGCAGAAATGAGCGGTAACTCCACAAACTGAAGCAGTGAGCATCAAACTCTCACTCGCAGCTCGGGAAAGATGATCATATTGTGAACCTAACAGCCATGGTCTTCACTTGTGAAGTATATATTCACACATTGGTCAGTTCCTCTTTTGACACAGGTGGATTTAAATAAAAAAATATATATCTTAAAGCATTTTAAATTGGTAGTATTGAGTTAAAATGTTGAAAACATTTAATCAATTCAACATCCTTGATGAAGACCCTCCACAATAGCATTTTTCTCTTAGTCTAGGGCAGTGGCATCCAAAGTC
Organism: Xiphophorus hellerii; assembly: GCF_003331165.1. Taxonomy (NCBI): domain Eukaryota; kingdom Metazoa; phylum Chordata; class Actinopteri; order Cyprinodontiformes; family Poeciliidae; genus Xiphophorus; species Xiphophorus hellerii. The sequence continues at coordinate 13,950,478 of NC_045689.1, read as the reverse complement.
TTTTTGCAAGCAGCTAAAAGAGGGAAACATTATTTATTCCTATCACCACAACCTTAACAATATATCAATTACCATGTATTCCATAGCCTGATCACAGAAATGAGGGCCACCTGGTGTTTTGTAGTCTGCCCCAGTAGCCATTTAATGATCTGCAGTTTTTAGTTCCTCTGGTTTTTGGCACTTCAGGCAGGCAAAACAAAATGACTCAGAAGGATCACTTAAGCCAACTAAAAGGAAAAGTTTTTCCAGCACTACACCCTGACCTGCAGACATACTGACATAATAACTCATTCAGATGGGAACAATGTTAAGTTGAAAAACAGAACATGCAGTTCATTAAATCATGATGAAGAACTCTCCTCCTCTCACATTAACAAGATAGGAACTCTCAGGAGGCAATACAGTTGTTTACAACTAATGGGCCGTGCACTCTGTCGGCAGTCTTCTCTTTCTGTTTCTTTTAAACAAACACACACAACCATGCACAGACAGAGTTTCGCTGGCCCCATTTCACTTGTGCGATTCAGGTTTCAAAGTGGAAACATGATGTCATTCCTGATAATCTCTTAGTTTCCACTCACCAGTAAAATTGACAGTGTGTGGGGATAAACTACTTTCACAGAGTAAAGCAGAATACCTCTGCTTTGGTTTTGTCGAACTAATTCACGACTTCCCAAGTTAAATATAAACCTGGAGTAGCAGTGTGTACCACAGACTGATAGAGAAGCGTTTCTAACATATTTCACGCAGAGAGTAAATTGATCACTTGGTCAATAATGTCCCACATTCTAACTTGCCATATAAAGATAAGGTGGAACAAATAACCTTATCTCAGCCCTGTCTTAATAAGTTATAGCAGTGAGACAAGAGGCTCTCCAGACTTTGTTTTACTGCAGATTTTATGACTTGCTGTAAGAGATGAAACAATTTTCTTTTATGTTTCCAGGAAGTCACATGAGTTTCTGGCTCTGGCAGAATGGTAATTAAACATCCTCATTATTAGATGCAGTTAGTTTTAGTAATCTATAGGAAAATAATATTGAAGGCTTAAACAATAACCACGTAAACAGAAAGAATGGACAACAATATCCTAGTCACTCACAGATTACATGACGAAAAGAGGGTTGCTCTAACAAACATACACTAGTATTCCTTAGAAAATTTCTTATCACATAGATAAATTGTAATAAAACATTACAGAACACCAATAACGACAGTGAAAAATGATAATCTGTGAAGAGATAAATCTCTTTGTTATATCTACGCTTTCAACGGATAAAATGATTAGACAGCATAGGATAAATTTACAGTGCTATACCGATAATACTGAGTTACATTTAAGGACAAATCTTGATGAATCCAATCAGTTAGGTAGACAACAGACGCTCCTTTAAGACATAAAAACCGGAATGACTTTGAATGCTCTGCTTTTAAATTCAGATGAGATGGGAGCCTCTAAAACACAAACTGCTTAGTCAGTCGCTTGTTTTTGACGGCGTTTATTTGGGCTCCAGTAATGAAGTAAAAAAAATTGGGTGTCATTTTTGAAAAGGTCGTGTTGTTTAAACTCCATATTAAACAGGTTTCTAATACTTCCTTTTTTCACTACCACAATACTTCCAAAATTAGAAATATTCTGTCCCGAGTGATGAAGAAAAATTAGTACATGCATTTGTTACTTCAAGGCTGCGCTTTTGTAATACTAGAAAGTGCAACAAAAAAAAGTTCTCTGTGTAGCCAGAACACTGCAGAAAGAATTCAGAAGAAAATTAAATAGGCATATTCTCAATTTTTATCCTCTCTTCTTTGGCTCCTTGTTAAATCCAGGATCAGAGCTACAATTCTCCTTGAAAATAAAGCTTGTAATAATCAGAGTACTGGTTGTAATGTGGTGAGTTCTGCATGGCTTAAAAAAAATTACAAAAATTTTGATATTATATAGGTGTTGGAAATTCCAAGTCAAATTCTAAAAAGAAATCGGATCGAGGTAATGTGGTTGGAGTTAGACACCGACCTGGCCCTGTTGTGTCAACAGCTTTTTCTCTTATTAATTAATATTATCTTTTGAAAATTGCATTTTTCTCTTTGGTAATTAAAGGCTGGGTGCAATCAAGCAACAGAAAGGTGAAGCAGTGTTAAATTTCATATTAGCATTTTGCTCAAACCAATGTAAGGCAAAAGAATAGATGTAAATCTTGTGCCAGTTTTTTCACCCATGAGTCTTTTGTATTTCCACAAGTTCGATTATACAAATTAAAACTACTGATGTGTGAACATCTCTCCAGGCTAGAGTCTCAGAGCTGCAGGAGTGTTTTTGGCTCACTTTGGCTTCGTACTATTGAGGGACTGCTGACACAATTTCCAGGATTCTGATGAGAAGCAGACTATTTATCAAATAAAGAGCATTTAGTCTGGTTCACACTGTTCTGGTAATGTCTTTATTGATGTTCTGTGGTATGTTATTACAATTTGAGTGGTCTGACTGCCAATACTTTTAAAGTACAGAATAAATTAGAAATAAATCACCCTCAAGGCTTATTGACACCCCTTGAATATATGTGTAAAAATCCTGCAAAATCAACGTTAATTTTTATGAAGTAGTGTTACACGTCACAATTTCTTTGTACATCCATTGCGTCAGATTAAAAAGTGTCAGAAACCCCCCCATAAAAATTATTGTTTTATCAAAATTTCCTGTGGCACCCTTATTGGTATCACTAAGTAAATTTTTATTTTTGATTAATTTTCGCTCCTGTGATCATTAAATTAGGAATCCATGGTTAACTCTTTCCCATGGGTATAAATGCCTGAAAAAGTACCAGCAGCCCTTGAAGTTCAGATTTCTGTGTAAGTCACTGAGATTCTGTATAACAGACCAAGACAAAGTGCACCATTATGAGGTAGGAGGAAAACAATGGCATGTTTTGAAAAGGTGAAAATTGAACCCATGTATTAATAATTGCCCTGTGCTAAAGTTCTTGTGGTTTTAAAGTGAAAAAATTACTAAAACGTTCAAGAGGTATACTAAACCTTGCAACGTACTGAAGCTATGACATGACAGAAGCCAATCACTTGTAGCAATTCTTAGTAACAAAACAAAAACAAGACAAAAACATATCATCCAAGCTGGTCAGTTTTGTGCTGACATTTGGTCAGAAAATTCCTTTACAAAAGTAGCCCCTTTTCCACATTTACAGTCAGATAAATAGTTGAAACATATAAAATCCACCATGAACAGTAGAAGGAAGATGGTAACACGTAATAAAAAGAAAATATCTCCAAAACTCACAGGCTGGAGAAATGCAGCAAAGAGGTGCATCTTGGGATCATCAGCTGCCTTTTATTTTAAAGCTTTTTACACATCTCCTCCAGAAATGCCAATAGTAGCAGAGGGATCTGTACATTTAGCAGCAAACAGGACTGAGTGAGTTAAGCATCGGGATTATTGTTATTAATCATATTCATTTTATATATAATTTTTGTTTCAGGGATTTTTTTTACCTGTCTTTATACTTCTTTTCTGTTATACTTATTCCTAATCTCACCATTCATTCACTCTTCATTCTTGCTTTGCTTTCTCTACTTTTTCCACAGTTACATAATTTGAGTCTTTTCCATGGCCTACATCATCTTGTAGAAGTATCCAAAACAACTCCTTATTTCTTCATCAGTGGTCCCGCTCTCTGCCTCATTTGTTCCTGCCCTCCCCCAATTGTGAGCTCACTGGAGGTTGCATTATTGATAGGCATCTCTATCTGTGGCATCTGCTCCTTCTTCCACTCCTCCTCCTCCTCCAGCCTCTGTTCTCTCCCTCCTCTCTCCTGCTCAGCGTGTGCTGCGCCTGATGCAGCTTGGCAGGTACTTAGACCGACATCAATCTTTCATAAAAAACACAACACACATGTATGTAAAAAATGTGCTTATACACACAGCAGCCTTCCCAAATGTTTGTGCATGGGGCGCATAAGAGACACATCAGGAGGTGGTGCTATAAAAATAACTTGTTCCTCCTTCTCCTGCCTTCCTTTTCACCTCTTAATGCCCATCCTGATGGGAGGTAGACAAACGCTGGACTGCAGTTAAATGCTAATCACTGCTTTTAGATGAAAAGGACAGTACTAAACCTACGTCAACAATGACTGAGGGAGAACAGAACAAACGGTGATGATACACCAGGCGAAGAACAAAACCTCTTGAAACGTCTGACATTCAACTTTACACAGCCGCAATGCATCTCCGCTCGCACAAAGGCATTCAAGGCCCGAAAATTGAAACAGCGGAGGAACAAAAAGAAAGACCAAACCATCAAGTGAAAACACTGACCTACATTGCGGCATATTTAATGTTTCTGTTTCTCACTGCACTTCATCTGTTTAGCATCAGAGCCAGTTTCGGCTGACAGCTCAACAGACAGACGGCGAGATAAAAAGAGGAGCGGAGAGAAGGATGAAGACGGCACTACGATGTGGATTGACCCGACGGAACGGCAGTGGGAGCGAGGATTTAGACGATGGTTATCTGAAGGGTGCTGACACCTGTTTAGCGCACAGTGCCGACACCTCTCATCATAAAACCACGGAAGGCTGACTCTCATAGTATAAACAGTTTATTTAAATAGTGCAGGTAGATTATGTGTTTAATTACATAACGTAGCCTCTTTAAGGTAAACAGCACAGCTGTTGCCTTCTTTGTGTATGCCAATGAGATGAATTAGATAAAAACCAAATGATGCAGCAAGGCACAGTTGCAGTGAGTCTGGGCTGATAATGAAATCAAAGGGTCATCCTTTTCTAGGACAGTCTGCTTCCGACTTGTCAAGTTCAAGAACCTCCTGAAGCTTAAATGGGCGGTAACAACACAATTAGCATTTCCCCTTGAACACGAGGAGAGAGGCTGCTCAACGAATCCATATGTTTAGAAATGTCACAGTATTGATTTGCCTTCCATATTCAATAACACTTTTGAAAACTGCTTGTCTGTTTTAACATAAATATGCTGTAGACATTACCTTCTGCTGAATTTAAGCTGGTGGAAAATGTCAGGAACCACATTTTTGTAGAATGCATAAAAATTAAAAAGAAATGAAAGAGTGCAAGTTACAGAAAAAAATGAAAAATGTACTTAAAAATTTAAAGATGTTTTTGTGTAAGGTTTTGGGGTTAAAGCTCACTACATTTCTCTCAAAATTTGATTAAAGTATTAAATGTGCAATGAAACCAATAAAACCAACTATGGTGAGTCTTTTAAGTTTAATTCATTGTCTGCCAGAAGTCTGCCATGATAATGTCAACATTAAAATGTAAAATGTACCAGAAAGGTTACTTTTTGAGAGATAATGTAACTGCTGTTTTTCATTTCACATCCTTGCAATTACTTCACTTAACATATTCCATCACTTCAAATCCAAATATTTTTTTTCCAGAACAAAATCAATCTGTCTTTCACTGGACTTTTTGTACCAACCATCCATCAAGTCCTTGTGTGAAAAGTTTTTCCTGCAGTTGTGCCTGGCATATTTCACACTTCTGGCAGATGTAATTGTAAAGTAATGTTTAAATTTGACCAAAATTTTCTATTATTGTGAAGAATTGGACATTTGTTGCAATGAATGAAATTAGTAGCACAGACTTTTAACTTTTTCAATGGAAATACAGAGTATTATAAACTCTTGAAAATAAGATAATTAAAATGAAATTACATATAAGATTTAATAATTCACTATGGTTATTTATTATCAATACCTTATTATAATCAACCGTTGACAGACATGAACTGATTAACAGAAGTTCATGGGCATGAAGTGGTTTGTTTACTACAAATGTAAGTGAGTTAAGATGAAAATGCAACATGTTGCTACAAAATGTAAGTATATCTTGGTAAATGGATGAATGGACTCAGCATCAACTGTAAAATATTATCAAAACCAAAACTAGTCACTAATCTTCCCATAAAATCCCCAACTATTGGCACTGCTTTGTTACTGAAATATGTGTTGAAATTTATGACTTTTTAGACTTGAAGTGTCTTTAAAAGAAGGAGGTTGTGCCTACCTTTGATTTATTTTAAGATTGATGTAGACATGATGGTTTCCTTAGTGCAATGTCTAAATATGGTGTTCAACATTTTCAAATCTTGTGATAGGATATCGCAACGTACAAAGCTACTGTATTCACTAAACTCAGGATGTTCATAACGAAGCATCACAAATGGCAATACAGCAGTATTGAAAGAAATCACCTTAAAGATTAGCTGGACATGTTTTGGACTTTTGACATTTTGGAAACAAGCATCTATCAACCTGTACTCGTGATTCCTTTTTAAAACAATTTCCTTTAATCTTCTCATAGTCTACTATAAGTGTTGTTTTTGTTTGTGTCTCCATAGCAATTAATCTGAATCCAGCTGTGTAGCAGAAACAGCTGACAGCTAACATCCTTCTTTCCCAACGCCTAATTAAAAATCTGATGCAGTAATGAGAGTAGTAGCTGCTATCACCACCCATCTCCTACATCTGCAGGAGATAAAACATCACATGGGATAGATGAAATTACATTAAATTACTTGTTACTCTTTAGTCATTAAGTACATGGGCGTAAAATGGTTTCTTGATGGGTTAGAAATTAAAGTAGGATGGGGGCGTGCTGTGGTGGCGCAGGGGGTTAGCACGCCCCACGTTTGGAGGCCTTAGTCCTCGACGCGGACGTCGCGGGTTCGACTCCCGGTCCCGACGACCTTTACCGCATGTCTTCCCCCCTCTCCTCACCCTCCTTCCTGTCTGCCTACTGTGAAAAAATACGAGCCACTAGCGCCGCAAAAACTCTTCGGAGAAAAAAATGGAAAAAAAAAACAAGAAATTAAAGTAGGATGGTATGAAATGGTAGTGGATGGGTGTTAAATGAAAACATGACTTGGCGGCAGTGTGCAGTGCCCCAGAGCCAACTAAAGCCCTCAAACTTCTTACGACCTTTCACGTAAAACCTCCATCATCACGTTTGGAAGTGAAGAAACCCAACTACAGAAACCTAACAGATTTTGACAAGAAATTGTTTACATTGCCTCCTTTTTTTCTTCCTTGTGATCTTTCACCATCATTTCTATCAGGTAATGTTCCAAACTCCGCAACTACCTCCAAAATTAAAGACCTCTAAGTTCATTTCTGAACCGATTCATTTACAAGAACATAACAAAAAGTCTGAACTGGTATAAAATATTATGCTCAACAAACCATTGAATATTAAGTTTTATAAAGCTTCATCCATACATTATCTTCCACTTATGATCCTATAGGCATCCTGGTCAGAAGTCTGAACCTCTGATTTCTTTTGATATGAGCAGATGCTCTACAACAAGCCTCCTTCAGATTTACATACTTGGAGAAAAAAACCCTAATATTTCAGTATATATATGTGCAAGTCAGGTACATACATGCACAAAGAGACCTGCAGCTGTATTTGCATCAAAAGGCGACACAAGGTAGCTAAATATAAACACATGCTACTTTGAGGGGGAACAGAGACTCATGGATGGAAGGAACCGGACTCTGCACACCGCTCTTGTTAAGTTTCTGAAGATAAGCCAAACTGTCGTCTGAGCAGCTCAAAGTTTGATCCCAGTTTATATTAGGACACGTGCACCTATGCTGCGCAGCAGCTGCAAGTCCAAATAAAGTCTTATGTCTGTGTTGTCTTATATAACAAAAAACAGACACCAAAGTAGAGTACACCAGGAAAAGTTCAGAGAGATGAGGCTCTGACCTCAAGTCCTGCCTTTAAATGAGCGAATCCCACAGCAGATTATTGTTTTTGAATTTTATTTTTTGTGTTAAAAAATATATTTGACAAAATCTGTTCCATTCAAGCTCTCGTGCAATAGCATCCTTGCTTTGTTGTGCTGAAATCTGACTGAGATTTCATAGAAGTGAGAAAAAAAAGTCCAGTAGGGAATGAATGAATGGATCCTCACAAGAAAACGATGGATAGGAAGAATTGGGGGGAAAATGTAAGAAAAACTAAATACATGTGACATAGAGACAGACGAAGAACAGAAAGTGGAGATGTTTGAAGACAGGTGCATGCAGAACTCAAGTGGTTGACAGAGTCATTCAGGACTGGAGTGAAAGCAATGAAACTGTAAGGCTAAATTATGGCCCTGTTCCCTTGAGTCAGCAGCACGGAGAGGGATTTTATAGCGCTGATCTAACATCGACTTCATGGTGAAGATGTCATAATTAAGGAATACAGAGTGAAGGGTAGAGATGGGGGTCAAACAGAGACGCAGGCAGGAAACAACACTTGAGAAAACTTCATGTCATTTCCTGGTTTTGCCCTTAGACAGACCATCATTACTCAAATAGTCTTGTTCTCTATCAATTAGATGGTTCTATTTCTAGATTAAAATAGAATCTGCTCATGGCTGAGGGACTGTGGTTACTTCCTTTAACATTCTGTCTTTTCTCCAGTCTATATTACGTATTACTCTAAAGTTTTTTTATCACTCCCTGGTTTAGTTTGTCTGTTCCCTCTTCACTTCTTGGAATTCATTGCTTCTCACTTGCTAAATATGTTATTCTCTCCCTCCCTCTACAGTTTCTTTTCCTTCCTTCCTGGTTTTATATTTTCTCTGTGCTTAACTGTGTGACTGTACTTATTATCCCATTCCTCCTGCTACCAGTTTTTGTTCAGACTACAGACATACAGTATATTACTGTTTCCGATCTTACTTGTTTACTTAGCTACATCAAAAGTCAAGCACTCAACACAATATCATATGGATTTGTCATGTTAGGCCAAAAATATGACTTTCTCTAAGATGTCTTGTTGATGACTGGCAGGCTAGATATGTGTGTGAAGTTTCTGTAAGCACGTCCCATAGGCCATAAAATGATTAGAGTCTACTGCAACCCATTGACAAGTACAACACTGGACTGAACACCAAAAGGTGGACGGACGTTGCTGTTCAATGATTTTAACTAATTTGTGTATAGATGTTGATCTCTTCCCAAGTTCTGTTAGATCTCCTTCACCTCAAAAAAACCTTAGATAATAAATAGTATCTTGACAAGATAAATAAATTTTGTTTCATCAAATATTTTGTTCAAATATATATTAAATAACACTGAATTACTTGTTACCAGTTTCTAGCAGCTACTCCTTAAGTCACGCTTTATATTTTGAACCTGATAAAATGGTAGCATTGTAATCAGGTAAGAAAATGTCTTCAAGGAAAACTTGCTATGAAGTAGATAAAAAACTAGTTTAGTTTATTGTTTGTTTGTTTGTTTTTGGACAAACAAACAATTCTGGTCATAAGCTTAAATCTGAGGTCTATGGCTATTAAACATGACAGGCCCAACAAGTGCTCTAATCAAAAACAACCCAAGGCAAATTTAAAGAAAACTCTGAAATTTTCTGGGAAAATTTTACAGTATTGCTGCTCCTGGTATTGATGTCTAATCTTATCATCTTTTGTCCAGCCATGAGGACTTCCACAGCTGTCTCCTTATCCTCATCTTCAGACATTCTCTTGTCTGAATAAGATCATTAACACCTACAACTTTCTGTCCATTATAATGTTGAATCAATAGTTTTCTCTGACCTGTCTGACATGAACCTGCTGAAGCAACAAGTTGAACAGTCTAGTATTTTCAAGTGTGACAGGACAGGAGTCACAATAAGATTTTATAAGGCTGAGCTTAGAAAATCCAGTGTGAAATGTTTTCCTGTCATTTCCTGTCAACACTATAAAACAAACACTATATTCCTCTTATTTTCTTCCTTTTATGGAAGAAAATAAGAAAAAAAGCACAGTTATGTTTCTGTTAACATGATATGCCAAGGTTTTAAAAGGTTAGGATTTTGTTTATGTTTTCCATCATATAATTTCAACAGTATTATATTTTTTTGTGAGATACACAGCAGAAAGAGAACTGAGTTTTTTTACAAAGACATACTTTGGAAACTAAAGGAGCACCAGCCTTTACTCATAATTAAGGTAAAACATTTTATTAAACAACAGACCATATGGTAAAAGCTGCTTTTGATTTCTGAAAAGCAGCTGACAGCAGACCCTACCTCTGCCAATAGGCCAATAGGCTAACTAATTACCAGCTAATAAAAACTTTTTATATTCCCAATGTATAAAAATGTTCTCATTCATAAGGGCTATTGTTTTTGCTGATAGTGACTTTCAACTTATTCTAACTACTTGTGTGAGTCATGACTGAAATAGAACGTATCTTTGATGTCCAGTGTATTGTTAGGATTTGCCAGAAGCTTTTAACTTTTTCGAAGGTCATTGAATGGTTGACCCTTCTAAGTCTCACCCAATGACAGGTACACCTTGAACAAGTTTCCTGTACATCACAGAGCACTACACATACCCAAATATTAAGCTGTTTATTTTTGATAAAAGTTCAAAAAATATTTAGGTTATTTAAATATTAATCGTGTTTCCACCTCAGAGAGGACGGTTCAATTCTATCTTTTCCCAATTGAATACAAGGTTGAATGGTCTCTAACACAGTTTTTTACAAGCTCGGATATAATAACAAATATAATCAATAATTTTACTCTTCTGAATAACATGTTCACGTTTTGCATGAAATAAAGTATAAGCTGATAGTCACAGCATCCAGTCACTAAGCTTTTCAAATCAAACAATCAGAAACACTGCTGGATATTTCATGTACATGAAAGTGGCAAATTGAAATGAATATGTAGAGCCATCATTTAAGTAGATCTTGGACATGAAGTTCTGAAACAGAGAGATCTGTATATTACTTTTTACCCAGAGAGCCATGCAACCATGCTTGGTTCATTGTTTGTTATCAACTGAGAGCCACTAAAGCTATCAGAGAATAAGAACTATGATGAAACAGATACACATTATTGCCTTCATAACTTAGCTTGTCAGAAAACAACTGTAAAGTGACATCTTAATGCGTGCTGTATAATGTGATGTCATGGACGGTTTCAAAGCACACCCTGTCAATATAATAAATTGATGCACTTGATCTTCTTCTCTCTCCAGTCTCTCTGTTTTTGTGTCAGAGCGGTTCATAACATCTGCCTTTCCTCTCCCTAAAAGTGGGTCAAAAACTTACTTTAGTTTGGAAAGTATGTCAAATGACGGGATGAGCCCTTTGTTTCTCCACTAACAGAATGTAGAATAAGATTCTAAATGTTTTAGTCACGGTATATTTGATGTATAAACTTGATTTGATCAGGCTGACAGTACTTAATACTCTCTTTCTGAGACAAAGCCAGAAAGATGACAAAGCCAGAACCTGAACACAGGAAGTAAAACTCACAGTTAATAGAAGAAAATCTGACCAATTGTTAGATTTTGTTTTGAAAATTGTACTTTAGTTTGTTAGCATTGCAGATACTATTACAAGACAAAATCCCATTTAACATAAATAAAATGGCCACTTTCATGTTACATTCCTTTCACATATTTCCTTGATATGTTTAGTCAAGGATTTATTTCTCACTGTAATCATTAAAATTGATTTAAACTTTGATTCAATGGTCAGCTCCTGGTGATTTTCTCACTGTCTTTGAAGGATATATTCTTATCTCAGACTGGAAGTAAAAAATAGCATCTTTAAAATAGCAGGTCTTTAAAATGTGTGATAGTAATGTTTTCTGGAGGGTAAAAGCAAAAGTCAGATAAATGATCGATTAATTGGTTTATAAAGTTACGAGATTAATTGATTAACTCTACCATGGTGTAGTTTAATTTATTGCTTCACATATTACTTCTTTTTCTTTTTCTTATTTTAAAGGAATCGTTAGAGGTAACATAAAAGTTGCTAGTGATTTCTTAAGTTTGAGCATACTTTTTTTCACAACTTGATAGTTTTCACACAACTTCACTAATGAATGTGGAAATTACTGCATATGGAGATAAACATTAATGTAGTCTAGCCATCCCAATGTTTGTATCTCATCCAGTTGACCTCCTTGGTAACAAACATAGTAGGTTACTGTGAAATGTAGGTCGGTGGCCCATATTAGTATAGTTGGAGAGTTCTAAATCTAAACATGGAAATCTAAGTCTAGCTCAGTCCATGTCATGCTGTGTCCTGGTTAACTACAGCACGAAAGGTCAACTAAGCGTCAGTAAAACTTTGAGAAATTACATATTGTCCTGATTTACTTATTTGAGTATATAATAATTTATATTTACTAAACATTATTATAGAACCAAACTCATATTCTCATTTTTTTTCTATTCCAGGTCATGGAGTTTACTATGGCTAAATTTGTTTCCTAGTGTTGTAAAACTGTATTTATATTGATATAAGCCAATGACATACCAGTTCTCCAAAACACTAATTTGCATCTGCCAGTATCTGTGTGTGGTTTTCCAGGATTGTTTTTTTTTTTTTTCCAAAGATTAAAGCTTGAATTTGGGGAGTATTATGTTTACTGTCCCAGATCATTTCACCACTCACAGTTTACTGAAAAGTACATGAATGATCAATGATTTCTGAAATCTGATGTTTATGATATGGTAATTTTATGTTTAGTCTCACCTATGAGCTTTTAATGCATATGAAATGTTTAAACATGCAAAAGAACTCTTTCTACTTCACAGTTAAAATGGAAATGCAAATGTGAATGCACAACCTGACGTAGAAAGTCAAACAGAGAAAACAGGGTGGTGAAAAGAGACAAAGCTTTCATTCACGACTTACTGTGTTTCACACCCTACTACCTTACTGAATAGAGGGTATTTGTACCTAGATTAAAAAACAAGATATGTTTAGCAGTTTTTGCATTTTAATATGCAGTAGTCTGGATTGTCTTGTTTTTTGGATGACTCCATGTTGTTCCAGACAATCCCCATGACACATGATGTGGACAGCACATTGCTAGCTGCTCATAACTGATGAGAAGATGGAAACAGCTAATTATGAGCCTGCGGAGTTGGGATGCCCAGGAGCTGACATGAAAAAAACAAAAACAAAAAGAAATCCATCCCCCCAAAAACTAAACAAAAAGAAAGAACAAAATCTTTTGAGACTTTCTATACTTTTTCCGTTTTGGTGTTGAAACATTGAGCAGTTTTTTTTAAGTTGCTTCAAAAACAAAAATACAAGCTACAGTTTTACGGTTCCCAAAAGGAGCTTGAAACTATGACTTTTACCATTCATTTCAGTAAATTACCATGGCTGTACACCAATTACCTTGGATGTTTTTCATTGTAATGAATAATCTAACCAATTAAAGTTTTACTTCAGTAATAACCCACACATATATAAAGCATTACTTGGAATTACGGCATCTCATTATGAAAATTTTGAGAAAGCATACAATGAATAATTCTTTGTTAGATTTACTGGATGTCACTGCCCCACACCACAGCCTGTAGCTTTCACTGCAAAGGTATTCTTAAATTTCCATGCACCAGCAAAACAGACTGACAGTTCTTAGTTCACTCAATTGACTTTACTGAAAACACTTAATGCTTTTCCCAAAAATACTACACCTGTGGAACAATAACTGCAAATTTATGAAGATACATTTGAATTATGGTGCTAATACAATGCTGGTAAACTAGAGAAAGATTTTCTCTGGTGGTTGGCAGAACCTAGAACCACATACTTGAAGTTCTTTTTAAAAAAATAATTGGATCTCACAATGACCTCAAAAATGGTAAACATAAATGTTCTGGTGGTGATAGATATGGAGTTCTGCATGCTACAACTTTTCATCCATTATCTAAATATATTTACCCTTGGAAGGTAGGGAGGGTGCTCCAGGGGTCTTCAAGTAAGAGGCGAGGTACATCCTGGACAGGTCACCAGTCCGTCGCATGGCAACTTTACAGCTTGTTTTTGTATTAATGAGAGTAATCGTGTTTTCCTAACCCTAACCAGTTTTCTAGTGCTTTATGTCAATAGTAGCAACTAAAATCAGAAAGTATTTTAAAAACCAAGTAGCTTCATAAAGTTTTAGATCCAGCACAATATGAGCACAATATGAGCCTGCCTTTTATTGATTTACAGTACAGAAACCTTCCAATCACTACAGACCAACTTTGTTGTCTATCTAATTTAATACCATATACAGTAATTTCTAAGCACATTAATGGTAAAGAAAAATACAATACAATGAAGAGAAAAAAAATCATATACCAGGACACAAATAATTTGACACACAAGGTTTAGTCCAGAATGTGTGTGAACGCAAAAGCTCAAAAGAAAAATGTTTTCAAGTTGATAAAATCCATTAACTGCCCATTTATATATAAGGGTACTACAGTATATCTCCCTTTAACTAGCAATTATCACGAAATCCAGTAAGATATTATTTTAAACCTGTAGCTGAAAATTACTGTGACACACAATGCAGGTCACATCAAGATTACCAGAGGATGAATAACTGCCTTTTACAGAAACATAATTTCTGAAGTTTGATATTCATTAAAATTACATAATGAATGAATGCCTTGTTTGGTGGATATCTATGAAGTTGCACCCCTTTAAAAAGAAAATGCAACCAGAAAGAATGTAATGCTATTTCCTGGTCACGAATACTTGATCAACTTTCATTCAGGCTCCATGGTAACCAACTGTTGTACAGTCCCCCCTGTTCATTCGCTCCTTTGGATTTTAGCTCTGACACCTACCACAGCATCAAATTACAGTTTTTACAACAGACATACCTTGTTGCCTTGTTGCCTGGATAGAATAATGTTAGCATTCAGCACCACACATGTCCAGTTGGATCCAAAGATGTTGCTAACGAGTTATCATCTTAGGCTACTTTCACAATGTAGAACGTAATTCCAATATTTATGCAAAAATCTTATCTTTCGTCTGTTGCCAATATAATTTTTACGTGACCACCGAGTGACATTTGGATCTGATAAGCATTGATGCATATTCAAATTATGTTATTCATCATGGAGTGCAAATAAAGAAACAAATCAGAAACCTAGAACTCTGTACAAAGGTGTGAGTGTGAAGTAATGAAATGAAACAGAAGTTACAGCATCTGCCGTGCTTGTTTTGTCCGTTGCATTTGATCCTCCTACCTCTTTCAGTGGAAAATTGTGAGGTGAAAGGTGGATTAAAGGTAACGCGCCCTTTCAGGTTGGTTTGACCTAAATCAGTTACATGTTAAATTTAGGACCACATATTAAAAAAAAAAGATTTATCCTGTTTGGATTGTAATAAAACAAAATCACATTTGTAAAAACTGTTTTACGCAGGTCAATCCTCAACCACACCCTACTCATGCTTTTTTTCCCCTTACCCTCTATAACCGAAGCCCCAGCTGTCTGCCTTCTGAGCAGTTGTCTTTGAAGAACTTTCTCCAGAGCAAGCCCTCTGTTATCTTTCATCCATCACCAAAGTTTATCTGTACCTTCATCAAAAACTGAACAAAAAACCCTGCAGTGTTGTGCGCAGCCATTCTCCAACTAAGGTGTACATAAACATTATTAAAGACCATATAAAGTATTTACATGGACTTCCATTATGACGGAGCTACCTTTCTATGAAGAGGTTTTGCATCCACTCCCCCGTCAAAATCCCGGAAGCAACTACATAAATGTAATTTAATGGACCTCTTGGCAACTTCTGTTTCAGGACATTTGTGGAATATCATCGAACTTCACGAATAAGAAAAAAAATGAAAAGTATCGCAAAAAGAAAATTGTAAGTCTGACATACAATGAAAAACCCTTGTGATAATCGTTTCAGGTTGAAGATGCATTGGTTAGAAATAAAAATCTTCTAAGGTCCATGTGGATCTGTCATAAATAACATTCAAGAGCACCCACCCAGGTCTTCGAAGGTGCTGTTTTCTCATAGTGAGCTGAACATTTCAATTAAAGAAATTCGATAAAAAATCAAATGCATACACTCCCAAAAACAAATCCAACTCTGGTGGATTCACATGATGAAAAAGCAAAAGTCAACTGATCTGAGTTCTTCTCAGTACATTCATTTGTATTTTCCAGTGTTATTGTTTGTTTTTTATGTTTATTTATTTTTTTTACTGAGACGCGTCCAGGAAAAACAAGTTACTTAGTAGCTGAGTTGAGAGAAAGATAAGACCAGACTGGAATCAAAGTCCAACGTAATATAATCTACGTCAAAAGCTTCTCGTCCACCACAGTGTTTACAAAGACCAGCTAAAATCACCCTAAGTCTTCGTGCTTCCTCTGATGTCATCCAATCAAATACACACAAAACAAAACTAGCACGTTTTGTTTCTCAGTCAAAACTTTGTCATTCGTGAACTCCTCCTAGAAATTCTTTCTTCATTACACATGTGTGTTTTCTTAGTCAGTGCACGTTTCTTGGTGAATCAACAGCAACTGCTACAAAACATATTTCACTGAACAAAATCTTTTTTAGCACCAACTTCTACATCAGAGATTTTAGTCAATCGTCTACCTGGTATTCTATGCATTTTCAAAAATCTGTTTGATATAGATATGAATTCCAAGTGTTTTCCTTAGTCACTGTGACTGTAATCTTAAGCAACAGAGTTACATGTTTATCATAGTTTCAAGCAGCTGTGGTGTAAATGAAGAAGCTTCTTGGTATAGGATTTTGAGCACAAAATGTAAAAAATGTGTGCAGACATAGGTGGGTGTGCATAAGTGTGTGTGGGTAAATACACCTGAACACGTAGTGAAGTGTCCTGTCTTCATAATGCTGAGCCCTAAAACCTGCAGCGCATCTCATGTGTAATAGGTAAGTGCTTCAGTGCATTTAGAAAAAAACAAAAATCCCAAGCAAGTGTGCTCTTGATTAGCCTCCCTCTGGCTCTCACAACCAAAATAGTGTAATTCTTATATCTGCCGTGCTCTGCTTATTGACTCCAAGGACAATTCTGACAGTAACATAAGCCACACATAGGGAAATAAATGTACTATTTTATGGCATTTTATTGCT
Organism: Xiphophorus hellerii; assembly: GCF_003331165.1. Taxonomy (NCBI): domain Eukaryota; kingdom Metazoa; phylum Chordata; class Actinopteri; order Cyprinodontiformes; family Poeciliidae; genus Xiphophorus; species Xiphophorus hellerii. The sequence continues at coordinate 13,933,560 of NC_045689.1, read as the reverse complement.
CATATGCGTTGTGCTGGCTGGCAACTGTTCGCCCACATTATCCATCAGCATCTGCATTGTTTCACCCACTCGCCAGTGGTCTGGATGCTGGTGGGAAGGTGGAGAGCCTGAACAGTTTGGAGTAGACGCGGCAATAATGCTGCTTGTATATGCACACAAATAAAGAACCACTGACTGTGACATACACACACCCACACACGCCTTTACATAGTGGAACACCATCCAGCGTCACTCAGAATTTTTGCCGGGGGCTTGGGGGGAGCAAAAAAAAAAAAAAAAAGTCGAAATACAACTTCTGCATTTTAAAAAGACAAGCAGGGTGGATATTTCAAACATCAGTAGCCTTAGTGGCGTATATTGGCATCTAATGCATATTGGAACATTGTATGAATGAATTCCAGTTTCACAAACTATATAGTCTACAAGTGTCTCCCTCCACCCTACTGATAATAATTAACTGCGCTAATATTGGCCAGGTTCCTCACATGGAACGCTCCACGACTGGCGTGAAAACCACCACCCCTTTACAGCAATGTAAAATCATACATTGGGGAGAGAATATTGAAACAGGGCCATGTCTGAGAGGTAGAATAGGAGGGCTTTGATCGCTCTTTTCGATCTCACCTGCTCGCTGGTAGCCAGCTCCTTCTCCAGCTGACGGTGCTTGTTGTGCCACACCAGATAGTGGACAGGATAACGACTCTCCTCCAGAGTTTTCTTTGCAGAAATCATCCTCGGATCATAGTTTGCCCCCTCTTCTTTGTTTATTCCTCGGCAGTTCGCAAAAACACTTTGTTGTGAAATTACCCCTACATAGTCGTGCCCACCATCCTTCATCGACGGTGATGTCCAAAGGCGTGTAACCTTACGCGTCAGGAGTAAACGAACCGACACTCGCTCGCCTTGAAATAAAGTGAAATTTTCAATAATATGTAAAGATAAGGAAAAAAAAGATAACACTCCTGTCTTGATTGTCTCAGCAGATTAAAATAATACACCTTGAGTTCTTCTCGACTCGTTCCTCCACTCCTTTTTGCCGTTCTCTCTCTTCCTCCTCTAACACATCTAACCTCCGCCTCTCCTCCCATCCGGTGGTGGTGACTGAGAAAGATGCACTGACAAGCCGCAATAAAAAATGTGCTCACACTCAGCCAATCCGCTGTCGGGGATGTGAGTAAAACACATGACTAAAGGACTATAACAAGAAATTAAAATCACAAATTGCCCGTTTTTAAAATTAAATGCACAACCCATTTGTTGCCCATTTTTGTATTATTATGTGTGAATGTGCTGCACTTTTCATTTATTAACTTAAAACAACAAAAACGCGATAGTTAGTGTGTTTTATTTACTAGTAATGATGTCACATGTATGGATTGGTGAATCTGTTTTGAACATATGGATGACAAAACAGGACTATATCCAGTTATAAGCTTACAAAATATTTAGTCTCAATCGTATTAGGCAATTTCCATCTTGTAATTTTTATGTGGGGCAACTTGTTGCCTGTAGGGATAGGGGTTCATCAAGCATACGCTAGGAATGAGAGGATCGACCCACCCTATCCCCCCATGGATGTTGGGTACATCCATTCTATGGCAAGCCGTTGGTATATATAATAGTTCTTCATGATCGTCATTATTCTTGTACACTTCACTAACAAGATGTTTGCTCAGTTAAATATTTTGGAGCACTAGTTAAAAAACATATAATAAAACTAACTCATAATAGTGACTTTCTTTTGCAAAATATTGACTCTTAGGTGGGAACAGTAGTCCTTCAAGAAAAGGCAAAGTAACACACTGGTAGCATACAAATACTAGTAGATACACTTGTCCATGAGTAGACTGGAAAGAATCAAAGACAATGTTTAACTAGTAAATTAGTTGATAGGAAACCCCAATTTAGGAGTTTTAAAAAAAATCTACCCTCAAGTTAACCAGTGACCCATAGCATCCTAAAAATATAAGAATCAGTAAGAGTACACTAGCAGCTGGTAATGGTAAGCTGTTGGTATAAAGTTGTAATCAGACAAACGTTGCTCATCTGTAGACTCTGTCCAGCTCCCTTCTCTCAGCAGTGTAGTAGGCGTAGGATAGAAAAACATATTCCCCTATCTTTTCCTGGAAACAAATTTTACATTTTCCTGTAATCAATTTGTTGTTTAGACCAGAATAGTTTTAGCCAGTTGTTGAGAAGTGTTTCAAAAAGAGTAATACTGTTTGGGACATTTGTGCTGCTAGTGGGACTTTTGTCTCTGTTGAGGAACTCATGTGCTCATACTAGTTGGACAAAAGAGCAGTATTTCACAAATTCAAATCAAGTCATCTCATACTTGACTTTTCTGGGTATGAAAATGTATCATCTACAGTGGTGTTGTATGAGAAAGCCTGGACTGGCAGAGAAGTTAGAGTGGTGTAAGACATGTATCATAGCTGTAAGACAATAGTGAGGTGTGCTGTAGGAGTGACAGAGGCATTCAAGGTGGAGTTTGGAATGCATCAAGGATTGGCTCTAAGCCCCTTACTGATTGCTTTGGTGATGGACAGGCTGCAGAATAGTCAAAACAAGATACAATACATGCGTGTAAATGGGAGCGGCACAAGTAGAACGCTGACCTTGCAGGGAGTAGACGTACAGAGGGTATAGGACTTTAAGTACTTAGGCTTAATGATCCAGAGTGACAGGAAGTGTAGAAAAAGAGTGAAGAAGCATATGCAAGCAGGTTGGGATAGGGGATAAAAGATGTTATGTGTGACAAAAGAGTATCAACAAGATTGGAAGGAAAGTTGTACAAGACAGTGGTGAGACCTGTGCTGTTGTATAGTTTAGAGACAGAGTTGATGAGGAAAAGACTGTAGGCAGAATTGGAGGCTGCAGAGTTCAAAATGTTGAGTTTCTCTTCGGGGTGTTTTGGAGGTAAAGTCAGAGAGGCCAGACTGGGAAGGTTTGGAAATGTTCAGAGGAGAGACTGTGATCATATCAGTAGAAGGACGCTGAGGTTGGAGCCAGGAGGATGAGGGCAAGTTAAAAAAGAGAAAAAAGAGATTTATGGATGTGGTGAAAGAGGAAAAGAAGTTGTTTTGTGTGAGAGGACAAAATGGTGACAATAAGACTAATTGGAGACAGATAATTTATTGTGGCGACCCCTGAAGAGTAAAGCCGAAAGAGAAGACACTAAGGTTATGTTTACTTGTCTTGACAACTGATAGTAACTTGCTATATTTTATTCATAAACTTTTGCAAAGAAATATGGCCATCCAACAAATAATATCTACTACACTTCTATTTTGGCTTAGGCCTGAGATTATAATTTGCCATATTTGATAAGAGTGGAATAGCTGATCTTGAAAACCAAACCAAAATTGACTGAAGCACAAATTAATTGAAATTTCAGTATTTAAAATAGAATTTTACATATTTAATTTATTTTTAAAATGCCATATAACACATTGATACGAAATTGTTTATTTACTGGTACAAAATTCAATTATGAAGGGACAAAATGGGAATAAGTAGAAAAGAAATTGGGGTACTTCGAACCAATAATGATACAAACATCTTACCATACAGACAAAGTGGCAGGTGGAGAGCTGCCGTCTCTCGGTGAATAGCAGGCAATGCAGGGGCCAGATTTAATTTAACGCATGTAGCTTCTTAGCAAGATGCGATTCATTTACAGACATTAACTGTGTTCACTTAACTTGGCTCTAGACTTGGAGTTCAGAAAGAGACCCACGAAGCAGCTGGAAAATCAGTTTTCAGGCCGCCGGGAAAGCAAACCACGCCACCCGGCTTCCGGGGATTCAGGAGCCGCAAGCGATTGACGGCAGACGTCGGTCGGTCGGTGGCTCGAGGGGGAGGAAAGACGGGGCGAGCGTTCACATCGGCTCAGACATCCACCTCTCGGTTTCAGCCACTTTCGAGATGTCAAGAAAGCTGCACAGGACTGAAGTCTGCGCTGACTGCAGTGCGCCAGGTAGGGAGGGGGTAGATACATAAAAATAGACCATTGTGTCGGAACAATACATCGGAAAGCCGACGTGGTGGGCCAGCGGGGCCGAAGTTTCTCTCACTGTCATGGGGTCCGCAAAGCAGGAAAACGGCCTGGACTCCTGAGCTTCGCTTAGGCCCAAAATAAACAGAAAAATAGGCGTGTTATCGGACAAGGGAACATCATTTAGCTAACAGCTGTACAGTGATAATGTAAATTAGAGAGTAGGCTGGATTTGACTATGATGGTCTGTTTGGAGGACCGGTTTATTCACTGCAGCGGAAGATTTGGGTGTCAGATTTATGCTTGGAGGGACGTTTGTTTTGATTTTCCTGACAGGAATGGACTCCTTTACACATTAGCTTAGCTTAGCTGGCGATGTTTCTTTTGGTTTGCTGTTTCTTTGTCCGGATAGATGCCCTGACTTAATAGATCACAATAATCTTATATGTTACAAATAATGGTGAAATTAGTTTTTAGGTATTGGATTTTGCGTACAACACGGCTAACTTAGCTTTAGGACGCTAGCCATTCTGCTAACTTTCGCTAAATGGTAAGTTGCTGCCACCTCGTAGTCTTGGCAGCAATTTACAGCAGTCCTCTTTAACCCCAAGTTAAAGTTAGAATATGTGAATATAATTTTATATTTGATAATTACATATTTAGACTTGGGGAGTTGGCAATATATGGCGTTAAATGAAAAAGTTCAATGCAAAACACAATATTGAACGGTAGCAAAAGGGTTTTTTTAAAAAAAAACTCATATTAACCTTGAATCCATTCGATATGGCATCCTCTTTACGACCTTTTTATGACTCCTTCCCCTCTGTTAAATGAATTGGACGGTAGGGAGAGGTGTTGCAAAATTATCTTAACAAATGAACTGATCATGCGTTTCTCGGCCAACACCAATTTCCAATATTCTTTGCTTGACCTGATTCGAATTTTGACAGATTTCAAATTTTCTTCCTCCCTTTTTTACTGTAATATGCAATAAAATACACACACAAAACATTGGTCAAGATAATAGCATTTAATCAATAGTAATATCCTTATTGGTTTTTAGTAGACCAAAAGGATATTACATTTGCACCAAAGTACATGCTGCACTTAAAAATACCAGAAATGATTGTTTTCTTTGTTTTCAGGTATTTAAAAATGGGGAGGAAAAAAAAAGAGATTTTCCATTATTTGACCTACTGATCTAAAACAATTTGGCTGATTGACTTCAGACAAACCTTTTTTTTTAATTTTCACAAATATAGCTATATGTATGCAAATATAAAAGAGCAAGCAAAATTTGTCATTCATAGCTAAATAACTATTACAATCCCACACTTTTGAACCATTTTTTGCTGTCACATTTAATCAGTTTTTCTTACCTTTTGCCTCTTGTTTACATTTACTCTAATGTAATATCTGATATCAGACCAACTGGAAATGAGCACCTATTTTCTTGAGTGGTCTGACATGGTAGTTAGAGTAACACATCCTTTTTTCATAGATTAACTAACCATATAGCTAAAAAGGGAATTCTGTTTTTATTTAAACATAATTTACATGTTTGTATAACATTTTTTTTATATAATGAAATGATTTGAGTGTTGCTACTAGCAGCATGTTTTGTATCAGATCTAAGGGAGCATCTGCTTCTTACCTAGACATGCGTGAACTCAGACACACAGTCCATCCAGCAAAATGTCCACCTAACCACTGGTGACATGCCACCTTGCTGCTACCGCGCTTTGTGTCACACAAGGGGATCTCTGGTTGCCTCTGCTTCAAAGCACAACTTGTTCTCATGATTCCGACCAAGTCTTTGGTGTCTTTAATGTCACACTTTGTGCACAGTTTTATAGCGGCTATGAATCATACTGTCATCCTTGTAAACCTTTTAGTAGAACATTGATTGTTTTAGAAACTGAAACTCTTGTTTGGGTGGGCTTGCCAAGATGTGTTTGGTGGAGTTTGTCTTTTTCTGATCCTGTTATTCATCATTAATCCTTATTGTTTCAATGCCTTTGGCAGGCTTTATGGACACTTCAATAAACAGTTGTCAGTTCTGTATTGACAAACTGGGGCAGTTGCAGGCAAAATTATGTCATTCAGCAGCTTTGGCCAATAAAGCAGCGCTAATAGTCTATGCAGGTCTAATAGCTTAATGGTGTGTAGCCATCACATTGATTGGTGGGTGTGGAGTGGGTAGCCTAAACTCTTAAGAGATTTTATATTTATTTTAAAGATTAAGTAATTACATTCCTGCTCTCTGAACTTTGAAGCTGCTTTTCTAAACCAAGCAAATGGCATTCATCAGAGCTATTTTGCATTTGCTGCTGCTTTTCCTGGTGGCAAACAAAACGTCCAAGTGTGTTGGTTGATCATATGTGGAACCTTTTTAGCTCCATTAATACTCTTAGCTAGGACAATTTTGTCCCAGTTTGAGAGTGACTAATGCAGACAGAGGATGAGTATGTATTTGCATTATATGCAGCTAAGTGTGGAGATACTTGTTTTGACATTGGTGTGCTAAGTCGTGTGCTGCTCACCACATCATCAGGGTCCTGAGAGTGTGAATGTGATCCAGACTCGATGATTTGTCTTTCAGTGTCAATTGGCTGTGAATATATATATATTTTTAATCTAAGAAATACGTGTTACTTTTTGGAAGGACCTTGTAAGTCAAAACTCAACCTGTATGTAACCTGTTTTTTTCTTTGAAGGCTCCAGAGATTGTTTGGACCCTGTGATTTCTTTTTTCCTTTTTTTTTCCCTGAGATGCGGATCAAATTTCGTGTAGGCATAACCACATAATTGTTTCTCAAACATTTTGGCCTCTGCAGGCCCATGTACCCACAGCTACTGGGTTAAGTGTGTGTTGGGTCCGTTTATGTCTCCACACAGATACTAAAAAAAGGTCACCCATGGCTTGCTACACACTTGCTTGCATAGTCCTCTAAAAAAAACCCCTCAAAAATCTCAAAGTTTGGGACAGAACAATACATCAGCAGTTTTTATAAATGAGGAGGTATTCTGTAAGATTTGTCAACACGTATTTAAGTAGATGCATAAAAATGCATGCATATGGGTTGGCGTGGGGTGCTGAAAGAACACAAGAGCTAAACATAAAAAGGCAGACAATCAGGTCCTTCAGTACACGTCTGTGACAGATTGCAAGTGTGCACAAGGTTTCACTATTTGCAGGTTTTATGTTTTTTTGAGACGTATTTTGATGTCAAGTTGAACTCTAAAGCTGTTTTAAAGGTAGACTTTTTTTAAATTGGGAAATGTGATAAAGTGGAATTCAGAAAAATAAAAATGGAATTTTGGGGAAAAAAACAAATTTTATAGGGCTTTAAGTTGTCAAAGGTTGCTGAAATTAGGGCTGGGCGATATATCGAATATACTCGATGTATCGCGATATTTTCAATTTACGATTGTTAAAATGGCTTTATCGCAACCATCGAGTATAAATTATCGTTCAAATAATAAACTTTCGCCGTCAAATTCACTGCGAGTATGGTTTATCTGACACCCTATGATGCATCACTAGTCCCTCCCCCGTCCCAACCTGGAAATTTTCTACCAATCACGCTGCGCAGAGAAAACAAACAACATGGCGACAGCAAAAGTTTGAGGGGATCCGTGAATGAGACGGTTGCTCAAGACGAATCAGATGAACTAGTCTAGTTCCGAAGAGAAACAGCGCTGGATCAATAATTTGGCAATGGTACAGATTTTATATGGAGGATGTCGAACAAAATGAGGTAATTTGTAGTGATGGTGAGATGAAGCCTCATGAGGCATTGAACCACTTGAGCCAACTGGTTCGAGAAAGGGTTCATTTCTTGAAGCTTCATGTGCACACAAAACCACCTACTGGCCAGGTGTATAATCACAGCCAGCTGTATCTTAACACGTGTGATGCATTGAATTTTCGTCTATTATGGCTCTTGGGAATGACTTCACAGAAGTGTAGGACGAAATCATTTGTCTACATAAATTATGTATACACATATGTGTATAATAAAATATTGTTTGAATGCATTCTCTGTGTGTAATTATTCCCAAAATAGTAGTGTCATGTGATATGGCATGTTGTGTAATAATGTTTTTCTGTGACTCTAGAAAAATGGCATGGGCTTAATCAGGCAGAGGACAGTGAAAGTGCTTGTGGAACTAGGGAGGGGGTAGTGAATAGGCTAATGCTTGTGTAACTTGGATGATTTCATGCATTTTTATTAAGAAACAACAATTTCTCCACAGTTTTTGGTTTGAAACGATTTCTCTTTTTTGACACTACATGGCTGAGGTGTTATTATTGTACCCCAACTCCTTGGAGCACAATAAACACCTCACCTTTACAGAAAATAAGAAACAGTGAAAAATCCTCATAAGCAAACCTAATGCATCTGCAAATGTTCAGTTCACCTTACCTTGTTAGGGCTTATCAAATCAAAATGTTCCCACATAGGGGAAATCCTCCTCTTTCTCGCCGGCTCCATCCTACTCCTATCCTGTCCTCGCGCTCCTAAATCTCCTATCTATCTATCTCTCTCCTAAACTCTCCAAACACCAAACTAACTGTCTCAAACTAAATAACCACTATCCAAACTCTGCTATCCAAACTATCAAAACTCTATCCACTCTCTCAACTGACCGCAACTCGCCTACAACAACCCACATTTTGAATGGAGCCTGTGGGGATTCTAAAGCTGTCAAACCCCGCGCCAAACTCTGAGCCACTTCCCGAAGCAGTCACGTGGTACAGCCGGGCAGCGAGGCTTCGGACGTCATCGTTTTTGGCTCCTCCCCTAAATGAAGCAAGCTTCGATACGCGTTTACGGAAACGCCCCCTCCATTACTCGACACACGCCTTGAAGCCTCGGCACATCACGTAACATCACTAGTAATTTGCGAAACATGTTGTAAAACTATTGCCACAATGGTTGTACCACAAATTTATTTCACCGCCTAATCAGACTATTCTTTTACATGGCGTTCATAGCCGCGCTGCCGCGGTAGAACTAGTCCGTTAAAGTGAAACCTGGAAATGTAGGTATGATTCATTTAGTGCTATGCAATGGGAAAAATGACTCAAAACTACTCATTCTTTTTTTTTTCTCGGTCTCTGTCGACTTTACGATACACACGGACTCTTTGCCATAGCAACTGACAACATCGCAACTTTATGTATCAGGATTCAGCACCAAAAACACTCAATCATTACCCCATCGTAGAACAGAATATTCAGTTCCTTACAGTTTTATGCTTTTAGACTTGGTGTGTATTTTGCTTTTATTAATAAGTGATCACTGTGGTAGATTAGCCACCGCTGCTGTTAGCCACGCTAACAGAGCGGTGGCTTATTAGCTAATTTAAACACCTGCTCTACTGATGATCTGTCAGTTTAGTGTAGATAGCCGTTTTATTTTTAAGCTGAACCATAACACACCTTATTCCACAGCACATCTATTTGTTAAGTTTGTCAAAGTCAAGCATAACTGACCTACTTCCCTTTCCCTTGCAATTTTTTTTCTTAGTTAAAACTTATTTCTCACCTTGTTATCTAGTCATAGTGTGTGGACAGTTCATAGCAAAACATTGCATCCCTTTTTATATGAGTTTACATTTAAGTCTAGCAGGGAAATGGGGGCGGGAACTTGCGAGGCTGTCATCCTGCTGCAAGGAGTCTAGTTTAAAATAACATTGGACCTCATTTAAGAATATCGTGATGTATATCGTGTATTGTGATATAGCAAAAATATATCAGGATATTAGACTTTCCTCATATCCCCCAGCCCTAGCTGAAATAGATTTTTTTGCCTAACGTGCCAAAACGTATGCAAAAGAAGAGAAGCACATCAGCCTGAAAAGTCCAGCTACATCATGGTGGATATATCGAAGAGATTCCAGTAAGACAATGGCAATAAAATACACAGCCAGAGCTTAGGGGAACAGCTTAGATCAGGGATATCAAACTCCAATCACTACAGGCTAATGTCCTGCTGTTGTACTTTTAGGTCCCTCTCTGCTTCAACAAATATTTGTCATTAGTTAAAATGCAGAACTTAACTTTGTGTTGAAGAATCAATTCAGACATAATTAATTCAGGAGTCTTGGATCATGGATTTATCCCATTTTGTCTGGACTGTGATTTTATACCCCTGGTTTAGATCAAATGGCTATGTATCAGAATGGCTAAGCTTAAGCCCATATTTCAGCTTAGAGCATCTGTGGCAAGGCTTGGAAAATCACTATTCATTGACAAGCTTCAATATCTGATGGAAAGTTTCCCTCAAGGATTGCATTTATTTCTACAAATGTAATGAATACAAATGCTTTCCACATTTCAGATTTGTTTATAAAACAGTTTGAAAACCATGTATCTCTTTATTCAAATTCACAATTCAGCACTGCTTTGCTATCACATCAAGCTGCAGTAAAATTTCTGGTTGTAAATAAACAAAAAGGGAAATTTAAAGGTTAAGGGTGCTTTTTTGTAAGATATTGTTGTATATCCACAATGTTTCAGCACTTAGATTTGGAAAAACACTTTGATATATTATTACGATTATCAAACTTATGCGATTAACAACAGACGCTTACTGCATGTACCGGAAACTCAAGACTCTAAAAGCAAATTAACAAGGTTGCAGGGCCATTCTGAAATGTACTGTATTGAAAGGTCAGAGCTGACTTCATTCAATTGTCTTTAGCCATTTTGTGTCTATTGATAAAACAAAAGTGTATTGGATTTGACTGTAAGCAGGGCATGGTTTGCAGCTTTACAGGAAGAGCAGCAAAGTTTGTAATTGTTCACTCTATTTTCCACATTTGCTTCAGTTATTCTGGATAAGCTGAATAAAATGATGAAAAATAAATCTGTCCCGGTTTCCATTGTTTAGGAAGTGTTCTTATAACATCATCCCATGGCAACCTCCATCCCTTTTTTGTTTTGGTTAAATAGCACCGCTAGGGACAGCTGGTGCCGCCCACTGTTTACCTCGAAGCACTCAACCTCTAATCAGTTCACCGTATTTAGATCACGATCTCTTTACACTTACTTTTTGCGTGGACATATTGCTACATCAGCTTTTATGTAGTTCTAGAAAATCTGGAAAATAAATTCAGATTCCAGATGATTTGCTAGACATTAGCTTGAATTTTGCACCAAGAAATTGTCGTACTAAGCCAGGAGGTCTGTCACACACAACCTGTGATTGTGCTGTGCGTCTTTTCGTTTGTCTGACAGACCCTGGCTGGGCCAGTATCAATCGAGGGGTTCTGATCTGTGATGAGTGCTGTTCAGTCCACCGCAGCCTTGGCCGCCATATTTCCATAGTAAAGCACCTGAGGCACAGTGGATGGCCTCCAACACTACTCCAGGTAAATCTGAGAGCTGAAGACCGTCTCTAGAGGAAGTAGGAAAAATAGAAGTTTCCTGGATTTATGATGATGAACTTTGACTGAATCATCTCATTGATTTCATTGCAGATGGTTCAGACTTTGGCCAGTAATGGAGCCAACTCTATATGGGAACACAGTCTCCTGGACCCTGCACAGGTGCAGAGTGGTCGAAGGAAACCAAACCCTCAGGACAAGGTCCAGTAAGTACACGACTTTAAAATACATAAAATTACACGGACACTTAAATTATTGGCCGTTTGCCAACATAATTAATGTTTTCACTAATGAAGAGCTGCTTCTCTAAGTTGATACTTTATATTCTGCAAAATGTTGACCTTTATTTATTATTTATGGTTCTGCTTTCTTGCAATTCTTACTCTGCTCTCACAGACTTTTTGTTCCAGTACATTATTTGGCCTCTTTTGTGTTGAAATGTGTTTATAGGAGGGTCAAAACAACAGCAACTTGATCTGAAGGAAAAAATATTTTTGTATTTCTTTAAAATTGTATAAATCTGGAAAAAGTATTCCCTTTTAAAACTCATTGAATTTAAGATTTGCAAAAGAAGTAGGATAACTGTTGTATCCCACCAGCTCTGGTTCAGAGACCATTTATCTGCTACTGGAGTGTATATACAAAATGTGAAAATAATCCTTGGCTAATAATAAAAATCCTTATTAGGAGATTTTAGTATTGTTTTTTTTTTTTAAATCTAATAGGAAGGCATGAAAGTGGAAGTAATAGAAAGTTCTTCATGGTCAAAATACAACAATTTTATTCATATTGGCACTTTTACTGAACAGAAAAGCATTGGTTTTGCAGCTAAATTGTGATTCTAAAAGATATTTTGCAACAAGAAGCAAGGATAGGGATTGCAGAGATTCCCTAAACCTAATTTCCAGTTTTGTTATGGTCTGCCTTGCTCATACTTATTTTGCTTGTTCAGACATTCCAAGGAATACGACACAAATCAATCAATGTTAATTTTGTTTTAATTCATTTCAACAGTCATAATGTATCAAACATTTAAATGTGCTGCAGGTTCTGTGATAGGAGTTAAATGTTTTAATTCAACAGAAAATGAAAGGACAACAATTTCACCCCCATCATATCAGAGCATATGTCCCTTTATTTTATTGTTACCAAACTCATAGAAATGTAATTATTTGCAGACCAAAAAATAGTTTAGTTTTGAAATATTTTGCCAGCTGATCACCAGAACAGAGTATATCAAGAGCAAATCTGTCAATTTTGATCAGTAACTAGCCAATGGATTGGTTAATCATTATTCAATCTTTATTTGACATACTACTACTACATGTGTTGCCCTGGGAACTATCTTTTTGCTAATTAGCTCCTGTTCTTCTCTTGTTCAGCACCGCTAAGTCAGAGTTCATCAGAGCCAAATACCAGATGTTGGCATTTGTGCATAAGCTTCCATGTCGAGATGATGATGGTGTCACTACAAAGGATCTCAGTAAGGTAAGGGCTCAGTATTTCACTTCTATTCACTTAGACCCTTCTTTCTAAATACAATATGACTTTAGAGCACAGACAATCGCCTGTAATCATTTTGGAAAGAAATTCTGATGAGTTTGCTGAAAAAATTATTCAGTTATTTAAATTACTTATTTAATGCAGAGAATTGTGACCATATCATCTATTTTTCTCATAATAACTCTTATCTTTCTATTATTTTCAAATCCCTGTGAAAGTGTGTCTAACATTGGATCTTAGAATATTTCAGATTCTCATAATCAAGTCGGATTCGATGTTCCAGTTAAAACTAAAAGTATCTTAACACTGATTCACTTTTTCTTTTTAAACTGTTTTATTTATTAATTATTTTTATTTTGTTTGTTCTACCACATTATTGTTACTAATATATTACAGGTTTCAGTTTGAACAGATTTTTACATCCATAATGGAGAAGTAATTATTTTTTCAAGTGTACAAGTAGCACAGACAGTAGTCTGCGAGTCAACAGCAGGATAGCTGTTGTTTCTCTCACTTTAAAGCTGCTTGTAGCAGAGCAACAACTTCTTCACTGCAAAAATTTGCACTTTGTTCTTTGGAAACTTGTTTGTGGCGTTTATAGTTGTAAATGCATCCTCTTTCAAGTGATAAGATTTTAAAATTTTTATCAGATGAAAAATATCATGACTTGTTACAACGTGTTATAATCCATCATCCCACTTTTTCACAGAAAATAAATACTAAGACAGTTAAATTTATACAGAATCAATAAACAATTAATAAAAAGAAATTCACTAGACAAGACTTGAAAAGTCAGTGAAAAGAAGCAGAAGACGCCTGAAATGGACGACTTCTGACCGACGAGTCCACGGACGTGTTTGGCTTTGATCGGCAGCTTCAACTCTGGCAACAAAAATATATCAATTGAAGTGTTACTGAAGAATAACAATCCTGGAGAACGATTTATAATTTTTAAATGGTTCGATGTTGAGAATGGTGATGATTTGAGCTGTTGAGTCATTAGTAGTGGATCCGACTCACTTGGTGAACTAAGAGTGGTTTATCCCTCTAGCACTAAGAGCTCCTTTGATCCATTTTGTTTGCTTACTGAACCTTGGATTTGCAAATGCAAATCGAACCCGTTTGAGTGAACTTCAGACTGCTTTTGCTTCTGCCTTCTCCATATTTTAAGAAAGAAAACAAAATTATTTGACTACACTTTTATTAAATTTTCTTCAATTGATCTCTTCATAAACATTAAACCATCCATTGACTGAAACCTTAAAATTGACATGAAGCATTTTTCTGTCTTACCTTCAATCTGTTTTTGATAAAAATGTACAATTATAAAGTTTATTACCTAGTAAGTCAGAGTCGACCTTCATCACCTTACATTCAGCTGGTGGGGTAAGACATTCGGTGGTTATGAATAGTTCAACCCAATTAGCAAAGATGGACCTATTCATACTGTGAAGCAGCAGGCCCAAGCTCCAATGCTGCTTTTATCCACCGTTCACACACAAGTGCGCACACATTCTGTCTTCCTTATAACCCCCCCACAGCAGGATGTGTTCTGGATGACACAGCAGGATGTATAATGATCCTTGATGCTGGGGAGTTCCAGCAGGTTAATAAAAGACTGCTGCCTCGCCGTTTCTGCTCACTTCATGTCCTCTCTGCTTTTATTTGCTAGCAACTTCACTCGAGTGTGCGGACTGGGAGTTTAGAGACGTGTCTTCGCCTCTTGTCCCTCGGTGCTCAGGCCAACTTCTTCCACCCGGTCAGGAAACAAACATCCTCTTGCTAGCTTTAAAAAAAAAAAAACAGCAGCAACCAGCTCTGTTCTGTGATTGTTTTTAGGCTAAATTCATCGATGTGACTTGTGTTTGTGTCTGTCTTGATGCTGCAGGAGAAAGGCACCACCCCGCTTCATGTCGCAGCAAAGGCGGGACAGATCCTGCAGGCTGAGCTGCTCGTTGTGTACGGCGCTGATCCTGGAGCTCTTGATATCAACAGACGCACACCGATGGACTATGCTAGGTACAACTGAAAACACAATCATTGGAAACGTGATTGTAACGTTGAGTGAACGAGAAGAAAGAATTATGTTTTTATTGTTTTCAGGCAGGCCGGCCATGTCGATCTAGCAGAGCGTCTCGTAGAGTGTCAGTATGAGCTGACGGACAGATTAGCCTTCTACCTTTGTGGCCGGCGACCAGGTAATCATTTTACTTGATCGAACAGTCCTTTAACTAAAACTTCAGTTTGAAGTGAGGTTACAAAGAAGAAAAATGGTCTGCTTTACTGGAAAAGGATGAAAAATAAATTCCACTTCGTTATGCATGGACCATAACACGGCAAAGATAGTCACCAATAACTGAAGAAAAACTGGACATTTCTCCAAAGTTTCTGATAAGACAAGACTGACACATTTGAGTTTGATTACAAGACAGAATTGAATATCTAAAAGAATATCTAGGTCTAGCTAAAATTTCCCAAAACCTTGTGTCTGATGAAAGCACCTCTTGAGCCACCGTTTCATGATGTATATTTGGTTTTAAGAAGCCAACAACAAGACACTGCATTACTAAAAGATTATAAGAATACAGGAAAAAAACGAGCGTGGTAGCATTCTGCCTTAAGATTATGTTTCTTGGACAAGAGGTGTCCTCATAATCTGATCAAAGATAAAAGTGGTGAAATATTGACAGATGAAGATGTGGGATGATGTTGAACTCCTGCTAAATGATGTTTACATTTATCCAACTGGGTCATTGGACATCTTTTATCTTCTATTCCTTTTGCCTTTTGAACAAGTTTAATTTGTTCTTTGATTTGATTTCACAAGATAAATGCCACATCAAAAATGGAAAACATTTTTGAAATATTTATGGAAATTATTTCTACCATATAGAAAATTGTCATTTTAGCAGGGATGTGTAGATTTGTAAGCTTCTGTACATTCTGTTGTAGCTTTCAAACAATCATTGAGTCTCTACCACTCTTTTTTTTTTTTAGATCACAAAAATGGCCACTATATCATTCCTCAAATGGCAGACAGGTATGGACCATGCCCTCATTTTTTATGTTTGAAACTGATCTCATTGTTGCCCAAATCTTTTTAATAGCATGAAGAATATCTGTATTTGCACTTGCAGCTGCCTAACCTGATATACAGTAGTTTTCATTCAGATGTTAAAAGTGATGCAGTTTATTGCTCTTACCACATGGTGTCCTCATAGTGAATGTGTAGAGTTAGTCAAAATTGAAATATGATGGTTTAATAAACTACTTAAACAGAAATTTCTTAATATTTTCTGTCAGAAAACAAAATTACAACTTAACCAGTTTTACCCATTTTACTGATGTGAATCTGGTTTCTAAGCCGCCATCTAACCTCCCTCTGCATCTGTTCTGTTCTGGTGGTTGATTCTTTGTTATAACTATTAAAGCTGTTTTGATGTGGCCTCTCTTCTCCTTCTTTCTCTCTTTCTTCCTTTTTCTCACTCTTCCTCTATTCTCTTCTCTTTCGCTGCGCTTGGTGGAGCCAGAGCTCGTCCTAAGTGCCCGACACAGAGGTATCTTTACTTTCCTTGTTTCTCCCTTCCAAATATCTCCTCCTCCACTTGTTCGTATGTCTGTGTTTTATACCAGTATAGATCCATTTAAAGCACACAGTACTAGATGGTCCGATTAATCAAAGGCAAAGCAAACATTTCTACTTGTTTTATAAAGGATTTAGTGTTTAGAGGACCTCCAAAGAGGAGGGTGTTCTCAGGAAAATCCCACCTGAAAGGTTTTACATCTGCATGTATATGTTGACATCTGTTGTTGAATCATAGTTTGTTCTTAACTTAACCTTCCTCTGGTGTTAGCTTTCTGCTGCCATCTGTAGTGTTAGCGGGTCATTTTGGACCCGTGTATTAAATCAGCCATAAAATACCCTAAAAACAATCTTTTATCATCCAATGTTTTTCTTAACTCTTGTTTAGCTGGTTGGGCTCCCTCATCCATGAAAAGATTGGTTTTAATATTTTTTTGTGGCCCCCTGGGCCTTTGTTTTAACAGCATACCCCTCGTTTTCAATGTCTAAAAAGTGGTCAAATGAACCTTAAGAGAAGAAGGCAACAAAATAATCAGTTTTTCTGTTACCTGAGTGTAACTGAGAGATATTAAAACACATTTCTTAAATGTTCAACAAAAAAAAGATTTTAATTTTAATATTATCAAATATAGTAACATCTATGGTGTTTCGGGTCATTTTGGACCCGTATATATTTACTTCAAGAAAAGGGCAAAACCTCTGGCCCTGGGTTGAACATCAGTGGAAGGAGTTGCACCCATCTCTCCCAAACATCCCTGATGGGAGCAAGCTTGTCAGATTTTGCTCTGGTGTCTCGATTGTCAAATCTGAGGACTCTTGAGATCATCTGAAAGGTCCGAAGAGACATTGTTGCCCGGAAAATATTTCTGCCCGTTGATGCATCCCAGAGACTCTCAGTTGCCTCATTGCTGGATCTGTAAACTTCAGCAAGGAGGAGAACACCAATGTAGGCATCCAGGTACGTCTCATCAATGTCTTTCCACGTGTTGCCATGGACTTTTTTCCCCTCAAGGTTTGTCATAGTAATTATGACTTTTTTTAGTGACAATGGCAAAAAAAGATCAAAGCACGTCTTGATGTCACTTACTCTTGTCACAGCAAACCTCGTGACCCCAGGGGTCATTTTGATGATGTTTGCAGCAGCTGTCCTTCCATGCTAATCAGGAGGAACTGTGCTCCAACGGATGTTGCCACGTTTGGATTGGAATGATTCAGCAGGAGCAGCTTCAGCACCAGTGACCTCCTCTTCAGACTGATTAGTTGTGTCTGTTTCTTCCAATTGGTACTCCACATCATCTTCGTTTTCAGAGGCCTGCTCATCTCGATCGCTAAAATCCTGTGTGTCCTCTGCCTCATTTGCAGCAAAGATGTGATCCAAAGCTTCATTTACAGTGAATCTTCTCCTCATTGTTGCATCCTGTGAATTGGAGATGTGTACTCTGCAAGTCACCACCTCTACACTCAAATGGCTTGACAAGCCTGGATATGTCTCCCTTTGTTTGTTCTCACAAAAAGGCAAAGAGAAAAGCCCCTAAATGAAGCTCAAGTGGTTGGAGGAAGAGGCTGTTGGTTGATTGTGTGTTCATGATTTAATTTTTGGCATTTTTTATTGTTTTATAATTGAAAATTTTAACCGGGTCACAAATGACCCGAACACCACAAAAGTCATTTTTTTCACCAGAGCACTTTATAATTTAGTAAAAAAAAAAAAATTGATTTTACTTTGTTTAAATGGAAGTCCCTGACAAAGTCAAAAAGTTTCAACGCAAAAAACAAATGTATGAAGTACTTTTATGCATGCTAAAACTCAAAACGGGTCCGTAGGGACCCTAACACCATAGGAAGGTTAAGAAATATTATATTTTGGAATGAATAAAGGTCTTCGTGCTGATCTTGTGTATCAGGTGTAATGAAGTACCCGATTCACTCAGAACATCATAAGATGAGATTTAACCAATGTTTTTGAGAAAACTACAAGACTTCCTTTTTTTTGTTCTCATAAAGAGAGTAATGTTAGAGATTGCAAATTTGTTTTAAATAGGCCTGAAAACTCCCTGGGATGTATAAAAGTTCCTACATTAATATTGCATTTATGGTTTCACAAATGGAATAAATCTTTCATGAATCCCAAAGCGAGTTTTTAAAGAATCATTGTTCAGGATAGAATTACACAGATGTAAATCTTTTAGATTTTGAACCAGGGTCGATGAAATGCAGTTCATATTCGCTAAGACTAACTTCATGGTTGTTTTCCAGATGTGTTATGTCGCTTTATTTGCTTTGTATTCTGCCAAATACTTAGATTGTACCCAGATAAGTTATTTAAACTAGCCGAAAACTAGCAGCTATTTCATCAGATTAAGTCACATACTTAAAACACATGGACAGCAATCTGTGAGAGAATTTTTCTACTTTGAGATTTGATATCGTTCCCTGTTGTAACTTGGAGTTTGAGGACGAAGATCTCCTGAGATGTGACGATCTTTTTTTTTTTCATCAATAGTCTCCTTAAGCTCAGTTTTTATTTGAGACCTAATGGATCATGTCACCATCTACCTGCTCCATCCCTCTTTCTTTAGAACAACACTGATGTTTTCTTCTTACCTCTTCCTCTTGTCTCTATTTTCATGGTTTCCTCCTCCCATCCCTCCACTGTATTTTTATTTTGTATTGTGCTCACGAACACTGTTTGACTATAATTTTTGTATTTTGCTTTTACTCAGTCTTGACCTCTCTGAACTCGCCAAGGCTGCCAAGAAGAAGCTGCAAGCTGTAAGTTTTATTTTGAATAGTTGTATTGCTAATAAAACATTTATAGTTAAAACATACACTATGAAAGGCATCATCATTTTTGTCATTAATATTGAAAATTGTGGTTCAGTATTTGTGGATTTAGCTAGTCGCTGATTTTTTTCATATATCTAAAATATACCAAGGAAAATGCATCTGGGGAAACTCAAATACTTCGGCAAATTGCTACTTGACACGCTGTTGACTGGTTTGTGAGGCAGCCAATCCATGAACGACATTAGTTGTCCTTTGTTTTTTTTTTTGGCCAAGAGCAGATATGAGGAAGACTATACTCAGTAGTCTGGAATTTAGTAAATAGATTTAATTTTAGCAAACATAAACTGACCAGAAACAAGTAAAGTTCAATCTGATTTGATGTCAAACTGTGAGGGGGGGGAGTTATCCCTGTTATGAAATAAAGACTTTTGTTGAAGGAAAAGTCTTTCCTTCAAGTTATATAACTCATAACAGAGTTATCCCTGTTATGAAATAAAGACTTTTGTTGAAGGAAAAACAAATACGCTTAATGCTGCACCTCATTTTTGCTTCCTTGCCAAATAATTTTTTCTTAAGGTCCGTCTGTGAAGTGTTGTGGTTTGCTAGCAATGAAGCCTCATAAATCTACCCTGGTGTTTTCATTAGACGTGTTCTAATGGACATTTAACATTTTATTGGCAAATTGTTTCTGTGTCACAGCTCAACAACCGGTTGTTTGAGGAACTAGCTATGGACGTGTATGATGAGGTGGATCGCAGGGAAAACGATGCAGGTGAGTGCTGTCCTTCATCACTAATCTGCTTTCATCTACAGTAACATACAAATATTAAATACCTGTGGGCAGTTATGGCAGCAAAACTGAACTTGAAAGTAAGCATTCGTAGGGTGGAAACATTGGTTAGAAATATAATGTTTTTATTATACAAATGCCCTACATAATTTTAATCACTTATCCAAAACAGCTTGCCTACTAGCTCAAGTCTTGTCAGCTGCATTTTTAAAATGGAGTGCGACTTGTTGTTGGTACCTCTTCTCTGCTTTAAACTAACTTTTTGAACTGGTGCGCTTTACTGAAAGTGCTAGTTGTGTGCACCAAAGTTTACAGCTGCATTGCTTTTAATGGCGCCCTACCCTTAAGTTTTCATACGTTGGCTATTCTTGCTTTTTGTGATATTTCTAGACAGCTAAATTGTTTTTTTGTAAGTAGAATAAACAAATTCAATAACATTCTTTGAGCAGTTTCCCCCATAAATCTCCAAACTTTCTACTGTTGAACAAGTGAGACAGACAATGGGTTTTGTTTTTCTTTTAAAAATCTGACACCTGTGCCTCATTGAAAGTATAAAAATACCTCCAGTCCATCAACTTATCTGGCTAGAAGGAACGAAAAATGGAGAGAATGAAAAAGAGCCTTAATGCAGCAGGGAGGGAGCTGGTAGGACGGGCTGAGGAAGAGGGAAAAGCGCTTGTTTTAGAGGAAGGCCAAATGTGGTGAAGGCAGGAGGAGAGTCGGAGCACGGAAGTGGCTCTCTTCTCCTCTTCCTACATGCTCTCTTTTTTTTTTTGGCTGCTTCTTTCATCAACAGAAATAAAATGTTCTGACTGAAAAGCTGCAGGTAAGTGTCTCAAATACACACTCACACACACACTTTAATCTGAACACAGTGAGCCAAGCTGCACACCAGGATGCTAAATTGAGTTTTCGGGTGTTCTCTACAGTTTTTCCTAAACTCTGTTTATGTCTCCGTGTCCGTGTGGGTGGCAGGACTGTGAGTTTGATGTGGGTGGCTGCGCATGCGTGAGCCGAATTGACCTTGTTGTTTTAACGCACACACTTATTTGTGTACTTTTTTTGTCTGCAGTGTGGTTGACGACGCAGAACCACAGCACTCTGGTAACAGAACGAAGCGCGGTGCCATTCCTGCCGGTCAACCCTGAATACTCTGCCACAAGAAACCAGGTAAACACCCAACACACACTGAACTGCATACACATGCATGTGCATACGGAGAGTTTTTATAAGAGGTCAGAAAGAGGAAACTGTGGGGAAAAGTTCTTAGAGCTTGTGGGCAGTGTATTTTTAAAGCTAGCTATAAAGAGTGAAAAACTCTTTTCCTTTTTGTTCTTAAAGGAACCCCAAATGCCTGCTCACTCGATGGTTTTTCTATCATTTGAAAAAGAAAATGACTTTTCCTGTGTGTCTGGGTCTGTTTTTCTGTTTCGTATCTTAGCTCTATTTGGACACAATGCTTGAAAATGTCCACTTTACTGTCTCCTGCAAATGCCAGCAAGCTTACCTAATTGCAGGGTTTACATGCGTTTGCGCATAATTGTTTCTCTGTTAGCCTAGTTACCGTAGTGTGTGTGCGTGCGTGTGTGTGTGTTGTATGACCATATTTTTCCACAACACATGGTAGCTGACCACAGGAGTCACTGAGACAGAGCTGCTGCTGGCTGTGGTCTGCATAGTGGATATATGTACATTTGACTGACTCTTAGGAGGCCGTTATGATGTGAGTGAATGTGTGTGTGTGTGTGTATGCTCATCACTGTTTCTTCATCAGGGTCGTCAGAAGCTGGCTCGTTTCAACGCTCGGGAATTCGCTACTCTCATCATTGACATCCTGAGTGACGCCAAGCGGAGACAGCAGGGAAAAGGACTCAGCAGTCCTACTGGTGAGACGGAGACGAAATGTTACACAGAAAAGCTTTTAAAGACATGAAGGCTAAATAGATGTATGCCGACAAAGTATTGTGACTATAGCAACAGAATTAATCTGTACTTGGATTTCACATTTTTGGCCCTCAAGGCAAAATGTTTGCACACCGCTGTTCATGACAATATTCCATCATGCATTCCCTGATTTTATGCTAAAAAACTTAAAAAAGAAAAAAATTGTGTTTTTTTTGCTTTTTTTTCTTTAATCAATAATCAGTCTTTATTCTTTTAAAACCTTATGTTTTGCACTATTTATGTCATGTATTTTGTTACCAGTATTGTTTACAGTGCTCCCAGGAAAGGCAGAACTGCTTTGAACACTGCTCTCTGTCCCTCAGATCCACTGGACCTGGGCATCGATGATGATGAGCACGACTACGATAATGTAGCTTCTGATGAAGACACGGACAGCGAACTGACCACCCAGAACAACAACAACACACAACGCAGCAACCGTGCAAAGGTAGAAAACACACACACGCATGTTCTCACTTGTCTTTTTGTCCTCCTGTTATACCATGGTATTTCAAGTCCAAAAGACACACCCCTTTGGTCAGAAATTATGTTGCCACCGAATAAATTTTGGTCCATAAACCAGGGCTAGCCAAGCGCAACAGTTTAGGACCATTTTTGTTTCACTCTATTCACTCTCATCATCGTTGCTTGGATACAAAAGTATCAAAGAGGAATCTGGCACATTTAACCATTTGTGCTGCAGCAGCTTCAGTGAGAGTTGTTACACTAACCACAGCTGGCTAAATGTGCCGCTAACAACGGCGAAGTTGGCCTCTGCTTCAGAGATCTGTATCAATTTTAAACTAAAGGGCGATTTCACATATTATTTGTTTTTTTTTAAAAATCTAGACTACATTTGTCCTTAAGATATAAAATCCATAGATTTGTCCAATCTGAGCCTCGATAATTCTATAAATAGAGAATCTATAAATTCTGTTTTTCATTTGTGAAACACCAGTAGTATTTATTAGTATTTATTTTCATTGGCTTTCTATATACCATAGACTGAGAAAAGTGTAAAAACTGGAACTTAAACTTTCAATCTTGATTCAATTTTGTGAAATGTTCAGAAGTTTGGGATTTGTTAAACCTTTACTCAGAGAAAACAGCAAAATTTAAAATTCTGAGTTTCTACAAAGACTTGCATTGTTTTGAAATACTATTGTTAAGAATTCAGCCTCTCACTTAGTTTCTATGAGAAAAGGAGCTCAAACATCAACGCACGATGTTGTCTTTGAGGGAATTTGCCACACTCTGGATTCGGTCATAGCTTCTGGATGACATCATCAGCTATTCTGAGTCTGTCAGTGGGGTATTGTTCATACCCCACTGACCAATGAGAGCTACACACACTCTCATTGGCGGGCCCAATGAGAGTGTGTGTAGCTGCATGGTTGGAGAGGAAGAGGCAGGGAACAATATGATGAGAAAAAATGATGTGGAAATAAAAAGTTGGGTGGCTAATCTGGTGTCCGTTAATGAGCTGCGGACAGTCATGTTTGGAAGTTGTAACTGGTTTAGTCGCAGGGAGTGGGAGAGGGCTGAATATGAGCCTGCTTCAGGGTCACAGGAAGTGGGGGAGGATGGCATACAGAGAGCCAGAACTAAGGCTCCACTGTCTGATCTGGACGGCAAGCCGGCCCTCTTCCTCTCACACAGCTGCCCATTCTGTTTACAATTAGCATAAAGGGGACATCTTTAGTCTAATCAGTTCATAAAATGTTGGGATTTCATTTTCACTGCTGCGTAGCCTTTCAAAAAACATAACGGACAAGTTAAAATCCTCTTTAAATTGGAAAAAAAATAAGATGCAACAGAAAGTATTAATCTTTTTGGCTTTAATTTAATTTGATATTGAATATGATCCTAAGCGTCCAGTGAGTTTCACTGTGAAGCAGACTTGGGCGAGCCCTTTTGTTGCACTTGGCTAAATAAAGCAAAAGTGAGCCATATCCTGTTTTTGTTGCTGAAAATACACGGCCAAAAAAAGGTGCAGACAAAGAAAAATTTAGAACATTGTATGCAATTATACATCTTTTGTTGTTGTCCTGCACAAAACTGCAAGACTTTATGTTTTGGATCTGCAGGATTTACAAACGGCTTGTTTCAGATACTTTATGCTTTAAGCATTTGTTTAATTCATTCTTGAGCTGGGAAGAATAAAACATGTTAACTTAGAATCTGTTTTTGTTCATCTTTAAAAAATATATATATATAAAGCATCACAGATTTGCACTTTAAGCAGGAAAATTATGAAGATTTCTCACATTCAACTCAAGTTTTATATAAATAAGTTTTAAAATCCTCACCAGTCTCTGTCTCTCTCTTCCTACCACCCAGAGCATGGACTCCTCTGACCTGTCCGACGGCCCCATCACCCTGCAGGAGTATCTGGAGGTAAAGAAGGCCCTAGCCTCCTCTGAAGCCAAGGTGCAGCAGCTGATGAAGGTCAACAACAACCTGAGTGAGGAGGTCCGGCGGCTGCAGAAGGAGGTACGGCAGAAGGTGCAGAGATCAATTGGACCAGTGAGAGCATTAAAGGGATAGTGCAGATTTTTGGAAGCAAGGTTATTATCAGTAGCAGCTTCCTTTCTTGTAGTAAACTGGTGCCTTTCATATCACAGAAAGGCACCAGGCTAACAGCAGACAGATTTGCTTCCACAGATACAAACATTTTCTGTTATTTTTAAATGGGATATAACGCTGATAACTTCATAAAACTTTATTTATTTTTTATTTTTTTTTACCCCTCCAAGGGGTCTTTTGTGGGCTCTAGTGTCCCTTATATGATAGTAGGCTGACAGGAAACGGGGAATGAGAGGGGGGAAGACATGCTGCAAATGTCGTCGGGTCTGGGAATCGAACCCGCGACTGCCGCGTCGAGGACTCAAGGCCTCCAAATACGGGTCGCGCTAACCACTACGCCACCACGGCACGCCCCCATAAAACTTTATTTTATAAAAATTTGTGTTTTTTGAATGTGAAATCTCTATTTAACAAAACTAAGGGAAAAAAAGGTCATGATAGATGTAATAAAGTCAGAGTGTTTGTTGTAAAACGCTTCAAAGAAAAGTTGGATTTCAAACATGTGGTTTGGTGTTTAGATAGTTGATATTTTCTTTCCACACAGAAGTTATGTTGGCATTCAGTTAAAGCTCTTACTGGAAGATGAGCTTTTTCTGTTGACAAGAAACAGTTTCAGCCTTCATTCTTGTATGAAGCCTGGCTGCTGTGTCGTTTTAATAATGCCAATCTATTAATTGTGGCTTGTTTTGATTTCATGTGAGTCATCTTCATGGCAGTTTGTTCATTAAAATCTGCTAGTTTTAATTTATTTCACCCATGATTCATCCGTATGGTTTTTATTTTCACATCACTGAAGTTTTATTGAGGACACACACTGTAAATGAGATATTCAAATAAAAGAAAAAACTTCAATTTTCCACTGCTAATCCATTTAAAGCAATATAGGTCCATGATTGCAAGACATGAATCACCACTCTTAGTTAATTCACTATTGGATAATAGATTGTGATGATGTATAAGTAACTACAGTTTTTAATTATGCTAATGCCTGTAATTAAAAGAGTGTTTTGCAGACATAATGCATTATTTATTTACACTAAACAAAGAAAAATGCCCCCTATCCAAAGCTGTCAGTTTGTACAACCTGGGAAAATATGCAAAATTATCCCAAAACTCCTTCAAGAAATGAATACAAATACAAAGTTTGTTGGCTGTTTAGTCAGCTTGCACTAAAATCCTCAGAGCCAATGTTTGGGAGGGGATTCTGAAAACCCAACAGTAGAAAAATATTTCCTACTATAATCTCAACGTAAAATATTATTGATGCTTAATCTAAAGAAAAAAAATGGTTTCAGATGGAAATATGAAGGTGCTAATGGGGTATCAGAGGTTGGATGAATGAGATTTTTTTCATTAAATTCATGGGTCTACATTAAGGAAAAAGATGACTTCTTAGACTATATATTTCTTTATCTGGGCAAGAATGAAATATCTTCCAAAGTAGAGATTCTTAGTCTGCATCTGATCCTGGAGACCAACTGATAAAATGTCTCATAGAAAATTAGGTCACCCACAGTCAGGACCTCATTAAAAAATTTTGTTTTCAGTTCATAATTCAATTTTTCAGCAAAGCCAGAGGAATTGCATCAAAGTAAATAGATTTTATTTTCTTTGGTCAGGTCTCAATATTGTTTCTAGCTGCTTCATTCAAGCGGATGTTGGTATTTTAGTTTTGTAGCACGCTTAATTGTGAATTGTGTCGTGAATGGTTGCACTGCAGGTTCCCAATGTTTGGTCAGACCCAGTCCCTGTTTAAGTATTTTTTTTTTTAATCATACACTTCATTCCCCCACATTTGATATGAGTTACAATGAGAAGCTGTTGTTTTTTTTCATTATGGTTGCCTGTTTTTTGATGATTCAGTTTCTACTGCCTCCCTCCCTACTACCCCCCCGTGTTCCTCCATCCCACCCTCCATCCTCTCTCCTCCCGCTCTCCCCTAGATCACCCGGATGCAGACAGAGAACAGTGCGTTACGGGGGGGCCAGCAGGCTGGGGGGTCAGCTGGCCATGGGGTTGGGGGCCCAGGTGGAGGGGGGGGAGGCCACTGGGTGAGTGGCGGGATGTTTGGAGGAGTTGTTGCTGGGGGTTTGGGTGGGTTCGGTTCAGGAGCTGACCCCACGGGGCTCTCTGTCCCCCCCTCAGCCAGCCCTTACCCCCCTCTCCACCGGAGGGACCGGCAAGCCATCTCCATGTATGAGCCGGGGGCGGCCCCGGGGCCCACGGCTCACGGCCCCCCAGCCCTGGACTCCCTTGCAGCCCGCCTGCAGCCCCTCAACACACCCAGCGTAAGTTAGAAAGCCCCACCGTCCAACCTTCCTGTCGGTGGCCCTGATTGGCTGTTGCCAGGCGCTTGTCCAATCCTGATGTGTATTTTCCACACCTCTTTATCTTCTGCATCTTATTAACCGATCCTTCTCCTTCAAAAGATCAATTTGTGCACAATTCTCAAGTTAAATTCATTAAAAAAAAAATATTTGACTTATTTCAGTTTTTCTAAGAGGAGCACAAAGACGATCTTAAGGAGAAAGATGTAGAAACTGGAATGTTTCAGTTCTTTTGCCTGGCGGTTCCTCTGACGCTCTGCTCTTTTGCCTGGATCCTTTCCGATTCTTTGTGACCTTCTGGGTAGCTCTGCTGCCGCTGCTAGATCTGGAAACGGCACACATGCGCATGCACACACTTAAAAACGGAAGCATCTCTCTGATGGGGGTAGAATTTGGATCAATCCTGACACCTGTGTGACCAGTTCAGCCGTCAGTTTTTCCCTCAGCCTCAATACAACCCCCCTGGTGTCCAATTCACCAGCTCCTTCCACCAAGTTTTTCCTGTGTGTGTGTTTTCTTTCTGTCTGTTTCTTCACCGTCCGCCCCTCGCTCACTGCGGTGTCATCGCTCCATTTCATCTCCACTGTACGAGTTTCGCACTTATGCCCTAGAAAATTTTCTGGAGTTGAAAGTCAGTCTCATCTGTGTTCATAGTTTTTGTTTTTATTTATGCAATGTGATTTTAACCTAATAGTTTACAGATCTTCTAGAAACAAGCGAGAACACAGAGCTTCCTGTAGCTGCTGTGGGATGAAGCTAAAGCCGGCTCTTTTTCATCTTGTTTCTCAGCTGTTTCTCCCTGCCGTCACTCTTCCCTCAGCCAAACCATTTTGTCGGCTAATCCATTGATCTGAAATGTTCTCTGGCCTTAACTGCTTCTCCTGCTCTCCATATGTGTGTTGCTCTGTCCTTCCAGGTAAGGAAGGGCGGAGTTAGTAGTCCAGGACTGTATGGAGTCCAACATGTGTCTGGATCTACGGAGATGGGCCGATACATGGTGAGCTGAAGCTTTGCTCTCTGATTATTCACACAGAAACCAAAAGGAGACATACTGTTTAAAAGAAACAAATTCATATAACTCAAATGTGCAACAGATTTTCAACAGCTAAGGCACTTAGCCATGGATTTTTGTATAACTTCTACCAAGAGGAAAGCAGTTAAAGTACAGTGCTATGAGCCAACAGTTTAAGTTAAAATCTCTACATCTGCCTATGTCACTTCTGGGATGATGACGTTTACGCACTTTTTAATAAATTTGTCTTGTGCAATGATTACTTTCACCCCCAAATGTGAAAATAATCTGTTCTATTAAAGATCGACTGAAGTAATCTTTGTGTTTTTTCAGTGAATCAACACAGGAAAGCGGTTTTTCACCGTGTTGCTTCTGTTACTTTCTTTAGGTGTCCAAACCTGAGAAGCATGGCAGCGGCACAGACAGTGACTATGACAACACACACGATCATTTACAAAGGTATTCACGATCAAGTTAACACTGAGATTCCTCAGAAATACATCAGTTAATCTTAACCACGTCTCTTTTTCCAGTATCGGCCGGAGCAGCGAAGAGGAGGGTCGGGGTGAGTCTGAGGAGGGAGGGGGCGGCGAGGCTGGCGAGCCGGACCCCACCCTACCATGCACAGAGGACGTAATACTGAAGACGGAGCAGGTGACTAAGAACATCCAGGAGCTGCTGAGGGCCGCACAGGAGTTCAAACACGACAGGTAAAGGAAAAATTTTCCCGGCTGCCCGTTCGTGCAAATGTTCCTCCCCTCATCAGGGATTGTTCTAGGGCTGAAACGATTCCTCGAATGATTCGAGCACCTCGATTATTAAAATCCCTCGAGGAAAATTTATCTGCCTCGAAGTTTCGTTAATTTATGTTTTATTATTTAATGCACCGTGTTCCGGCAGGGTTATTACTTACGTTGCACAGCGCTCTCACTTCCGCCTAAGTTGTTGACAAAAGCTAACTGTTGGCAGCATAACATCCAGTTTTCAAGTTCGGTCTGGGAGGATTTAATTGATTCATGATAAAGTCCGGGTTTTTGCCGTTTTTCGGGGGACCAATAAGCATCCTTAAAATGACTGGCGCGATGCCTGGAGGACGGCAGCTTTTCTCCTCCCAGAGCTGCTGCCTGGTGGCGGTTCAGAGCGAACAGCGGGGACGAGCGCTGGAGGTGTATTTATGCAGGTGAGCGGATAGACTGAACACTGCAGGCGGCTGCGCATTAGACAATTAACGTAAGTGTAGCTTTACGGACGAAACGGAAAATTTATTTCATATCATTCCGGTCTCAACAAATGGGTGGCGGAGCTCATCGTGGCAAGCTCAAATGTGAAAAATTGGACTGCTGATATGAGGTAGTAATACTGCTGTTATGTTAGATTCACCAATGTTTTAATTTATATATTTTTTATCCGATTACTCAATTAATCGTAAGAATAATCGATAGATTACTCAATAACTAAAATATTCGTTTACAACAGCCCTAGGTTGTTCTGCTCTCTGGAAGGCCGAAGGTTTCCCAGCCTTACTTAGTGAGATGATCTTCAGTCGTTTTCCTCTCTTAATCTTGAGCTAGCAAAACAAATTAGGTTTCAATAATTCAGATAAGTCTTAAAGGGTCGAGTGAGATCAACTGAACTATATATTTTTTTCTCTCCATGTTGACACGTTTTCATCAGCTTTGTTCCGTGTTCTGAGAAGATCCACTCTGCTGTCACTGAGATGGCTTCCCTCTTCCCCAAAGTAAGGCCTCCTCCTCTGATTTCTGCTGCGTTTTTGTGTCCACATCATTGCCTGACCTTAATTGGCGTCTCCCTGCAGCGGCCAGCCCTCGATGCGGTCCACTGCTCCCTGCGCCTGCTGGCTTCCAGCGCCTCGCGGCTGCAGGTGGAGTGTCGCAAGGCGGCGCCCTCGGAGCCCGGGGCCCCGGCGGTGGACTACCAGCTGCTCACCCAGCAGGTCATCCAGTGCGCCTACGACATCGCGAAGGCTGCCAAGCAACTGGTCACCATCACAACACGCGAGAAGAAGCAGTGACCGAACCAACACAGAGATGGGGAGAGAGGCAAGAGGCCGATGCATGGGGGAGGGGCCTTCAGGGGAAAGGAGGATGAGGGACAACACGATTAGACTGCGGATGGAGGAAGCGATGGAGGAAGAGAAGAAAAGCTTGGAAGATGCACGAGGAAGCAGAGATTGCTCTGAACAAACAGCAAAAGCATGGAAGTGAAGGTAGGGGAAGGACAGGTAGAAGGGTCTGATCTGGAGTTGGAATGAGAAGCTTTTAATAAACTGCTGAAACTGTGTGGAAAACATGAAACCTGATGTTGGGAGATGTACAGCGAACTGGATTCTTAAACATTATTGCTTTATTTATTTTGGTCCAACGTTGTCCGTCCCATTTTGTGCGCCTCGTCGCCTTGGGAAGAACTTCTGCCACTGAGAGAGAAGCGGCACAGCCTCCTGGGGGAAGGCGGGACATTCCTCAACTCCTTTTCCCTTTCCTCTCTTTCTTCCCTTTCTCCCTGTCTGTCTGTCCAACCTGAAGTGTGGACCCTCTCTGCTCCCACTGATGTCCCAGGCAGCACGAGCGAGCCGTGCAGGGGAGGACACACCTCCACCAAGGCCCTCAAACTCTCCAGCTTTTCTACTGGAGGGCCTTGAGTTTTTCTTCCAACCCATCGCTGTCTTGTTGTTGGTGGTCCACAGCATGATCCGGCATGTTTTCATTTCATTTTTTTGTTTCTTTCTGAACCCGCTATTCAGATCGATTTGCACCTCTAAGGACTTTCGCCCCACCCCTTTTTTACTGACTTAAACACTTACACTGGAATAATTATGATTTATTGTTTATCATGTTTTTTTGTATTGACAATTTTACTGACTGTTGTTTTGATTTAACTGTTTCTGTAAGTTTATTTTACTGTGCTAAAATGAATTCAGACATAACAGGGAGACAGCTGGGAGTACTTTCCCCTCTCGCTGGGAGATGAGTATGTGTGCACACTCAGAGATCAACAAGAACCTGAGAACAGATTCCCCAGCATTTCTAAGCACTCTTCTTTTTTCCTCTCATGTTGTCTTGTGGCCAAGGGGTTGAAACAGTTGCCAAAGGAGAGTGTGTTTCATTTTCTGTCAGAGCGGAAGCCCCTTTGCCGCATTGTAGACAGACCAGGATCCTCATCTATCTTTTTTTGTGCTTGATTTCTCCTGAAAAAATACTCTGCCTCATTTATACACAGCCAGTGGAATCATCTCAGAATCATTCGCAGTGCCAAGCGGGATAATAATAAACAACAACAACAAAAAAAAACATTTAGCTTGGTTTGTTTACAAGGAAGAGCCTGGCAGCCATTTACCTGCATGAATGCTAGAAAACAAAACACAATTCAGATTTTAGTAGACATGCAGAAAACCCTGGATCTGGCCACCTGGATCATAGAAAATATTCTTGTTTAACGTCCTCAGTTTATGGAGAGTACTTGATTTGGTTCGCCATGTGTTATTTTTCACTTGCAGGACTGTCTGGCAAGCACAATCAGGCAGACGAGCTGTTTTCCAGCTCAGACGGCCTGCCGATCTGGGCCACAGATGTTGTCTGTGTTTCTGAACTCTGCCAACAGGAAACAGCAATGGGAACAAATGTTTTGTTTGTTTATATATATATATATATATATATATATATATATATATATATATATGTATATATGAGTGCACTTTCCCTACCCAGCGGTTCTAGCTCATTGTATTGTGCCGAACAAATATGCTTGTTTCTGTAAGGACGGATGCTGATGAGATCCTTTCTAAGACTTTCTTGTAGTTTAAGGATGTGATCAAACAGCTGTGCATCTATTTTGTCTCAAACTGCTAACATTCAGCAGAACATCGTGTTTAGCTGCACTGCTTTACCCGCCTCATTCACGCTTTGCTTTATTTGTCCCTCGTTTGGCTGATTGTCCTTCAGCCTCACATGACTGAACACTGTTGAGGAAAGTTGAATCTCATCCATGTGACTCTTTTATCCATCTGCGGTTGGAGTTCGAATGCCTTTGCACATCGTCTTCATCATCTCCTGTTCGAATAACTGTTTTAGTGATTTATGATTTTACTGACAAACAGAAGTGGGGGCCAGAAGAAAAACGTGCACCTTCAATCATCAGTGCCCATGTTTTAGACTAGAGCCATATATATATATATATAAATATAAAAATAAACATATATTTTCATGCTATTTTCTATTAAGCTCCATGTTAGGGTTATGTTTGTGCGATATTTATGTCTATTTGTTGGCCTAAAGGGCTTCGGACTGCGACGTCTGCTCTCCAAATCTTCAGTCAGCTCGACCCAACATTTGAAGTGCCGTTTGGTTACCCTCCTGTGTGATCAGACTGGAGATATTAATAATCCAGCTAGAATCCACAAAAAGAGAAGGAGGAAACGCAGGCTGACCTCAGTGTGAGTTGCACTATTTTCAAACACCAGTTGGTTGAAGTTGGATCTACGTACTGCACTCTCCCAAAGGTCTTGGCAGGATTAGTTTTGTCTGAAGCGCACTTTGGCCGAACACTACAGTCATCTCAGCAGGACGGGTCTAAAATGCACGTGGCCCGGTCCTTCCTACATTTGGTAGACACTGCTTAGGGTGCCTCTAGTTTGAATGTTAAATGCTTCCTTTCGCTCATGTCACTTAACTTTATACGCTACATTTTGTTCAGATTTTGGGGTGTTGATTTCTAATTTTAGAGACACCCACAGGTTATCAGTTGGACCAATCCATGCACAGGAGACATTACAGCTGCAGGTTTTTGTTCTTAAACACGGTCGTGTGCTGTGGTCTGCACTGTTTTCATCCTTGACTTTTCTTTAAATTGCACCATGAATTCAGAGATGGGAGAGCTTTGTGTTGACAGAAGGCATTAACTGTATAAAGTAGAGAAAACGGTGACTTGTGGAGAGAAAAGGTCAATCATAATGGAAACTCATAAGCTGTACATTTGTAATAAAACAATTTAATTGCCATTCCTAATGTGTGAATGTTCTTTATAAGTGAAATTGTAGTTTCCCAGCCCAATTAAAAATCTATGGCAAGACGTAAGTTCTATTCACAGATTATCTCTATCCAGTCTGACAGCCAATGAGTAACTTTGGAAAGAAGAATGAGCAAAGCTCACAAAGACACATCCTTGTGATTAAAAATTTCTGAGTATAAATACTTGCCCCACTTCTCTTAATTTCCTTTGCAGAAAAATGTTAATAACCATGTCTCATTCCTTCCAAAACATGTTTATGTGCTACTTTGGTTTGGTGTAATCCCAAAACATCCCAATAAACTAACCAAGCTTTGTTTCTTAAGGCAACACAATTTGAAAAAGCTCCAGGGGAGTGAAGACCATTGCGAGGCATTGTACAAAAGACTTTGGAATCTTTAATATTTGCAAGGACATTCTATGGCTATTAACACAACCAGCGTACCCATTCACATGTAGGTGAAATACATTTTACCACATCCTATATAGAACAAAATAGCTGTAAACATTAAAACACACTACAAAAGTGTTGCTTATAACAGCAACATACTTTTCAAAGCTTTACAGGTCAAATAAGTAATTAAACTACATGTAGAAAAAAACTCCCACTGGCCACACTTTTTTTTTTTTAAAGTTCCTAAAAATTATGTTTAAATGATTTACTGCCCAATCATCAAAAACAATGATGCCGTTGACCAAGTTTAATATCAGAGATCTATTCAGGATCAAGTCTTTGGCCCACAGCACCTACACCGTAGAACCAGGAAGAAATAGGAGACAAGTCCAATTTAAAGCATCTTCTGCTTGGCTAGGCACATTCTTCACTTCATCTGAATGAAGTTTGCATTATTATTTTTTTTTTATTTAGTTGAAGCCCAGCCTCGTACTATGGATTTTCATCAGAGCTAGAGGAGCTCGGCAGGAGAACGCACTCCTTCCTTCGGCCTCTTTTTGGCCTCTTCTTTGCAATTCTCAGCCTCCTGCGTATCACATCTAGAACACAAGCACAACACAGTGAGCACTCGTTCCCAGCAACACGGAGATCAGATCCCCGTGCGGTCCTACCTACCCGCCACGCTGTCGTAGTCCTGATACGGGTCGCGCCAGTACAGGCTGGGTGTGGTCCGCCAGTGGCGGTACAGGCGGGTGTGAAGAATAGACAACGTGAGAAGAACCAGCAGGAAGCCCAGCGCCGCTGCGGCCCAGACTGCTTCATCCGTCCTGGGGGTCCTCTGCAGTCTGACGTTCACCACGGTGCCCCGGCTCGCCGCTGCGGACGGTTTAGTGCAGTCGCAGTGTTCGCCTGCTTTGCAGTCAGAACACTCGTTGTTGTTTGATTGCTTGGTTTCCAACTGGGATTTCTGCTGCCGATGCTCCGACTGGGACTTCAAAGCTGAACTGGACTTTGTGGGAAGGGGCTTGACGGTGGGCTGTTGATTATGCTCGGCCTCCCTTTCTTTGACATCAACCACTTCTTCATCCTTCGTCCTGCCCTGTACCATGAGGCTCTCACCAGTGTTTCTCTCCTTTATGCCGTCTCTGACAGGGTCTGTACCTTCATGTTGAGATGGATCGGTCTGAAGCAGACTCCCAGAGTTGTGTAACACCAGATGAGGGGTGAGCGATGATGTAAAAGTCTGATGTTGCTTCAGGGTCTCGGACTCAGAAGTCTGGAAAGAAGGATCCAGGGGACGCGTTTGTCCTGGATGTGAGTCTGATTCTGGTCCAAGCGAGCTGCTGTGATTCTGGACATCGACTGTTCTTAGGGGAATTTTTTTGTTGATCTGACTGGAGTCATTTGTCATTTTATCAGCTTTCTTCTCTGCAATTGTAGCTCGAATTTCCCTATTTTTCCTTCCCTCTTTAATTTGTCTTAAGGAATCCTTCTTTATACCAGGTGCTGCCCCAATGATTCCTCTCAGCAAAGAAGAAATGGTCTGCTCACAGCATTGCCTCACAGAAACCTATGGATTTAAAATAATAATTACTTAGTGTTGTACCAAACACTAAAGTTCCTATTTTTGATCATTTTACTTATGATGCCACATGTAAATCAACAGAAAATCAATGTATTTCACCAGTTCTTCTAACCTTATTTTCTGCTGATGGCCCCAAATGCTGCAGGCCTGCTGACCTGGTCAACAGGAGGTTGTACTTCCTGGTTTGAGTTCTCTTGTCAACTTTACCTCTGGTGGCTTGTGTTGCCTGCAGCCAATCACAGACCTCTGAAGAGGCCACGGTGGTCAGCTCCAACGTGCGACCCCAGGAAACCAAGGCTATTGGCTAAGGATGACAAACATCCCATTACAAACCATCCTTCAGATTATTAGAACATTAACTCCAGTTCTAAACTGAAGGGAAAGAAACAGTGGTTTACCATGTCTCTGCTGAGTTGTGGGTGTGGAGTGATGATGTAACCTGGCAGACAGGAGCGAGCCAATACAGAAAGGAGGCGACGCTCACCGAGCTCCACACAGGGATGGTAGAGCAAAACAGTGGCACCATGCTGGGAAAAAAAAAAGACGTCAGACCAAATGGTGAAACCCTTTTGTAACCTAAATTAGAAAAGCAAAACATCTCTGTAAGACTTCAGAGATGATTTGTCTAAAAGTACCTGCAGGTCAGCTGCTCTGACCTCTGAGGTTAAAAAGAAAATGTGATCCCAGATTGTATGAAAGCCATCACACTAGTCACACTTAAGGTTTCAAATCATCACACAAATTTTAAAATGTAACAATTACCTGAGTAAGTACAAAAAGCAGATTTTATTTCATCATTTTATTTATTAGTGGAAAAAATCACAACCAACCTTGAGGCTACATGGAAACAGTAAGTATGAGTTTGTTGGAAAACTAAAATCTTCAGATTGGTGAAAGTTACTGTTATGCTTTATCTATCCATTTCAGCAGGTGATCGTGAATTTGCCGGGATAATTTCCAAGTTGCTCAGTGTCTTTGAAATCACAGGAGCGTACCATCTATGGTGCTGCAGTATGCGGACAGTCAAAATCCAAACGTTTCTCTGGCCCTGGTGGACTGGAGTTTGACCTCTGTGCTTTAAAGGGTAGGTCTGTACCTCTGTTGTTCTGCAGGCTGTTGTTCAAAGGCTTTAAAAATGCCTTTGTATTCCTTTCCAAACTGATAATGTCAATGACCTTGAGTCTAATCTGTTCTTGTTCTTTAGATCTTTGATTTTTTAAAATATTCTTCAGATGACGTTTTGATTTAGGATGTATTTT
The DNA here is from genome assembly GCF_003331165.1 of Xiphophorus hellerii. Classification (NCBI taxonomy): domain Eukaryota; kingdom Metazoa; phylum Chordata; class Actinopteri; order Cyprinodontiformes; family Poeciliidae; genus Xiphophorus; species Xiphophorus hellerii. Next base: position 13,897,373 of record NC_045689.1, on the reverse strand, counting down.
AGTCTACATGTTGTCAGAGAAGTTCTCTTTCATGGGATTTCTTGATTATGTGTCTGACTGAACTCTGCTTTCCAAAAATGTGGTCAATTACAGGTAGATTTTTAAAAATAGATTTTCTATTCATGTGGGTTATGTGTATGTGACATTGAAGTTAGTTTAGGTCTGAAACATTTAAGTGATCTGAAACAGTTAAAAGGTAAATTGCTCAAGTACTTTGTTCACAGCGCACTTTTGCAATTTGAAGAGTTCTATATTTACTGTCAATGAATCACTCAGAAACAGGTTGTTTCATGTGACTAAATTTCAAATTTTTTTTTTAATCTTAACTTTGTTGCCTGTTGCAAGAAATATGTGGATTTGGAAGACATTCCACTTGTACCATGAGCACCTTTTAATAATAATGGCGCTGAGAGTTGGGGAAAAAACAGCCTGACCTGCTAGTATGCTAATTCGTATGATTACAGTGACAACTGTTGAGTCATAGAATACAAAAACCTCCTGGAAGAGCTGAATTTACTTCACAGCACAGGCCAATGATTTTACGTTACTTCTTTCCTGTTACCTGAAGTGGTTTGTAAATATCGCATTCCTACTTCTTAAATCCGTGGTTTTCAAGGATTTAACAAGAAGCCGTAAACAGAGTGCAGCTGGGTAGAAGGTAATACTTGGATCTTAATTATCATAGCAACAGCACACTGGCTGAATCCCATTTCCAGTTCTCTTGGGACAAAGTCCCAAAGGGTCTGAAGGTGCAGGTTGTACCTTAAGATCTGGATGTGTTAAATCATGTTTCCACTCCTGTGATATCAAAGCCTGGATTACGACCGATACTAGAAAGAGATCACTATGGTATTATTTTCTATTTCACATTACATTTTGAGGTGATCATTGCTGAGGTGTAAATGACAAAAGTCATTTACATATATTAATAAACATATGTTTTTTTCTGCTTTTATTCCAAACATTGAATTTTTTTGGCAAATCCTTCAAAGTACATCCTGCAAATTTGTGGTTCCAATACATTTAGCATAAAATATCACAATATTTTATGCTAAAATATTGCCACCGCCACTCTGTTTACATCTAAATATACATGTATGACAGAAAGCTAAAATTGAATGCAGATCTTGGTTTAGAGTTTTTTTTTTATGGAACTGGAGTCAAACCACTTGGCAGTACGTTCCTGTGAGGAGAGGGATGAGCAACAGACAAAAGCTGAATTTAAAACTGTTGGATTTTGACACTTACATGCAAATTATTTAGCCACCGCTGAGGAGGACAATACAAGTACTCTCCACTCTCTGCCATTACTGGCCTGAATGCCCCACTAAAAAGAAAAAGAGATTACATTCATTTTATTTCTTGCATATATGTTTTTTTACAACAGTACTGCATTTCCTAGATGTTTGCATAAATTGAGTTATTACTCATTTTGTCACACTACAACCACAACGTTCTGATATTTTTAAGATTTTATGTGACAGATGACTAAAAAGAAGTGAATTAGTGTGCAATGAAAGAGGAATGGTACATGGTTTTCAATTTCTTTTCTTCTCATAAAATCTTAAAATGTGGCATGCATTTTTATACAGCTCCACTAAATCAGACCTTAGCAGAATTGCCATTTGCACATCTATAGACTGGCAGCTTTTGTTATTCTTCCTTTAAAAAAAAGAAAGAAAGCTCAAATTCAGGTTAAATTGGATGGAGAGCATCAATTTTCAAGTCTTGCCTAAGATTATCCATTCAATTTGGGTCCAGACTTTGGCTGTGCCATTTTATCACATGAACATGCTTTCATCTAAACAACTCCATTGTTGCTAATCTGTATGCTTCGGCTTATTGAGAGTCTTTTACGTCTCTTACAGGGTTTTCTCAAGGATCATCCTGTATTTAGCTGCATCCATTTCCCAGTGAATTCTGAGCAGCTTTCTTGTCCCAGTTGAAGAAATAATTGATGGTTTGTTCAGGGTGAAATGCATCATCAGGTTTCGACCACATTTATAGGCCGAAATGTTCAATTTTAGTCTTATCTGACTGAAGCATCTTCTACAGCATATTTACTGTGGATTTCTTCTAACTTTTTTCCCCCAGCTAATCCTCTATAAAGTGCTAGATTTGTGCCTTCTCTGACTAATATTTGTAATGCCCATCAAGTCTTCCACCTAATATGTTGATTTCAAGTTTCCAACTAAACAGAGTTGAGTGCAAACGCAGGCCACACTTTTCATATATTTATTAGGAAAATATATTTTTTAACTATGTGTGAAATTCCTTCCAATTCACCATTATGTGCTACTTTGTAAATCAAATAAAATGCATCAAAATTTGTTAATGTAGCATGGAAAAAAAGTTAATACTTTAGTAAAGTAGTGAACACCTACCTGTTGGGAATGGAGTGGTTGTAGGAGATCAGGTAATCCATGCATATTTGCCTTGCTGGCTATGATGTAAGCGAAAATCAAAACATATTAGCTTTTTAAAAACTTTATGATTAGTGTGAGAAAAATCCAAAGATGTCTGCTGGTAACAGTTTTTAGTTTAATTTACTGAAAAGGGAGGCTTAAACCAGCTTCTGTAGCTAAGTGGATGCTTAATGTTTGCCTCACACTTTAACTTTCCCCCTGTATGCCTCCGTTGTTACTGTTTCAGATTAAGCCAGGGGATGTTCACATTAAAAAAAGGATAACAATTCAATAAAGACAGCAAAAGGAAAGTGTTTGGTAAAGTGTTTCCTCACCTCGGGGTCACACACGGTGTCAATACTTGGAAGTCTCTGTAGATAGGAATAAGAATGACCCCATTAAACTGCTGATAGAGCAACCTGAGCAACATCAAAGCTGACAAATGCTCAGCACTTCGGTCTGAAACGTGTCTATATGTGAAGTATGTAGATTTAGGGGATGATGTAGTGTGAGCAGTTGTTTTCACTTCCTGAAATTTGTTGTCTAACACACCCTACCTCACTGGGTCAAAGAGATAACGAATCATGTAGATGAAGTCAGGGATGTCTATTGTATCCATGGTTACCTGAGTAGACTCTGGCCGGGAACGGACTGAACACCCCCAATAAACAGCATCTGTAGGCAGGTCTCTGTCCAAATACAGCTGAAACACACGCAGAAAGTAAATGTAGTTACAGGGCTTCAATGACTGAATATAACTCCTGCAGAGCAACAAACAAACACTGAATCGGTGATACAGCTATAATAACACAGCGTTACCTTTCCGTTGTCACATCCTCGTCCCAGAGACTCGGAAGCACTGCACCGACCCAAGGCGAGCCACAGCGCCGCCAGCAGAGTCGCTGCCAGCGGCAGGGAGCCTGCTTGGCTCGGCATGGTGAGGTCCAGTCAATCATTCAAGTTGGTATAAACCCCGCATTTAGCTTCCCCATAGCTTCCCCGTAGTGCTCTAACAAGAGACAGTTGGCAAAAACAACCTTCGACCTTTCGTTATTCCCAAAACACTAAACAGAGATCCATAACAAAAGGCGTCTGTTAGACGTATTAAGGTCGGTTGAACAAAAGGTGTGTCTATTGAGTCTTAGCTTGTCTGAAATCTTGTCAGTTGTGTTTCCTTTCCAGAGCAACATTAACAAGAGACAAAGTAAATAATATACACAAAAGCGCTTAACAGGCAAGTGTAAACACTTCCATAAGCAGTTCACACGGGCAACATATTACAGTTAAGATAGCAAGGTCGCTGAAAGCTGCCATTTCCGTCTGCATTTCAAAGTAAAAGCGTTATTCGCCTATCCACAAAAGCTTTAGACGAGTGGAATAAGAATGTTTTTTTAGCCCAGTTTATTGGCGCTTTTCATATAGTGAAATAGAAAACTGTTTTACAAACGTGACAAAAACAAAAGGCAAGATTAGTCAGTTTATAAAGCAAAACTCATAAACAAGGCAATTAAAGCATTTTACAGGAAAGTATGAGCAATACTAAATCAAATTAACTATATTGGGGTAAAAGTTACATTAAAAGATGATCATATAATATTGAAAAGATACAGCCAGTATGGATTAAAAGATAAACTAATAACATAATCTTGTATCTTTGTAGGAATGATGGAGACAAGAGTATAAATTTTGAACTAAGGAGGTTTAGAGACAACAGGTTCAACTATTATCTTCCTACATGTATTCCTTGTCCTGGAAAAACACTGAGTAACTACATGTTGTTATGATGGCTCTGCTGGGTTTAGTGATTTTTTTTTTTTAAACAAAACATAAAATCACTCCTTTTTCAAACAGTGTGCCAGAGCAGGGATTCAATGATTGTGGTGTGATGTGGTCACTTCTAATTAGCAGCATATTGACTGAGCTTCAGCTAGCTGACTGATATGTTTTTTTGTTTTGTTTTGTTTTTTTACAGACTGGTTCAGACGTCATTAATACTTCTGATTTTTTAAGGTGTTACAAAGCTGATATAGTGATAGACTATGTGCTTATTTAAAGTTAGCCCCAAGTCTAGGTTTCTTCCTCATCTTGAGGTATTTAGTCACTGAGAGCCTGGCTGAGAGCTCATATCTTGGTCTGTAGTTTTTGAGACCAGAAATGAAAACATAACAAAATACTTCTCTATCTTTGATAGAATAAAAATGCTACATTAGGAATGTGCCTAACAAAACAGGCATGCAAACAAGAACAATAATTAGAAAATCCAAAACTAACTAAAACACAATTTGTTAGACAAATATTATATATACCTAAAGAAATAAAATTCCAATTATATTTACCACCTATACCAAAACCAAAGAGGAAAAAAAAGTACAATGTGTTTTAACCATAAGACATTAAATAAATAAACATGAAACCTTCATTGTTTTATTTTATCATGACATCTAAGATATAAAAAATGTTACTGAGTATTTTATTTTTCAATATTTGCCAAAATATGTAGATGTGACAATGACTGATTTGACCAAATTAATTACTTTTTATTCATTAATATAAAAAAAACACCCTTAATTGGTTTAGTTGGTTAAACACTACATTTCCGGTATTGCGCTTTATTGTAGCTTTACATATTCAGTCTACGGAAGCCGTAGGCGTAAAAAAAAGTGCCCCCCTGTTGGCCGTTCATCCTCTGGAAAGGAATTGTATGTTTTAAAGGGACATTTGTACATGTTACTGTCGAGAAAATAACAATGTAAAATCGTATAGCGTTACGTGGAATTGTAACATTGTGAAACATGTCTATTGCCTTACTTTATATGTTGTAAAACATCTTTTTTATATGCAAAACAGATTGGTACTTTGGGATCCTGTTTATGAAACAATAAATAAAGTCGTAAGAACTTTTGCAATACTTTTTAAAGCGTTCGACACACACTGTTGACAACCCTCGGCCTGTAATGGAACCGGTATTACCTGCTCACACAACCGACAAAGTAAGCTCCTTATGACACAGGTAAAAAATAATTTTCCTTTCAAAATACAACCTAAACAAACAAAATAATGTGCGAAATGTATTGAAAATGTGAGTAATTTAATCAAATAAAGCAGTTATTTCTATGAAAGTCACTTGATTCTGCCTGGTAGAGTTTACCTTCTATGAAAATTCTGTGTCCTTTTTAAGAGGGCTTTAATTTGAAACGAGTTTTTTCGTATTTCCGCTGTAGTTTACGCCTACTTCAGCTCCCCACCCACAAGCTTTTAATACAGGCACACCTTTTCTCACAGGTGTGTCTGACAGAGGAGACCTGGTCCTCCTGGAAGGAGGAGAAGCCTGAACAAAGATGAATTCTTCCCTCTCCAAAGGTTTGCAAGCCATGCTTTTAGTTGACAAACGTGGCGATCAGTTTTTTTCCTGACTTCAGTTGCTTTATAAAGTCCTGTTCATGACCGTTGTGATGAACGGTCATGAACCGTACAAAGATGTTTTGCTTTTTTTTTTATTATAATCTTTTACTGAGTGTTGCAGTTCTCTATATCTACGTATAACTGATAAATAACCCATTAGGTTGAGGTTAAGGATTTATATGACAACATTTCTAACTTGGCTTGAATAACTTTATTCTGTCTGACCTAGTTGTGAATTTACAGGAAGTCAAATTGTAGGAAAGTGCATCCATGCAAGTCTTTCATTTGCTGTAATTCAAACAGTGAGGGAAAAAGTATTGCTTTGAAAACACCAATCCTCTTTATGTCCATAGATACATGCCACCTACTTGACTTTAACTGATGTTTTGCAGTCAGTTAACAGAAAACGAGTGAGCGTGCATCTTTCTTGCTATCGACCAGGTGGAGCCGTTCCAGCGGGAGATCTGCAGGCGACAGAAGATGCAGACCTAAGCGGGAAGCAGCAAAGTGAGGGTCAGGCTGGACAGCTGACAGAAAATGATGATGAACTGGTAAATGGGAAGGACACAACCACCTTTTAGTAAAGCACTAAATGTCTATTAATTATTTTAATTCAAATGGTAAATGGACTGATCATATACAGCGCTTTTCCAGTCATTTTGACCACAGAAGCGCTTTACACTAGAGCCACATCCACCCATTTGCACTCACAAATGCTCATTGAAATGCAGATCAATGGGCAACTTGGGGTTAAATCCCTTGCTCAAGGGCATATTAACATGTGACAGGAAGAGGGTGGATTCAAACATTCTATTTAATAACACAAAACACAAAATAATTTATTCAAATTAAGAGTTGCTGGGTGTTACTATTTGACTTGTTAAATAATCACTTTATCTGAATTCTCAGAATTTTTGGTTTTATGGGAAACAATTTTTTGTATTTTTGCAGATGTACTCCTTGGACAGCTCTCAAGACAGTGAAGATGAGGGTATTGGCAAAAAAGCGAAGAAGAAAAAGAAGCTAAAAAAGAAGAAGAAAAAGAAGGTAGGTGTTTGATGAATCTCAGTAAAGCATCACAAGGGAAATCGAGACAGACTATGCAGAGATTGATGCTTACTTATTTTGCTTGTGTGTAATATGATGAAATCGTGAAAATTACTGCTGTGGTCACCTTAGGCTGTGGCTTCGACTGAAACTGTGAATAATTTATTGAGAGAGAAGGGGAAGTGTTGTGTTAGCTCCATGTAGCCGTGCAACCATTTGTGGGAGATAGGCAGCTGATGGAAAATTTTTTGTTCAGTGTATTACAACTGACAGATTGGATCATAGCATAGTTATGTGTGTAACTTTCCTTTGTGTGTATAGCAGAGTGTTTGTAGAGCTCCTCCCTTCTATCGCCAGCTACACCCTTACACTCCTCCACCCATCTGTGGCTTATCCTCATTCCAGAGTGTTTACTGACTCTAAATATATTTTTTATTTTAAAACATGAAATGAAATAACTTCCTTGTACCTTTCTCAACAGGACTCCTCCTCTTCTTCATCGTCTTCTTCTTCCTCCTCCAGTAGTTCCTCAGACAGTGATAGTGAGGTAAGTTGTGCACTGGTTTATGCTGGTCAAGCATTTGGTTGCTGCTTACATTAAAAGAATATGAGCAACATTTTTGATGACCAATAAAAACTGATATGTCAACAACACCAAAAAAGACAAGTAACGTTTGTAACTGACCTCACACACAACCGAACATTTGTACATAGCTGTAATATGCAACCTAAAATAATAAAATATTTATTTGCTTAAAATGTAAATATAGTGACTGCCATAGGAGGGCACACACCTGGATGTTTTAGTACTTTTTGACTCAACATTGTTTACCCACTCCAGTAAGGACGTCTCTTAACAGCGGCCCTCTGAAAGTGACTCCACAGACTTCCTGTTGGATTGAGTTCTGGGCTCAGCTGGTTCATTCCAAAACTTCAACTTTCTTCTGGTAAAGCCATTTTTTTGTTAATTTCGATGTATGCTTGGACTCCGAGATGCTAAAAAATGAATCTTCTCTTCTTCCTCAACTTGTTGGACGACACTTTAAGTTTGTGGGTCAAAACCGGCAGGTATTTGGAACAGTTCTCAACTCCAATTGTCTTGAAAATCCACAGATTAATGCCTTTTTGTGTGCTATCTACCAGACTGTGCAGCCCTAAAGGACACTCTACATTTTTGTAATTTGCAATAATAATTTGTACCTGCATTCAGCAAGACATCATGTCGTAAAGCTATCTGTTTTGCCATCAGATTGGTTATATTTTTGACATATCTAATACCTTTAAACAGACCCTGACATGACACTGATTCATACTTTATCCCTCGGGCCCACAGAAACCCGCACCACAACAAATCTATCCCGATGCTTCACTGCTGTTAAACAGCTCAAAGTGAAAATACTGACAGTTGGCCAAACTTCCTCAGCTTGTTAGACTTTCTGAGGATAGTTTTCCAGCTCATTACCATGACTCACTGGTTCAAAAGTGCAGTTTTGCTTTAATGTTCCCAATGGAGAGCAGAGTAATTCCCTGTAACTCCTGTACAAATCAATTCATACCTTTCATCAAAGAATGTATGTACTTTGAAATGCAACTTCACATCAAACATCCACCTCTTGGGCTAACCGCTGATTGAGTTCCACACTAATTGAAGTTTATGAGCTTTATGGTGGAGTATTTCATTCAGAATCATTTGGAGAATATAAAATATGTTTCTGCAAGACATTCTGTAAAGTGCTTGTTTAATTCTGGCTCAAAGACCCAGATTACATGTGCAGAACATCTAGTTCAGCGTGTTTAATGAGATGAAAGTCCACTTGTCTCTCCTTAACAAGATCCTAGCCACAACTGGGGCAACAAATAGTTTAAATGTCTCGTGTGAACAAAATAGGAGAAAGTCAGCATTTGCCACATGATTCGTCATTCTTGAAAGAAAAGAAAACCTCTTCCTTGTAATTCCTGCTTCACTCTGACATGTCATAACTACATGTTTTTTTCCAACGTACCTGTCAGTACCTTAGGCTAAATTCCAACAGCACTGATTCCAGTGAGAGTTTGCCCACTTATTTATGCTTCATTATGCAGTGTGCACCACTAACACTTCCTTTGGAAAACTGAAAGAGAAACTGGTTCTTTCAATCAAAAAAGTCCAATTAAAGCTTCATGTCACAAAAACAAAAGAAATATGTAACATCTGCTCCAAGAGGGTGTCGGTGCTTTTAAAGGTATTAGGTGAAATGCCTTTACTATTGGAGTAGAAAAATATAAAATTTACTGTCATTCATATAATTTATTAGGTTGATACGGCAAATTTAATGACATAAATTTGCAACCTGACACCTATGTTATTGGTTTCAACTTTTTCATTAAATTATAACTTTTTAATTATAATTTTTTTAATCAAAGTTAGCAGTCTCTTCACAGGATAAGATAGTAAGTACGTTTTTCTGGGAGAGTGGGTGGCAAAATAGAAACAACTGGAAAATCCAGAACCTGCAACACGCAGTTCAAATCTCAGTTCACTTGTAAGAAGACATGCTGATTTTAAGGTGCCCAAAACTCTGGTATTTGTTTAATCTTAAGCAAGACAGAGGCTCCCATGTCTTCTACTTGATATAGCACAAAGCATCACCAAGGAGAGGAACACACCCAGCTAGAGTGTTTGAATCTCTCTTTGTAAATCCAGCTTTTCAGGTGCCAGGGAGTGAGATTTTGTTGACCCAAATACCTTAAAATATTTTAGGTTTAGTTTTATGCAGCTGCATGCATTTGTACATGCAAGTTAAGTAACTTCATGCGGAGCCATTTTACCTGCCTGTTCACAGAGATATGAAGTATTTGTTATCGGACTGCAGACATGTACTGTACATGCCCTGCTCCTCCTGACCTTTTTCACATTTTTTCATGGCACACCCACATAAGGCTTTTATTGTGAGTTTTATGTCTTAGACTAACATTAGGCAACACATCTACATGCAGTGGAAGGTGAAACATTTAGATTTTTTTTAGGGTGGGAAGTTTGCGAAAAAAAAAAGAAAAATGTGGCCTGCATTTCTATGCAGGCCTAGTAAGGCGATACGTTGTAGAACTTGCTTTTCCACAATTGCAGCTGCAAGTCATGTATCTATCAGTTTTGCATATCTACAGAAAGTATTTTTGCCAACAGACTCCATCTCAGTCAGATTAGATCTGTAGCGTCTGAACATCAGTTTTTGACATAATCTCAAAATTAAATCTACACTGCAGAAACACAAAATCTTACCAACTATTGTTGATCAGACTTCTAGTGCGAATATCTTAAGAAAAGACAAATTTACAAGTAACTTCCCATCAATACAATGGAGCTTGTTTTAAGTAAATAATTCTTTTATATTGATGAAAAAGTGCAAGTTGCATTGGCATATTTTTTTTTCACTTATAACATGGGAAAAATGTTTGGTTATAAGTGATATTATCTGTCAACATCACTCTTAAGAAATAACTGACTCAAAGCAAGCTCCTATACCTTGCTGAAAAATTTACTTGTAAGTTAGTTTTGACTTATTTCAAGTGGACTAAAATATCTGTACTAGAAACTAGAGCAAAAATACTTGATGAGATTTTGTGATTTCGCAGGTCTGAACTTTGATTGGACTATTCTAATGCTTTCATATTCTTACCTAAACGTATCCACTGTGACTCTTTAGGTTTAGAGTCATTGTCCTGCTGGAAGGGGACACCACCCTAGTCTCAAGTCTTAAGTCTGGTTTTCCTTCAGGACTGCCATGTATTTAGCTTAATCTATTTTCCCAAAAATTCAGATCAGCTTCTTTATTTCTGCTGAAGAAACACATTTTACCAGGCATAACGCTGCCTCCGTCATGTTTCACCACATAGATGTGTTCAGGGTGATGTTCAGTTACAATTTTCTGCCTAATAGAAATCCCAATACAATATACTGTTTGTGGTTGTTAAAAAAGTAACATGAAAAAGTTTTAGGTATATCTTCTCTATAGTTGAACCTTCACTCACATGGCTACAGCCTATTTTACCGCTTTTTTTGGGGGGCTCAAACCAGTAGTTTATTTATTTATAACTTTTTATCTCTTATTGTTTATATAATAAGCTAAAGCAGAGGTTCACATTCTCAGCCTTCCCTAGATGACCAACACTTATGTATCATAGAAAAAATAATCACTGTGTAAAATACTGTGTTCCATATTTTGCTACAGGATGAGAAGAAAAAGAAGAATAAGAAGGAGAAAAAGGAGAAGGTCTGGGAGAGCATTATCATCTTTCAGGAAGGTAAACATTCACCGATTTCTGCCTGTGCCTTCATCTCAGATCATAAGCATTCAGTGATAATAAACCCCTGTCAGATTATATTTAATCCAGTTCTTTGAAGTATAAATTCTGCTTTCTGGCTAAATTTTGTCCATACAGTTTTTGTGTGAACTTGTGGTCAAGACCAAATATTTACTAAAAAATTATCACTACTGTATAATTTCTATACCCAATTATATGGTTTTCAGGTCCCGAGGGTCTGGAAGAACAGCTGACTGGAGAGGGCATGCACATGAAGCCTGTAAGAAAAATATCATCAATATTTATATTATTGATGATATATAAGCAATATATATCATCAATAATGATGATGTATCATTATTTCTTTTATCATGTTTTCTTTTAAAACATTAAAAGAAACATGTCTAATGTTTCTTTTAATGTTTTAAAAGAAACATTAGACATGTTTCTTTTAAAACTTTACACATAACCATAATGTAAATGCCGTGTATTCAGGATTACGACTCATCAGATGAGGAAAATGACAAGAAGAAAAAGAAGAAAGATAAGGAGAAAAAAAAGAAGAAAAGGAAGAAGGTATGAAAATATCACCCATCATCATATTTTTGTGATTATGATACAATAACTAGGTGCTTTTAGTACTTTATGAAATTCCTAACCCACATCTTAATTTTGTTATTCTTTTTTTCTGCCAGGATTCTTCCTCCTCCTCATCTGACAGTGAAGATGAAAAGAAGAAAAAGAAGAAAAAGAAAACAAAGAAGAAGAAAAAGAAGAAGGCATGATTTGCTTGTGTTTACCTTGTTTTTCCAGTCTGTTCACTAAAATTAAAAAAAGATATCTCGAATAATTACTGTTTTTTAATAGGATTCAAGTTCATCTTCTTCAGGTAGCTCTTCATCTGACAGTGAGCATGATAAGAAGAAGAAGAAAAAAAAGAAAAAGAAGAAGGTTAAATGTGGAAACATGTCAAAATCTCGTCCTTGCACTTTCTGTAAGGGTGTGATTACAACTCACTCACTCCTCTTTTCTTGTAGGACTCAAGTTCTTCTTCTTCTGATAGTTCATCTTCATCTGATAGTGAGGATGACAAGAAAAAGAAGAAAAAGGACAAGAAGAAGAAGAAGAAAAAGAAAAACAAGAAAAAGGTTATGTGTCAAGCAGAACCAGATTGTGTTTTCTAATTACACACATGGACAATTTGTTGGTACCCCTCTGTCAATGGCCGAAAAACTCACCATGGTCACTAAAATAACTCGAAACTGGCCAAAGCAAAAATCTACTAAAAATTAACCAATTACAATCAGACATTACTTTTGAAATGTGGTTCAACAGAATCAGTAAGAAAGCTAATGAAGCAGGCTTGGCGTGTCCATGTGTATATTCATTTTTAAACTCTAGATATTCTCTGAAAACAATCATGCTAAATGGCCTGTACCTGTGTAGTCTTTGGGATCCCAAAGAGCTTTGCAGTACATTCAGTCATTCACACGCAGATGGATGCATTGTAATTACAGGGGCACCACCAGGCAAGATGACTAAATGTGCTTTGATTAACTCCTGTAATTTTACTGACCTGCAGCTTTTTGCACTATTATTTTCATTTTGACATTGCCCAGCAACAATTCTTTGCTCTTTAGCTGATTTTCCATCTTTACATTTAGATTCTACCTGATTAGCTTGTATCTGTAGAAGCTAATGCCACTTGTATTGTTAGCAAATTTTATACATGTCTCATGAATTTTTTAAATAAATTAAGTATTGATGTTTTTTTTCTTAATTCATGCAGGATTCCAGCTCTTCATCTTCATCCTCTGATAGTAAGAAAGACAAGAAGAAGATGAAGAAGAAGAAGAAAAAGGATAAGAAAAAGGCAAATCTCTTTTATCTTGCTAACTGAATACCCTTGCTCATGAACAAGGCTAACTGTTGTTAACTGTAGCACAATGTTGTGTTTATCTTGATGCTGTTGCTCTGGGGTTAATTGTGGGTAAAATTTCTGGTTTGCAGTCTAGCTAACATGTCTTTTCGGATCTCATTTATGGTCCCCTCTCTATGGAGGCTCCTATGGTTGGATCAATTGCTTTAAACAAGCACCTAAACAAAAAACTGGTTTGTTCATGCATTCAGGTTTTCTCCAAGTTTCGGATTCACAGCAGTAATATTGGACTATGAGGTCAGGGTTATTCAACATTTCAGTTTAAGTACCACTTGAATTTTGGACATTTGTTGTTCACATTTAGAACTCCTTCAGCCTGTGAAGGAGTGTCAATGAATGAGAATATTCTAACTTTACAACCAAGCCATGCTTTATTGCTGTTCCAAAATGTTAGTCCAAATGCTGGTGCCCATCGCATGCGTCTGCCTTACATTTTAATAGTAATAGATTACACAATGCCATGAGGAAATAATGCATAATTCATAATGTTATCATACAAAACGTGAGCATGGTTGCCATAGATTAAAAACAAAAAAATAAATGTTATGTGCAGCAACAACATGCCACATGCACTAAACTTGTAAAATCCTGCAAAAGTGACTCATTTGTGCCTCAATTATCATAGCAATGATCCAATAATAAAATGACATGATCTTATGAAGATTCAATAACTTCTCGATGCTAGATGCTTGACATTGGAAGTGAAACTGACTGCTTGACTTATGTCCTGTTTAATTTCAAATCTAACCTGTTAGAAGCACTAATGGGGCATTCTGTGATGTTCAGCGTACTGTTAAATGAAAAAAAAAAAAAAAAATACATAAACAAGCTAATGGCATCATACGTAATATACCCAGCTGGTACTAATGGAGCTGAACAATAAAAATGCCACTCTTCTGAGTTCTTGTATTTGCTGTTTATATGTTTTAGTGCATTTTTTTAGCATCTCATCTTATATTCTGACTCAATTTAATTAAGCAACTTTGATCTTGACGTGTGATTCTCTCAGGATGAAGAGCAAAAGGACCCAAGCAGTGCTCTTTCAGGTGAAGGTGAGACACAGAACAAAACACAAATATCCAAGCTGATTTAAGTGCATCAATACGATCAACCAGCTTATGTTTTACACTGCAGGTGGTGAGACAGGAGCTAATGGAGACAGAGATGCTGACAAGGTGGAAAATCTTGCTAACACCTGCACACCACATACATGATTACAAATGCTCGTTCAGTGAAAGTCATTGCTATGTTGTTTTTCTTTTTTTCTTCCTGTCAGGACAAAGAGCTTACATCAGCAGTAGAGGGCACTCTCTCCACCACACTAGCTGGTGGGTGTGCAACGCTCTGGGTATCAGCCTGATTAAACCGCTCCATGAAGAAATGTTTTGGTGTTGCTATGATGATTCCTGTCCCCTAGGGGGAGCACAGCCGTTTCCTTATGGCATAGAGGATGGTCACCTGAGTGATGATGAGGGAGGAGGAGGGAAAGAAAAGGATAAAAAGAAGAAGTTGAAGAAGAAAAAGGTGCGTTAGATTTTCTTTAAGGAGACTTGCATGAAAAATAACAAGAAGCTAAAAGAAGTGCACCATTTCTATTACACATTCTGTAAAACATTTGTATTTACAATAATGTGATTTTTTTTTTCTTGCTCGCAGGATTCTTCTAGCTCCTCGTCTTCTTCATCTGATAGCTCTTCAGACAGCGAGGATGAAAAGAAGAAGAAGAAGAAGAAAACGAAAGATAAGGTTTGCATTCTGGCACCTTCTGTTTGCGTCTTCACAAGAATCCATCTTGCATTTTGCCTTATATTATTGGTTTCCCTCTTTCACAGGATTCTAGCTCTTCTTCATCATCTTCCTCCTCTGATAGTGAAGATGAAAAGAAAAAGAAGAAGAAAAAAAAAAAGATGAAAAAGAAGAAAGATAAGGTTTGCGACAAAAACGTGCTTTGATGTTTGAGAGGTTCTGGTTCACGCTTTACTTTTGGTGTTCTTCCTTCACAGGATTCCAGCTCTTCCTCATCCTCAGACAGTGAGGACGACAAGAAGAAGAAGAAGAAGAAGAAGAAAAAAAAGGCAAAAAAGAAGGTTGGATAGTTTTTATGGACGATGTTTTACTTGATTCTTGAAGGTAGAATCAATTTTTTTTTTTTCCTTTGCAGCACTCAAGCTCATCTTCTTTATCATCATCTTCTTCGGATAGTGAGGATGACAAAAAGAAGAAGAAAAAGAAAAAGAAGACCAAGAAAAAGAAGGATAAGGTTTAACCATAGCCTTTCTATTTTGTCTTGGCTTTATTTGGATTTTCATTTTGATATATATAAGAGATTGTGCTAACATCGGTGCTTTTTACAGGACTCTAGCTCTTCCTCTGACAGTGATGATGACAAGAAAAAGAAGAAGAAGAAAAAAAAGAAGGTAGAGAGAATCCTTTTGCAATGCTTCAGCCCATCCATCATAAATTTGCTCAAGATTTAAGATCTAAGCGTTCTCAACTGTTTTTTGGCACTTTTCACAGTTTTTGTTAGCAACACGCATTTAGACAAATTATAGCAGGAGAAATCTAAATAACAACACAAAATTAAAATATTTTTCACCATCGTTCCCTTCCAACCACCCACCCCCACTCAAAAGGTTTTCAGTTTTAAAACACACAAACATGTCCAAAGGAAATTCACTGCCTATATGGTTAAAAACAAGCTCATATCCTGAAAAATTGTCTTTTTATTTGCCCATATGTTTTGTTTCTCCGTGAGCTGATTGAATCGTCAGCTTCCATTAGCTTCATAAGCATCTTTAGCGCCATTGTCACAAATGTACCTTGATACATCTCCAAGAGGCCTTCATTACCAAGATAAAAATACTCTACCTGTAAGTCACATAATTGAAATAATCTACAATAAATAGTGTTTTCATTCCCAAAACTGTAAAATCTGTACAGTCTAATAACAAAAGTGTGTACGTACTATGGAAAAAATTTGCTCAAGTTACAGAACAATACAGCCAAAATAATATTTAAATTTTGAGGTAAAAAAAAAAAAAAACAACAAAAAAAACTCTGATGGATAATTCACACTTTAATCAACACTTGAACTGAAAATCAATACTTCACATTTTTAACATGAAAGTAGTTATAATAGTCCTTAATTCTTCACCAATGACACCCAATATTTTTTTGACCCGAACAGGTTTCATTCTATAGAAAGACAGGCCAGATGTAAAATTTGTAGTGAGCTCTGACTTTCCAACAGGTGAACATTGCTTCTGAAACCTTTTCACTGTGACCACCACTATGTACAGTATGTGTCCATCATGAAGAGGCTTTGTAAATCTAACCATGTGATTGATATCATTCCCAGAGCTCCAGCTCTTCTGATGAAAGCTCTTCTTCTGATAGTGATGGCAGCAAGGTACAATGTGCAGTTATAAAATCAAACATACAGTGAAACAAAATTGTTTTACCACAATTTTCTTATTGTAGAAGAAAAAGAAACACAAGAAAAATAAGAAGAAGGACAAGAAAAAGAAGAAAAAGAAGGTGTCCGATTGATCGTTCAAGCATCTGTGTGATTTATTTGGTTCACAGAAAAGACTAAAAATGCATCAATTGTTATGTCCATATAGGATTCCTCTTCCTCCTCTTCTTCTAGTGATGATGAGAAAAAGAAGAAGAAAAAAGACAAGAAGAAAAAGAAACACAAGAAAAAGGTTTGATTTTATTTATTTATTTATTTTTTCTTAAAGCCTGGTGAGGTGCTGTGCAACGAACAGGAAACTGAAGTCCAGTTTTAATTCTCATTCAAGGACTCGGGTTCTTCTAGCAGTGATGATGACAAGAAGAAGAAGAAGAAGAAGAAAAAAGACAAAGAGAAAAAAGTATTCTATTGGGGAAAAAAAATGTGGGTTTAATTTTTTTTGAAGGCCATATGAAGGAGTGTTGATCTGTTTGTGTTTGAGCAGAACTTATCCAAATCATCTGACAGCAACAAGGAGAATAAAGAGGAGAAGGACAAGCAGGTAAAGAGAGTCTTTAAATGGACACGTCATCAGATTGTCCCGATTAAAAAAAACAAACAACACATGACCTTTTTTTGCTCTGCTTTTCCAGTTAGATTTTTTTTAAAAGGCTGGTGTCATTTACATTCTAGGAAAGCCCTGAAGGTGACCAAAGCAGTGAGCCCAAACCAGGGTCTTCAGACTCGAGCATCGGCTTACCTTCTTTCTCCAGTGGTGTCAGCTCTGCTCAGAGCGGCACAGGATCCTCGTCCTTTGTGTCTCTCTCCTCCACCGTGAAGATGGATCCTCCGAAACCTTCAGCCACCTATAAGTTGTCATCTGCATCCAGCGGTGCTAGCTCTGATCAGAGCGGCACGGGGTCCTCATCCTTTGTGTCACCTACCTCTGCTGTGAAGACGGATCCTTCACCCACCTACAAGTCGCCTTACACCAGCACCAACCTGAGTGTTGGAGACAAGGCTCCCACTCACAGGTCCAAAAGCCCCATGGAGGCCTTGATGGGGAATCCCAGGAGGTATGGAGATGGAACGACCAGGACCACCACCCTCTCCTCAAGTGACCTCCTGAGAGGCCCCAAGCCTTACCAACCATGACATGACCAGACGAAAGCAGTGCTGCTCAATCTAGATCAATGCTAACAATGCTTTTGGGTATGCTTTACAGCTGATTCAAACATGGTAATTTAACATACATGCAAGTCAAAGATAGCTTCAGCTCTGTTGGCTTCTTGAGGGTTAACAACGCTAATAAAAAAAAACCCATTTTGTTGGGGTTTTTTGAACATGAAAATGGGGGAAATGTTTTTCTTTATTTTGAAGCAAAATTTCAACTGCATTAAGGAATTTAAAATGCTTTGGGCAATAAAACTGTGATGTCATTATTTTGTGTTTATTGTACCCCACAATTACAGATGCAAGACTTTTCTAGAATTGCGTGTCTCAGTTTGGAACATCCAGGATTTGCTAAACTAATTGTAAACTTGCTAAAGATTTAAGATATAAATCTTGCCTAGTAAGTTCCTTTTTTTTTTTTTTTTGGAACAAAGAACATTTTAGGTTTTAGATATGTAGCAAATCTAATCTGACTAGTTTTGCTGCATATTCAAGTTTTGCTAGAGAAAAATTCTTTGGTCTAAATCATCTAATGTAAGCCCTGAACAGTTTCACCATCTGATAGCAATACCACAACATTAAGCTGCCACTAAAGCGTCACTGTGGGGTTTGGTGTGCTATAATACGATGTGTTAACTATTGCTTTCAAGAAGTCAACCTTTGCAAGTCAACTAATAATAGTTCTGTCAAAAGATTTCCCAACCTTCACTGTGGATCTCTGCAGCTAATCCAGCGGTACAAAGGTGTCTGATTCTCTAAAAATTTAAAAGCCTTTCCTTGCCCATCTCGTCAGCTTTGGTGTATAGCTTGCTAGCTTTGCTGTTGTGTCATGTTCTTTCACTTTTTATTTGAATAACTGAACCCTGATCTGTGAAATATTCAAAGCTTGGGATTGACTCTTGTCTAAAGCTTTCTGCAACTTTATCCCCGAGTTGTGATTTATGTTGGACCATCATCCTGCTGAAATATAATTTTCTGGTATTCTTATTTAAAATATCCTAACATGTTAAACAGTTTATAGCCTGTACAGTAAAACAATGCCCTAAAGCCTTTCAGAAGAGAACCCCACCAATAGCTTCACAGATCCTCTGCGTTACTTATTAGTTTCCATCTACAGCCAATATTAAAAAAAACATTTCTACATATTTTGCAGTGAGATATTGCCATAAAAAGTTATTTTATTTAAAGGTTTTTAACACTACTGTACCAGTGTTTCCAATGAATGTGGAAGCCGATGTATGCAGCTGCGCCTTTCGTATCTAAGCATCTTGAATATTATGTTGAAAGCCACACAGAGGTGACGTGTGTCTGGACATGAGGCTGCCTTCAAAGTGGACAGGCTCTGAATGCTGTTCGCCCGGGGCACCAAACAGGCTGGGACCGCCCGTGTTAACGCAGCACAAATGTGCACTAAATGTTCTGCAAATCAGCAAAAACATTATTCTGTATAATATCAGCTTAAATGTTCACCTTAAACCCTCCAAATACAGACCGCATTAAATGAAATTCTTTCGGTTCTATTTCTTCCATTTTTGTGGCTGCATAAATGTTGAATAAATCCGGCAATTATTCAAAATTCTATCATTAAAAGATGAACCGATGAACCTAACCTTACCTAAAGTAACTCCGTTTTTCTGTTGCGACTCGAAATAGCTATTGTCCGACAGCAACAGCACACGGGTGACATAAGTAAGCCGTCATGGAATTATTTCCTTATCAACAAAAAGGGGAGCTGTCACGAGGGCGTGGCTCTAGTTGAGTACTTTAGGTGCGCCTCAAACAGGTTTCCTGTAAATTGGAGAGGTGAACTTTCAGCGGCGGCAAAGCTCGGAGAAACACATGAGTTTTGATCTCTCTTCAGGTATGAATAAATCTAGGACACATTATTCTTTTCACTATCCTTTGCTGATATGTATCCGTCTGTAATTTCTGGGAATTTATTAGAAAAAAAAAAAAAAAGACAATTGAGAGAGGTTTGCGTAACATACGCGACCAATGCTTTTCTTTGCAAGCCTTTGACATTGGCTGTCTGTTTTTAAACTACCTTATTTGCAGCTATGGGTGACAAAGAGGAGAAGATCACGAAGGAGGAAGCACAGAAGGATGAGTTCAGCTTACCTTGGAGCAAAAACAAAAATAAAGACAAAAAGGTAAGAGGTCTTTGCAGCAAGTCGCTATCAGGCGCTGGAATGTTTTTTTGTTTCTTTTTTTTCATTGGCGGAAATCTACAAGGAAATGTTGCGGATTTGTGTTTACATTTGTCATTTGAAAATGCATCCATGTTTTACGTGTATCTTGAGGCTTTAAAGCAGTGCAGGACTCGCTCTATTAGATGAATTGTATGTCCCAAGAGCCATCATTCATCAGTTTGATCCTGTGCAAACTATTTCTGTTCTCAGGGTGACAAGTCCGATAGCAAGGACAAGTCTGATCACAAGGAAAAGTCCAAGGACAAGTCTGATCACAAGGAAAAGTCCAAAGATAAGTCTGATCACAAGGAAAAGTCCAAAGACAAGTCTGATCACAAGGAAAAGTCCAAAGACAAGTCTGATCACAAGGACAAAGATGGAAAGAAGAAGAAGAAGAAGGAAAAGAAAGATGGTTCCTCATCTTCCGGCAGTGATGAGGTAGAGTATCCCCACTTAGCCTATTTGATTACTAAATATTTGGTCCTGTTTCTTCTGAAGAAGAACTTTACCAGATGTTCAATTCTAATATTTGTAGAAAACATAGAATATCCAATGAAATACAGTTGAACATGTAGAATAGCGTCACACCTGTTAGACTTGTAGTCACACCTGCAGTCACAGGTTCACTCCAAAATCATTGTTTTTTAGCCTGTGTGTACAGCATCCACAACTGGTCTTACTGGTTGTGCACATTTTATTAACACAACACACCACACCCCATAGGTTTGCATACTCTGTTTATGGACGAGTTCTTATCGTTCAGAATCTACAGATGAATGTGTGGCAGTTACGTGAACAACCCAGCCCATAGTGGGCAAGAAGTAGCCAGTTTAACAGTCGTCGTGAAAGGAATGTCGTCTGACAGCTATTGTGGAACAGCTATAAATCTTTTTTTTTTCTTTCTTACTCTCTTCTCCAGTAACATTTGCTGTCATTTCAGGATTGATCTCCCCTGTGGACCTGGCCTGCTCTGTTTGCCACTCCATTCTTGTTTGTTATAATGGTGTATGTGGTTTATCTGTACACAATGTAAAACAAAACTGATCTGAAGAAGTAAACAGTTACAAGAAGTCTATTTGCGTCGTATTTCACCGTTTATGTTTTGATCTCGCCACAAGATGGCGCTGGCTTCTATTTTTAAAGTCAGCAGAGTTTTGATGTTGAAGTAGGAATATACATTATAGAATTGAATAGAGCATTTTCATATTAATTATAAAATCTACTTGGAACAGAACTTGGTTAAATGTAAAAATAAAACAGTTTTACTTCTGGAAATTGGGGAGGATACTGAGCAGAAACGGTGACTAATGCAATAACATCCATAAATAAGGCGCAGCTCCTATGAGTGGGTCCTATAAATAAATAAAATGTAAATTATTTACAGTTGTATAAAGATAACATTTAAAAGGAGATAAATTTTTATCAGAAAATTACCACATCATAATTCATAATTATCCATAATCCGTATCCATAATTATACTCTTGCTACAAAGTTCCATCAATTTTTACTTATCAGTCCATTGATTTTGGTCCAAAATACTGCTCATGCTTGCTTTAATTTTTCTACCTGGTGACTGTAATCTGTATTTTTAGATGCTGGCGGTCAGCCAGCTCAGAACTGTGCTCAGAGCTTTTCAGATTCCTCCATACTTCCTGAAACTTTTCACATTTTCTTATGTTCCAACAAACTTCGATGTATTTTATTTGGCTGATGTGAAGTCATGCCTGACTGTGAATGACTGGTTTTTATTAATTTCTTCCTAGCAAATCTAAATATGTATGGAGTTTTTATTCTTTTTACTTGGCTTCCCCTCAGTCAAAATCTATTCTTTTAACCTTCATGAGAATTTCTGTTTTACCAGTCTAATCTAGCGAACTTCAGAACCATTCAAAGTGCATCATTTTTATACTAAGATTAAACTGCACACTGATTGGCTCTTTTTACTAAGTCACTGACAGGTGAGGGGAAATGGTTACACTAGATTTTATTTAGGGGTATCAGGGTGAACATGTCTAATGTAATTGATTCCCACTTACCGAACAAGCCTGCATTCATTCATTTATCAATAAAATTCAATTAAATACAGGGCTGGGATGCAACAAGTAAAAGTGTAAGAAAAAAAAGTGTAAAAGGAGGCACTGTAGTATTTTTCTTGTGAAAAATATTATGCTGGACATTAATAACAGTTAAAGCTATGTATTTCAAATTGAAATTGGTCCATCCATATTTAAACATTGTTTAGCAAAAAAAAGAAAAAAAAAAAAGCCTATTTTTCTTATAACTTTTTCCCTACAATATTGCAATCAGTCATTCTTAAATTTGAATACCAAGTAACTCCTCAGTGAGGTGATTGGGACTGCTGATTGTAAGGATGTAGATTGAGAAATTCATGAGGTGAACAATACTTTCTCACATTACCACTCTCCAGCTTTCACCAATCTGTAAACAAAGGCCAATGATTTCTGTCTAGGTAGCAGAGATTTTGAGTCCCTTTTCTGAAGCCCAAGCTTTTGCACCACAGTCAAATCCTCTTTTTGTTCCACTAATATACTCTTGCTGTTTCAATCATATTTTTTGAAAAATGTTTAACCTTTATGCTTCCTTTAATGGATTTTACTTTAAATATCACGGTGGCCTAACCATGAGCTTGTAGTGCAGTATGACCCATTTAAAGACACCAGTGGTCCATCAATGAAGATGATAAAGTATCTAAAAAACTGAAAACATTCCCAGAGAAAGGGTGCTGAAAGCTTTCAAAGTCATTCTGTAAACATCCATCAGTTGTCTATACCTGCTCCTCTATATACAGGGCTGTGGAGGGGCTGGAGTGCCCTCAAGTGATCATTGGGTGTGAGATGGTTTACCCTGTCTCACGCTGTCAGGGCAACACAGAGACACACATACTGTAGGTTAGACATCCATTCAAATGTCCATTTTGAGAAGCCAATCAAACAAACAGTCGTGTTATTGGACTGTGGGAGGAAATTAGAGAAAACTCACATCTGGAAACGGAGAACGTGCAAACAACATGAAGACCTCAGGCTGGAATTCAAACTGAGAACCTTCATGCTGTGCCAACAAACAGCCCAACCTGAAAACAGTGGGCAATATTTGAGCAAAAATTAGTTGCTGTCATTTATCAACTGTACATTTAGTCCTATATTTTGTTAGATAGAAAATAAATCTCTAGGAGTTTTTGGTATTATGTGGCAAAGCTTCTGATTAAATAATAACCTTTTAATATTACAGGGCAACGCTTAGCTTTTCAGAGAAAGCAATGTTTTTTTATGTCAATATATTTAAACATGGCTTTTGAATTTTGCATTATTTATACTTCAGATGGTTTTGAAAAAGCACTGTTTAGTAAGTTTTAGGAGAATTCTTCAATCCAGCAGCTTATAAATAACCCTCCAAAGTTATAAGAAAGTGATTTTAAAATACTTGGGCGTTTATCAAACTTGTACCCATGCCACAAAAAGATCCATTAAAGACCAAAAGTGAATGTTCTCATGCCAACAAAGGTTCAACAAGTCAAAGCCAATGCAACACAGCACACACAAAAAAGCAAAGGCTTAGTTGTTTACTTGACATCAATATTTAGGCTACAGTAAACTCCATGACAGGCGTCCAGAGGAGACTTGCAGCATTTAGCAACGAGGATCTCCTTCAGGTCTTTTGAATCTTTTATGGGGGGTGTGGAATAAAAGAAAAATGGAGCGGTTTCAGAGACGAATCAATAATAAATCAAGCATGCATCTTTTCTGGGGCTGCTGAAGAAGCCCAATTTAACCCATCCATCATGTTCAGAGCTGTGTTTCTTATTTAAATCTATAAGGGGAGTATTGAAAGCAGCAATCAGAAGAACAGCTTACAAGAACATTTCTCCAAAAGAATTAATGTGGCCAGAAGGTGTGAGCATAAGCCGGGTCAAAATGTATTTCTCATAAATCTTGTCCTGTGGGGTGTCTTACACTTCCTGGCCTTTGTTGGTTGTTGTTTAATTTCCTTCAGTGATTTGCACAGAAAACTTATTTAGCATGTGTTCATAAAATCAAAGAAAATTTCAGTTATGGATTACCATGAGTGTATAAGATAGGTTCTTTGAAAATGTTGCATAAATTTATTTTAATAATAATTCACAACAAAATGAAATTCATTGTAACATTCTGTAAGCTGAACATCTGGTTTTAGCTATGCAGTTGTCAATGCAGCTTTTATTAAGATATTTTTCTTTTAGTTATTTTTCTTAGTGCACTTTTGGAAATGGTTTCCCATTCCAATTTTAATCAAATCAATAAATGTAGATAATGTGTAACTAAGGAATACAAGTAACCCCTCCAATAATGGTCTGTTGTGTACTTCACAGTATATTTTATGCTTCTATAAAGTTTAGGTCTGATCTGACTCAGGATTTTACAGTCAGCATTTATCTTACAAACAAGTATTTGGCTCAGAAAACTTTTGTTAAACAAAGGGTAAGACTGCTTACAGGTGAAAGAAAGTACATTATGGTTGAAAGAAGTAAGTTGGGCAAACATTTGAAACTTCAGTGACTTCTGGCCATGACAATGGAAACCAGCATCGCCTTGTGGTGGCTCAAGGTTATAACATTTTCAATCAAATCTTAAAATAAAGCAGCTGCAAAAATACATGGCCAGATTCACTTTTTGTCATGCAAGATTGAGTTGCCCAGCCAGTCACTGCAGGAAGCTAGATGAGTGGCAGTTTATAACTATTGTTAGTTGATGATTCAAGGGGGTGTTTATTATTATTATTATTATTATTATTATTATTCTTATTATTATTATTATTATTATTATTATTATTATTCTTATTATTATTATTATTATTATTATTATTATTATTATTATTATTAAATGACAAACAATTTTCAATAGGTCTTAAGCATCTTTTTTAAATGTGAATATGGCTGTTTTTTAATCTAGAACTAAAAGGTAGTCATATTAATAGGTTTTCTCATAAAATTAGTTGAATGTTGTAAATCTGCTCACAAAAGAGAACTTTCTCTTGTCTCACTCAGTTTGTATGCTGGGTGTCCAGTGGTCCTCCCATTCACCTGAATGTGATCCAGCGCAATGTGTATTGCTTTGTCTTTGAAACTTGCACAATTTTCAAAAAAAGTTGCAAAATCTTTAAAACAGCAACTGATTCTTCAGTATATGCATGTAGGTCTAAATCTTCTATCTGAAATGCTGTGAAAAGGAAGGACGTAGACAGCAAGACAAAAGCCTCAGGGCATTCTTCAGATTCTTCGACCCTAATATGTCTATTGTCTGAAATTCCTGAAGACAGGATGGAGGGATGGTTTTACATTCATTGTGTGTTTTTTCTCTTTGATTATAGTCATTCTCCAATTTTCTGAAACCCAAATTAGAGAGGAACTACAAACAACAAAACACTTCAACTGTACCCTTATGTTTGCATAAACTTCTAGACTGGTCATGCTGTAAAGTTTAAAAGATCCCAGCAATCATTTGGTGTTGAGGTGAGCCAAGTGTCATCAATGGATCAGAGTGATTAGAGGCCTGAATGCAGGTCCTTTGATGGTGTCGTCTTTGTAGCGTACAGTATTTCAATCACTCATGGCATGCTTTGGTCTCTCTTACCCCCCACCTCCCGCAGTGGTAAACAACCCACCTCACATTTCCTGCCGAGCAAGCATTGTAGAGCTCACCTGAAAAGCTGCATGTTGCATTGACACTGCATTGATATTTACATTACAAACTAGGAATAATGACTCAGAACTGAGGGCCTAATATAGCAGCGGTGATCAAAGAAGCCACTGAATTCTGTGTGTATGGCAGAAAAAAAGAAAACAGTTACACAGCAGAAATGTAGCTCTGATTTATTAGAGTTTATATTTGTCATTGTTATTTATAGCAACAATAATTTAAATATGTCATGAAACCAAAGCTGTAGCACAATGTAGGTATCAAAAGATTGCTTTGTTTATAAGTATTCTATTCTATTCTATTCTATTCTATTCTATTCTATTCTATTCTATTCCAGTATTCTCAGTCGTACTGTGCGCGCGCCCCAGGAGGGCATGGACGTCTCTCCCTTGTCTAGCGTCAGCGGTCTCCCAGCAACAGCCGGGCTCGAGCTCATCTCAATCATCCGCAGCTGAGCGAAGTCAAGCCGTGCAGACTCACTCGCGCTGAAGTGGGCCGGCGGAAATGTTGCCTAGAAAATAAACGCCCTTCTCGTTCAAGCTTTCTTCGATTGAATCTCCCCAGACGGCTTGCTGTCGTGACATTACGTTACTTCAAATAAAGTATGAGGTTAAGACGCTCGGCCCATACAATGGCCTTGCAGGTTCTACTGGTTTAAGCTAACGGATCCTACACACGCCCAAAATAGGAGGCACAGAAATAGGTAATAGACAATAGTTCAATTAAAACATCTTGTTTTCATTTCAGATTTAGACTGGATATGTCATGCAGGAAACGCCTGGGATAAACTTTCACACCGTGTATCCTTGTTATCAGTAGAGAGGGAAATTCACATGTTTCTTCTCTTGCCCTTTAAACTGTTTGTGCACAAAATAATACCAAATCAATTATGCTAGATATAGAAAGTTTAAGTTGTCATTGAAAACCTACAGACAAGCTCCCTCACGATAATTTCGTAGCCATAAAAGTGCAAAATAAATCCATTTCGGACATAGGGGGGTTAAACAAAATGTCAGGATTTGCCCAATGAAATTGAAGCAGCAATTTTCATTTTACAATTGCAAATGTGTTGGATTCCAACAAATTTGTTTCAAATGTGTCATTCCTAACAATTTCACTTGAATCAAAATGATTAGATTACTGTAATATTAAAAAAATTTGAAAAAAAATTGTTTGATAGATATTTTAATTATCAAAGGACACGATGTCAAGCGCAAAAAAAAACATGTTTTCTGATTACAGAGCATCTTCTCTATCCTAACACACACCAGGATCCAGCCTACTTTTTTATAGGCAGTTTAGACAGTAACTGTAAGGGATCTCTGAGATAGTTAAGATACAACTATGAAGTAATATTATGCTAAATATATTTATGCTTAAGAAAAAATACAGAAAGTTAATGAGAATAACAAACACCGTAGTGCAACTTAAATTGACTGGTGTGAGGGATCAAATTCCCTGGCTGATTATCCCCACTCCGTTCATAGTTCAGCCTACCACTTCTGAGAACTTCAGGCTCTGTCTGCATAAGTCTGCAGGGCGTCTTTTATTTTGAAAAGCACAGAGCGGAACTGGTAGTGCCTCTCTTTTTGGCCAACTTTCTCGGATGTCCGCTCAGCAAGAGCGGAGCAGACGAGAAACCATGGAGCGCAACAAGACGCGTCGGAGAGACTCAGCAAGCGGACGGGAAACGTGCCAGCCTCGGAGCCTTTTCTAGACTTCTTTCGGCGTCAGCGGGCAGACTTGGGGACGTCAGTGGGTGGACGCTGACTTCTGTGCAGACGTGCGTAAAAGTGTCTGGAGAGGTGCCGGTAGAGAAAAACAGTCTTGGAGTCACCGTCAGCTACCAAAGGATAAAGAACGGTCGAGGAGAAGTGATTATAAGGAATCTGGAGTGGAGAGAGTATACAGTGACGCTGTGTTTTGTGTTTTCAATCATGTTTGAGGAATAGACACAGGGGTGCGCTGCGTAAAGTCACAGATTTGTGTCCCATGACTGTACAAGGAGCGGCTACTTTCCTTTAAGGAATCTGCGAATCTGCGAGAGTTCTGCAAAGAAACAAGCACTGGACTTATAGTGAGAACGAGTCTGTGAAAACTCCAGAACCATGGTGAAGTTTCAGAACTCAGACCTGTGGATAGCCTGGATGGTTATCTTCTGCATGGAGGGTAAGTTGTGTGACACTTCTAAACTTGTTTACTCATCCCTAACACTTTACTCTAGCTGTAGATTTACAGTGATGATAGGAAATGCGCAAAGAGGGCAAATCCTTCTTACAAAACTTTCCGCTTCTGCGCAGCTAAAACAGATCCATTTGGAATTAAACTATGTCAAACAAACAAACAAGGGGATAAAAACCGTGCCACAGCCGTTTGATCCCAACCTTCCTTATTGGAGTCTGTTTGGATCAAGCAGACAAATCCCTGGCAGTTCCACAAAAACTAAAGTCCACATTTTCAAACACTTTCCTCTCTTTCTCCCTCTTTCTCTCTCTCCCTCACTAGTCGCCATGTCCTTTCTGTCCAAAGCGCTTTTGATTGTGAACGTCTTATCTCTAATGCGCTCTGCTGCGCCTAATATCGCCTTTGCTCGTCTTACACAACAGGATGTCTAAAATTATTATCTATTTGCTTGTCAAATCACGCAATCGTCACTGATACACATGGACAGGCGTGGTTACAGTGGTGGTGGGACTATCCGGGGTTTGAAATAGAAACGGAGCAGACGGTGGAGGGTTGCGCTGGTAATCCGTCCGATTAACGAGAAGTAGGCTATGGTGAGCAGCAGCAGCAGCAGCAGCGCAGGAGAGCGCGCCGGGCCAGGCGTTCCCGGAGGAAAATCACTGTGTATTCCTGCACTTCTCCAGAGGGAATTACACGATTTACGTGTGCAAACACTGTGCTTCTTTTCTGACCCCTCTTTACTTCTTAGTTGCGGGTTAGTACATTATTCCTGCTGAATAATCCAGCGACATTCCTCCGTTGCAAATTAAGTGAGGTTGTTCCACGTTTACTGTTTGCATGAACTAGCAAACGTAAAAAATAAACACTCTGTATTAGAGAGCGACTTTAGCTAAAAGAAGATAATAATTATTCCTCCAAAATTAGCCTAATTTATTACCCATCATTTATTAATAACAAGCTTATTCAACAAGCTCCAGCTTATTCAGAGCAAAAGAGAAAGAAATGCTTGAACTCCCTCATATCTATGGACTGGTACGTACAAAACCTTAAGTAAAAATGTGACATTGCATGAACACAGATGTTTAAAGTAATTGCACATATTTAGAGGGAAATCTGAAGTGCTTATTCCACACAACAGTAACTGAATTGTACCATTCTTTTCTATCTGTTCTTGGAGAAGAATTACTTTAATTATGCAAAAATAATTGATCAGTCAATCAATCAAATTTTATTTGTATAGCACATTTCAGCAGCAAGGCATTTCAAAGTGCTTTACATCATATCAAACACAGAAACACAATGCAACATAGAATCAACAATCAAAACACGACATTAAATCAGGTTCCATCAATAAATTTGTAATTGATTACGTTTCAAATACAATCCTAAACAGGTGGGTTTTTAGTCAAGTTTGCATCCATAAAAGGTTTACCTGTTACACTCCTACTGTGTTATATGGAACAAAATACCTATTGCTATTTTTATTCACGCTCACTCTCACAATCACACAGTTTAAAACGATGTAGACAGCATTTTGATGGGGTTCTGGCACAAGGCTCCGTACACCTCTTTCACGGAATTTTGAGCAGGGACTCTGCCGTCCCTCACGGATTTTTGTGCAATTTTATGGTACCTGTTAGTGTCTAGAATTTACAGGGTTTCCGTTACGCGCAGTGACCCTCAGTCACTTGCCGTTTTTCTTCCGGCACTAGACTCCGTACATGTCTCACGGAATTTCGCTCTGGGACTCTGTCGTCCCTCACGGATTTTTGTGCAATTTAAACATAGAATCAACAATCAAACCATGACATTAAGTCAAGTTCCATCATTAAATGTGGAATTGATTACGTTTCAAATACAATCCTAAATAGGTGGGTTTTTAGTCTAGATTTAAAGGAAGTCAGTGTTTCAGCTGTTTTACAGTTTTCTGGAAGTTTGTTCCAAATTTGTGGTGCATAGATGCTGAATGCTGCTTCTCCTCATTTGGTTCTGGTTCTGGGGATCCAGAACCGGAAGACCTGAGAGGTCTGGAAGGTTGATACAACAACAGCAGATCTTTGATGTATTGTGGTGCTAAGCCGTTCAGTGATTTATAAACTAACAACAGTATTTTAAAGTCTATTCTTTGAGCTACAGGGAGCCAGTGTAGGGACTTTAATTGATTGACATCTTTACGTTCCACACCATGACTATTTTTTTCAGATAAAACTGACAAACTTGTCCTTCTTGTAAGCAAGATTTACTGTAAGTGTTGTAGCCATCTTTCATCCACCGTCTGTCAGTGCCCAGCAACATTTGGGTGAAAGGCTGGGAAAAGCTTTGCACTACTCTCCATAAGGCCTGAGAGAAATCTGGCCACTCAGGCACTTTCTCTGGCACCTCATTGATAGTATGTTGAACTCTAGGAACATTATATGACTAAAGAGTATAGGCACTTTAAAAAAAGCTTGATACTGGTTGATTCTGAGATAGACTCTGATCTACCTCAAAGTCAAACACCCTGGACTCAATATTTTCTCTGAAAGACACACTCCCTGTGCCATGATGTGTCAATCTGAGAACTAAAATTGATTGAATGTAATCCTTATCAGCCAGGTGTTTCACCCTGCTGTTCTCTTTTATTTTTAGCTGTATACCTCTGCTGACAATGTTCTTTCTTGTGCCTCGGCAGCTTTACTCACATGTGGGTAAAAATGCATAAATTGATTGTTGACATCAGTATTGGCCTATATCTGAACAAGAGCATTACCTATGTTTGTTCTCCCACTGCATCTGTTCCTCTAGAGATCAGGATCCACTAAGATAACCAAGTGCAAATTAAATCATTTCCAGTGTAAGCTCTATTAACAGTCCAACTTGTTTGTGGTCAGTGCTCCTTTCCTCTTCTCACGTCTTCCAGTGTTTCTATAAATAAGCTCTGATGCAGCAAAGCCAGTATTGATTGTGGTTGCTTGTTTTGGCAACATGTACTGACCTCCACCTTTTTTTCATGCCAGACATTGTCACTAGAATAATCTGATCAGTTCCAATAAGTGCAAGCAGACACTGTTTTGGGGTTTCTTAGCAATGAGAGCAGAGAGGATTCACTCCTGTTTAATTGTTGTTGATCTCTGTTGTCAACCGCTAGGCTGGACAAGAGGAATGTTGTTAAAGAACTGAAAGAGGAAAAGTTTTGAAAAATAAAAAAACCTGTCAGTGACCTAAACAGAACTACTTACTGACTCAGCTTAGTTCATCGCCAGACCTTCCAAGCTCTCAGCATTAGTTAGAGGACATGTCATCTTCTCTTTAGCCATCATCGCTCCCAAGTTACTCATAAATATTCTATCTTCATCTCTGAGTTGGTTGCATTGACAGAAAGTTGCCTTTCCTACTATTTCCTACTATTTAAAAGATTTTAACATTTTGACTTGCAATAATAATCATCAAACTGTTATATTTAGATGTTATGCACGTTAATTTGTTTTGGCACACCGCTGTTAAAAGCCCACAATGAGTGCTATTTTTTTTAAGATGATTCCGATGAATCATATTTAAAAAGCAATGTCTGATTTCCAATGGATAATTTTCATAGCATTGTATTTATTATTACTTTTGTCTCTGTCACGTTATTTCAGTGACCAATGGGTTTTTCAGTAATAAACAGAGGTTCAACAATTTTGTCCACGTGTATGTCAAGGACCATTTTACAAATACTAACATGTATTTCATACGTATGTATTTGCCACTTTTGGTCTCAAATCTCTAAATAAAATTCAGTTGAAACAATATTCTTCACAAATCACGTAAATATTTCTTTCAGCAGGGACTTTTGGAATAGTTGTTAAACTAAAGTCCTCAATGGCCACTGCCCTGCAACTTTTAGATGTGCCTTTGCTGCACCACACCTAAATAGAATAATTGGGTCATTAGCAAGATGCTGGAGAACTTATCTACACAAGAAGGAGGTAATTAAGCCATTTCATTCCAGTGTTTTGTACCAGTGGCACATCTAAAAACTGCAGGACACCGACCCTTGAGGACTGGAGTTTGACACCCCTGGTTTAGACCAAGGCATATTCATCTATTAAAATGGTCTAATTAAAGTTCAGACCCAAATCAATTAAAGAATCGCTGATTTGAAAAATGCTGTTGACAGAAACTCTTCATCCAGTTTAAGTAAACTTCGAGCTCTTTTGTGAGGAAAAATTGGACCATGTAGATGTGTAAAGATGGTTCAGACTATCCCAAAAGTCTTTGAACTGTAATGATACAAAGTGTTTCTCAAAAGAATTCAATTTGGGGCTGATGTTTACAAAGGTACACCAAACTTTCTAGCGACTAAAGCATAAAGCGACTATCACTCAAAATCCTAATGAAATACAACGAAGTCTGTGGCGGCACCATTAGAAAGTGTTGAAAAGTTCAGAGTAAATTAATACTTTCACAAGGCACAGTAAAGCAGAGTCTATGTTCTTATAAACTGATTGTTTGGGCACTTGATACAACAAACCCCTCAGGCGATATACCAGCATAGAGCTGCTCTGTCCATGATGCCCCGATTTTTTATTTTTACGATCCACCCAGAACATCGCCGCGGGGTGCAGCAGGGGCTGATCTGGGGCTTCAATCAATTCAACAAATTAAATCCAAGCAGAGGTTGTGACTGAACTTTTCAACCATCTGCTTTTATTTGTTTTGCTGGTGTGCATAGCACATCTTATGGAACATTTCAAATTAGCATTCACAGGAACGTTCAGATTAGCCTCCAGGCTTAAATCTGGCTGTCCGCATGTTTTGGATGAGAAGCCCAGTGAGAACAAAACGCATTAGAGTCGGAGACAACATGAAGTTTTCTCAAGCTCGTTGACATTCAGGGCACTTTGTGCTTGCATCAAAGCAGAACTCAGACCAATAAATCTGCTCTCCTCTCTGACCATAAGCTTGTTAACCTTTGAGACTCTGCTTAAAAAACAGCCTGAAATTACAAAGCGAGTCTGGATTGTCTGTTGTATGCAGCCTCGTTCTGTTCTCGGATTTAATTTCCGAGCCTGATTTCTGATCTGCAGCTCTCAGTTTTTAGCAATGAGCAACACTTTGTTGAATTTATGACTAAAACGCCACTGAAATATCTCTCAAAAAAACAGTGTTAAACCGGACTGGTAAACAAGGTCTTACAGAGAGAATGTTTACAAAGACGCACGCATGGGTCGATGCAAAAGTTTGAGCACACGTTTCAATGATTTCTTTAGGATTTTTAAATAGACAAACACAAAGTAGTGCTTAAAAGTGAACAAGAACGTATTTAACATTGCACTTAAAATTATTTAAAGTGTGGTATGTTTTTGAATTCTGCCCACTTAAGTGACTATGTTATTGAACCTCCCTTCACTGCTGCCTATTTAAGATCATTGTGCTGCTGGAAGTTGAAGTTCTGCCCCAGTCTCAAGTCTTCTGCAGCCTCTAATAGATTTTCTTCAAGGACTGGCCTTTATTTAGCTCAGTTCATCTTCCCATTGACTCTGACTTGCTTCTCCACAGTGCGATACTCTCAACACCCTCTTATTCTTCTGTTGTTGTATGTCCAAGAGAATGTGCAATGTTAGAAAGTTTCATGTCGGTCTTGTCTGACAAGATGGCCTTCTCCCAACTTGAACTTCTAAGGACTTCCTCTCAACATTGTTTTCATTCCTGCTCCTGTTTTGGCTAGATTTGTGGTGTGCTCGTGTAACAGTTGCCCTGGTAACAGATTAGCCCACCTGAGCAGTGGATCTCTTCAGCTTCTCCACAGTTGCTATGAGCCTCAGCTGCTCTTTGACTATTGCTGTCATTGCCCCACTTTAAACCTCACAACTTTCTCCTTGACCTGTCTGTTGTGTTCTTTGGTCTTTGCTGACGCTGATGCTGTTATTGAATTAATGTTCTCTAACAGACATGAGGCCTTCACAGAACATTTATACTGGCGTTAAATGCATTAAAGGTGGACGGCATTACAACTTTTGTGACTTTTGAAAGCAATTGGTTACACAAATTTAGACATTTTTATTTATGAAACATTTAAAACAAGCCGTCCGTCCGTCTATCTATTGTCTTCTGTTTTATATGGGGTCAGGTCGCAGGGGCAGCAGCTTAAACAGAGAGACCCAGACTTCCCTCTCTCCAGCTCCTTCCGGGGAATCCCAAGGCATTCCCAGGCCAGCTGAGAGAAATAGTCCCTCCAGCATGTTCTGGGTCTTCCTCTTCCTCCTGAAGTTTGAAGATAAAGTACAAATAACTCTGTAGAAATCAGTGTACTTTGTCAACTAAGATGTTTCTATGGCTGCTTGGTTTTGTTGTCAGTTTTTGTTTCCAGTTAGTGAAAAAATGATTAAAAGCTTTCAAATGACAAATAATAACAGTATACCTAAATGCCCTTCAACACATTGGGCTTTTAAAGCCCACTCCACTTCTGTCACCTTATATGATCTCTCCTTGATTTTTGATGAAGTCCACCTAACATAATATACCACCTTTCACTGCTAATGCAGAACATGATAAAAAAATAATAATCATCCACTCTGTGTAATTTTCATCTGGTGAGTAGTGTCTCCCCACCCCCCACCTCTTTACTCCTGCTGCTAAAAAGGAGCAGCTGGAACAAGAGTGTTGGACAGATGGAACTTTCCACCTCGATTATTTTTCACACTAAAAATAGCCTCTCAAAAAATTAAAAGACCTCTGGGACCCTTTGCAAAGTGCATGCGCACGTGTGCGCACGTCTGAGCGACAGAGACATGGGTTAACTTCAGACGACGAATCCGTCCCCCTGGATGATGGCAGCAGCAGTCGTCCTGGGAGTGTGAATGAATAAAAGATGGGCAGATATTTGGAGGAGGGAGTGAGAGAGAGGAGCGTTTGCCCAGTCCCCTGGTCTCTTAAGCACACATTAAACTAAACCCCAAAGAGTGCACAGAGCTGCGGTGCTGTGTGGCACTTGGCCCGAGCATCTGGGCTGAACATCTGATGTGGACGGTTCACAGAGGTTTGGGGCGCTGGAGGTTTGGGGCTCTGAGGTTTTTCGGGTTGGCTATATCTTTAATCAAAAGGAGGTAAACATGAGCACACACAGGGAGCAGGGTGATGTTGACGCACTGCTGTTATCATTTGGGTCTGATACTGCACTTGGCGCATTTGGGTTGGATGATGAAACTGCAGGCATCATGAAGATGCCTGTGCACTTGTCAAACAAAATTCAAAGAGATTTTTTTGTTGCTTCGAGTCTTGTAAAAACTTTGATTTCTGACGCAAGTTAATTAATTTCAGATAAGAATAAGATAAGAAGTTTTATGAACTAAGTAACTTTCATTTATGATAGGGAGGACATTAAAAGCTTCTCATCAGTGAGAAAAGAATTGGAATTAAACGAAGTGCCGCACAAGATCTGACCACTCTGAGCAGCAAGAGAATTTTCCCTTTCTGTGTTCAGTGTGATAAAGAGATTATTTTCAGAGCTGATAGATAAAAATACACAATAAAAACATCTTGCAGACATGTTTTAGAACTTTATGTTTGGTTTTAGGTCCAGGGGTGCTGCACACCTATATTCTCGAGAATCCGTGATAATATCTGTGTCTGGGACAGATTGTGACAGCTTGTAGATGTTAAACGAGAGGAACTTTCATCTTGATTTTCCTCTTCAGCATGTGTCTGTGCGAGCTCGTGGTGAGCCCTTACTATATACATATTTAAAGTTGATGTCTTCCTCATGTCATGGCACCCTGACGATCCTGCCCTTGAAATGATCCGCCCTGTTCTGCCGGCTGCTAAGGTTTGATGGGAAGCCTTCGCTGTCAGCACTCGCACATCACTTCTGTAACTCGGGGAGATGTTTGCCTCATGCAGACACAATATGAGTTGGATCACTTTTTTGTGTGTATACTTTGAGAGATTAAGATGACTGCTTGTTCTCAGAAACTTTGCTTTTACTTCGAAGGTTAAAAGTTCGGTTTACTAAAAGTTTTTGCGATGATAAAGCAAACAGAAATAAATCCATTTAATCTGTATAATTGCAGTGTTTCCAGTTTGAAGTGTAGGGAAACATACCAATCAGAAAAAATCTTTCTGATTGGTCTTTCCTGAGCCCACAAAATATTAAGATTAAGAGTTAGTAATCCACCTTTGTATCTCTGTAACACTTTACATAGCCCGATTGTAGTTTTACAATGAAACAGAAACACTTTACATTTAAAATAAGGTCTGTCCTGACTGTATTTATCCTCATGGACCTGACTAAAATATTGCTGTATTCATTTTCTTCCAGGCACCAGCTCAAACTCTCACGTCCGTAACAATCCATGTTAATTGACTTATAATTCACAGAAGCCCTCCTACACCGCTCACTTACTTGGGTTGGTGCGCTTGATAGATTGTGGCTCTCAGGGACTGCCACGGGGTCGTTAAGTTGTTCTCTGTTGTTGCTGAGAATAGTCGCTGTGTTCATCACTGTAAGCCTTTATGTGCACAGATCAATGGAGAAGGAAATACATTATTCCCACAGGTGTGTGGGTGGATGTGTGCGTGCGTGCGTGTGTGTGGTGATAGACGGGGTATTTGGACTTATGAACCTCTGGAACATAAATTTCACTTGTCCCAAAAGATCAAGGTTTCCCCGAGCCTATAATGACCTCATCAGTCTAAACCACCAATCACAAAGCTTCATGTCAGACTGTGTTTGAGGTTCGTTAAGCAGTGCTCACTAACACCCTCTTCCATTGGTGATTTTCTTAGTTGATGACTGAATTAGGTGGTGGACATTTTAACTTGAAATCAAAGTTGATAAAAATTTATAAAATGTTATAAAATTTTATAAAAATATTAAACAATCTATAGGTGTTGGCGGTCACTAATCGGTCACTAATTTCTTTTTAACATTCAAATTTTTAAATAACGAGTTCCCAAAAAACAATATGTGGATCATTAGTATTTGCAGGAGTTAGGGGCCACAGCTACCCACAAATAGCTAAAATTTGCAAATACTTGAGACCCTCTCTAAAAAACAACAACTGCATATCTTAATACTTCAAACACCTAATATTAGTTCTTTAGTGGGTTAGTAGGCATTAGTAGGCATTAATATATATTGTATAAAAAATGGAGAAGCAGCATTCAGTTTCTATCCACCTCAAATTTGAAACAGACTTCTGGAAAACTGCAAAATAGCCAAAACACCAAGTTCTTTTAAATCATGGTTAGAGTTGCTTTTGATTAATAATAACGGAACATTTGATCAGTATATTTGATGTATATTTGCTTGATGATTTTGATAATGGCATTTGACAAAATGTAATGCTTGTAATTTGTTTCTTGATTGGTTACTGTGTTGTGTTGTATCAAGTACAGCACTTTGAACTGCCTCGTTGTTGAAAAGTGCTATGGAAATAAACTTGACTTGACTTAAGTTGTATGAGGTGCCAGTAATTGTGGCGTGGCAATTATTTCTTAGCATGGAACTTTAATTACCCTCTGAAATAATGTCGGTAAATGAAAAGCTGAATATTTCAACATTTTTCAATATTGTGTGACTATGTTACAGCACTAAAAACATAATTTGATTAATGTTTTTTTTTTACGTGTCTTTGACAGGGATGCCGAAAAGACTAAAGGATGCTGTCAGTTTAGCCAAGCATGAAAGTGTAACTGACAGTCATCTCAAAGTTTCCAGATTTATAAAACATCTTCCACTGGGTTTTAATCATTAATCTGTTTTAACATGTTGTCTGCTCCCACAAATCCCTCCTCTGGTTCCACAGTGAATGCATACAGAGAGGCTATGGTCTCCTTTTACCCACACATTAGTCTGAAGTTTTGCATGCCACTGCTCATTTTGATGCTTTTATTTCTTTGCTTTATTTTCCTAAAATAAGCAGCGCATTTTCTAGATTTATAAGGATATTTGCTACAAAAGAAGTAGTGCACATTAAAAGCTGATAATATTGTAATCTTATTGTCTGAGCGCACAGATGACTACTTTTTCTCCTGTCTACCCTCATTAGGAGCAGATGAACATGATGAGAGTAGTGTCAGGAAACGCACTGATGCTGATGTGGTCAGAGTATTACCACTCAAATGAAGAGATTTTTAAAGCACTAATGATTATCACTGCGCAAAAGCATCTCCACAGTGCTCCTTGGGGCAAAACAGACAGTCTTTTCTCTGTCTACACTGACAGACGGCTCGTTGGGAGTTGTGTTTGCTCAAGGATGAGATGACGGATGTAGATTCAGCTGTGGGATTCTTTTAGAGAAGAGCTGCCCAACATGAGTGCGTTCTGACTGCATATTGGTATTTTCATCTCCCCTCTCTGAAGTACAATAGCTTCGCACCAGTAATTTGAAATTGACTGTTAATTGATCCTTTCAACGATTAAATGAGCTTACAGAGCTTGATGAACCCAGTAGGTGAACTGGTGTCATTCTGAGAGACAAACCGATCAGATGACCATTGATTTGAGCTTCGTGTCTGACAAAGACAGATATACATTTTCCAAGAATAGACAGGAGACAATTTCATTTGGATGTATGTAATTTTGTAAATTGTATACTTTTAAATTGATGGGTTGTTTGTGCTTGTCTGTAATGACTGCTAGATGCTGAGCCGACACAAGAAATCATGCTTTTCTGCCTTTAGACGCCTCTAAGGAGCCGAACTCTCAGACATAAGGCTGCCTCAAACATAACAGAGAACTTCTAAGCTTTGGGAAGCTTCTTACTGCAGCATGAACATTTTTTGTTTGATGAAACGTCATTTTTCATGTTTTTACCCCTCTTACCGTCACCCCGAAGCAACATGCTTGTTAGAAATCCTTTGCTGTGTGGCCTCGGTGCAGACGAACCAAACTCAAAACCATTTACGTCTGTTGCCCTGACTCTCAGAGACATTGAGCTGCTCTGGCTCAGTCAAAATGCTGAATACTGCAAAGAAAAAGGAGAACAGAGGGGAACAAAGTGAAAAAGGGACAGATTCTCCTGCATTAAATATGCTCAGGGCTTTTCGCTGCCATTGGTAATTCATAAAGTGGCTGCTGGGGTAAAACGTAGCTGTTTCATACAGTCATTTTCTCTTGTGCAGTGCTCCTGCTCTGTTTACTGCCTTAACTGTACCCAAAGTCATTGGGAAATCACTTGCTTTGGTAGCAGGCTGCTAAAAGCATCATTTTAGTTTTGTTTGGTTCAGTAATTACTGGGACTGAGGAACATGACATGGAAAATAGACAAAGTCTGAATATTAGTACTATTAATCAAAAAAGCGAGGATTAAAGCTTGCTCAAAAAGTTGATGGGACATTTACTTTGTTTAAAACAAAGCTAAATCACAGTCTACACACTGATTTCTTACTGAACTGTTCACGTCTCCCAGAGGAAATTAGTCAATGTCTTTATTTATATAGTGCTTTTATCCAAAGTGCATTATAGTGAGCCTCTGAGGTATTTTGGGGTCCTCACAGAGGACATTTTGGACAGAAGGTACTTTGGATCGAATCATTGAGCCTTTTGTGTAGCGGAGTCGCTTCACCTGCTGTGACCCAGCCACCCCACAGTGGAGGCAGTCTCCTTGCAACCATTCAAGTTCAGCTAGAGAGTACAAATTTCATCCTCCTATCCTGCTGTGGACAGTGAACGATGAAGGATTGCATTTTCTTGCAGAAATGATAAAATGCTAATTGGATTAATTACTAAAAATTCAGAACAGAGAACAGAACATGAACAGAGAACTGACAAGTTCTCTGTTCATGTTACATTTATGCACACTCCTAGATTCAGGAGAGTTAGTCTTCTTATGATGCTAACTCTTATGTACAGGTATAATGCATATGTATTTTCTCATTACAACATAACTAGTACAACTAAAGAGTTAATAGATTTAGCCCTTTAGACATTCTGGGCATTTTTTATTGTCCAGAATTTTGGACAATAAATTCTTGGTCACTATCACACTCATGTAAATCAGGGCTGTGGCATGTTTGTAAGGACCTTAAATGCAACATGAGTGAAAGGTGAGCAGTGAGTGTAAAACACTTTGACTCTGAAAATTTGTGTTAACAACCTGAGTTGCTCCCGGCAAGAAAAGGTTGCACTGTAGTTTCATTTTATGTTTGTCCTTTGTCTTGTGTGCTTGACTCTCTCATTATTTCTCATTTTTCTCCAAGTTGACAATCTTTCAAAACTACAAGTCCAACTCCTCATTCTGTCTTCATCACAACCTCTATGTGTCTCTTTCTTTCCTGTCTCCCATGTGACTATGAATTCAATTCAGTTCTTTTGCTTCACATAACCTTTTTCCCCCACATTTTCCATTGTTTTTCTTTCTTTCCATCCTCAATTTCCCTCTATTCCTCGCTTACACATAAGAGTGTGTCACTCCATCCTCCCACACGATTGGACAGTCACACAAAGGGTTTCCAGGGATTGAGGGTGAGACCGAGCAGTGGTCCTGGGTTGTCCTGTCTGTGCAGACAGTGAATGAGCTTGTCAGATATGATGTGCACGAGCAAACAGGAGGAGTCAAGTGCATCACTGTAGGCGCGCAGCAAAGGCGAGGGAGATCCCATCTGCGCTGTCTTACAGCAGACTTCAACGTGCTTTTGTCTCTGCTGG
The DNA here is from genome assembly GCF_003331165.1 of Xiphophorus hellerii. NCBI lineage: Eukaryota > Metazoa > Chordata > Actinopteri > Cyprinodontiformes > Poeciliidae > Xiphophorus > Xiphophorus hellerii. Next base: position 13,856,995 of record NC_045689.1, on the reverse strand, counting down.
GTCCAAAGGACTAGAATGAGGGGGGCACCAGGTGGGACTCTGACAAAGTGGTCGAACACACGTCTGCCGCTGTGCGCAGACTCTTTCAGATACTTCTCATCACATTTACAGACCGACGCTGGGTAGAGCATTCACATATAAAAACATAAGTGCATACTCTGCTAGTTGCACAGGAACATGGCTTCGCTGATGGACACAAGGAGATAACTGAGGCCTAAAACAGTTTCATACAGAATGAATCAGTCTCTATGTTTTAATCTTTTTGTTTTTTTTCTCATCACACTGCAACACTGCCTTGCTGGAAAGCCGGGGCTAAATAAACTTGTGCTCAAGCAGCTATTGTATATTCTGTGTAAGCATACATTTAGACCCTTGTTTCATGTTTATTTGGTCATACAACGAAAGGAAAACAAATTGACTTGAATGTATTTGTTGCTTCCGATGAATGTGTCATGCTGACACTGTTGAATGTTTATCGTTCCCAAGTGAGATTGTCTTTAATGGCCAAATCCGATCAAATATGTATGCTTTATAATTAATTCCTATTTTATGATGATGAATTACTTTGTACACTTATTGCCACCATATTGTACTTATTAAATCAAAACCACAGAGGTACAATTAAGGAACCGTTGTTGAAAGTGAAGGAAGCAAAGCAGATTAATATAGAAAGTCGTTTTATATTTTAATAAAGCTGGAGCTAAGAATACAGCAAAGTCTACAAAACAAAATACAAAGCAGTGGCTGGAAACTTGGGCTTGCAAAATGTTATCCAGAATGCAGGGCAGAAGAGACTGATAAGTAAGGAAGCAAATATGTAACGCAATTAAAATATGAGAAATGTGGGTATGATGCAAACAAAATGACAAAAAAAGACCAAAGTTTAAACAACATGGCCGTAAGGTCCACAGACCGTGACAGGATGTAGCTACCGATGTCTGTACCATTACCAGAGATGGCTGCTGATCCAGTATCCAGAAATGACTTTACTGGCAATCTGTCCAAAAATCTGATTTAAGATCCAAATCTAATTCATCTGCTGTCTGAATAAATCCTCAGACTGAGCAAAACCTTGTTAACTAGCCAACTGATTACTTAGATGAACAGGGAAATGTCTGACACTTTTAGAATAGAATAGAATAGAATAGAATTCAACTTTATTGTCATTGCACTGTCACAAATACAAGCAACGAGATGTACAGTAGTTTGCATCTATCCAGAAGTGCTCTACGAGATATAAATATTTATTCACAGATGTACAAGACTATGTATGCATGGACTATAAGGGGTTATAGCAAAGAGATATAGATATTGTGTATAAATATAAATATGGGAGCTATATGCACAGATTATACAGATTATACAGAATATACAGAATATACAAGAATGTTAGGGAATGATATATGTATATCTGTATTATATATGTATAATTTATGGGTTTTAAAAATGATTTTAATGATATTCGGAGGATGCCACCATTTTTTTTTCTTGCAACCAGACAGCAGAGACTCTATAGGCACCCTTCTGTCAAAATTTAATCGGGGTTTGATGGATGAGTGATTTATGACCCTAATCATTAATTGCTATTAATATCCACCCCCCCCCCCCCCCCCCCCACCCTTTCCCACCCATCCCCCACACACACCTGTTACGCCAACTGTTATTCCCACTATGTGTTTTAAAAATAGTACAAGTATGAAAAAACATTATGAGTTTTAAGAATAATACAATGAAAGTATGAAAAACAATAAGTGTTAGATAATTGAGAATAATATAATAATATAGTATATTTAAATAGAACGTTGTAGTTACCTCCGGTTTTTCTCACTAAGCCATTTGGTGTTTGTGCGTGTGTGTCCGGCTCTCTCGTGCTGACTATGAGTTTGTGACATAATACCGTACAGGCCTCACCTGTCATTTGTGTGCGGGCTAAAAAAAAAAACCCTAGGTAGGCGATTCTCTTGACCTGAGGGTCAACACAGATGGCCTGTAAGGAAACTCTATGTCTCCGGAAAACAGATTTTCAAACCGTCATCGATTATCAGCTCGGGATCTGCGCGGGAAAGGGCTCCTGCCAGCTGTCCGTGTCTTTCAGGGTGATTCTCATCAATTATTAGGTATTAGACAATCTTCCTGAATGCTGTGTATCAGGAACGGCTACAGAAAACCTAGAGTTTTAACTGTTTTACCGCTTTATTTTATGGTAGCACGATTAGTCAGTGCTGACTATGAGTTTGTGATTTCCTTCATCACTTAAATTTTAAACTCTTATAGATTTTTTTTCTGTAACACTTGCTAGTGTGAAACGTTTCAGTAAATGTTCCTCATTTGTACACGTACTTCTGAAGAACATGTGACAGACAGTAAACAGGCCTACGTGAGGCTGCTCAAATTTAACTTTTATCTTTCCGCAGTTAAAGAATTTGTCCAGACTTTTCCAGAATTTGATCCGGTATCATTGTGAGTGATTTTGTTCAGTTTTTTTTCTTGCTGTTGAATCAACGCTGATCTTCCCACTACTTCATGTTTTCTCCAAAATAGTAAATCTTGGTTTAAATACATTTGAAACTCATAGATTTTTTTTCTGTAACACTTGCTAGAGTAATACATTTCACGAAATGTTCCTCATTTGTACTCGTACTTCTTAAGAATATCTCACAGGGACTAAACAGGCCACGGTGAGGTTGCTCATATGTATCTTTCAGCTTTCCCTCCAACCATTATCTTACACACTTTAGTGTGTTCACTAGCAAAATATAGTACACCTCTAATTTTTTTAATTTTTCATTATTAAAACTTTGAAATGATCAATGTGAACCATCAGTCTGTATTAAAATAGTTAATATAATTCATATTATTTATTTAGATTTGATGTTTTAATGTGTGCCCTTGGATTTATATTGATTTATTCAATATAATATATTGATTTATTTATCAAACTGAATAGCCATTCCGTTTTTTATATAGTATTTTTTTTTCTTTTGGTGTTTGTTGCACAAATTCAAATATAGGCTGGCTATCAACCAACAATTCAATCAGTGAATTTGTGTTTTTTTTCTTAAATACTCCCTCTCACGGAGACTTACTTACATCTTCTGACAACTAGCCCCACTTATAATAACATTGACTAAGTTTGCTATTGGTACACTTTACCTAAAAATTTAAATTAAACATACTCACTACACAACCATGCTCCAAGAGTTGCTCACAAAATGGTGAATTGTTTTGTTACCTTAAAAATGATCTGCAGCTTTTGTTCCTTGATGATGTTCACTAACAGACAGTTCAACACCTCTTGTAATTGATAAGCTTATAAATGATCAATGCGAAGCATCAGTATGCGCTAAAGAAGATCATATCAGTCAGATTAAGTAAAATATCATTAAACTCAAAGCAATCAAAATTCTATTTCTCTGAAAGGTCTTTTTTTTCAGGGAGTTTAGACTGTATGAAAGGAATCAGTGAAATATACTATGAAATATTTTATCTGCTGCATCCCCATAATAAAACTTCAATTGTGAATTGAATGATTACATTGCATCTAGATACAAAAGAATCAACCGTTAATTAGTAATCATACTGACTAGCAAGATCTGATCAAACAAGAAACTTGACAACCTCAAGGGATTTCTCACATTGGAGAATAAACCGTCTGACTTTCTTTAGCCACTAAATTTAACCTTACCAAAGTTTTGCCTTGGAGCAAACAGGTACTGAGTTTGAAGCGGATCAGACGCCTTCAGCCATCTGCTAAAGCTAGACTCCGGCCTTCCTCACTGTAAAATAAAACATTAGACTTAAAAAAAAGTTCAAGCGAACATCACTTAATTATCATCGACTTGTTGTTTGTACTCATCTTAAACAAGTGGCAGGAACATTTGGATATATAAAAAAAAAGCTTTATAAGTTAATCTATTTAAGTTGAGTCCGTGCAACAAGTAAAATAAAAAGTGAACTATTTGAAAGTAGTGAGGATTTAGGGTGGTAAAAGTTGAACATTTTAACATGCCCAGACACTACACCATTTCTGCTCAAGCAAACCAAAAGGTTTTGAACAGAACAACCATGTCAAATAATGAGACCGTGAATCTTTAATCTATGTAGCAAATATATTGCTGCTGCTGCTGTAAGCAGAAAATAAAAGAAGTTTTACGGAGAATAATATTTCGGATGAGTTTAAGAATATTGTTTGCCAAAATCACACGGTGTAACTACACTTGTCTTTTATATGTTGCAGTAATTGAATCTTTTTGAGGCAATTGGTTGCATAAATTAAAGTAAATACAACCTATTTTCCTGCTCCACATACTTAGCTAACAATGTGCCAGTTAGCTTCCCAGTCTGAACTTCTGGGCAATGTCTTGATTCAGTCAAATTTTCTATCTTGTATCTCCTGAACTCCGATATTCTACTACATCTGTGATTGTTTTGCTTGCTGGTCTTCATCGTGCTCTGAATGCAGTATCGGGTTTCTCTTACTTTAACCCGCCCAACTTGCACCTGATTGGCATGTTAGCCTTTTGATTCCCTCTCAGTGAGGCGGTGCTTCACAAAGCAAACTGTTTGTCAAACTGTTGATCTGCCTCATGGCTGTTTTAGAAGATATGGTGACTGAGTTTTAGACAGTACTAGCCAGCTCATGCAGCTTGTTTTTACTAGATGTCAGTCCTAAAAGTACATATCTTTAAAATATGAATAAATACGTACAATTCCATAATTATTCGATCCAACGGTTGTAGAAGTTTTGTAATAATGCAATTCAGGTATTTTACATTTTCTGGACTAAAGGAAGATTTCAGTTCAACACCTGTGGTTTCTTAATGTAAGAGTTTCTGCTACTGGACAAGAAACAGGGTTAAAAGAGGATTTAGAAAGCAAAATACAAAGATGATAGTTGTTTTTACCGAGAGCAAGGCTGTGACTAGTTATCAGGACAGCATGAAAACTGTTCAATTTCTTAATCTTTAGGAAATATTTTTGGACATAGCCATCCGCAGGAGCAAGATGAAGCAAGAACATCACAACATCGGATGTATTTTTTCATCCTTCTATCCGTGATTTAAAACTATTTTTATTTTTGTGTCATCTTAAAGATGGAAAGAGTCAATTATCTTTTCACCCATGGAAAAGTGTCATGTGTTTATTATGAGTAGGATTAACCAAGCTGAAGGAAAATAAAGAAAAAGGATAAATAAATATTCATTGATACAGAACCGAATCAGCAAATATGAACTTATGAAACTATTGAAACCTTCAAGAATTTTATGTTGTGTAAGATATTTAAGAAAATAATAATGAATCTGCGTTCATAAATTTCTTTATTTGGTCGTTATCTGTAAAATACGTTTACCTTTTGTTTTGTTGAACACCAGACATCTCATCTCTTTCCCACAGTTTTTCACTTAGTTCCACTACTGCTGTGGATTTTATAGTCAATGTTTAAAGCCAGCGCAGAGTCTGAAGCGATGGAGGAAATTTACGTCAATATGGAACCTGTTGGACAAACTGCATCTAATCACACAGGTAAGAACAAAGTTACAGAGAAATTTAGTATGTATTGAATTCAATTTAGCTAAGGTTGAGGTTTTTGTTAAGGTTGGAGCAGCTCCAAAGAGAGGCTCTGCCTCCGTGCGGCTGTCTGTTTGGGAATCCTGAATGTTTTACTTTTGGCTGAACTCATTGCCCTCAGTGTACACAGTGAGTCTTGTTCTAGTTATCTTAAAGATGTAAAAAGAGTAGATTTTACGTTTCTGTTATATAAAAAATGTCATTGTTCCCCTTCTAAAATCAAACTGACCAAATAGCAAGGGTTTAAAAAAGAATAAAGCTTGGTGACTCAAAAGTTTTGCAGAGAGGTGAAACATTACACTAAGTTACATGAGTTTGATTCATTTTCAGCAATGGTTGCATTTGCAGCCATTTAGGTTAGCGTGTCTTTAATATCTTCTCTTTTTCAAACTATTTACCCAACGATTCATTGTTCAGTGTTACCTCAGTTTAAATTCTACAGGCATAACCAAAATCATGAAACTATTTTGTAAGTCTTAAGTGAAAATACGGTGTTGCCACTTCTTTTTTTGCAAACATGATTGTTAATTTTATTTTTTTTTCAGCTCATGACATGACAGCAGATTTTTCTGACATCAGCAACATTCTGACCGAGCAGAACAGCAACAGCGAGTTTCCCTCCATGAATGCTAACTTCACTGAAACGGCTCCACGAGCTGAAGACACTTTAAGGTTTGTCAAAACTTTAAAAAATTTGGATCTCGTTAAAAATTGAATTCTACTCTGAATTGTAGAGTATAACTAATAACTTTCCTTTTTGGTCTAAATGAATATAATGTAAATGAACAACTTTTATTTTAATTTATTAAGTGCTCTATCATTTGCGTGTGCTGAAAAACAATGTAAAACAAACTAAACTTTGTTTGTTTTCTCCTTAAAGGGAAATTGTGTCCTACAGAACGGACAAACATCAGTTGTTCCTGTTCATCCAGGGGCTGCGGAAGAAGAGAAGAGCAGATCCACTAGTGATGGATGATTAGGATCTGTGTTCACTGTGATATTATTCACCAACAATAATGTAGCTTACGGTGTTACGTAAAACCCTAAAGATAAAATGTTCACTTCCAACTGTTGTGACCTGCATCTAATAACACAACAATTTTATCGCTTGTACTCTGTGTTTTTCTTTCTTGTTAAAACTCTGACATGATAAACAAATGTTTTTTTTTGTTTGTTTGTTGTTTTTTTTTTTTTGTATTTTTGCGGAGAATCGGTTGATGCGTTCTGATTGTGTATTAATGTGACTTTTACTACGAAACTTTATGGAGTTCCAGTTGTGTCCGGTAATAGCGGATTAAGTACTATCTTGGTAAAATTATATTTCCAATTATTTACTATCATTTGTAATAAAGTGATGCCAACACCACGGATTCAACAGTGAGGAGTTTGTTCAAGTCATCTTAAAGATGGAAAGAGTCAATGTTGTGCTGATTCTGAGTAACTGAATGATTAACTGAATGACTTTTCATTCATTTCAGAGTTCAATCAGCGAGGTTATTCATTTTGTGGTGGTCCTAGTCTAAGAAAGAAAGAAACAAGAAAGAAAGCAGCAAATGTACATGTTGGTTCCACCGGCTTCCCCTGAAAATATGGATAAATTCAGTCATTGTAGGGTTAAAGTAATTTGAAGAGGGAGAAGCGTATAAACAAGTCAAGTCAATGACGAGTCAATGACATGATGCATTCTGCATTTTTAACTCGGTTAACTTTTTGTTTTTTTTACTGACTTTAATACATTTAAATTGCTACGTTGTTTGATAAGTAGAATGGAAATGACTTTTTTTGTAAATGGTCTTGTAAATTAGCGTTTTAAAAATCAACTGAATTGAATTAAGAAATTTGACCATCGGATTGGACTGAAGAGAAATGATGAGCAATGTTTTATGGGTGGATGAAAGCAAAGATTGGTATTTTTGTAACATCAAAAGTTCATTTTTGAGGCAAAACTAAGAAATTTATAAAAATTTCAAATTGCATTTTCCTACATACCGTTGCCTGGTGTTTTAGCAGGTAAAGGTTGTCAAAAACCATGATCTTAAATTTTATTTACAAAGATATAAGTCCTAATATTCTGTACCACATCATTCACAGGTTACAAATACTAAAAAAGTCAAGCATCAGAATCACTAAAAACTCATGACAAAAAAAAAACTTGTGATAACAACCTTGCTCCTGAATTTGGGTCAGGAAAATAAAGCTAGAGAAGCAAACTCTTTCACAATTTAGATTTACAGATTCACAGGAAAAGCTACGTTTTCAACAACTATATAGATTTAGAATAACGGAGAACAAATTTTAGGCATAACTATTGTATTTTACCTGCCTCAGGGGTTTTGTTGGATCATTTTGTGTAGCATGATTTAGTAGTAGCATCATGTAGTACGATAGTGACAGTGCAACATCAGTGTTTACAATAAGTTTCGTATCTTTAATGGCAGGAAACATCATTTTTTACATCAGTGGGATGTTAAAAGTCTTGTATGTAAACATCTTATGGGGAAGTTTTTATTGTTTATTTATTGTTTCCTTAAAACTGTTTAAAGAGTGTTGATTTCATCCAAAATTTTAAGAGATTATAAAGGATTTAAAGTTAAAAACAAAACTCAAATGAAAATGTACTACATGGCATGCATTTGAAGCTTTGACCCAACACAGGGCAGGCTGTACACTGTGATGGAGATATTTGTCTCTTTAAAGATCTGTTCCAGGAACTTTGGCACCTTTGACCACTGCAGCTGGTCCAGGCCACAGCCAATTCTGAGGGAGGAGATACGAGACAAGCAAATTGATTAATTATTCCCAATAAAGAAGAAGATTTAAGGGTATTTATTATAGTCATTTATCCACAATAGTTCCTACAAACCGAGGTATTGATATCCTATTGACACCATTTTCTAAGCAGTGAGATTTCATGTCTTCCAGACTCTGTCTTAGGTTGACATACGTGGGTTTCTGGCTGGCTTTTTTCTTTGTGATCTGAGACACATAATAGGAAAGATACAGTTACCAGATTGAATAATGAAACAACTTTTGGTCCTATGCAGTATAATTGATTGTGGTATATTTGCCAGATAGTAGATGAAACGTTGATCATGTGTCAGGACAGCACACTGCCCCGGCAGCTTCTCTATTAGGACATACAAAAAAATACAAAACAGGATATGATTTAGCACTTGCTGCTGAAATCATACATTTGAATGAACTGCAAAAACATAAAACATTTTTTTCAAAAACAAAGACTTTAGTAACTAGTCTGACTCACTCTGCTCCTTTAACTCTGAGACTCGACCAAACTTCTTCTTGAACATCGCCGCTATGCCTGCTCCCATGCGACAGTCTTCACTGATGCAGTGGGCCAAGGATTCATCGTGTGGACAGGAGAACAAATCTCCGGTGACATACTTTAATATCCAGTTGGTTGATTGATAGAGTTTCTCAGTTTTGCACATGTTCATAATTTCTTCAAACGCGACTTGGAGAAAACTATAACCACAAAGTACCAAGTTGGTAACGGCGCTTACTACAGCCTTGCTTATCCCCTCACCATCTATCCCCACACTAGGCTGTGTCTCATTGTTCCTGAAAGCACCACCCACTTTGCAGAATTTTTTTTCCAAATTTGTCCGGGGGTTGTTAGTCCCAGTAAACTATAATAAGCTGGATTTTCTGTTTGCCTCAAAAATGAACTTTTGATGTTACAAAAATACCAATCTTTGCTTTCATCCACCCATAAAACATTGCTCATCATTTCTCTTCAGTCCAATCCGATGGTCAAATTTCTTAATTCAATTCAGTTGATTTTTAAAACGCTAATTTACAAGACCATTTACAAAAAAAGTCATTTCCATTCTACTTATCAAACAACGTAGCAATTTAAATGTATTAAAGTCAGTAAAAAAAACAAAAAGTTAACCGAGTTAAAAATGCAGAATGCATCATGTCATTGACTCGTCATTGACTTGACTTGTTTATACGCTTCTCCCTCTTCAAATTACTTTAACCCTACAATGACTGAATTTATCCATATTTTCAGGGGAAGCCGGTGGAACCAACATGTACATTTGCTGCTTTCTTTCTTGTTTCTTTCTTTCTTAGACTAGGACCACCACAAAATGAATAACCTCGCTGATTGAACTCTGAAATGAATGAAAAGTCATTCAGTTAATCATTCAGTTACTCAGAATCAGCACAACATTGACTCTTTCCATCTTTAAGATGACTTGAACAAACTCCTCACTGTTGAATCCGTGGTGTTGGCATCACTTTATTACAAATGATAGTAAATAATTGGAAATATAATTTTACCAAGATAGTACTTAATCCGCTATTACCGGACACAACTGGAACTCCATAAAGTTTCGTAGTAAAAGTCACATTAATACACAATCAGAACGCATCAACCGATTCTCCGCAAAAATACAAAAAAAAAAAAACAACAAACAAACAAAAAAAAACATTTGTTTATCATGTCAGAGTTTTAACAAGAAAGAAAAACACAGAGTACAAGCGATAAAATTGTTGTGTTATTAGATGCAGGTCACAACAGTTGGAAGTGAACATTTTATCTTTAGGGTTTTATGTAACAACGTAAGCTACATTATTGTTGGTGAATAATATCACAGTGAACACAGATCCTAATCATCCATCACTAGTGGATCTGCTCTTCTCTTCTTCCGCAGCCCCTGGATGAACAGGAACAACTGATGTTTGTCCGTTCTGTAGGACACAATTTCCCTTTAAGGAGAAAACAAACAAAGTTTAGTTTGTTTTACATTGTTTTTCAGCACACGCAAATGATAGAGCACTTAATAAATTAAAATAAAAGTTGTTCATTTACATTATATTCATTTAGACCAAAAAGGAAAGTTATTAGTTATACTCTACAATTCAGAGTAGAATTCAATTTTTAACGAGATCCAAATTTTTTAAAGTTTTGACAAACCTTAAAGTGTCTTCAGCTCGTGGAGCCGTTTCAGTGAAGTTAGCATTCATGGAGGGAAACTCGCTGTTGCTGTTCTGCTCGGTCAGAATGTTGCTGATGTCAGAAAAATCTGCTGTCATGTCATGAGCTGAAAAAAAAATAAAATTAACAATCATGTTTGCAAAAAAAGAAGTGGCAACACCGTATTTTCACTTAAGACTTACAAAATAGTTTCATGATTTTGGTTATGCCTGTAGAATTTAAACTGAGGTAACACTGAACAATGAATCGTTGGGTAAATAGTTTGAAAAAGAGAAGATATTAAAGACACGCTAACCTAAATGGCTGCAAATGCAACCATTGCTGAAAATGAATCAAACTCATGTAACTTAGTGTAATGTTTCACCTCTCTGCAAAACTTTTGAGTCACCAAGCTTTATTCTTTTTTAAACCCTTGCTATTTGGTCAGTTTGATTTTAGAAGGGGAACAATGACATTTTTTATATAACAGAAACGTAAAATCTACTCTTTTTACATCTTTAAGATAACTAGAACAAGACTCACTGTGTACACTGAGGGCAATGAGTTCAGCCAAAAGTAAAACATTCAGGATTCCCAAACAGACAGCCGCACGGAGGCAGAGCCTCTCTTTGGAGCTGCTCCAACCTTAACAAAAACCTCAACCTTAGCTAAATTGAATTCAATACATACTAAATTTCTCTGTAACTTTGTTCTTACCTGTGTGATTAGATGCAGTTTGTCCAACAGGTTCCATATTGACGTAAATTTCCTCCATCGCTTCAGACTCTGCGCTGGCTTTAAACATTGACTATAAAATCCACAGCAGTAGTGGAACTAAGTGAAAAACTGTGGGAAAGAGATGAGATGTCTGGTGTTCAACAAAACAAAAGGTAAACGTATTTTACAGATAACGACCAAATAAAGAAATTTATGAACGCAGATTCATTATTATTTTCTTAAATATCTTACACAACATAAAATTCTTGAAGGTTTCAATAGTTTCATAAGTTCATATTTGCTGATTCGGTTCTGTATCAATGAATATTTATTTATCCTTTTTCTTTATTTTCCTTCAGCTTGGTTAATCCTACTCATAATAAACACATGACACTTTTCCATGGGTGAAAAGATAATTGACTCTTTCCATCTTTAAGATGACACAAAAATAAAAATAGTTTTAAATCACGGATAGAAGGATGAAAAAATACATCCGATGTTGTGATGTTCTTGCTTCATCTTGCTCCTGCGGATGGCTATGTCCAAAAATATTTCCTAAAGATTAAGAAATTGAACAGTTTTCATGCTGTCCTGATAACTAGTCACAGCCTTGCTCTCGGTAAAAACAACTATCATCTTTGTATTTTGCTTTCTAAATCCTCTTTTAACCCTGTTTCTTGTCCAGTAGCAGAAACTCTTACATTAAGAAACCACAGGTGTTGAACTGAAATCTTCCTTTAGTCCAGAAAATGTAAAATACCTGAATTGCATTATTACAAAACTTCTACAACCGTTGGATCGAATAATTATGGAATTGTACGTATTTATTCATATTTTAAAGATATGTACTTTTAGGACTGGCATCTAGTAAAAACAAGCTGCATGAGCTGGCTAGTACTGTCTAAAACTCAGTCACCATATCTTCTAAAACAGCCATGAGGCAGATCAACAGTTTGACAAACAGTTTGCTTTGTGAAGCACCGCCTCACTGAGAGGGAATCAAAAGGCTAACATGCCAATCAGGTGCAAGTTGGGCGGGTTAAAGTAAGAGAAACCCGATACTGCATTCAGAGCACGATGAAGACCAGCAAGCAAAACAATCACAGATGTAGTAGAATATCGGAGTTCAGGAGATACAAGATAGAAAATTTGACTGAATCAAGACATTGCCCAGAAGTTCAGACTGGGAAGCTAACTGGCACATTGTTAGCTAAGTATGTGGAGCAGGAAAATAGGTTGTATTTACTTTAATTTATGCAACCAATTGCCTCAAAAAGATTCAATTACTGCAACATATAAAAGACAAGTGTAGTTACACCGTGTGATTTTGGCAAACAATATTCTTAAACTCATCCGAAATATTATTCTCCGTAAAACTTCTTTTATTTTCTGCTTACAGCAGCAGCAGCAATATATTTGCTACATAGATTAAAGATTCACGGTCTCATTATTTGACATGGTTGTTCTGTTCAAAACCTTTTGGTTTGCTTGAGCAGAAATGGTGTAGTGTCTGGGCATGTTAAAATGTTCAACTTTTACCACCCTAAATCCTCACTACTTTCAAATAGTTCACTTTTTATTTTACTTGTTGCACGGACTCAACTTAAATAGATTAACTTATAAAGCTTTTTTTTTATATATCCAAATGTTCCTGCCACTTGTTTAAGATGAGTACAAACAACAAGTCGATGATAATTAAGTGATGTTCGCTTGAACTTTTTTTTAAGTCTAATGTTTTATTTTACAGTGAGGAAGGCCGGAGTCTAGCTTTAGCAGATGGCTGAAGGCGTCTGATCCGCTTCAAACTCAGTACCTGTTTGCTCCAAGGCAAAACTTTGGTAAGGTTAAATTTAGTGGCTAAAGAAAGTCAGACGGTTTATTCTCCAATGTGAGAAATCCCTTGAGGTTGTCAAGTTTCTTGTTTGATCAGATCTTGCTAGTCAGTATGATTACTAATTAACGGTTGATTCTTTTGTATCTAGATGCAATGTAATCATTCAATTCACAATTGAAGTTTTATTATGGGGATGCAGCAGATAAAATATTTCATAGTATATTTCACTGATTCCTTTCATACAGTCTAAACTCCCTGAAAAAAAAGACCTTTCAGAGAAATAGAATTTTGATTGCTTTGAGTTTAATGATATTTTACTTAATCTGACTGATATGATCTTCTTTAGCGCATACTGATGCTTCGCATTGATCATTTATAAGCTTATCAATTACAAGAGGTGTTGAACTGTCTGTTAGTGAACATCATCAAGGAACAAAAGCTGCAGATCATTTTTAAGGTAACAAAACAATTCACCATTTTGTGAGCAACTCTTGGAGCATGGTTGTGTAGTGAGTATGTTTAATTTAAATTTTTAGGTAAAGTGTACCAATAGCAAACTTAGTCAATGTTATTATAAGTGGGGCTAGTTGTCAGAAGATGTAAGTAAGTCTCCGTGAGAGGGAGTATTTAAGAAAAAAAACACAAATTCACTGATTGAATTGTTGGTTGATAGCCAGCCTATATTTGAATTTGTGCAACAAACACCAAAAGAAAAAAAAATACTATATAAAAAACGGAATGGCTATTCAGTTTGATAAATAAATCAATATATTATATTGAATAAATCAATATAAATCCAAGGGCACACATTAAAACATCAAATCTAAATAAATAATATGAATTATATTAACTATTTTAATACAGACTGATGGTTCACATTGATCATTTCAAAGTTTTAATAATGAAAAATTAAAAAAATTAGAGGTGTACTATATTTTGCTAGTGAACACACTAAAGTGTGTAAGATAATGGTTGGAGGGAAAGCTGAAAGATACATATGAGCAACCTCACCGTGGCCTGTTTAGTCCCTGTGAGATATTCTTAAGAAGTACGAGTACAAATGAGGAACATTTCGTGAAATGTATTACTCTAGCAAGTGTTACAGAAAAAAAATCTATGAGTTTCAAATGTATTTAAACCAAGATTTACTATTTTGGAGAAAACATGAAGTAGTGGGAAGATCAGCGTTGATTCAACAGCAAGAAAAAAAACTGAACAAAATCACTCACAATGATACCGGATCAAATTCTGGAAAAGTCTGGACAAATTCTTTAACTGCGGAAAGATAAAAGTTAAATTTGAGCAGCCTCACGTAGGCCTGTTTACTGTCTGTCACATGTTCTTCAGAAGTACGTGTACAAATGAGGAACATTTACTGAAACGTTTCACACTAGCAAGTGTTACAGAAAAAAAATCTATAAGAGTTTAAAATTTAAGTGATGAAGGAAATCACAAACTCATAGTCAGCACTGACTAATCGTGCTACCATAAAATAAAGCGGTAAAACAGTTAAAACTCTAGGTTTTCTGTAGCCGTTCCTGATACACAGCATTCAGGAAGATTGTCTAATACCTAATAATTGATGAGAATCACCCTGAAAGACACGGACAGCTGGCAGGAGCCCTTTCCCGCGCAGATCCCGAGCTGATAATCGATGACGGTTTGAAAATCTGTTTTCCGGAGACATAGAGTTTCCTTACAGGCCATCTGTGTTGACCCTCAGGTCAAGAGAATCGCCTACCTAGGGTTTTTTTTTTTAGCCCGCACACAAATGACAGGTGAGGCCTGTACGGTATTATGTCACAAACTCATAGTCAGCACGAGAGAGCCGGACACACACGCACAAACACCAAATGGCTTAGTGAGAAAAACCGGAGGTAACTACAACGTTCTATTTAAATATACTATATTATTATATTATTCTCAATTATCTAACACTTATTGTTTTTCATACTTTCATTGTATTATTCTTAAAACTCATAATGTTTTTTCATACTTGTACTATTTTTAAAACACATAGTGGGAATAACAGTTGGCGTAACAGGTGTGTGTGGGGGATGGGTGGGAAAGGGTGGGGGGGGGGGGGGGGGGGTGGATATTAATAGCAATTAATGATTAGGGTCATAAATCACTCATCCATCAAACCCCGATTAAATTTTGACAGAAGGGTGCCTATAGAGTCTCTCTGACAGCATTATGAGCTGGAATGTATTGAGATGTTTGTGGGCCCATTTTCTTTGCTTCAACAGCTCCCAAAAATATGTACTTTGTGTACAATTTCTTTTTCGATGGGTTCTTAAAATTGTTTTCAGTGGTCTCTTCTAAACCAGGTCAGTTTTTATTTTTGGGATTCTAGTGCTGCTGCATCACGGTGCTTTATGCAGTTATTCTCATGTTTCTCTTTGCCTTTACCTCAGCAAATTTAGTTGGGGAAAACAAGGTTTGCTATAGTATTCTTACAAGAAATGAGCAGTTTTTTTTTCTTTTGTGACCGTGTTCTGTCACCTATGTTTGAACAAAATAAGGGGCATGGATATCGAGTGCACCATATGTTTCTGTGCCCCCTCCAACCTTTAATCCATGCCTCTGCTAGATTATCTGGTTGCCCTCCCTGGCAGCATGGAGGGGGCTGGGGAAACTTGGTCCAGTATGCTGCACTTTGCCAGTATGAGTACTGTAGTCCTAGTGTACTCATTATGCACATCCATTCAGCCCAGTAAACTGCAGTGCCAGAATATGACAAGCCAAATTCATCATTAGGACCACATAAAAAAATACCAGCAACCCACCCAGCCATACAACACGACACACTCAAAGGTCCTCATCAATCCCTCGCTTATGTAGTAATATCTCCAGGATTTTGCACAGACTTAACTGATAGTGCCAGATAGTTGTATTGTCAGTGATCCTAATTTGTGCTCTGAGTATGCATGTTCTATTTGCTCAGTAAAGCCTTTTAGGTACATCCTCCAATATGCCAGATATTGGAGGAGCTTTAAATGAGCATAATGCAGTAAAATGAACCTTGTCCTTCAGGACATTGTCAGTGACAGATGGAGTAACAAAACATATAACATATATAACAAGAAGATACTGATTCTTTTATGGACACCCTAAAACTCTCTATAAAAACGGAAGCTGCCATGTTACTCAACTATGAAGCCAACATAAAAAGGTTCATTTGTAAAAAGCTGCTTTAGACAAAATACGATCACTGCTTTTATTTTAAGCACAAGTTGACACTCATGTAGTCAACTACAATTAACTACATAAAGAGTCTAGAAAAAGTTTAGATTTTATGTGCAACTCAAATTGCACAGTTAAACCTAAAATCTACTCTTAGGCTGTTTTTGAAGTTTAGAAAAGTTTCCAATAAATGTTTGTTCTGTTACATTTTGCCATACACTATTAAATCAATTGAGTTTGCAACCTCTTATCTCCTGCTATTTCTGTTTAGCAAACAGCATTCGCAGTGTGTGACAACTAGGAGTATCTCTGCTTTGAGGCAGATTTGATGTTACTATTGATGCACTCAACAATCTGATTCACTAGAGCTTCATAAGTAGCCAATTTAGTTCAACTAACCAATCACACACAAATCAGTCCAATGCAGTATGATTTGATGTAGCCGAATAAGACACAGTTTAATATGAGCTGTGGGATGTTCCTTTTCACACATACCGTCGAGGTCCACAAGACACAAAGTGTGAAACTCATCCCTACTGTTTACAACAGTATAATAAACACAGAGACCATGGGAGAGAGAAGGCGGGTGCAAAGTTTGCCAGCGTGGTTGAGACAAGAAGGAGTGGAAGACAAGAGGCTAAGAACAAATGATGTGATTTTCGCCATGCAACTGTGACAATGAACCGATTTCAGTACTGACCATGCTGAGTTCCTTACTCAATAAACCTATGGAGAAACATTTGTTTACAGATTTTAAACAAAAAAATATTACTGCACTTATGGGTTGAGGTTCACTGGATGCAAATATTTGTCTCATTGTTAAAATAACTGCGACAAAACCAGAACTTACACATTGCCATACAAGCAAACAATTCTGCTCCAACACAAGAATGATAACAGGAGAAGAGTCTTACAATAGTTCCTAACTCTCCAACATATATTATGTCTTTCATCAGACTGGATAAGATGTTGTTCATACAAACATTTAAACACACAGCATCCATCCTCCAAAAATCTTATGGCTACAATGATGCTCTTGGATCGTACGGGTGTGATACTTAGTTAATGAAGCCAAAAACAGTGAGCATAAAGTCACAGTGTGTGACACCTAATGATATATATATCATATAGCCACATTTGATTTCTGGTTTTAAAGCGTACATTGGTTGAGATGAATAGAAGCTGTAAAAAACATAACGTTTTCTTTATGAAAAGGAACGCCTTCAGGTTTTTCCTAGTTGTAGAGAATACTTGACACACTTGTAGGGGATTGAAGCAACTTTAGTAAAATTGTATCTGAGTTTCAAAGGATTAAAGCGATGGCACTCATCTGTTATTTCCAAGTCGGCACACAGTGTTCACCCGACTGACTTTTGTCTTCTTCTATGTGATATAATCCCAGGAATTATTCTAGTAATATCCAGATTTAACAGTAATTCCTGGAAAAAACAAACTTGTATTTTTTCTGCTCATTAACATTAGGTCCCTGGAAGTACTTATTCTCCTCAATCACAACTTAAACTAACATACAGGTGTAACCAGCTGACTGTGGCAGGCCACTTTACTTGATGTAAACCTGTTAATGTGTCTGATTCACTTTTCTCTTAAAAACTCCTTCAGCTTTTTTTTCCAAGCCCGGCTACATTGTTTGCATTTTGTTGCCACTAATTCTGCAGCTCCAACATCACTTGGCATCATGGGGGAGATGTTCTCCTCATAATACAGCAAAGAGGCTTTTCGTCACCTAAGGGCTAATTGTGTCTCATTAGATATTTTACTGATCTTTTCCTGTCAGAGTTGCTCAGAAAGGCAAAGCCCTCCTAATCTCCTTATATATGAACAGAGATTACAGCAGTTTGCATTGCAAGGTATCTGGAAACATGTTTGCAATTAAGATAAAGAGATGAGAAGAAGAGAGCATTAATGGGACACAAAACAGGATGCAATTCTTGCATGCACTGTTATCAGTCAGTTTGTCAGTAAAACCACAGTATGTGATTGTACTTTGACACAAACATTTTACTGACACCTTTTCATCTGGATTTAGGTATTTGTTCCTGTCTTCCTGCTTTTTAAGCAACTAACTAAACACCATGACTTCATTTAAGACTAAGAGTTCATAAACCTTTGATATAATTCATTTTCATGTGTTTTTTTTTATGTGGCTCATACCTTGTTATTACCACTTTCTGCTTCCCCTTCTCTTTACTGTGGCTGCGGCAGTAAAACAAGCCTTCCTTGTTTCCACTGTGACCAATAAGGCCGTGACGTACTTGCCTTCGCTGATGAACTGTGGCGGCTTATCCATACCCAACATGTCTGCCAAGGGATGATTTCTGAATATGGAACAATGTGTAACCTATTGAACACAGGCACAAATCTTTTGCTAAGATGGGCCTTGCTACAGATTATATTTGCCACGTGCTTTGTGACCCTGCTTTATAGATTATGGATAGCTTTGGCTTTATTTGATCAGTTTAGCAGCAAATGAGGATGACCTCACTCATGAACCGGCGAGCATACAGAATGTCATATTTCAGAAGTGCTTTGCTTTTTTTTTTTTTGCAACCCATGTAAAACCTCCATATGTTTTTGAGTTGATATATTTTCCCAGGCTTTGTTTAAAAATAGAGAATGAAATGAATCAGTACTTATTCAGATTACTGAACTTTTTTATGTATTATTTCTCAAGAGACATGCGGGAAAAAATAAGTCAGTTTACTTAACAGGCATGCCTCAGTAGATTTATGTCCACTGCCAGATAAAACCAAGGTGTATAATTGGGGTTAAAGGAGGACACAGATAAACAAATCCTTGACCTCTTTCATCAAACAGACAGCTCAGAGGAAGTGAGTGTAATGATGTAGATGTAGCTTCAGGTCTGTACTGCACTACATTTTAAATAAAAAAAACAGCATTTTGTGATCAGGATTGGAGGGCGACAGATTTACCTTAGGCACTGTTAGCATAGTGCCTAATAGATATGTGTGTGGGTAATTTCCTCTTGATTGTCGGTGACAGCCTGCCGGCCAGCTCCCTATGATTGTAAATGGTGACAGGATGCATAAGGGATGATGAGATCAGATAAATATGATTGTGCAAGCTTGTTTACTATTTCCGTGGTTGCAGAGGCAACTGGAAATCAGATCTGGAGCAAATTGGGAGCTGGTGAGGGGCTCAGGATGACTGCAGTCTGATCAAACCCTCTCAAACAGCATTTTGATGGAAACAGAAACCAAAACAAAATGTAACAAAATGTAAATAGATGTCTTGGCTAGTAAAGCTTTTGATTACATGGATACTTAGGGGGGTTTTTTTGGTTTAGTTTATTACTAGGTCAGTCTCACACTGACAACATCTACTGACAACTTTAAATTTATAGTTTTGATGTCAGGGATATGGGTTAAACATTTTTTTTAAAAACAATTTCTTTAAAACTGAGTAATTTTTGTGTTTAGCTCTACTTGGTGGATGCGTTTCATTTACACCGAAAAAATGGTTAGACAATTAGGAAAAAGTCTGAAATTTGTCCTGTATAAAACTGTGGACTCAGACTAGTGGAGAGACCTTGGTAACCAAGGAGTCTTACTGCTTCGACTTCAAGTGCAGTTTGATTTTCTGACAGTTGGGTAGAGATTCTAGCTCTCTAGAATCTCTACCCACTATAAAACAACTTAATTTTATAGTGTACTTCTAGCCTATTTAGTAAAAGAAAAATTAATTAAAATTAACTTGTTAATTCCTTTATTGGAATTAATTTCAGTAACAATATATTTAAAATTATGCATCTGTTTATTAAAAATTCAGATTCAAACATAAACTCTTGTATAGTTTGTAATTTATGTCACCATGTACTCATTTGTTGAGACCAATTCATTTGGATTAAAGTTACATGCATTAACAATGTAAATTCCCAGAGAGAGATTGATGTCAGAGATATTCTATGTTCTTCCATAAAGTCTCCTGTTTACATTTCTGTATGTTTCCACACACACAACACACACACAGGCACACGCCAACATATATGTATCAACACGTTTGCACACATCCACACAATGTCAAACAATCTAATTAGCCACCATCTTGTCAATTGGGGTAATTACCCAAAAGACCATTAAGTCTTTTCTCCCCGTCACAGCTGTAATTATGGCAAACCAACAATGATGTGCAATTACTGCTCGCTGTCATTGGTTTAGTGTGACGTGAAGGCAGTAAAGATGACACAAGGATTGCTAAGAGGACTGAAAACACTTTGTACAATATTAGCAAGGACATCATCACACAATGAAACAAGCTGAGTCAGAGGGACCAGGAATGCCAGAGTATCCTTAAAGGGACCTGTGGGCTCTTCATAGACATATCTCATAATCAATGACAGAATATCAAGTGATCCATCTTCTCTGGCCTGTAAACGCTTGACATTTTCCCCTTATGAAAAGCTGTGAGATGAAACGCAGGGTTTTAACGATGACATGAGATGATCAATGACTCGATTGTGCTCGGCTGGAGAGTGCTTTAATAACGTCGGGCATTGTCCCATTCCACAGCGATTTCTCCGTATTTACAGGATAATATCCCCATTGGAATTCAGGTCTCTATAGCCACTGCTGAATGTGTGCCTCCTCTTTTGTGCCGGGTAAATAGGGAGAAAAGAGCTGCGTAATGCTTAGGGAGTGAAAGTGAGAAAGAGAGAGGCAGTAACTGGGAGAGATATAGCTTTTTCTTTATAACTGTAACACTGGGGGATGAAGGAAGATGTGGAGATATGTTTGTTTTATTTGAGCACAATGGGAAAAATGCTCTTTGTTTAACTGAGGATAGCATGGAATAGCAGGACCCTTTGAGACTGCCATCAGTGTGCCTGCACAGCCACAAGAGATGCTATTCACCATTGTTACAGCAAAACAGTGTTCAGATAAAAGCTTGTGAATGCAGGTTGCAGAGCAGAGCTACAGCAGTTGCGGATTACACCACTACTATTCACAAAGGGAAGAAAGAAAATGACTCCAATTATAATTACTCCTGTTTTAGATTAAGATGAAAAATGAACGTTGCGAGCTAGCTGTGAAGCTGAAATGAGGCGTACATGATTCAGTGTTTAATAGCTGGTTATCAAAGCATCACAGGCACTGGAGGGGTAGGAGTGTTGCGCTAAGGGCTAAATTCTTAAATAGTGTCAGTGAGAGCATAACTGCGGACCAGTTGATTGTGGATGGGTGGATGAAAGCGAAGCTGAGAGTTCAAAACAGCAGCATTGGCACATTTTACACCTGGCTTAACAGTCAGCGTGACGCTGAACCTGAGAGCGCGGAGGAGAACTCAGGATAGCTGAAGAGGAGGAGCTGTCTGGTGTTCACAGCTTAACACTTTTGTGCAGAAATTGCATTGAAATGGTCCTAATTTATTTTGACAGCCATGTTGACAGGAATGTGTTGGGTTTGAATTTTACAGAGAAGAACCTGACCTGATGTGTTTTCACACAGATGGCCTGAATGCAAGGTTTTAATTCTGGAGTTTCAGATGTTCCTCCAGTTTATCTGTAATGGGGCAACAAAACATTATAGATCTTTATGCTCCTCGGGCATTTCCTCAACTGTAGATCACACTGGATAAAGCTTCTGGTTGCATTGTAAATTTTTGTGGAACATTTGAAAAAAAAAAAAAAGAAAACAGACATAGCCTCAATATAGATGTTTCTTGGCTGCTATGTACCTGGCAGTACAAAAAGATGCAGTCATAAACATGCTTAAAGTGGCTCTTCTTCCTTTGTGGTTATGTTGAACATTTGACCCTACTTGATGAATGCTGCCCACCCATCTCCATCTAGTCTGACTGAGCTTGAAATAATTTACAAACTCACTTTTCCACCTTAAAAGTTCTTAATAGAATCAAACTTAAATGAAGTCAATAGTAATCCTTTAATCAAAAAGGTTGTATCAACTTTGTTTTAGGTTGTTTTAGTTAATAAAATATACAACTTACTAGAAATGAGTGGTAAAGGTGTTTTCTGCTGCTTTCTCTGCCTCAGGCATGCAACATTTAGTGTTAGAAGTAACAGGGACGTCCCAGAACAGTGCCATCCTGCCAAATATAAACTACTGGAGGTTGCTTTCATAATTATGACTGCTGGAAGGATATTTTCGTGAAAAGTGCTTCTGAATGAAAAAGCTCATGTGAGGTTTCACCAACACTCAGGGACCTGAAATGACTTATGTTTACAAGTGACAAAGCCCTCTAACGACTGTAGTAAGTGCCGCCACATAACCTCAAAGCTCATGTGAAACAGAGAATCGGATGGGGAGGATGAGCACATCTCACTATATTGCCTTCAGCTCTAAAAACATCTGGAGCTCACAGCCCAAATCCCCTCTTCTTTAACCTTTTAGCACGTCTTTGCTTCCGTCTATCCCTCAATCATCTGCTCTCTGTACAGAGGGCAAAGGGCTCTCATCAAACCCGAATGCTTGATTTCCCTTCTTTTCTGTCTCCTCAGCAGGGGAGTTGTGAATGAATATTTTCATAGTTAATTTGCACTGCATTTCGCTCCTCAGCCTGGTGGAGACTCAGGTGGGCTTGAGTATTAATAGCTTCTCTCGTTGGTGACGTCAGCTGAATTCACACATGTGCCTCTTAACACTCGGATAGTGTTTTAGGTTCGTTAGAAACATCCTTCTCGCTGGTTATTTACTTAGCTCTGTAAAGCTCATGCCACTTTAAAAGAGGAGGAAAAACCTTTTTCTTTCTTTCTGCAACTCTAATTCTCAGTCATACAGTATTTGCTATGTCTTTTTATCCTCTTCTGTTCTTTTTTTCTGTTTAAAGTGAGGTTTCTCCCTCTTGTTTGTTTCTAAATTGTTCTTTGGTTCCCTGTTTCACAATTCTAATTGTTCGTGTCTGCAATGTAGATGTCAAACACTTTTTCATTCTCTCTTTCATTCTGTGTTGCCCATGTGACTCCATCTTTGTCCCTGTGTTCATTGAAAAGGCTGCCTGAAAGCTTTATGGGGTCCTCATTGCTAAATGCCAGTCTGTCTCTGCCAGGCGCTCGCCTAATGCTGGTCTCCTTGGTGATAAGACCAGCAATCAGGCCGTTCTGTACCAGACACTGAGTGGTTTGTGATGGAGAGTGCGTGTTTGTGTGTCTATGCATGTTTGTATCAACGAAAAGTAGATTTGAGTCTGGTTGTCCTTTGTGCCCTGTTAGGGTGAAGATCCATACTGTATAGCATATAACGAAGGGAAACTGGGACAGTACAAGGGAACTCGCACTCATTATCATCTGAATGCATTTTGTTTTTTGTAAACAAGCCTCTGCCAAACAAGGGGGCCCCCTGTTCTTCCTGCCAGAGCTGGGCCAGGCCTCAACGTGGTGCGGTTCTTTGCTGGCACAGTTTACCAGGAGTTTAGCTCCACAGACACTTCAACTGGCCTCATCTCCACTCAGTCCATCTGTACTGGCATCTCAGCAGCCGTCGAGAAATCAGGCTGCTGAAATAAGATGGGAGGATGCCATTCAGGAACACTTAACTGCTAATTGAGGTCCTATATTGGATTTTAACACAGATAGAAGAGAACATTGATGGGTTGATAGTATAAGTTCCTTATTTATATGGATTTAGATGGAAGTAAAGTTTATTTAAATAATACATTTATTTGCACAGCATGTAAATAAAATATCACAAAGTGCATCAGGAAGAGAGAATAAACATTAAAATGATGTAAAGCACAATAAGCAAAATTATTTATAATAATTAAAACTAGTATTATGTAAAATAAATTATTTAGGAAATGCATGTGTAGATAATACACCTTCAGACATTTTTTAAATATGCTCAAACTTTCAAGACAAAGTAAAACAAGAAAAAAAAACATGACAGTTGAGATCCAAAAGCCTGAAATGCATGGAGGCCATCAACGTGGTTGTGCTGAGGTGTAATGGAAGCCCAGGTTGCTTTAAAAGTGACCTTCAGGTCTTTGTTGGGTCAGGTGTCTCTCATCTTTCTTTTGACTATAGTAGATTCTCTATGCGGTTTGTGTCAGTCCAGTATGCTGGCCAATCAAGCACAGTAACACCATGATCATTGAACCAGCTTTTGGTGCCTTTGGTTCTCATTATTTAAGATTTAAATGCATTTAAATCTTAAATACATTTAAGATTTAAATGCATTTAAATCTTAAATACATTTAAGATTTTTATATCTTAAATGTATTTAAGATAAATTTCTCATTTAAAATTTTAACTAAAACTAATATGTATTTTCAGTCCTTCTTGACATAATTGCATAGAGCAAAGTTGAGTATCTGAAGGAACATGCTATCTAGAATCCTTGTACTTTTTTACCCTTGACTGACAGGATGTTAGACCACCTCCCTCATCTAATTGGCGAGAGACCAAGCATGGTAATTTTTCTGTGCCTTGGCCAAGTCAAATCTGATGTCCATCATGTCTCTGAATGCTCACAGAAAGACAGTGTGAACCGTGAACAGGTGGAGGTAGTCTGAAGTTCAGCATTAGTCGTCTGTTATGAATGTTGCTCAGACAGCAGGGTTTATGATTTCCTTCAATGTCAGTCATATTTCAGGTCTTTCACTGACTTTAGGTTATTACAGCAAGCATTTTATTTTCAAATATCATTTTCACTTTATTTAATAATTAAAAAAACAGAACTGATTCATGTATTAACCATGTGCGTCCCGTTTGAATTTCCCAATCATTTCTTGGGATGATTCAGCAGTTGAAAACTAGAAGACTTTTTCTTAAACCCACACATGCTTGGAGGAGATCCAACATGCAGGAGGCCATTGCCAAAGCTGGTGTGTCTAACTAGTTAGGCCATCGATTGAATGGCATAGTCTAATATTTCAATATGCAGGTGAGGTGAGCCCTATGGCCTGAACTATTGGATCTCACTGGGACCAATTTAAAGGCCTGAGTAGCAAAAGGTCTTTGCAGCCCGACCTCTTGCTTTAACACAGGTGCTGTGAAGATGCAAAGATTCAGTGTGTGCTGCAGATATTCATGCATGTGGGGGTGTGTGTGTACGTTTTATATGCATTCTTTCCTATGCATGTATATATTTTGCTCTGAAGTGCTTGTGCCAGCAAATCTGAGGCACTCTGTGTTGCATCTGTGAGCAATTGAATGCTGCTTACACATGCTTACTATGCATTGTTGTGTCATTGAACATATTCCTGACATATTCATCTACAAAAATGACTGGAGGAGTTCATGGTTTATGTTTTTGTAAAAATCTAAAGGTATGGACTGAAGTCTAAACCAAGGTGGAGGATAGCTGAAAAGGAGATCCTATATGTCAGTTTTTTGTTTTTTTTTATCCTGAATGAAATGGTTATCTACAACAAGAGAAACATGTAGAGCATCTTATCTTAGAGGACCAGAATGAAAACTGAGTTCCCCAGTTGTCTCTGTTATTTCAGGAAATATTCACATCCTCTGTTTTTGTCTTGATTGGATAGTTTTTCACTTCAGGAATTAAATCTCTTTCCCTGTTAACACAGATTGTGTGAGAACTGAAAAAAACAATATTTCTTCCCCTACTTCACTCTGATATGATAAGAACATATGTGAATCCACAACGTTGGCTCTGAGAGTCTTGTGCTCCTGTGCCAGACTGGGCCACATCGACGGCTCCTATTTCCTTCACACTTATTGCAATTAAAACATGACTTGTTGATTAAAAGACAGCAATCTGCTCTGTAAAATGTGCAGTGAGTGAGAGAGTAGGGGGGTGCATGCGTGTGTGTTCTTTTTTAAATGTCTTTTCATCTTCTGTGAGGATTATCTTCTGTTTCCTGTTCTGCTGTATGCGCATGTGTGCTTCATGGGTCTGTGTTATCAGGGTTTATTGGACATCTGTACCGAGGGGTTTCGGTTCACACAGTGGGTTAATTGACCTCTGGAGACGCTTTCTGCTCTTCTAATGAATGCTTGGATTAAGTGTTTCTTCTGCATATGTGTTAGATGTAAGATTTGTATAGTCTTTGAATTTTTAGACGCCTCATTATTTTTCAAAATGAACTATTTGAAGACACCACCTCTTTGGTAAATGTTTTTTTTTTCTTATATGGGAGTGAGACCCGCAATGCTATTTAGGCCATTTAAGTTTTAAAAGTTGGGGAAATGATGAAGGCTTTCTTTCATCAGCTGATTTTATGCTTAAAACAAGCTGGACCAGTCTTTCAAATGGCAATCACTGAATACACCAAAACCACAAAGCTGATATATCATTGTTATTGTCAGGTTAGAACTGTAGAAAATCAGTGATTGGAAATCAAATCTAAATCTAAGACATGTGCATCACATTTTTTTCTAAAGTCTTTAATTGCAATAAATTAAATCACATTGTTGTAAAGGAAGAAATTCACCGAATCATAATAAGCAACCTAAAATGTCATGAAACCTACATTTCATTGTTTTACAAGAGAATGCTTTGCTTTTTTTGCAGATGCATTTTATATGTGAGCTCTATTAAAAGGCCTGATCATCAATGATGAATAGTCATTGTGCTGTAATGTAGGTTAGGGCCCAGGAGGCTTGCAAGCAGTAAAGTAAAACAAACAAATCATTGTCCATAAAGGAAAACATCTTTAACACCTCCTCTACTGCCTCCTGTGTTATAATGACCTGTATTTCTAATAACATAGTGTGATGAGAAAGAAAAAGGATCAGTCTGGTGAAATCACAATGAAGTTTTCCTTTATGGTATTTAAATCTGTCTCTGGCACTCTCAAGGACAGCAGGCATGTTTATTTGATGCTAAAGAAGCATTCACACTCAGTGGCATTCACACCTACGGATTCAAAGAGGCAAACTAATGAAGCTTTTGTTCTAAAATAAAAGAAAAACCTGATTAAGACCCAGGAGGGGGAAGAATCAGGTGTGAACACGGTGGGTCATTAAATTATGTGTGAACAGACGCCAAGGATGTCTTTTTTTATGAAGCTGTTTGAAAGATAAAAAAGAACAATTCACCTCCGGTGGGACTTGGTTGCTGAATGTTGTCTCCAACATTTCGACTTGCTACCTAGTGATCTTCTCCCGGCTACACAGATAAGAAGTCGAGAGGAGCGTAGGTTTACCTCCGAGAGACTCACGTCACAGTGCTTGAAGGTGCATTTGTTCAACGTCCACTGAGCAGTTCTGTTTTTACCTGCTTCGCTTCACCAATGTAGGTGGGATTCACTTCTAGAATGAACAAAACATCTCTGATGCAGTATTCCCTAAACTTTTTGGATGAAGCTAGAAATTTTCACCATATCTTATTCATCAAATTTAAAAATTCAAACATTTTTAGTGTTTCAAGCCTTCACTCACAAAACGGATAAATGTAAGGCACATATACTTTGCATGAGGCTAATCTTGTAGTTCCATTTTTTTTATTTCAAATGACTACTTCTATCAAAAAACTGGCAACACATTTTTCTTTGAATTGTAATCCTTAGGAAAGAAAGACAAATTGGAAATTGCAGGTCAGACATTATGGACAATAGGAAATGGGTAGCAGCCAGAAAAAGACAGAAGTATAAAAGTACGTAAACCACCAAGTGTATTTATTTTTACCTTTGCACCAGTGTGCATTTCCATTTTAATCAAATTAAACTGTTTTCTTTGCACACAAGTTTGTGATATTTTCTGGCTTCCTTTTAAGTCTTCTTTTCAGTGCTCAAGTAAAGCCGGTATGTCATCAGAAATGGATGCACCGCTGAAGGTGCCCCAGAGTGATTTGTTTTAATGGTGTTGGCTTACTCTTTCAGAGAGCATAAACAGCAAAGCAAATTTCACATCATTATGCTACAAACAAATGTAGAGTTGGGAATAACTATGAAAATGAGTTGGAAAATTAGAAATCAAAAAGCACCATGTTTTGTGTTCAGGCACAATACAGAAACAACATTATGGAGATACAATACGTTCCTCTCCTGGCCTGCGGTCTCCATTTTTACAGAAAAAGTAATGTTGGTTAAAAGGGAAAAAAGCGGATTGTGAAAGGTTTCTTGTGCTGTTCCGCAACATTAATCTACTTTTGTGTTTTTATTGGATAATTGCTGTTAATCAATTAATTGTATTTGTTGTAAATAAATAATGAGTTTGAGAGATGCTCAAAGCTGCTGTGGCAATTTACATTGTAAAAGTACTCAGCCACAAGTAATTACGTCAGACATTAGAAACACCATGTAATTGAAGAAACAAAGTTCTTATAGAGGCTCTTTACATAATATAGAAAACAAACATGTTAACCTTGCTATGTTCTTGAGGATTTAAAGGAATAATAGCATCCAGATAATATAAATCAATCATTTCTGGCACTTAGCTGGTCTACAAGATACCATTTGTGAGTTAACACAATGCCAAGGGGGGAAAGACATTGTTAAAGAAAGAAGCTGTTGCTTTAAAATTAATCTTAGAAGGGTTCTAAAACTACTTCCAAGTAATCTGAATGTCATTGTTATATGGTAATGAAGAATATTTTGGATAACAAATGTTATATGGATAACATTTAGAACTTTTCAGTGAGTGGATGAAATCACATGGTGCTCAGAGAAACTACAAAAATCCACGAGTAATGTCTTAAAAACTCTGTTAGTGTGTATTAAATATACAAGTTTAGCATAAATAAAAAATGATTTAAAAATAAGGTTGTTTCGGGTGTGCTGCGGTCACGCAGGGGTTAAGCACAACCAATGTATGGAGGCCTTAGTCCTCGACGTGGCTGTCGCAGGTTCAATTCCTGGCCTGGCAACCTTTGCCGCATGTCTTTCCCCATCTCTCATTACCAACTTTCCTGTCAATTAACTATCAAATAAAGGCAATTAGAGCCAATAAAACCTTTTTAAAAAAATAAGGTTGTTTTAATAGACTTGCCAGGTGAAAGATCTTCACAGCTGTTTGGAAAGTTGATGGGCATGTTTTGTTGCCACAAAATCTGAACACGTTGCAATATTTAAGTCAAACATGAAGTCCTCTATAACCTGAACCAGAATAAAACTACACATAAATAAACGCAGGGCAAGCTCATTGACCTGCAACCATGTTCAAAAAGGCGAGCATCTTGTCAGGATCTTGTTTTGAGTTTTCGGTTCATAGTTTTATCTGTTATCTCTGTTTGCCTTTGTTATTCTTATTTTGATTTTATCAGCCTTGTTGTGTTTTACTTAGTTCAGCCAGTTAGATTATGTTTATTATTTATTCCTCATGTTTTTTTACTCTTTGATACAGTAAGATTTGTTTTCCTATAGTTCCCCTGTCTGTTTAGTCTCCCTTGCCCTCTTGTGTGATTCTTTCTTTCTCTCTTGCTTTTTCTGTCTCTGTCTCTCTCTCTCAGTATGCCTTCTTCTCTCTCCTGTCACACCTGCAACTTGTTAGTCAATCAGCCCCAGTCTATTGTTCTATCATTCACTCTCAGTATTTAACCACCTCTCTTTCACTCACTGCTTGGTTCTTCTTTATGTACCTGGTTCCTGTTTGTACCCTGCTGATGCTCTATGTAATCACCTTATTTTGTAAGTTTTTATTAATTTGTTAATGTTGTTAAACCTTCAACTACTAATTGCTGTACCAGTTTGCTCTGCGTAGGGCTCCTACAATATCTACACAACATGACATACATACTGTGTAAAAATCCTGTAGCATGTTATGAAAGTTAAAACAACTAAAGCTGCAAGTTATTGAATCCTGGAGTGTAGTTGGGAGGCATTTTCTTTTTTCCCGTGAGTGTATCTACTCCACTATTTTGATATCACTATAAATATTAGCATCATGATGTAAACAGTATGATGTAGTTGTAGGAAGCGGAGCTATTTTAATGCAAAGCTTTACAAACCATGACAAAACAAATACAGATTTCAATAAGGATTTATTCAAATGAAAATGTTACCAGAGGTTAATTAGAAAAACTTAATGGAATGTGATAAAAATATGATTGGTAGTGATGGTGAGATGAAGCCTCATGAGGCATTGAACCACTTGAGCCAACTGGTTCGAGAAAGGGTTCATTTCTTGAGGCTTCATGTGCACACGAAACCACCTACTGGCCAGGTGTATAATCACAGCCAGCTGTATCTTAACACGTGTGATGCATTGAATTTTTGTCTATTATGGCTCTTGGGAATGACTTCACAAAAGGTGTAGGACGAAATCATTTGTCTACATAAATTATGTATACACATATGTGTATAATAAAATATTGTTTGAATGTATCCTCTGTGTGTAATTATTCCCAAAATAGTAGTGTCATGTGATATGGCATGTTGTGTAATAAAGTTTTTCTGTGACTCTAGAAAAATGGCCTGGGCTTAATCAGGCAGAGGACAGTGAAAGTGCTTGTGGAACTAGGGAGGGGTAGTGAATAGGCTAATGCTTGTGTAACTTGGATGATTTCATGCATTTTTATTAAGAAACAACAATTTCTCCACAGTTTTTGGTTTCAAACGATTTCTCTTTTTTGACACTACCTGGATGAGGTGTTATTATTGTACCCCAACTCCTTGGAGCACAATAAACACCTCACCTTTACAGAAAATAAGAAACAGTGAAAAATACAGTTCCTCATAAGCAAACCTAATGCATCTGCAAATATTCAGTTCACCTTACCTTGTTAGGGCTTATCAAATCAAAATGTTCCCACATAGGGGAAATCCTCCTCTTTCTCGCCGGCTCCATCCTACTCCTATCCTGTCCTCGCGCTCCTAAATCTCCTATCTATCTCTCTCCTAAACTCTCCAAACACCAAACTAACTGTCTCAAACTAAATAACCACTATCCAAACTCTGCTATCCAAACTATCAAAACTCTATCTACTCTCTCAACTGACCGCAACTCGCCTACAACAACCCACATTTTGAATGCAGCCTGTGGGGTTTTTAAAGCTGTCAAACCCCGCGCCAAACTCTGAGCCACTTCCCGAAGCAGTCACGTGGTACAGCCGGGCAGCGAGGCTTCGGACGTCATCGTTTTCGGCTCCTCCCCTAAATGAAGCAAGCCTCGATACGCGCTTTACGGAAACGCCCCCTCCATTACTCGACACACGCCTCGAAGCCTCGGCACATCACGTAACATCACTAATGATTGGACTGGATAAACTTAAAACCGAATTGTTTGGTGTATAACCTTGATTGCTGTTGGTCAAAGGATGACAAAACAGAAAAGATAAGAAACATAAAGACTTTCTACAAATGATATTTAACTGAGTGCAAAGTAATTTGATTTCAGGATCTTCACACTTGCAAAAATGGAAGAATTTTAAAATTTTGGAAATGCCAAGATGACTATAAGTGGACACTACAATACCATAAATTGGTTGTCTTTACATCTGTTCTACCCAAAGAGAAAATGTATTTAAACAAAACACTTGTTGGCATAGGTAGTTGAATTACAATCAGCCTGACGTTCTGATTGTAATCTAAATTAAGTAAAAAAAAAAAATTTTAAATGAAATATTTTCTGTCATCATGTACACTTAGTGTGGTTAATGTTTAGTTTTTTAGCTAATACCCAATTTGTGGCCTGTGTCATCACTGCTACTTCAGTTTAAATGACCTTTTCTGCCATTCTATGAGAAATAAGAACTCCCAAAAACTTGGTAATTTTTAGACACTGTGGAATAAGTACCATGATTTTTTAACAACTTTTGGACTATGCATGTGCTGTGGATTTTAATCTTGACTGTTTAATCATCCACACAAAATGCTGAAGTGTGAACAAGGTTGATTGACAGCAGCACAGGAAAGCTGGGACAAACCCACATGGACCAACGTACCCTGTCTCTGAGGCAGCGGTATGCGATGCTATTTTGTACACCATAGCCAATTAAATTAAAAATGCTAACTTCTATGCTGCTAACATCTGGGCCAATAACTACACAAAATGGGCCACTTGCTTAAGGCATGCACTAATCAGTTTTCAACTGTATTTTTTTTCCTCTATTTTAATACTGCTTAGTTTATCAGCGTAATTGCCTTGAAGCACTCCAGGGAAAAGTCCTGGTAGTGCTGATGGCCTTTCTGGCCTTCCAGAGGTGTAACCTCCCCTCCCCCCACCCAATCCAGTTTATGCAAATTGGGGAAGAAAATACACAAAATTACTTGAAGCACAAGAACTGAGATACAGTTTTATTCAGATGACTGATTGAAGAGGAAAATACAGATCAATTTTAGAGCAAAGTACATTGACTTCAATCAAATCGTCAGTGGTGCAGCCAACTAGAAGTTCATTATCTGTAACTGTCAGTGAACTCTACCTCTAATAAAATAAAAGGCATACATATTTTCAGGCTTATTTTCTGTTGGGTTAATATTTTGGGTGTAACAAGATTTTAAGCCATGCAATATTGAAATGTGAAGTGAGCGCTGTCTAGTGAAGCACCAGCAAGTTGCTGTTTCAGCATGTGTCTGTTGAAATGGGTGCAAGCCATTATCATAAACCTCGGACGTGAAAATAAGTGCATTAAACTCGACAGCCAGTGTCTACATGCAAATTTCCTATTATGAAATAAAAAAAGAAGTTCTTCTTGTATTACACTTGTTGAGATGGCAGAAGGGTAGTTTCTATCTTGTAATTAGTCTAGATTGCATTAGATCATATCAAAAATCAATGATACTTCACTGAGCATACTTCAACAAGCATAGAATTGTTCCTATTTATGAGTGCATGGTTGTCCTGTGTGTCTCTGTGTTGCCTTTTGATGGATTGGCAACCTATTCCAGATGCACCTAGGATAGGTTGCCTTTTGCCCAAGGATATTTCTTTGTTATTGCTTTGCTAAACAATTTATTCTAATGTACACTTCTCAAATACAAACAGCTTTATTTTAGCAAAGGTGTACGTATCAGCTTCTGCATGAACTACACCAAATAAAGCCAAGCACTGTTTAAGCAGTGGAAGAAGGTAGAAGGTATTGCTTTCACACTTTTTCACAACCGTTCAGACTGGGCGCATTAGGTAAGCGAATCCTGTGAAATCCACTTGTAATGCCATGTTTGTTGTGACCAGCAATCCTAGTCACAAATACCCATAAAGAAAGAAAGCAACTTAAACCTTTGAAAATTAGCATGGAGGTAAGCAACAAAGCATGGAGGATGCTCAGATTAATAGTCACAAATGAAAGTTTCATTCTGGGTAATAGAATGCAAGTGGAGAAATAGAAGCAGAAAACCTCATGTTTCTGTGGCCATTTTATATATTTACCTTTTACCCTCATGGTGGGGAACCACTGCTGGGGGCGGCAATGTCTCCATGGAAACTGACATTCTCTTGAAGGTCCTTGGCAGCCATTGCCAATTGTTAAACTTGCAATGGTTTGAAATTCTCAGAAAAGTGGCCAAGTGGTTGTAATGAAATCCTGTCTATTTGAGGTGGACTCAAGCAGAGAATAATCACCCTGAGTTTAATGATCTTCTGACAGAGCAGAAAGACTGTATAATCTGTTGCTGACATAATCAAACCATTTAGTGCTTTTTTTTCTTCTTATTTTGCTTGCATTTATGGTCAGTCATAAGTATTAAAGAATTATGGACTCTTTTTTTAATACAAACCGACAATGTACCCTGTATAATTGAAGTTAATTTGAAAATGAAATGCACTTTTTGTTATATTATCCTTTGTATACAATTCTCTGAAATGAATTGTTTGGTAAAGTCCTTGATGTTTACCAAGATTTATTTTCTATGGGGAGTGAAGATGAACTTCAATGTTTATCCAGGTATTGTTTTCAGTTAGCTGAGTATGTTTCAAAAGCTTGGCACATTTTGAAAGAGGACACTTTATTTTGTGAAGGATGTTGTTTACCTCTGTCTGCATCTTCAAATATGTTAGGGTGTCTTATAAGTCAATGAGGGCTGGGCATCTTTATGATGAATGGCACAAAATAAACTATTACTCGAGTACAAAATTGCAATAATTCAGAGCAGCAATACTTTTATAGTGTGTGTGACCGGTAAAACTGGTTAAAACAACATAGGCCACATTTTTTTCCCCACAGTTGCTTAAGAACCAATGAAATGTTTGTGCCTTTGTGTGCACAACACTTTTGCCTCATGTGGCAGGTAGCATGAAGACCTGCCCCTGTGAACGACGGCAGCTGAGAAGGATCAGACTAGCAAAGTGTCAGCCTCACACCTTAGTCTGCAACACCAGCCCAAGCAGAAAATAGAGATTAACACTGTGTGCTCATTTCCATTTCACTCCTTTTTTACTTCATCTTGTCACACATGCAGTAAGTGCAAATGGAGTTTTTTTTCTGAATAATTCCAGCATTACATATTTTCTAATTTTGGCAACATATATGCAGTGCGTTTACTTCACATTGCAACTACAAACTTCAATGTATGACATTCAAATTTATGTGACAGACCTACATAGAGCCTAATCCTGGAAGGGGAAGAACGGGAAGGACTTTTTTTTTCAAAACAAATACAAATCTGAAATTTTTTTTATTAATGTTCAGCTCACTTTAATCAATACTTTGCAGAAGCACTTTTTCTGTAATAAAACATATTTAGAATATGTCTCTGCCAGCTTTGAACATCTACAGCTCGCTCTTCTTTCTTTCTTGGGGGAGATTTGACTGTCTAAATACCTACATTGACATTCAATTCAATATGAGGAAGTGTCAGTTAGAAATCCAAAGCTCTTTTTAGTATGCCACAGAAGCTGCTGTTGTTACCAGGCCTCCTGTTCCCTGGGTGGCCAGTCTCTGTTCAGTCTGAGAATCAAAGGTTTTGCTCTTGTTTTCAAAGATCGCTGAATGGAGTCACAGTGATGGACAATGAAGCAGTGTTTTGCAAAAACAGGATGTATTGTTAAAGTTTTGAGAATCAAAATCTTTTTTTTAAAATTTGTTCTCTCTTCACTTTCGTGCTCTAAGAATGTACATTTTAAACAAGGCTATTTTGAGATTCCTGTTCCTGTTGAAAGACTTTTATAACCCATTATAACTTTGCAAAGCAGGTTCCGTTGAAGCACCTCAAACATTTACTGCCACTTACAAAAATGTCACTGATAAATTCTGCACTGGACCTTCCCACTATGCAGAACCGCTAATCAGTCAGAAGATAGAGCAGGTTTCTGTTTGCACATGTAAAACCCAGAAAGACAATGGCTGTCATTTAAAAGAAGCAAGCCAGTTTTAACCTGTGCAGCTTCCAACTAAAACTGAGGCCATAGAAAACTGGAAATCTTCTACTGGGGAAAATGACTTAGTTTAGCTGGAAGGCACAATTTAGTATTGGGGATACCTTTTGGTGCCAAATTCTTTTGCATTTGCATATTTTTTGTGCTTCAAAGGGAAGATGAAAACATCATTAAAATATTTTCAATTCAAAAGAGAATTAGGACATTCTTATGCTGTTACTATGCAACATATTTCTATAGCTACTGCGTCTTCACATCAGAGCATCTGTAACTTTTTAAAACTCTTTCAGACAGAACTTAGATCTGTTGTATGCCGCTTCCATGTGTGTGCATTCAGCTTTGAATAGATGCGAGACAGGTTGATCGCTGCCAACTGCCTGACGACAGCAGTAAAAGTTGATATTGGCAGCTTGTCACATGCAAGTCAGTGCAGTCACATTCAGCTGCCATCTGTTTTTATTTTGCCTAACAGACATGGAACAAAAAAAATTGTTAATTTGGGCACACGTGCAGTTCAAGGTGGCGGAGAACCTTACGATGCAAAGTTTGATACTGCTTTTTCCTTCGACTGTTAGATAGCGAACACGTGACACATTTTTTAGCACATGTAGTTAATGACTTTTTTTTTTGTGGTTTTACATGCAACCATGCACAATAATTACTTTATGCCCCCTGCTAGGGAAGAGTTTAATTAACCATCCTCTTTCAGGGCAGATAATTAGTCAATAGCACACATGTGCACAAACACACTCTCATTATCACTTATGCAATAAGTCAATATGTAACACTAAGAATAGAATATACTTAGTCTTACTGTAGGAAAAACAAATTGTATGTTTTTAGTGTCACAGCTCAATAGAAAATTGAGATAAACTGCAAATGAGGGGCAAATTGAAAATGTGGATTTCAGACAAGATCTTTCATTTAGATTATATATACTTGTATGTATAAATGTAATGTAATGTATAAATACACATAAGCTTTTATTTTCAAATTTTATCTTCAAAGTTTTCCCAGCAGGTTTAGCAAAAATATTTATTTGTTGAAGGCCAGAATAATGAGGACTTATTTAAACTTTCTTCAGATTTAGACATTTTTACACATTTTCTCAGTTTTTGGTGGAATTTCCTTTAAAACTGTGTGACTTGGGTCAAACATTTTGGGTATTCTTCCACAACCCTTCTTCTCAATAGCTTGCTGGAATTTTGGCCCATTCGTCCTGTCAAACTTTGCATAATGGAGTCATTTTTGTAAGCTGACTTGCTTGCACCTTTTGAGCTCACCCCAATTGATTATGAGACTAAGATTAAGGCTATTCCAAAACATGGACTAATTCTCTTTGTAACTAGGATGCAAGATGCATATGAGTCATAGTCCATTTGGAAGAAAAGTTTGTGCCCAACTTGTAACTTCCTGGCTGATCTCTTGAGATGTTGCTTAAGAAGTTTCACAAAATATTTTTCCCAATGATGCCCTCTAATATGTGAAGTGCCCCAAACCCTCCTGCAGCAAAAACACCCACACAATATGATTCTGCTCCAACTGTACTTCACAGACTGGATGGTGTTGTCAGACTTGCGAGGTTGTAGTGATTATTATGTCAAAACAATTCGGTTCTAGTTTAATCAGACCACTGGACAGAACGTCATTACTGAGTGCATTTGCAAACTGCAGTCTAGATTTGAGTAACTTTTTTTTTTTTTTTTCACCGGGATGTCTTTCAGTCTGTCATTGCATGACTTTCTTTACTCTGGATAATCTTAACATCCTCAGATGGCATCTTAAAAAATTCTTGAGGTTTTATTTTCTTGAATGAATTTTAGATATTTGGTTCGGAACAAATTACATCAATCTCAGGATCACAGAACTTGTCTCCTTCCTGCACATGATATCTGGATATTTTCATGGTTTTATTATTGCATAGACTTGCTTGAACAGAAGAATGTGGCACCTCAAGACATTCACAAATGGTAGCCAAGAATAAATCTGCCATCTGGACAGTTCTTTTCCTGATGTATTGGTTGACTTCCTTTTACTTTTATGATTTCACTAAATAAGTGCTGTGTTTGAGTCGTTGCCTTAAAATATATCCAAAGATGTTCCTGCTTTAACTCAGATTTTGTGAAATAGAAGCTCACAAAACTATTATGTCATCATCTGGTCTTTCCAATATAGTTAAAAGATATTTGTGTATGTTAACTTCTGAATTTGAAGAAAAAAAAAATCTAAAAACTTTTTAATTAGAAAACAGAAATTATTTTGGTAATCCTAAATTGACAGAAAGCTTGAAAAGTGTAGGCTGATTTAAACTTACATAGTGAGTTGCTTTGCATGCAATGTGAGTAAATACAGTATATTGTTAACAGTAATTTAATGGATTTTTTTATTATTATTATTTACAGGTTCACGGTTTGATCTGCACACAGGAAAAGGTAAAACTTTCTAATCTATGATTTGGGTTCTGTTTTTTTTTTTTTTTTTTTGCTCTGCCTTACCAAATTGTACTTTTACCATTTTGGTCATCAAAATAGGGTGGAATAAGGTGAAAAGATTTCCTTAAAGAGACATTTCATATAAATTTGACAATTTGTGCTCTCCTTTAGAGCTTTTCATATACAGTACATTTTGACAACTGATCATGTGAAATAATTTTCTAATCTAATTTATTAATCAAAGCCAGATACTGGGAAGAGAGGTCATAAGACTCCAAAGCTGTAAGTAATAAATATCAATAGCAGGTCACTTAGGAATATTATAGATTGATCTGCATCCTAATGTTTCATATTCCTTGAGTCATCTGACCCAAATGGGGATCAGCGTGACAACCCCTGAAAACAATGTATTAAATATGCATAACATAATACAAAGTTAATGTACGTAAATCAAATCAAATTAAATCAAATTTTATTTGTATAGCACATTTCAAGGCATTTCAAAGTGCTTTATATCATAAAAACACAAAAACCCAAAGTCATGCAACATAGAATCAACAATCAAAACATTACA
This sequence comes from Xiphophorus hellerii, assembly GCF_003331165.1. Taxonomy (NCBI): domain Eukaryota; kingdom Metazoa; phylum Chordata; class Actinopteri; order Cyprinodontiformes; family Poeciliidae; genus Xiphophorus; species Xiphophorus hellerii. Next base: position 13,818,595 of record NC_045689.1, on the reverse strand, counting down.
TTAAGTCGAGTGCCATCCTTAAATTTGTAATTGATTGTTTCAAAAGCAACTCTGAACAGGTGGGGTTTTAGTCTAGATTTGAAGACACTCAGTGTTTCAGCAGTAACATTGTAAAAATAAAAGGCTTAGCATTTAAGAGTATTTCCTCTTTTTACACACACAGAAAAAAGAAAAAACTATGGTAAGCAGCAGTGGTTTAGCATAAGTGGTTTGTTTACAGGTGCAAATTGGAAATAGACTGGGTCGAAGTAATAGGAACAGAGTACAACATGGGGCACATATTAGCTAAGGGGTGAATTAACTCTGTTCTTTTCATGCAATCCCCATCTGGGCTTGGTTTTTCTTTTCTGTTCACAGCATAGAAACTAAATGATTTTCAGGCTTTTGTCAGTATCTGGAGTTATTAAAGGGATTTGTGTGTTTCATTATTTTCACCATATTCTCAATTACAGCTGAGTAAATAGTTTGCAAATTAGGCTTTTTTTGCCAGTCACAGAAAACAGAAATACCGGACAAGTGTCATGTAATCATATATGCTACAATCACACACAAGCTCAATCTGAAACAAAGCCACACACACACAATAAATTAGTTTCTTCACATGCAATTTAAATAGATTTTTTTGGAATAACATGGTCCAAAGGTTCTTAGGAGTGTGTGTAGTCAAACATATGAAACTAGTGACTCAACGGATTTATTTCCCTAGGTGATTTTATTGAACATACAAGTATCGTGGGACGTCGTTATTGTATCTGTCCTGAGATTTCTCATGTTGTTTATGGCAGGACTTGTAGCTGTTGTGTGCTTTACTGTCCAGGCAGTGTTTGATCATTATGGTACTGGTGGGACAGCACTTCTTTTAGGTCTATTTCTGGCAGCTGGAGTCTGTAGCACTACACGTCTGTGGCCTTCCCTGTGTAGATTTAGTTCTGAATAATCCCCTCCATCTGCTGCCCCCTTCACCAGGTTTTACTTGTCAGCATCTCTTTGTCTTTCGTTCTCTACAGTTTTGTTTCCGGATGAATTTCCGGGATTTTTGAAAGTCCTTCTGTGTTTTTTGTGATTTTAATGAGACAATTCTCTTCGTAAACCATTTACCCTTTCAGTCCCTGTTGTGTTACCAGTCGGTCCTCCTCTCAATCCTAATCTCGCTGCTTCTTCTCTCCCATGGGTTTTTAATTTTCTCTCCCATTCCTTTTATTTTCCCATCCTTTTTTTCATGATCTGTTCCTCATGATTTCTTTTGGTGTTTCAATTTCATCCAACTAAATCTCTAGATGTCCCTGCAGTGCTACCTAATTTATCTATTTATTTATTTTTTTATTTATGGGTTCGTTTTTTTAAAGCTGTTTGTGATGCAAGACAATCCCTCACTCAGTAGAAATCCATTTCTAATCCAGTTTTCTATAATCAGAGACCACACTGAGTAGTTTGAGCATAAATACCATAAAAATGCTCTTTGGATTTTTAAAATGTTTTCACATTTTAGTTTTTACAGAATATATTCCATCAGGGCTAATCCACAGGATTCCCCAGATGTGTAAGGTCTTTGCACAGTAGAATGGGGTAGGGGCGCACCGATTTATTGGCCTGCTGATTTATTAGAGCTGCTGATTTCCTTAATTTTGGATCAGTGATCAGGTGATACTTGTATGTGAAACTGATCTTATTCACCAATCTCATCTACCTCTGCAAAGGTCCAAAAATCAGCCTCTGTCCTCTTTTGCTCTCCTGTGAGAGAAGTTTGACTGATAGAGCTGCCCACCAGGGCATGTCTTCATATTTGCAATTAGCAATAGTCACCACACTATTGCCAACTCAACGACTTTTTTGCTATATTTAGTAACATTTCAGAAAAAAAATTGGTATCGACTAAAATCGGAATCAGCAGGTCAGACTTTTTAAAGATTGGTAATTGGCCAGAAAACTGCAATAGTGTACTCCAAGATGTAGGTAAAACCAGCAAGTAGGTTAGAACATTGAATTTAACCTACACTTCTCACCCTGCTCCACACCTGTCTGACCTCCTGACCTCATTCAAGCATAGGACTTCAAGAAAAACCACAGGAAACTGAAGACCCATAACGCTTCTAAACTCCCACGTGGACGCTGACCAACATAATACTGACCTATTATGCTTGTGCAATACATTACATAAAGAGCAGTACTAAGCTTAAGCCCATCATAGCCCTTGGTAGATTAAAAAAAATTCCAGTGTAGTCTACATCTACCTTATTTTTTCTCATTTATCTCTTAGTGTTTTACTTTCGAAAAATAGTTGTATAGACCTAAACATTATGTTTTAATATTATAAGTGGTCTACTAAATTATGTACACAGAACTCTAATTGAACCTGACTGATTATTTTCTTCCAAAAACAAAACAATCAAGTTAAATTTTGACAAAATGAAAAAAAATGTAATTGAAGTTTTATAAATTCAGCCCGTGTTGTCTCATGAAAGTGCCTTCAATCACTTTTGCAACACAGAACTTAATCAAAATACATCAACATCAATTGGCATGTTTTGTACTGTAAAATGCTTGTTTTCCCAAATCCTTAAAAGATTATATGAGAGCAGGGTAAATATTATCTAGAAGCATTCTTGTGCTTTGCACCTGCTCTGCTTCAGTTGTTGTGGCAAATGGATCATGAGAGGTAAAGAAATCCTCATGTCTAGGTCTATACTCCTTCTCGTCAGTCTACTCCCAGACAGTCACTATAAGTGCAGCGGAGCTGCAGAGCTTTACTCTGCACTCATGCAGACAAATGCTTTTGTGTGACACTGATGATCTCCAGATGTAGCGTGCTATATTCAGTGCATGGTACAAGGTTTATTCTTCAAATAAACTGGGTGCAACAACAGGAATGACAGCAGTGACGAGCAAAATACAGACAGGTGAGACATCGCCACGAGTGACATGATTGTCAGCCGTGTTTGGCAGAACTCTGCACCCGGATACATGTGGATTAACAATGACTGAATGGATTAGTGGGTGTGCGTCGGGTTGTGTGTGTGTGTGTATGTGAAAAAATGTTTGAGTCATTCAGAGATGGAATGATAAAGCACAGTGACAAAGAAGGCATGAGCGTATTTTCTAAAAATGCACTAATACTTTCAGATGATCATATTTTGGCTTTAGTACTGGTGACAAAAGAAATTGACACAAGCTGCCATTCTTACACATAATATACAGTAGTTACTAACACTAAAATCGTATCATATTTGCACTTAAAGCCCTGCTTCTAGAAGTCATACCCTGTTTTTCATTCTCTTCTCAGGTTAATTGATTTTCTACTTCTGCTTCTCCCCACTCTTGCTCGTTTACTTCCCTCTGGTCTTAGAAGGGACATTTCCTTTTGGAATCTCTGAAATAATATGAACAGTGGTTGTCGGAGAGGGAAATTAATCACATGGGTGCTCACAACTCTGTAGGGCTTTGGATTCAGCTTTCTAATTAGCAGTCTCCCTCTTGACACTTTTATTAGGTCATCGGTTTAGTGTTAGAAAATTTGGCGTGAAGCGCCATGCAAAGCGATTCATACTGCTGTACAATTTCTATATATTGTCACGCCTTCAAGCATGACAACAACCTTAAACACACAACCAGAGTTACAATGGGGGTGACTTATAGCAAAGTGTATTCATACATTCATACATACAACATATGTCAAAGTGTAGACCTGGGAACCTTTAGCTAGAGTTATGAAGTTATGTTCACATACACTGAATCCTTCTGGGCTTGAGCTTTTGCAAAGAATTGACAAAAACCTATCCAGCCTATTGCCTTCCTATACAGGTTTACTTGATTCTCATCTCCCTTCAGTGCTCTGTCTAGGATTTCTCCCACTGATTTGTCTGGTTGATTATAAACTGGGCCAATCAACAGACAGGAGTTGTGAACGATTGGCATCAATTTTCTCTGCAGTTTTAGATTTGTAGTCTCCCTTCATAGGGTTGTAGTTTGGCAGGAGCATGTGGAGAAATTGAATAAAGCCATTCAGTTTATGTAGGCCATGCTTCCAAATACTGTGCAATTAAAGTCAGAGCAAGAGGAATGTTTAAGTCATTTAATGGCTGGAAAAGATTTCATGACCCCACTCCTCATGGGGTTGCTTATAGTGCACAGAATTTCCTTAGTCGTAATCGAGCTTAATTGAACTGCCACATTACATATGTCACGACCAAACATTAGCAATTGAGTCAAATTTTAAATCTGAGTCCATTCCTCCAGAAAGTAATCAATTCTCGATAGTTGAGGGTCCAGACCCTCTGTAAGAAGCACAGTGTAGAACAAGAGACTTGTTTTTTTTTATTTTTTTTAACCAGGCCTCTTTAGATGTGCAAAGCTGGCAGAAACATTCACCTAAACGACTCACAGGTGTGAGGACATGATACAAGGACATGATACAAGTCCTTGTATCATAAGACTTGTACAAGTCAAATCAGACTTACAAGTCAAATCAGACTTACAAATCAGATTTGTATTTGTGAAACAAATAAAACACCATGAATAATTTTCCTTGCAAAAAAATAAATTAATAAATACAAAAAATGTAAAATCTAATTTGGTGGATGTAACTCAACAAAATGTAAACAATTTACATGAAAACAATGGAATGAATATTTTTGCATAGCACCGTGTGTGTGGAAATGTGATGCGCTTTCAAATATATTTCTTGCTTGGTTCTTTAAAGCAAAACAAACACTCTCTTGTGTGTGTGCTTGACATGTGTGACAGCAGTGATTGCCAGCTGGGCCATTCATACTAAAACTGAATGTCTCTCTACTGCTGCAAATTGCTTTGGATTGCTTTTAATAGCCACTTCAACCATTTCCCTGTGAGACCAGTATTAAAATGTACCCTGATGTCATTCTTCTATTGCTCTTTTATCCACACTGCCGTAATGTGCTTTTTGGATTACTGTATTTTAATATTGTGTAATCCTCTAAGAATGTTAGTAATGAATGTAAGGCATGCAATCTGCTTGACTACTCAAAATGGTTTCAATTGAAATGCTGAAAAGGCAGCTCTGGCTAATCAGCTTAGAGATGTAGCCCACATTTGACAGATAATAAAGAGGATCTTGAGCACAGGAGCCAATTACCACCCCTGTAATGAGAGTTCATACAATATCATCTGGGAACAATGGAGGGACACTGAAGTTTGGAGAGAGAGTGGGAGGCTGCGAGAGCAGGAAACCAGTAATGCAAGTTTGTAAAAATCAGCTAAAAAAAGATCAAAAGAATGGAATAGATGGAATTAAGGTGAATAAGTCAAAGTTGTGATTTTAAGTGTATGTATCTGAAACCACAAAAAATGCCTGACTTAAGTTACAAACTGTCAAAAGGATTAAGATGAAATATTAAAGCAACAATAATTCATGCAGCGATATTATACTTAAAAAAATAAAACTAAAGTGAGAATTTAAAGGGGCAAACTCATGACACAAAAGGTTGCACATAATGCAGTCTGTTTAACTATCACCTCTTTTAAAGTATCTTAGCAAAATATCTCTGAAAAGTGTTATTCCTAAAATGGCACAGATAAAAATGAACTTTAAATGGCAGCGATAAAATGGACTTTGACTTATTGAATGTTACTAAAAATAATTTAAAACCTAATGAAAAATTTCAAGATGTAAAAAAAGTTTGTTGCTGAATGTATTACAACAAAAATCTTATTTAGTCTTAAAATTATATCTTTTAGGATACAGCTCATGGGATTTTAGGTTTATTTACAACCTTTGTTGTTAAAGTCCTGCTTTGTAACAAAACTTATTAGTCAGACTAAAACAAAAAGTAAACGGTTACATCCATTTTCATTCCAAGAGTCTCCTTTGATGCCTGCAACCTTGGTATTCTTTTACAGTTGCAGGCATCCCAGGACCTAGAAACAAAAGCTTTGCTGCAGTATTGCCTTTTGCCCCTTATTTCATTGGCTTATTTTAATTTTCACTGATTCATTTTTTGCTTAAAGGGTTTCCCATACTTGGATTTAGAAAAAAGCAAGTTGTTATACATTTTGTCATAAACTGTTATCACCACTATTGCCAACAAACCCAGTAAGCTGTTTGCATTAATCCTAGTCTTTACTCAGGTTTTCACAGTTTGTAAGAGGCACAAACAAAATATTATTCTTTTCTATTCTATCAGACTTGCATAAAAATAAATTAAAATGTACATATTCAATGTATTTGTCTGACACATTGGATCAAGTTGGATTGTGATGTCGGGGTACTATGCAGTTCGAGTCTAGTATCATCCATTGAGCATAAACAGATGCAGCTACTATTTCTGCCAACAGAAACTCATTGTTTTTCACGTATCACGCTGCCCTGTAGCACAAAGAATCCCCATGTCACACTTAAAATTTAGTTCAGCTAAAGAATGTGCTGGGGCTTTCCTTCGTTATTTAGTCCCACATTGAGTTTGGTCACCATGGAAGTGCATTGGTGTGTACTGCTGCCTTCAGAGAACGACTTGAATGTCAAGACCTCTATGACTGACAGCCATTCATTTGTGTCCAACTTTTCTCACTCTCTCTGGTTCTTTCTGGGGGCTTGGCTGCACTTTCTGCTCTTGCTCACACCAAGACTGTGAAAAATGTATTTGAGACACAGATACAGGTCTAGATGGTGCATATTTTATAGAATGAAACAGAGAAGATGGTTGCTATCATAGAGGACTTGAAATCTTGCACCATAGCAAAAATACTCCCCAGTCATCTTGTCTTTCAAATGACAGTTCAGAGGAATTATAATCCTGTTAAAGTTGAAGCAAACATTGCTTTCAATTAACAGTCCCAGCCACTTTGTTACTGAGGGGCCTCTGTGTGATCAGATGTCCACTGTAAATTAACTTGTCCTTGCACTTGTCTCATAGTTGCCTCTACAGAGAAACTTCTTGTTGTAATATTTTTATATACTTGACACCTGGATATACACATAAATTCTGTCATCTATGTTTTGAAAATACTAAATAGCCACGTCATAACTGAAAACATTGAAAAAACAACAACTGGTCAACAGATACAAGGTGGGCTGATTTCTATAATGTGTATAAAGATTTTGCCAGCGATTAGTGGGAAATGTCTAAGTAATATTTGACATCAATTTTCAGTAACTGTAAATAAAAATATTTTTTTCAGAATTGATAGTCATTTTACATTGCTTTTCTATCTTCAGAAAGGTGAGTGTTTCATTTTCCATCTGAAACTTTTTTTTAATTGTAACTGGCAGGGTTATGAACAATTTTAGACTTGATTTATCTTGGTAAAAACCAGCCCCTTGTTCTACACCTTGCTTCCTACAGAGAATCTGGACACTCAGCTATTGAGAAACGATAGCTTGCCGCCAGCATAGACTGTGTTGAAGTTTTAAATTTTACTTTATCTCTGACCTTTGCCTGTTAATTTTGCTGTCTCACTCTCCTTATGAGACAAGAGACTTATACAGCAAATCCTGTCGAGGAAATTATTAGCCAATGACAAACCGATACTCGCTTCTGCATTGATACTGAAAACCATTGAACACACTCACTGCAATAAGTATCTGCCTGAATGAATGCCACATGACTAGCAAAGATTTTCAACAAGCCTGGGCTGTTGCAGCAATGGCATGTATGTTTTTTTTAATAAATGCCTTCTTTTCTATGTTTCTGTGATTGCGGGGCCATACAGCTGCTTTTTAATAAACAGAAACAATAAGGAAGATTTGAGTCTAGATTTTATATTTTTTATATTTCATTCCTCTTTATGAGTGTTATTGCTTGTTTCAGTGTTGGAAAGAGTCTGAGCTTCTTTTGGAGACAGAGGGCCAATTTCAAGGTGTCAAATTATGAAGTAATTTTTTTTTAAAGTTGTGCTTCATATAAAATAATGGCCTATGTATTTTTTATTTTATTTTTTATGTTTTGCCAAAAGTGATTTTGGGAAAAAATAAAAATAAACAAACAAAAAAAATCTAACACACTTTTGGAAAAAAATGAATTAGGCCATTATCTTAGTAAGGTGACAATATAGCATTTCTATAACAACTGAAGGTAATATAATCACTTGATAGTGCCATTTTATAGCACAGTACTGCCTTGAAAATATATACCACCACCCCTTTGAAAAATGTTTTGTTACTGTCCTAAAAAATAATATAATGTTAAATATTATATTAGAAATAAAGAATTATGCAATTTAGAGGTCTTCATTGGTTTTAATTGTCTCCCATATCTGGGCAAAAATGCTTCTATAAACCCATCATATGCATTGCAACTGTGAGCTAATAAAGTTGGATACAGTTTTCAGTACACTGTTATTTTAATTAATCTACAGTATGTTAGCTGTCTGTACTCTGCCCTCCAGCAAGGCTCTGTACTGTTTTCTCTCTGCATGTGTAAAGTGGGCAGATGCCAGCTACAAAAATGGCAGAAAAAGAGCCATGCTCATTAACGTCGACAGCACCAACGTTAATCACTGAACCACCCAGTGTTTGAAACCTGCTGGATATCTAGCAAGTTGAGTTCAAAGGTGGCAACAACTGGGTCAGCGCTAAGCAAAAATGCTGATGACTCTCTTAAAATCCATGTCGTTCTGAAATAAGCTTTGTACTTTTGAATACTTAAATTAAATTGACTTTCTCTAAGGGGATTTTTTTTTTCATTTTTGGGTCCTTAAAATATTGACATCTATTTTATGCTCTGATCACAGGTTTTTAAAAAGTCAGGGAGACATTTGTGGTAAGCAAGCACCCAGGCTCAGCTACTGGTTAGTGTCAGGCAGCTAATTTAGAAAGTGTTGTGTCAGAGAAAATGGAGCTGAGAGGAAGCTTAGGATACAAATCACACAGAGTGCCTGTCTGTCTGAGTGACTGATACTGACACCGGGTTCTTTTTTTTTTTAACAGAACAATTATTGGTTGTATGGGAATGAAAATAAAGAAAAGCTGGATTTGTAGAAATACAAGACTAATGTTGAGTTGTGTGGATATGTAATTTGGTAGGTAAGGTGTGTCAGCGGTTGGGGGGACATTAAAATTTGCATGTGATTGACAGAGAGGGGAAGGGAAGGGGCATGAAAGAGTGAGGGAGTCAAGAGGAAGTGCAGCTGTTGTCAGATGTCAGTCTCCCAGGGCTCAACTAGGAGAGATCTTTCAAGTTTCTCAACCCTGGCATTTGGACTCCCAGAGAAGTGCAAAGACATCAAGACATAACATTCAGAAAATAAAAGTGTAAGCCCCCTTTATTGAAAAATTTTCTTTTGATTGAAAGATATTTGGAATTAATAAACATGCAAGATTTGTGGTACTTTTTAATCAACTTCCCGCACGCTGGTAATGCAATGTGATCGATGGAAGAATTTAATGTCACAGATAACCATTTCAAATCCAATTAGGGCATAAATTGTGAATCCAAAAGTGAACAGCTTAAATGTGACGGTTTTCTTACGGACTGACCTTTTGGAAATGATAAAAGGTTTTGTGTACCGGAAGGAATGCCCTTGAGCCTGAGCGATATGATCTACACTCCAGGCACCTGAAGCGATTGTCATAATTACAGGCGCCACAGTGGGTTATTGACCGGAGCATGTATTGATTTGTGCTCAGTCTCAATTGTAGTTTTGGCACATAGTGGGACCTCTACATCACCGCAGTGTGTTAACGCTGTAGCACTAGTGGGGCACTCGAGTAACGACTGTGTATTGTGGCCAATTCATCTTTTCCTGCTTTGTTACCATTGCTCTAATTCTTTGTCCTTGCCTCCCACTGTCTGCCATGGTGAGAATCCTCTTTGCTATTCTGACTTATTTGTCTGATATCCAACAGATCCAAATGGTGTACAGTTCCACAGCCGATGATCCGATTTGTTTTGGGGATGATTTGCTTCACATTGTTACCCTTTTAAGGCCTTAATCTATTATGCAAAAAATATTGCCAGTCAGTGTGGAAAAGCAATAAATGCTCCATTATTGACTGTTATTCTGGAAATATTAAATAATAATAATGCGCTTGCTTGATAGATACATTTTTCCCCACTTACTGTCCCACTTTCAGACATAATTTCAATCATTCTTTTTATGACTTTCTTGCAAATCTGATGAGACGGTATAGTGTCATTATCAAAAATGAATACGGTGTTTCAAAATAAAATATTCAGTTTTAAATGAAGCAGCACTCCTCTACTTGAATATCAATGTGAATAACTGAATTTTGAGGTACAGTTTTTTCTCTTTCTTTTATGAGTGCATCTGCTTGCCTGTCACAACTGAACTCATCAAGTACAGAAGAAGTCATTACTCAGCATGGCAGATATCTTGTTTCAGTTTTTTTAGGTGGAGGCCACTGGATATATTTTATTTACACCTCTTTGAATTATTCACAAAAAGTGTTTCTAGCTGGAACTAGCAAGCTAACTGTACAGTCAGTGAATGGTAGAGATGGTCTAATGAACCTTCTCAGTTCTGTATGGCACCCTCGAGATGTAATGGCACCTAGAGAAGATGTGTGTAAAGCCTCAAAATAATTTTTTTATTTCAGTTGCAAAATATCATAATGACAATATCAAAAGATTGCACTTTTAATGGTGATAGAATTTTGTGAAAAATATTTTTCTCTTGTACACATTTATTTTGAGTTGGCTATTTTGCCAAACTTAAATGTTGCTTTTATGTTTGTGAAAAACGGCTTAATGAAATACAATAAATAGTCTTCAAATGGTGACTTCATTTATTAGGTTAAATAAATCTATCATAGCAAACTTGATTCTATGTGAAAAAGTAATTGGCCCATAAACCTAATAACTTGTGGTGCAACTCCTAGCAGCAACAGGGACGATTTGTGACCCTCTGTTCTTTGCTGAATTGTTTTAATTTAGCTGCATTGGAGCTGTAGAAGCTATTGCCACTTAATCTCAATTGGATTTTACTTTGGATTTTGGCTTAGACCACTGCAAATCTTTTTGTTGTTGTTGTTGTTTTGAGCCATCCGGAGGTGGACCAGCCAGTGCATGAATGCATAACCCAATTATGCTGAGAAGGCAGACTTCATAATTTAATCTATTACATCAACTTGTTCAGGCCCACGCCTCTCAAGAAATTTCACATTTGTCTCATCAGTCCACTGAATAAATTTTCAAAAGTCTTGGGGATCGTTACGATGTTTTTGGTTAATGGGAGACCAGCATTTGTTTCCTTTTTGTTAAGCAGTTGCTTTGGCCTTGTTAGCTTCAAAATGATGCCATTTTTGTGGAGTCTCTTTCTTATTGTTGAACACTGCCCTCACCTTTGACAAATTAGGCCTACTGTGCTTTTTGTCTTCTGAGTTCTTATGTTGCCTCCTGGATAAGTCATCTATGGGCTCTTGAAGTAATTTTGATGGGGTTGCCCGTCGTCCAGAGGTCCATCACCTGTCCATGTTTTTTTGTGTTTTGTTTTTTTTTTCATTTTTGAGATAATCTCTAACTTTGGTTTGTTGGAATCCCAAAGATTCAGAAATGTTTTTTTTCTACCTTTTTCAGAATGTTAGATGCCAGCGACGCTTTTCGGGTGTTCTTGAATTCATTAGATGTGGGGGTGACAAAAATTTGCTTGCCTCTCAACCAGTAAACTAAAAATATATTTATTGGTCCTAAGATAATATTTTCCATGAATTTTCATCTCAGTCCTCAGATGACAATTCACTGGAAAATCTGTGAACTGAACTGAAAAGAGAGCATAAGAAAGGATCCAGGACAAAAGAGAGCTTGAGCAAAGTGAAATTATCAAAATAACACTCTATAAGATCCAACCATGTGAAATGTCATCTGTGAAAACTAAATGCTGTCCTTTTGGAAATCAACAAGGTTGTTTAAGACATTTACTTATGATGATGACACATTACTTATGTAGGATTTTTCCCACACAATAAACGTGCAACAAGCTTTGATTTTCCACAATGTTTTGTGATTTTATCCTACAGCACTAAAAGAATAATTTATTCTAGGACATTTTACCCATCTTTACGAGGGGTTTCTACAGGGTTAAAGGACACTGTTTTATTCTGGTCTTTAAAATCGTTCCATTATTTGTACATGCATTGATCCATATAACTCATCATTATTTCTGTTAAAGACAAAGTATGCAGAGAAACCTTGACCTGCTTTCTTTTTTGTATTATGATGTTTTATGTCTTTCCTCTCCAGTTTCTTCTGCCTCCTACTTCTTGCACCTCACTTCATGCCCTTTCTCATATTTTATCCAGTTCTTCATCTCTGCTTTGAAGTAGCCAAAAGAAAACCCATTTAAAACTGAGCTTTGTAAAACCTCACAGGTCTTTGTTGTGTGTCTGTTAAGTGTGAAGAATATGTGTGTGCACTTGTGAACAAAGCACATTTGTCTCTAACTGGCAGAGAGATCTTAGTCAGGGAGTCTGACCTGACACGGCTGACAAGACGTTCAAAGATATACCCACTTCAGAAATGTCTGACTTGAGGAAGCGCTGCTGCAGATTAAGAGGAAGTGGAATTTCTGCAGTGCTGGATGAAATTCAGTAAACAGAAAACAGTTTTGAACGTAAACTGTCATATCTTTTTTTTTTTTACCTGTGAGAGTCAAAGCACTTGGGCTAGACTTGAGCCAGCCCTAACTGGGTCTCCAAAAGCAGCAGCAGCAGCAGCGATCGATCGCTCTGCTCACACGTTTTCCTTCCTCCTTTCAACACACGCACACACACACTGGCCCTACTTATTCTCCTCACACCAAGCCTTCATGAATCCCCCTTTACTTTCTCTGATCTTCTGAACATCAATCCCTCATTCCTCAAAGCAAAAAAGAGGGGATGGGGGGGGTGACAAAAATGAGATGACAGATTACTTGCTATATATAGAGCCGGTCTTGTGCCGCTTCCCTTGTTCATCTTCTCCCCGTGCCCCAAAGACATTGGATACACCTTCTGGTTCCCAGCTAATGATGCAAATAGTCTTTCACACTGCTTGCAAAATTCGACGGCTCCTTTTGAATCATTTTGGTAAATCGAACTGGACCTCATGGTGGGAAAATTGTAGCAGGAAAATCAATGTGTCCCATTGTTTGTGGGGTGTTTTTGCAATTTGTGGTCCTTGTCTTTATGAGGGTAATTCCTGCCTCTTTTATTCAGTTTGAAGCACATTTGGTCCAATAAAAAAAACAAAAAAACACTCTATTGTAGCTTGGGACTCTCACAATGACGCACAATACACTGTTTCACTGCAGCAAAAGAAAATTGCCATAGAACACTTTAATATGTGAAAACAATGACAAAAAAGGAACAAAATGGTTTGTTTACCATATGTAGTTTCACTAAGATAGAAGTCAAAATGTTTATTTTTACCTTATTAAAACAAGGCTTTAGTTCCCAAGAAAACTACTTATCCACTTAAGCTTTGCCGTTGTTCCAAAATGAAGTATTAAGTTCACAAAAGTAACCAAAGCCAGAGCTTTCTCACGTTATCAAAAAGCAAAAAGTTTTCTGCATTTGAATCTCAATAGCCATTTTGAACCCACTGTTAATTTTTTCTTCCATCCGTCCATTTTTTTCCGCTTTATCTGGGGTCGGGTCGCGGGGGTAGTAGCTTCAGAAGGGAGGCCCAGACTTCCCTCTCCCCAGCCACTTTTTCCAGCACCTCCGGGGGAATCCCGAGGCGTTCCCAGGCCAGCCGAGAGACATAGTCCCTCCAGCTTGTCCTGGGTCTTTCCCGGGGCCTCCTCCCGGTTCGACGTGCCCAGAACACCTCACCAGGGAGGCGTCCAGGAGGCATCCTGACCAGATGCCCGAGCCACCTCAACTGGCTCCTCTCGATGTGAAGGAGCAGTGGCTCTACTCTGAGTCCCTCCCGGATGACTGAGCTTCTCACCCTATCTCTAAGGGAGAGCCCAGACGCCCTACGGAGAAAACCCATTTCAGCCGCTTGTATCCGCGATCTCGTTCTTTCGGTCATGACCCAAAGCTCATGACCATAAATGAGGGTGGGAACATAGATCGACCGGTAAATCGAGTGCTTCGCTTTTTGGCTCAGCTCTCTCTTCACCACGACAGACCGGTACAGCGCCCGCTTCACTGCAGATGCTGCGCCAATCCACCTGTCGATCTCCCGCTCCATTCTTCCCTCATTCGTGAACAAGATCCCGAGATACTTGAATTCCTCCACTTGGGGCAGGACACCTCCCTCCCCCGACCTGGAGAAGGCACTCTACCCTTTTCCGGCTCAAGACCATGGCCTCGGATTTGGAGGCACTGATCCTCATCCCAGTCGCTTCACACTCGGCTGCGAACCGACCCCCGATGTCCTTGCAATATTGCAGAGTCGCGTCAGCCAATACAACCCTGCAACATCCAGAGCCTTAAGGAACTCCGGGCAGATCTCATCCACTCCCGGGGTCCTGCCACCGAGGAACTTTTTAACCACCTCGGCAACCTCGTCCCCAGAGATTGGAGAGCCCGACCCAGAGTCCCCAGGCTCAGCTTCCTCAATGGAAGGCATGTTGGTGGGATTGAGAAGGTCTTCAAAGTATTCTGCCCACCGGCCCACAACATCCCGAGTTGAGGTCAGCAGCACACCATCTCCACTGTAAACAGTGTTGGTGCTGTACTGCTTCCCCCTCCTGAGACTCTGGATGGTGGACCAGAATCGCCTCGAAGCTGTATGGAAGTCTTTCTCCATGGCCTCTCCAAACTCCTCCCACACCCGAGTTTTTGCCTCAGCAACCACCCGAGCCACATGCCGCTTCACCCGCCGGTACCCATCAGCTGCTTCTGGAGACCCACAGGCCATAAGGGCCAGATAGGATTCCTTCTTCAGCCTGACAGCATCCCTCACCAAAGGTGTCCACCAACGGGTTCGAGGGTTGCCGCCACGACAGGCACCGACAACCTTGCGGTCACAGCTCAGATAAGCCGACTTGACAATGGAGGCATGGAACATGGTCCACTCGGACTCGATGTCCCCTACCTCCTCCAGAACGTGTTCAAAGTTCTGCTGGAGATGCAAGTTAAAGCTTCATCTCACAGGGGATTCCGCCAGACGTTCCCAGCAGACCCTAATTTTTCCTTGCACTGGATTAACAAGGCAGGTGGCACTAAACACCTAAATATTTGGCTGCGCAATATATCGCAAATACATCATCATCGCAATATCAGTGCATGCAATACTCTTATAGCAAATGAATTGTTGTCTAATATAGCTTAAATAATATACAATTGCATTTTTTATGCTAATATAATATTTAGCCAGACGAACAGAGTCTGATGGCGGCAGATGCTCACACTGGACACACAACATTGCCCAAAATGCTAAATCCTTCACAGTGGAGGAAGCACAAATGAGAAAGAGAGAAAAAAATAGACATATATTGCAGCTAATATCATCATTGCAATTTTAATAACGTTAGTGCCATTGCAAGATTTTTTTTTTTTTTTAATCATGCGGCCCTAATAACTTTACCATCAAGTTTTAGGTCCAATGGACTCCATTCCCTCCATCTTATATTGATTAAGTTATCTTATTTACGCTCCGTGAAAAAATGTGATTCCACAGTGATTCCCTGGAAGATTATATTCTGGGTGAATGGCATGAAAGCATTGTTATTTATGTAATATATAAACAGAACTTGGCTCTCTGTTTGACCTCTGTTTGTACTTAGAAGTCAAACAGAGAAGAAAACCAAGGTGACTGTTTACTTCCTCTTCCCACAAGCCTTTTCTTGGCTTTTTTTAAAACAAGTTTTAGAGAAGGAATTATTCATTCATTTAAATTAATGCTCCTTTTTTGGCTTGTCTTTTTCTTTTACACTTTTACATGTCATGCTCATCGTCTGTTGCTTTCCTTCACATAATCCTTCACTTTAATCTTCAAGCACAAGAGGAAATGGAAAAGAATGAGAAAATGAGATCAGGTGCAGTGCCTGAAATGTAATTCATGTTAGTCCTTATGTTTACATCACACTCAAAGCTCATGCCTTGTTCTTTAATCTACCAATCTACCTGTGACTGTAGAATGAATGCATATTTTACATTTCCAATTGATTGTTTTCCTCTTTTCTACTCATCATGTCTTTGCCAGAAGCATTTTTTTCATTTTTCCCTTTTTATATAGATAAAATGCAAAAATATGTTCCGGCGAGAGCAGGAGACAAATTGGAGCCATGAAACTATTTCTTTTCATGCTGAGGGGAGAAGGGGAGCTCTGTTAGCCTAGCTGACATTCCACTTAATTTGATTCATTACTGCATGGTGACGCTTTTGTTGCGACATGCAAGGAACTGGGCCACTTGTGGAGCTTTGAAACATCCAGATAGAGGACAGTTCCACCACCTCAGTATGATGAAATGTGAATCAAGTCCGAGAATGGTGGCTTTTTCCAAGCCCGGACTGCACCACAAATTGGCTTTTACTGCAATTTATTTTGCCATGTTTGTGCGAAAGTTGTGAGCAGAAATTGTCAAAATCAAATTCTGACTGGATTCATTTCCTCAGAACAAACATGATAGGCTGCAAATACAATATGCTGTTCTTATTCAACAGAGTTTAATTTGGTGCAGATTCTACAAGCAATCATTGTGCTAAATGTCTCTTCAGGTGACTGATCTGTGCCATCTCTCAATTTATAGAGCAACATATGGTTTCAATCTTGAATTCAACTTCATAACGCAGCTTTTGTTTTCAAAACTTAGCAGGGTTTCATACTGCCAGCAATACTGGCTCACCCATCTAGATTACTGAATTGAATGTTCCAACCAATTCCATAGCCTTAGCTGTACAAACTCTATCACTTTGGCTTTTTAACCACTTAGAAAAACATTAATGAAAGAATAGGAGTTCATTGAATTCTGCTGATGATGCTGCCTATGGAATAAGTCCTATTTTCAAATTTCCTCACTACTAAATAATCTACGCTCAACAGATAGGCATTGCTTTAAAAATGTGGAATTGATTGAGAAGAACAGCAACGCTGACATAAAAACAAGAAGCCATGTAGAATCACTACAGATGCTGATGTGATACAGAGGTTGCCAAAATTCTGCAGTGTCAATAGCTGCAGACTTCCATACTTCATGGCGCCATCACTTGAGCTCAGAAACAAACGTATGAAATTTCATGTAATGGTTTTCATAGCCAAGCAGCTGAATCCAAGCCTCATATTAGTGCCAAATATCTGAATCCACTGTAGGACTCTAGACCAGTCCAACCATGATCTGTGGTGTGATAAATTGCACCTCTCTATCTACCAGTCCATTGGATGAGTCAGGGTTTGACAGCTGCCAGGAGAATGGCACTTGCCTGACTGCATTGTGTCAAGTGTACAATTTGGTGCAGAGGGAATTATTATTTTTCTTTTTTTTTTTCCAGAAAACAAAGTATGATCGGCAAATGCACGCCTATAAATTGTCATCTTAGTATCTTCCAGAAGTTTTTCTGTTTTAACTACTCTTGATCAACATACTACAGGAGCAGACTCGCACAACTTAAATCCATTAATCATCATCAAGAAGACAAAGAAGGCTCTGTTCCCCACTGAGAGAATATCAATCAAGAGTAAAATAGTTGCAGGGTTTTTTTCTGTTCAGAGGTTTGATAGCAGGGTCTTAATGGGTGGCTTTTATCATAAATCCAAATAAAAAAATATTACACACTTTTTAAACGCAATTATTGTAACAGTATGACCTAAGAAAATTAAAGCTTTGCACCACTAGAGCAGGAATTTTTTTATCTATTTTAGGGAGAGAGCCATGCCAGAGTTAAGTGAGGGTTAAAGTCCCACTCTCCACCTTACATTTGAAATGTCTACATGAGGATGTTGTTTCATCTCCCCTCACCATACTAAAAAACTTCTCCAAAATAAAATTGTGAATGCTCACGGCAAAAGACAGGAACAGGTTAATGGAATATAATGGAAATAGTTTGAAGCTTCCTTGGATTCCCATTAACAACATTTCCCGAAACCTCCTCCCCAATATGTTACAGCTTTTATGGGGAGTTCAAGTGGGAAATAAGTGGTATTCGGTAAGTGAATTTGATGTTGAGGGGTATGTCTACAGAATACTGAAAAAATCATATGCATTTATTTTTAGTTGGTGGGTAAACTAATATAGCATTGTTACTGAAGTGGTTTATAATGTATTAGAAATATAGTATGCTTCTAGTAAATATAAGAATGTGCTAAGAAAACAAAGCAATGAAGGGAAATTTATGCAAAGCATTTCCAATTTGCCTCTTGGAATAGTAAATGATAAAGGTTTTGGAACGTCACCAGACAGAGTTCCAGTTTTGTGTGGTGGACAATATGTTCACTCGGAGATGACAGAACAGAGTAACAATATGTGGCTGTGATATCGCTGACATATGAATGGTCTCAGATGGAGAGCTCAGCCCAATCTGTCACTGTATGACTCATGGCGTTTGCATACTGTACAGAGAGCTAGTCATTGGGTTTGTCTGGCTATTACAACTTGTATAGTCAAGCTATAAAATTCAGTCCCAACAACAATTGCATTGGGCATTATTAATCATTAGTACCACATTAAAAAGCTAAGAGATTAAAAACAACGAACTGCCTCCATTTAATCTGACATGAAAAATGATTGTGTCCTTGCTCACTGATCTGTGCTGACAAATGTGTTAAGGAGAACAACGAAGACTGAGATGGTTTTGTTCAGTAGAAGCCATCGTTCACCATAAACATGATGTTTATATCTATGAGGTTTTCTTCTGCATTGTTTTCTACACACTGGGCCATTATGTTTGTTGACAGGCTATATCTTGAGAAATGTTAAAACAAAGGTATATTTACCCACAGTTGTGCTAGAAATTGAGAAGGGGCTAAATTGTTTCAAAGTGTGTGCAGTATTTTTCTTTTTTCCTGTAGACTTTGTCTGCACAATAGGATCATACAAAGCCACATTTATTTCAATGTTTGTTGCACTGAGACCAAGATTCTTCTATCTAATTTTGTTTTAACATTACATACCAAAGACAGAAAAAGGCAAAGCTGCCAGGAGCTAGTGGACAGCTCTCAAATCTACATTAGAGGAACATCTTGATTGGCATGCAAAGACTATATCCATTCATCATGGTTCGTGTTCTACCCTCCACTAGTGATTCTGAACCTGACCATCCAGCAGCTTTATCTCGCACCCTCCTGCTTTCTCCTGCTATAAATCATCATCTAGCCACAGGCCACTATGCACAGAACAAGGTGACACTCCACCCTGCTATTCTTCACTGGAGGTGGGAAGCAGAGGGAGAGAAATAGCAGGGTGAGGGGGAGAAATAAAAGGAAGGGCAGTGGTTTCTGAACTGGGAGGTAGGATGGGGAAAAAGAGAGATAGAAAGTGTATCCATCTACTCTGCTGCCACAGCAGGAGGGAAATCTTTGATGTAAACTCTATTAGTTTTTGGCATGTAGAGGCACAGCTGAGACATGAAACTCAGGTCTCTTCATGACATCTCAGAAGAGAGTCAGTGCAGGCTGAAAATTCAGTCACAAAGAGACCATGCTATACGCAGAAATTTCCAATATCTTGGTTATATGAAAGTGTTTTAGGCACTGTGGAGTCAATGCAAATATTTATTTGTGGAAAAAATTAAAAGGATTCTTCCAACAAGTCCTAATGGCGCTAGAGTGGATTGTTGTGGACCTGATAAACGCTATACAAGTACAGGCCGTTTGCCATTTTATCACTTTAAAGGGTGCGTGTTATATAAAATAGATTTTTTTTTTAGCGCTGTCATGTTATACTATTATTTCCTCATTAAAACATGGAGTGTTGCTTTGATTCTTGCATCCATGTCTGATTCTGTGATGGTAGCCTAAACTCTTGTTCTCACAAAAAAGTGCCATCTATTTTCACAAATCTCCTCTGTGGACTTTCAGTACTCAGTGGAGGTTTCACCTCACAGAGCACCCCACCCCCACTGCTTTCACACTCAGCTCCTCCAGACTAGTGGCAGCAGGAATGAACACATACGTAGTGGAACTTCGTGTCTGTTGGGCTTACCATAAACCGGCATAATGAGAAGCATTGTCGGCATGATGTTCTTTTTTTTTTTGCTTTGCTTTAGTCACCATCTGTGATTCTTCATCATAAGTTCATGTTAGCAATCAAACAAATAGCAATTTTGCTTTTCAAAAATCACTTCTTAGTTTTCATAAATTTGAAATAATCAGCATTTCTTTTACTGCGGCCTATTAGACAGTTGGTTTATAAATATGGAGTTTTAATAGGGAGACCTTGTTTTGATTTCCAAGATATACCCTCATGAGGAGAAGCTTTTTACTTGCCTGTAACAATATGAGTAATTTATACCGCCTCATTAATCAGCTCTCAGATACAGTATAATGAGCTCATCCAAATGTAAGTGTAAGGTTGTAATAGCAGCTTAAAAGGGAGTTGGCTCACCTAAATTGATAGTGCATGTTATCTTGCTCTTGTGAAGATCATAAATTACTATTTTATTGAATAAACCACTAGCATTGGTGTGATGACCCTTGTGTATTCTAGAGTATGCAGAGTTTAACCATGTAAGCAAACATAGATTAAATCATTTGGAGCTTTTTGTTTACCATTTTTCAGGTGAAGTGAAGCAAGGAGCCTGGATGTAACGGCATGGCATCGACCCTGTAAGCTGTAAGGAGAAGGTTCTGAGCCACCTAGTTGGTTTTTTTTGCTTATGAAGGAGAGTCAGGGGGAAGTGCAGTTAGACATTTTTCAGCCATCGATGTAAACAGCGCTGGCCTTGCTCAGTATTATGAGAGCCGCAGCAGGAGAGCAAAAGAATGGCCAGAAAAATTGTTCTTCCATTGCCATTTCTTGTTTCATTTATAGTGGTAATAACACAGGGGAGCTCAGGGTCACTGGTTCTCAGATATGTTTGTAGAGGTCTTTATACACTCAAGATGGAGTGAAGGAGGGCAGGATGCCAATACAGTTTTATTTCTGTACATTAGAAATGTGTAGGGTTGCAAGTATCCAAAATATGGAAACACGTTTTGTAAATAGAAATAACGTGATAACAAAAGAAATGATCTGTTCGTGTATTATTTTTAAATAACTTACTCAATGCAATCATGCTATATGAACACCTCCATACGCATTACTGCCGCTACTCCTTCTTTTCTATACACGCAGCAGCATAAATGCATTTATTCGTGAAATAAATGCATTTATTTCACGAATCATTCATAATGCCATGATACTGCCTTTTTGATTTAACATTTCTAATGCACTGCCATGTTAATGACTCAAGCAGATCTACTGATTGGTTTTCTGGGGTGGGGTAATTAAACTACCTCTTCCAGGTGGAAGTTTGACCACAAAGCTAATGTGGTTTAAAAGCAAATGACTCTATGCTGATTGCTATTTTATTTTTCATCTCAGAAAGAAAGTGAGCCACTGCCCACACCCATCCCCCCCTGCGGCACTTCTCAGACAAACATAGACACACTGACGGCATGTGAGCAGTGATTTCCTGATGTCAGCTACAGATGGCCTGTGTCATGCCAGATTAGCGGTGATAGTGGAGGAGGGAAGAAAAAATAGTAAATCTGAAACGCAAATTTTAAGCTAAATATTTTTTTTTGGATGGGTGTTTTGGTTTTCCAGTTGATACAGTTAGAGCCATAAAGGCAGTCCTAGGTTATTTATTTTGCTGCTTTTGAGGAAATATCCTCCTCACCATTTTTCACATCCCTGTACCTGTACTACTAGTTGAGCATTATTTTAATAACAAATGTGTGTGCTTTGTTTGCTGCTTTAAAGGCATTTCACTGCATGTTTGCTCACTTACACAAGTCTTGTACGATAGAGAGAGAGCTGCGCTTTAGAGTGCAATAACACCACACACATACACACACACCCATGGAGTCTTCTCTTTTGCTCCCGGCAGTTCTTCTGCTTGGTTTGCAGTGCTTGTCCTCTTCTTGGCTAAACGGTTCTGGTTAGCCACTACAGTTCAGACGATGATAGCAACCCTCCAGTTATTCTGCCGTCAGCTATTATTCAGCTGGGCTCTGTACTGGCGCAGCATATTTTTGGTGAATTAAGACTTAAATTACATCTTAAATTAAGATTTAAGAATTAAAAAATATTTTTCTGCTGTAGGTTCAACTTTATTTTATTTGTGTGATTTGGGCACTTTCTCACTAACAGACAATTTACCACGCAAAAGCATTTTCAGAATCATTTCCATGTCCATAAAATAACAGTGAACTCCAGTTCTAACTAATAACTTCATTTTTGCTACACCTAAAAAAAAATCTTAATATTTCCTTAGCAGCAGAATCTGCATCTTGGGGGTTTTGCTGAACATTCCCCGGTTTATATTGAACCCATATATCCTTGGTATACCGAGTACAGGCTGTGCAATGCCCAGTGGTGACATTAGAAGTTCTGTGATGTCATTATTCTACAAAGTGCTATAAAAAGTACTTGCCTCTTTACAGATTTCTTTTCTTTTTGCTTTTTCTCACACTTCAAATCGATGTGAATGTCAAAAGGAACCCAGGCAAATACACAATTCAGGTTTAATTGATGATTTCATGTGTTATGGGTAAAACAGCTTTTCAAACCAAGCAAGCCCAGGGTAAAAATGAATTGCCCTCAACTCTGGTGACTGGTTGTGCCACTCTTAGCAGCAATAGCTGCCGTCAAGGATTTACTGTAACTGGCAAAGACACTCTTGCAGCCATGTGGAGGTATTTCCCATCTGTTCCTTGGAGGATTACATTATATCTGAAGCATGAATACCCTTATAGTAACTTGCCTATTGTGTTTTCAACTGTACTTCAGTATAACCATGTATTCTAGCCTTACAGAGAGCGAAACTGTATGGTGAAGTTTAATGCAGCATGAACTTCAGAGAGCAAACACCCTCCCAAGTCTCTTGCCTTAGATCACAATGAGGTGGAACAGTATGAACACATTTTTTTTAGCTCTTCTGTGGATGTTTCTGTTATTCTCTGCCTTCAGTTATTTTGTTCTTTGGACTTTAGCCTGAAGGGCTTTTAAAGAAATGAATGCAGTGTTTCATTTACTGTTAAAAGCAAAGTTGAGTTTGAACTGCTTGTCTGAGGTAAGTGGACAAGTGGGTATGTTTGTAATGAAATTTAAAATGTAAGAGACAGGTTGTGCAGAGGTCAATTCTTACATTTAATTTGACAGGAGAAAAATGTCAAATTGGTGAGTTAGGCTTGTGTCAACGTTTCATCTTAATCATGTGCAGTGATAAATGTACAACATATTTTTCTTTAAACAAGGCATTTTTTATTTCCCTTAAAAAAATAATATATTAACATGGAAGCTTTTAATCTTCCCAGAAATTATTAAATTTTTTGCCATGAAAAAAAACAACAAAAAGCGATGCAATTAAGTTTATCTTTTCCCTCTGATTACCTTTATGTGGGATGAAATTTTTAAATGAATTTCATGACAAAATTTAGACACATTTCATTAGATCAGAATGTCAAATGACTATCTTTGGATTTGTCTTTCAATTATCTAAATGTTAAGTAATGTTAAAATAAGATGTCTATCTAAATTCCTTGTGTCTCCCTGTCTGCTTGGGGTCATCAGGTCCTCCTGACCAGGTCACTTGACCATCCTCCAGTTCTGCACTGGCTCTACATTGATGTTGTCATCCTAGGATGTTCTGTGGGCAGTATGGCTTTACAGGTTGTGACCTAAACCAGCTGTTCACTGGATCTCCTGCCACACAAGTGTGTGTTGGCGTGTCGTGGTCCGCGCGTGTGTGTGTGTGGAGACCCGGCCAGGCGCAGCTTCATATTTAGCCTACTTTCATACATGGTGCAATTCTGAGCCAGTAGTGACTCATTCGCCTCACTGATCAGCTAAAATCACACCTGACCCCCTTGACAGAAGCCATCCGCTTCCTTTTGAATGACCACCTATACTGATTCCTTAACACAGCATCAAAGGATATATTTATTTATGGAACAGGAGTCCATCTTGAATTAATCCTGTTTAGTCTCCCATATAACCCTTGGCATAATGTACAGTCTTGAAAGAGCTTGCTTTACTGTCCGTTCTGGCCTAAAACTCTACTCATGGATATGAAGAACATGATATGTGCAATCCGGAGAGAAAAGATGAATACATAGTATGGGTTTCAGCAGGTTACATCATAATAAATGTAGAACCTGACACTGGTTGAACTTCCTGACTTCCTAATAAATAAATTTTAGGACATTTATCGTTAGTGTTATGCTGAATGACTTTGTTATTTCTTGCTCAAGCACAAGCAATCTTATTGTAAGCCA
Source organism: Xiphophorus hellerii (assembly GCF_003331165.1). Classification (NCBI taxonomy): domain Eukaryota; kingdom Metazoa; phylum Chordata; class Actinopteri; order Cyprinodontiformes; family Poeciliidae; genus Xiphophorus; species Xiphophorus hellerii. Next base: position 13,794,323 of record NC_045689.1, on the reverse strand, counting down.
ATCGCAGAAGTAAATTAATCAATGTCTGAACTCAAATGAAACGGCTTCAAGACCTCAACAAGATTAACCCTTTAAAAAAATGATTTTATCTGTTTTCTTCTTGTTAATTGTTATAATGTTTGCAGTAGTTACTTTGTTCTATTTTATAATTGAACTGGTAATGTTTCATGTGAGAGATCTGAACTGTTTGGCTGTTATACAGAACAGAATATGAACTAAGAAGTGCCAGTGTTTGACTTTCTACACATGAAAAATGGACACTAGTCTCATGATGATCATTGTGACCATGCCCTTAGGATGGTTGTAAATAAGCTCTGCTGACATTTAGTTAAAAAGTTTCTCATGGCCCAGATTAAAAAGGATTCTATCCTTCTACTTTGCATGTCTTTACTAGTCAGCAGAGTGTAATTCAACATACATTTCCAGACTCTATGAAGTCTTAGCACCTATCAGCACCTCACATCTGACTTAATGATTTCTTCCAAGACCTCTTGAGATGGTGGTTCTATTTTTACACTGCAGCAGCTGTGGCATTTCAATGAAGAAGGAAATTGTATCAGTGGTTATTTTCAGAGTTTAAACACCAGTCTAGAGCATGTAAATCATCTTATTTGTGTCCGTAGCAGAATATATGTCTGGGACAAAGATTTTTGAATATGGAGACATTATAGGTTCTCCTTGGACTCCAGTCAAACCAAGTTAAAGTTCCTACATGGTGCCTTTGCTCTTCCTAGAAGTCATGTGCAGTTTAATCTTTCACTGAGTTCAGGACCTGGTCAGGACCCATCTTTCAAAGACTCTGTGCTAATTCAGAACCAAGTCCCAGACGTCTCAGCATACCATAGGACTTGTGCCGAGAAGTCTTTTTCTGCGTCATAACAGAAGTGCAGAAGGATGGTGAATGTGGGTGTTTATTGTGAGATCTGACAGTCAAATTTCATCCTAATTAGGAAATTGTGCTTGTGTGAACCATTACACACCTATATTTGGTGTATGATATGATCACCAAACATAAATCTAACAGTACTGGTAGTCAGGCTGTTAATAGCTTCTAATAGTGAAAGCCATTAACTCTAATGAACCAAAGGGACCACAAGATGTATCTTATATCATTCTTTTCTCATCTATCACTTGAACCACATTTCCATTAGAATACCATTTTACAGGACTCACTATGGGTTTATTGCTTTTTTCTGAAATTCAATTTCATTGACAGTATCTTACATTAGACTACCCATGGTTATAACCAAAAGTAAAAAATAACTTAAAGACATGCATTTGTTTCAACAATGAGTGAAACATGTTTTGTAATTTTTATTTACAGTGCAAAAGGCCAACACTACAAGACATATTCCTAATGAGCATGTCTAACAAGGTGTGGGAATCAACAGGCTAAAATAATTAGTCATCACCAGCGTTTAAAACATTCAGTAATCAGCTTCCAGTCAAACATGAACACAAGAGGCGCTTTTATACTAGCCTTAAATCCACTCAATATTATAAACATGCAATCAGTCATTGCTGAGTCCACTGTATAGTGGGATATATTTTTATTGCTTTGAATTAGAAATTATACTAAAGCACAAGTAGACTTAAAATGTCTGTAGGATAAATCAGTAAAGCTATGAACATTTTAACAAGTCTTCAGGGTTATTGATTAGTGAAAAGTCCTTGGTAACCAGTATGAATTTTTATGTTTTTGGTCAGGAAGAATAATCAAAATTATTTTTTATTTGTTAAATGACTTCAACCAAGATGGTGTCTTGGCTTTGTGAACTTCTGGGAGATTTTTTTTCCACAAAATTTAATTAAGCAGAGGTATATCTTTAGATGTATTTTGTTTTTAGAAAACACTTCAAATATACTGACAGTTAAAAAAAAACAAAAAGTATGAGGTTGAAAATATCTTCGATTCTTGGACAGGATTTTCAAATGGAAGGTGCCATGTTTATCTGTTCAAGGAAGTGCAGCTGGAAAGATTATGGGAATGACCATTCATCTTATCAGTCAGGAATCCTTCCCAGATAGGAATACATTTTGGTGCAAAGTGTGCATATCAATCCCAGAACCAAAGCAAAAAATGTCTCCTGAAGATTCTGGCTTAAGTTTAATCTTAGAAAAGGGTCAGAACACTCGGTGTATAAAACTTACTACTTAAAAAGCAGATTACAGTTTGCAAATACACTAAAAATCAAATACCCCTGATTTTTGGAATCATCTACTGTGCTCTTATAAAACGAAAATCAGTGTTTGGCCATAATCACCATACCTTTAGACGATAAAGGAGCAATTTTTAAAGCTTAAGAACACCATCCCACATGTAAAGTGTGGGAGCGGCATCATGGTATGTGAGTGTTTTGCTGTAGAAGTGATTGATGCAATTCATGATATGGATGTCATCTTGAAGAAACAATATTATGTGACATTTAACGATAAGGAAAGGAATTTAAACATTATGACCTAATTACACTCTTTTTGGTATTTAGCAATTTTACTAATACTGACTGGCTAAAATGGAAAATAATTTAAACTTGTCAGAAAGTTGGCAAAAGAGGCCATGCAATGTTTGGTGTGTAAATATGTGTTTTCTGCTGTATAAAAACATCCAATGCTATTAATATTGTAAAGAAATGTAGTCCTCATAATGTTTTGTTGTTGTGAACCATGCATGTTTCCTTGTGTTACATATTCAGTGTGATTTACGAGAGTTGTTGACCTGCTCATTACTGCTCTGTTCCACCCGAGTTAACGCACATATAAGACCCCCCTATTTCTCTTTCTGTCTCTCTATTTTCTCTCCCACTCCCTGCTGTCAGAGGTGTAAGCTAGCTTATTTGCATGATTAGCTCATGCCTTGTAACTGCTGTTCTCACTGCATATAGAGGCATATATTATGTATATTCTGTTCCATATCGACGTGCGTATATTGGTATTTTTGGTATGTGGTTACCTGTTTCTGTGTTGTGTTTTAAAAGGTAAAATGAGCTATTATCATTCATATGATCTTACACCCAATTAAGTCCCTGCTTACTAGAGCATATTTAAGTGGGATTTTATTTTATTTTTTTCTAACTAGAGCAGGTGTGAAATCTCAAGGATCCTGATTCTTTAGGGATTTGTTCACATTGGCCCAAAAACCTTGTAATATATATATATTTTTTTAGCCTGCTTGGTGATCTAATCATTTTGACAGTTTCAAGCACAGGTGCAAAGACTCTGAGGACACATTGCAGATGTAATTGCTCAGATTCTATCTAGAAATAGAGGTATGTGTACTGTAATTTTTGTTAACTTATAAAAAGGGTTTTGACTCTACTATAAAAAAATAAGCCAAACCTTTATTCTGTGATCTCTGCTGTATGACTGTTTCTTACTTGCATTTTGGTTTATTGTTATTTACATTAGCTTTACCTGTCGCTCATATTTTCCTTTTTTGATAGTAGTGAAATATTTCCCATTTCTAATTTATTAGCTTAATTAGCTTGTTGCTTCATCCTTAAGTTTGCATGTTTTTCAGTGCGTCGTGTGTTGCAGTGGTTAAAGTGGGCATCACGTAAACATAGGCGACAGACCTCAACCTGACTGTCTCGAGTTCAGTTCCCATCCTCCATTCCTAAATGGCAAAGCCCTCTAGGAGCCATGAACTAGGCCATAAACAACAATTATATTGGAATTTAAGGGGGATGGTGATGAATCCAAAAGGTCCTACTCCAAATTTCAGTAATAGTTAACCGGTAATTTCAGTACCAGTTATACTGGTACTGAAATTACCAGTATTTCAGTACAAGTAATTTCTGGTACTGAAATTACTGTACCAGTTATACTGGTATTGAAATTTGTCTATTTTTGCAAGTTAAACTTGACAATTTCATCGAGTGCATAATTAAACAGCATCCTTCAACTGAAAACACAATATCAATATACAATAATCATAATTTTTTTTAGGTATACCTCAAAAATAACAACAAACTTATTTAGACAATTCAGAAAATATGTAGCTCCCTGCATCATACACCCTTTGAACATCTACTTATTATCCTTGGTGTGACCCTTGATGTCATACCATCTACATCCCAAATGTATCTACTTGTCTCTGGGCAGACCTCTTATTGCTTTATACTCAGCCTGGAACCAGACTGCGTGTTATCAAATTTGGGTGTTTATGGCTACTCTTGGGAGCAATCACGGGATGTGTTTAATGCCATGTGGGTTAAAAACCATCTTTGGATATGCTTACTGCTGAAGAGCAGCCTCCCAGGGATTCATGAGTGTCTGATGGTAGGATAACAACATGGAGCTGACTGTCAGTTCGTATTTTTAGATAACAAATTTGTTAACAATCTCCCCTCTGTGCATCTCACTCCCACATATCTGGTTTCCCTTGGTTTACAGTCTCAACGTCCCACCAGAGACATTGGACAACAAATAGATGTACTTGTATTTTTACCACATATGGTGTGTCCTTCTCTTTTTGTGCTTCCAAGCTGCTGTCAAAGTATCTAAATAAAGCAAGGAAGATATCATCAAGCAGATGATGGAGAATAACTGAATTTAATATTTTCTAAATCAGAAAACAGTGTTGTTATGACAGACTTTTTAAAATGCCTCCCCCCTCCCTGGAAGCTATACATATATTTGGATGTAAAGTTGTGGTCTAGACAATACATATCACCCAGCTGCATCTGTTGACCCAGACATGTGTGTCTTTTCATGTTGATGTGCATGTCTCCTTCTCCATCTGTGTTTCTTAGTGCTTAGATGTCTGTCTGTGTACGTTTGTTTCTGCCATTACAAGCCGTAACCTTGTCAAATACGGCCGCATCATGTGCAGATCATCCCCTCTCGTCTGTACTTAGAACAAATGTCTCCTTTCTTCTGCACTTTGTAAGACCTCTCTGTCTTTATTGTTTAATTGGTAGGATGAGCTCTCTTTGGCTCTTTCTATCCTTATTAAAGCCCTGCAGGACTGCTGCAGTTTTATAAAGGTTCCCACCAAAGCTGTGGTTGCTCCGCATCAGGCATGGGATTAAATACTGGACAGTGTGAACAAGTTACAAGTGAGACATCAATAACTTTGGGTGGACGTGCTATAAGGACAGTCTCCCAGCTTCACTCCCACTCATTCTCTGCTTTTCATGCCCAGATCCTTTTTTGTTACGCAACTGCCAGCTGTTTCCCCAGACCTGCAGGTTAGAAATAAAACAGGTTTATTGAAGCAGTATTTTTATGTAATGTAGTTTATTTTTTATTTTAAAATTTTTACATTCTCCCCATCCATTTTTTTAAAATATTGAATTTTAGGTTTCAGTTGACAGAACTCTAAATTTTATGACTCATCCCTTTTTTAATTTTAAGACTTGATTGGACCTAGAAACATTAATTCATAAGACAAAGGTAAGAAGCTGTCTCCTTTTTATGTTTCCTAGCCCCCACCACCACTGTTGCCTTTTATCTTTAATGCACCTTGTTTTATGAATAAAAAAGAAATACATTTACCCGAAGCAGAATTTATGAAAAATTGCTTGATACTAATTGATATTCTACACTCGCCTGTTAACCCCTAAAGCAGCTAAATCTCTATTAAGCTGCACAGGATAACCAACAAATGTTATTTTCTTGTAGGTCTAAGCAAAAACGGGTTGAGTACATTATCATAAAGAGTGAAGTGTTCCTCAAGGACTTTCTCAGGAAGACTACTTTTATTATTTATTTATTTACTTTTAGTCTACTTTTATTTATGTATATTATTGAGACGTAATATCTTGAATTTCCTTTGCATATAAGGCTCTGCATATAATCTTTCTCTTTAGCTCCAATATGCCAGAATATTTCTTTTTTTCCCCAGTATTCTTTGTACAACTATACATTTTTAGTTCATTTTCTAAATAATAAATGACAAAACACAGCAATCGTGTCTAAATTAATGTTGTCTTTTACATTTAGTGCCCTCCATTCTTGCACCTTTTTATCTTGGCCTAAAGCTAACACTGTCTTTCTAGGACTATCCCCAAGATGTTGGTGCAAGTTTTCACCAAGGTCACCCATTAATTTTCCAGACTGTGACAGTTCTGTGGTACACATGTGGGTCAAAGCGCTCAGAGTGTAGCCAAACTCCACTTTTAAAATCTCAACGACCTACACCTTTTTGAAGGAACGGAGGTGGGATTGTGAAGTTATTATCCGCATTAAGTCACTATTTCCAATGCTTCAGTGGAGTTCCAATATAATCTCAGAACATCACTTTATGTGCTCAGAGGAACCAGCAATGGTCTTTCATTGATTTTGCAATGCAATGTGGAGGCCGATTAAATTGATGGTAGTGGCAGAAATTGGAGCAACAGCATGCTCCATGCTAGTAGATATCCTCTGCGCCAATGTAAGTCCCTCAGGTCTGTATTTTAAAAGTGAAGGATGGAATGGTCATATGGGACTAATTGGTTCTGTGCTGTTATTTCTTCATTGTTTAGCACAAAGTCGCCCAGGTAGTACTGAAACCATTAGGGTAACTCCTCACAAGGAAGAATAGTGAAAAGTGGTTGCCTATATTTTAGCTCTCTCTAAATTTGTGGCTTTTGTTGCAGATATCCTCATCCTAATCTACTGAGAGTGAGTGCTGATAGTATTATCCTGGTTTTATTGCTACCGTCTCACTCATAATTAACTGTACAACAGCCAGCACTCATTGTGCCTTTGCCAGTTCATTTCTTCTCCAGCATTGAATCTCCTTTGTTTAATGACTACAAATTATCACTAATGCTATCCTGAAACGCACTACACAATTATTCTTCTGTTGCTAACAATCTGACGTGATAATATTCAGATCAGTCAGTGCAAATATTTCCATTCACTGTCCAACAATTTCTTCTTTGTTGTCACATCAAAGAAATCTATTAAATTGGAAAAAAAATAATGCTCTTTCTGAGCTTGATATTTAAATGGGGAGAAAAAGTGTTTGGAATGAGCTAAATTTAATATTCAAATATGCTTTCTCTCCCCTCTCATAAAACACATCAAATGAAGACATTTTCATTTCCAGTAAAGTGGCAGATGTGAAGTATGCCATTTGAGAAATTGAAAGTTCTTCAAATGTTGTTAAAGATAAACACATGAATCATTCAAAAAGTATTCCACTCAGAGCACGATGTGTACTTCATCTCTCCATCTTGTGCACTCTTTTGCGTCACTAATTTACTTTCTTTCGGCCCCCACATTTTCACTTTATTGGGCCCCATTTTTAAGCCTCCTTAAAAACATACTACTGTGCACACTATGTGGCAGTCCTTTTTCCCTTTTTAAAGTTTGACTTTCATAATGAAAAAGTTTTGAAATTATTCTGCCATTCAGTAGATAAGACTCCAGATGGATAAGTGGTAGGAAATGCAAAATAAATTGCGCCTCTCTCACAATTTTCAGGGATACTGCCTTTTCATGAGACAAATTGTCTGCTCTATAGTGCAACTGTGGATGCTACAAAAACTGTTTCTTCAATCTAAATTCAGTCACTGAGGCCAATAGTAATCGAGTTAGTAAAGTGCCCACTTAGTAGAGAATTGTGTTTACTGCCCTCTGTTTCTTCACTTTCCAATGAAAATGGCTGGAAGCCTCCTGAAATACTGAGTCAATCTATACCAGGGCAAGAAAACCATTTTGGAAAGTTACCCACCCAGATATTTGTTCTGAACTTAAGATCTCAGAACATCCAATTATATCTTGTGGCAAGTAGACCTTTGAGTCTTTCTAAAAATAATACTCCTCAGCATTCTTCTGAGAGATTAAACCCTCTATAAAGGCCCCAACAGACCACCTTCTCCTTCACCAATGTGTTCTTTTTCTTATCCTTTGCTCATTTCTCAAGAATCCAGATCTTATAGTTTCACATCTGTCTGTATGTTTTATTTTCTCTTTTTAATATTATTATATTGATGTGGAATAAAGGGAATTAATTAGTTGAAATAAACACAATATTGTTTGGTTCATGTGATGCACAGGTCTTAACTTTAAAAGATGTGCCCTGGAAATAAAATTTAATCAGACTTAATGGATGCAAAATTACACAATCCTGGTTTAGTGTGATTCTGCTGCTATTGCATGGAGCACCTGTCTAACTTAAAGACCGTGGGCCAAAGCCGGCCCGGTCTTCTCAAAAGGCCACAGAAATAGAACCTCAAGATAACATTTGTGTAATTAAATATTATTTAATCAGTCTAATCAAATCCGTTTGGTCCAAAATGAAAATGAGTTTGACAGCCCTGGCATAGAGGGATAGCGAAGGTTTTATGAACTAGTTTACTATCCAGAGGTTACATCTTGCCGGCAGAGATTTCTTAACATCTTGACAAAGAAACAGAGATGAACTTTTTGGGTAACAGTAGGCTTGGGAAAATAAGGCAATTACAAGTGCAGTGATTCATGTAAATGCTATTTTATAAACCTTTAAACCACAGTCCCATTTGGATTAAATGATGTCCAGTAGTCTACACAATGGGAAAGTTGGTAGCACTGTTGTCTTGCAGCAAGAAGGTCCTGTGTTTGAATCCTGGTATAGGGTCTTTCTGTGTGGGGTTTGTATAATCTTTCTGTGCGTTGTTGAATTCTCTCCAGGTACTCCAGGTTCCTCCCACAGTAAAACAATATGACTTGTTAGGTTAATTTATTTCCTTTAATTGTCATGAGCACATGCGTGGTTGTTTGTGCTGTGCGCCTTGTTTGTGCTGTGCCACCATTGCCTAAGTCCTGTGATGGACTTAGGCAATGGTGGCATCAACAGACCAGTGGGTTGCTGGCTTGAACCCCCACTCCATCTGTCTGCTATTATGTCCTTGAGCAAGACACTTTACACTCCTTGCCAGCTGTGGTGGTCAGAGGCCTCCCTTATGTCAGTCTTCCCCAGGGTAGCTGTAGTTACTATGTAGACCCTTGAATGTGTGACTGACTGTAGTGTGAAGCGCTTTGGGATCCTCTGGATTTGATAAAGCGCTATACAAGTGCAGGCTATTTACAATGCCATTTCCTATCAACCTGTCCAGGGTGTAACCTGCCTCTGGCCCTAAGACTGCTGCAGATGAGCAGCAGCCCTAACCCCACGCAACCCTGCAAGGATAAGTGGGTAGAGACATTGGATGACTGGTTATTTTCAGTGACTGTTATTCACAGCAAATGTTGAAGGCTGCAACTGTAACAATGACCTTCACATGAAAAAAGTAAAAAAACAAAAAAAAAAAGTGTTGATCTCTTTTGCTACAAATAAATTCAGTTTAAAAGCAAAAGAATAACAGTGATTGAAGTGATTGCACTATTTTATTGTTTTCTGACTTACATTTTCATCCTGCAGATTTTTCTGAATTCATTTAAAACAATTCCCTGTTAATTTTTATATGGAAAAGGTATACCTTAAATCTCCAGAATACAACAAAGCAGTAAAATAACACAAATAAACATCCATAAAAAAAACAAACATAAAAACACAAACATAGAGACCAAAAGTTTGGACACAACTGTGTCTAACTTTCTAATTGAATTCAATGAGAAGGTGTGTCCAAACTTTTGGTCTGTACGGTATATATATATATATATACAGTATATATATATTCATTTTTGCAACCTCAATTAGGTTCCAATGAGCCTCTTGCAGTCTTGTGAATCTAGTGGATAATAAGCACTAAAAATGTTACAAAAACAAGGATAGCTGCTAATATCAATAATAATTTGGCATTGTGTAGTGTGCTCTGTTTCTTCCTCTGTTGCTATGGGCAAAATATACAAATCTAAAGTATATATATAAAAAAACTTGTTTTTCTTGTCCTTAGCATGTGGGGCTTTTTAGAAAAAGTATCGTTCCAGGCCTGAATATATTGACTTGCTGAAAAACAAACAAAAAAGTAAATAAATAAATAAAAACAACCTCTTCAACTGGAGATGCACCTGAATAGGCGAATTTTGTGGTCACACTCTGCTTTTTGTAAAGATTTGACCTGCTAATGCCTCTGTTGTCAGATTCTGATTGCTCTCTTATTATAAAATTGGTCATTTGCAGCAGATGAACCAAAGACAAGATTTCTCATAGATTCTTACAAATGATGCATCCTCAGACTTTTTTAAAATCTCACTGATACACAAATTGTCTAACTTTGAGTCTTCTTCATTTAGCAGCAGAATATTATGACCACTGCCTAGTATTGTTCACTAGCTGGATAAAGATTAGATTTTTGAGCCTCCATTCAACCCACTGTCTGTCAGACCTGGGCGAGATAAAAATTGTCACCAACTGATTTTTCTGTCCATTGCTTCTTAAAAGATTAAGGTGTGACCCTTACAGATATGTAACGATCTGTAAGGGTCTATTTACAGATGTTACTATTTATAATTTATTTATTTATTTTTTAATAAATCGTGCTCAAGTTGGACATAATATAACTTTAGCTTTATTTTCAATTATTTGTGGTGCAAAACAGTTCCAGATTTTAAACCATAAGACCATCTTGTACAGTCATTTTAAGCATTCGATATATAATTCTTACTTTTTATTAATATATTTTTGATAATGTCTTCAGGAGAGATAGTAAGTTACCATTTTTTCTCAGCATCAAAGATTACCGTTGAGGAATCATCTGAAAGTTTGTTAAAATAACTTTTTACTCAATATGTTTTAGTTACTTAAGAGTATGATTATAATCAATGTTGTTCACAACTGCTGAACTCAATCTTACCCTTTTAAGAATAACAGTATTTGACCCAATAATAGACAGCCCTATCCATTCACATTCTTTTGTGATCTAAATCACTTTAAAAAAACAAAATCACCCCCTGGACTGAACCATGTCTGATCAGTGTCATGCACACTGAACGGAAATGCACACATCATATCTGATCAGTGTGCATGACGTAGTGGTATAAATCCCTTTTTAGCCATATGTTTTAAGGCTTCAACTAAAACCTGTCTTAATCTGTTTTAGCTCATATACTTTTCTACTCTAGATTAAAGTAATACTAATGCACAATGATGTACATTACACATGCAGTCTATATTTTATCTCTTAGTACTACAGTTGTTTCCAAAAGTATTTCCCTTAATGCACTTGGTTGATAACATAACTTCAATTTAACTTGGATGTTAACGGACTAAACTTTGCCATTTCAGCTTATGTAACCCATATCCAGCACTCTTGTCATATTGTGAAAATTTAATTTATTATTGTGAATAATTCAGCTCAGTTCATCTATATTGCACCAATTCAGAAGAAAAAAGCTGAAAGGCATTATGCTGAACAACTAAATAATTTCTGTTTAAATTAACTAATAGCGCTTCAGTTAGATGCAATGGTAATTCATTTCAGCTTAAAACAAGAATATTTGTTAAATAATTTTTCAAGAATGTTTGTAAAAAGTAAACTAAAAACTCCAAGATATTGTTTTGAGTTATATGTTTCAACACCCTGTTCTGAGCACAGCTGAAGCTGTATGTACAAGGTGGGAGGACTTTAAAAGCAAGAGACTTTAAGGTGATGCTTATCTGTCTCGACTGGCTGGAGGCTGGAAAGGGGCACAAGCAAGAACAAGAGCAAAAGTGTCTGAATGCTGTGGGAAGAAAAAAACAGCCAATTAAATACAGTAATAAAAACTTTTAAATACTTGATAAAGACTGTAAAAAGAAAAGAGATGATCAGGGTTTTACATGGTTAAATGATGCCCCTGATGGCATCTTCAGTTTATAATCAGATATGTAAACAGGTGTCTCAAAATTTCTGAAGCCAGACCTGGCTACAACATTTCTTTCATAAAGAAGGAACATCCTAAACTGTGTTCTAAAAGCAGAGACGAATGTGCCTCTTGATCACAAATGAGGAGCCTGAAAAAGGTCTCCCTCTCTTTCTACTTTTATACACTAATAAAAGTCCCAGTAAAATTGCAGTCACAAAGTTAGGTAATGCTTCAGGGTAATAAGGAGCTATATGATTCTGTCGGGCATAATCATCTGGAGCATTATGTTCAAGGAAAATGTTGAAATTCTGTTCAAGTTTTTACCTGCAGCTACTAAAAATAAGTTTAAATTGGTGTATCTGATATTTCAAGACATTTCAAAGGTTTTCACATATATGTGTGTAATATATTTTATTTTCAACACATACGTTAATTGGTTTTGCACTGACAAATTTTCTCATTTTTGTAAATATTTTTCAATTTGAAAGCAGTTTGAAACTTGTAAAGAAAATATTTGCTGCTAAAATATTCCATGGTTTCTCGGAAGCTGAAGCAATGTTGTTCTTTGGAGTGCAAAACAGTTCGAGTCACTAATTTCTTTAGATAAAAACAATCTTGTTGGATTTTTAGAAGCAGAAAATGTAGCCCACGCTGGTTTGAATAGTCTGATTTTTAGCTGATTGATTTGTCTGTGTCCTGCATAACAATAGGAATAATGCAGCATAATTTAAGAATATTAACAATAACTAAACACTACAGAAAAGATTAATGGTCCAAGCATACAACCAAATAGAAATTGGTTATGCCATTATTATGCTATACATCAATGTTAACTATTTATATGTTGGTCTGAGATTTAAAAAGACAACAATAGACACATCAGAAAATCTCTGGGCTCTAAGAAGTGATTAAATTAGTGGGATTATGAATTTCTCAAGTACATGGTGCCATTTTACAACACAATCATGTAACTATGTTACTTTCTTTAATAGTTTCACCCTAAATGACAAGGGAAAACTGATTAGAAGAAATTACCCGTTACAGGTAAAGTTCTGATTTGAGACTATGACTGTCACCCTGCCTTTTCTCTATTACTTTTGTGCTCATACAAGTATCAGTAAATGACATTGCTTGACTAGTGAAATCTAACAAATTAAAAAATACCTTTTCAGCAGTCAGTAAAATTATGAAAATGCTCATCATTGATCCATAAGGAGGTATATTCAGCAGAACACAGAGATGGACTGAGATAAATACATTGTATGCTGCATTTGGCGTCAGCACGTACATAATATTCTATTATGTGAAATGGTCACAGAAGCAATAACTCATATGCAACATGCCAGGTGTACTTTGTGTACGCATGGTTTTGGTGGTAGTAGAGGAGAGTGGGAAGCATCTATGCAATAAGCACGTGGATTAAGCACTAAATACCATATGTGTGTGCCTTTCACTGTAATCTACATTTTTGTATATTAGTGTGAGGAACTTAATCTTGCACAAGTTTGAATCTCCTCACACATGGTCCAGGTGGCAAAAAGAGGCATCCATTCCGGCTTCCACTGCAAGCGCACACGTAAAAACACACACATCCAAACTTGCTCAGGTTGATGACTGCACGTTTCTACAGATGATTAGATTACGTAAGAAAACACCACAGAGCCCTAATAGTTGGTAAACCCAGATTACGCAGGATTACCATCTCTTTTGCTCCGCCTCTGTTCTCCCTCTCCGTGACTGTGTGTTGAAGTACAGGGGGCGTGAATGATGGCAGATGAAGCATGAGGATGGGAGAACGGGCCGATGGGTACGGGGTGAGCAGGGAGGTGAATGATGCTGCAAACACCAGAGCCAGATGGGACAGAACCCCTAAGCAGCTTAGATTCACAGTAATCATGCAGTCTAAGTTGCCATCAATGGTGTATGTGCATGTTTGTGTGCATGTTTGTGTGCGTGTAGCATGCGTGTTTGTGTAGCTCTCATACATTAAACTTTTGGTGCACAGACGGACACCAACACCAGAAAATTAGAAAAAAGAAAGAAGAGTTGCATCCTTCTTCCTAAATTGAATGTGATTTTAGACAAATCAGAAGACTTTAGTGAGCTAATGGGAGGGTATGGTTGGCCTGTAAGGGAGCCAAGCAGGTTAGTAAGGTTGTATATTTTTTTGTTTCTGTACTACTACGATGTTACAGAGATAATACATTGGGAATGCTGTTTCTTTCTTAGAATTTTTGTGTAAAACTGATTGTGCCATTTAAACAGATTTTTGTAAATGTGAAGGACGTCTGAAAAGTAACATGACATATCAGTCATGTATGAGTTTTTGCATCTTATCACATGAAGAATACTCATATATTTTCTATGTTAATTGTTAAATGGTAATTGAGAAAGACTCCCTGCATTCTGTGGATGTATTTACCTCCATGAATAATAATGGGGCTGCAGCACTTCACAAAGGAGAGTAATCACTGATTTATTTATTAGCGTTTTTGACATGCAGTGCAATTATGGCACTGCAGGCAATCTGTTGGGCAGCACTCTGGCCTGCCCCAGAGCTTTGTTTGTCTTTTGTGTGTGTGGGGGTGTGTAGGCGTGTTGGTGTGTGTGTGTGGCTCTGAATGGCTTCAAAGCTGTAGCATTAACTTGAATGATCAATGGTAATAATTGCTGTGGCACAGAAATAATTGATAGTGAAGATTAAATGAGGAGTGAATTATATAATTTTGTTTTGTTTTATGATCTGTGTGCAATCTTAACCTTGTTTCAATTTTAGTCGCAAGTCCCTCCAAAGGAATCCATCATCATTGATTTGTGAGGCTCCTTGTTTTGTGTTAGTTCTTTCAAATGCCGGAATCAGATGCTAATTTCAATCACAAACATTCACCTCGCTTCTCCTTTGATTTCATTGTATCCTTCCTCCTTAATCTTTCCTCCTGCCTCCATTTCCCCCCCATCACTGAAGACGATGACGACAACTAGTCCTACTCTCGGGTTGCTGAATATTCTGATTTGCTTTTGATGGAATTAATTTGAATGTCAATGATGTAGTGATGGGAAAGTTTTTCTGAGCCCTCGCAACAAAATTTGAGAGTGATGCTGCTCATGCTTCCCTCTGATGTCCACAAAGAGGGAGGGGGAAAAAAAGGAAACCACTACCAAGAGTTAAGAGCTACTGCGCCCTTGGAGGACATTTACAACTGTGCAACTTAATGAAATTACATCGTCACTCAGTGGATTTAGTCAATGATTTGATCAATACATGTCTTAATTCTTAATTTGTAATTTTATACACCACATTAACCAGGCCATCTGTGTCATGAATAATAACTCCTACGAGTCTCGCTGAAATAAAGAAGCACAATTACTTCCACTTCAGGATAGCCTAATGAAACACAAGTAAAACAAATAAAAATTAGAACTAATAAAGGCAGAGGCATGATATATATGAATGTAGTGCATAGGTTTTGAAAGAGATATGGTGTTATTTGGATTTTGTTGTAAAAACATGGCATTGGTATGGTTACATTATACTAACTAGTACTCTTCTACATTCAACCCAAAATCTCATAATGCACAGTTCTCTTGATTAAGTCCACATTTCTATAACAAAAATGTTTTTATTAGTCTGATGTAACATTGTAATCGTAAATGTAGCTTATTTTTGGTGTATATAAATATAAATATATAAATAGCTTATTATCCATAAGCAGAAAATAATTGAAATTAAGGCTTGAAAACATCTGTGGTGCACAGTGCTGGTCAGCAAGAAGAAAGCAAATCCTTAACAAAATCTAAAAAAAGATGCTCAGGCGGTTGCTTAGACTGACCAGGTCAGACTTCGCCATGAACAATGATGTGAAACAAAGATTCAAGGTAGCTACAATGATCTCCAAGAGAGAAACCCACTTGCATTACTATCCTGGCAAAAAAAGATTTGAAAATGTCAGCCTTTGTGTAATTAGTGAATATAATTTGATCCACGTAGTGAGCTTAGTTACTGAAATAAATAAATTTTTAAATAGTGTAAATGATTTAATATAACTGCACATCAGCTTTACTGTTTGTTAGCTCAAGGTGGTTCGTTACCAGAATATGCAGCATCACATTTAATACTGAGTACACAGCTGATAATGGATAAGTCCTAGGATTTTATCCATTGCAAGGGTAATTTAACAGTACCAGGCAGTGACAATTATTGTTTCTTTTAGTAGGAGTACATAAAACAAGAGTATGATTTAGAAAGAAGCAATGAACAACAGTGTAGTTAAACCCAAGCACATAAAAAATACCTTGTCATTTGGTATGAAAAGAGGTTAATCCTAAATTGGATCAGCAGTTGAGAGATTTTATTTGTTCTGAGTAAGAGAGTGGTTCACTGTTTGCTTCACAGTTTATAAAGCAAATAAAGAAAGGGAAAAAGTGGTATTTTGTCAAACATATGACTTAAAATCATTATAATACTAGTATGTCCAAAATTCAATGTCTTGTTTTAAACAAATCGCGGGTGGTTCAATTGTTCAGTTAAAGTATGACATTATTTTTTTTTTCAAATAAATTTCACAAGTATTCTAGAGAATGCGATAAAGACTGCAATTCTGATGTAAGATAGTCATTTATAACACAGTTGTAGTACTTTTTCTTAATTGTATTACCTTCATGCAATTTATTTTGTTACTGCAAAGTATTTGCATGTGGATGTTGTTTGTAGGAAGCATGTTTGTCTGTACTACTACGATGTCAGAGGAGGAAAGATGTGAATAAAATATGTAACAGGTGGATATCCTTTCCAGGAAAACAAAGCTGTGTCTTCATTTGTAAAATACCACCTTCAAAAATATTCCTATAAGGAAAAGTTGTAATAATAACTCCATTAGATTTCGATCTGCTGTTCGTAGGAACCAAAATAGGTTAGAAATATAGTTCAATTTGCCCAGTATAAATACAAATGCAGGAACATTTTGCACGCTGAAGCTTTTCTTTTTTTGATGTACCTGCCTTGTTGGGTTGTTTTACTCTTATCACTTCTCTGAGTGAGGATTCATGTGGCTGAATAGCAAAAGATGGCTCCCGTCACCGTGAAATATGTCTCCCTTTGTCACATGCTTTCCTCAGTTTGTGTCATGTCACCTTGCCATTTCCATCATGTTTCTTTCAAGGTTGCTCTTCACTCTTCAACCTCTCAAGCTGTCTGTTTTAGCTTTTTCTTTGTCTGATTTACACAGAAAACTCACAGGTCCCAAAATGATGTGACAGAAAAAAAAACTATTATTTAGGGATAAAACATATTATTATTATATAATTCATTATTTTAAATAGCTTAAAAATGTTCAATGTCACAGTAAAAGCTGCAGTTTTAAAGCCACCAAAAATGTGTTTGGAATGAGGTGATGGACAATAACACACTGGCACATTTTATAATAATATTAATCAACATGTTATTTTTTTCAGAAGCAGTAGGAATAGTTATTGCATATATGTAAAAAAAGACTTTTAAAAAATACGATCTATTTAAAAAATATATATATTTAACACCATTGTACTGTGAGCCCACGTTTTCACTCTAAGTTGCCATACTATAAGAGTGTTTATACCAGCTTAAGTCTTTTCTCCATATACCTAATTTCCACTTGTAGAATGCATTAAAAGATTAAATATTCCTTCATGAGAACAAATGATCCTTCCACCATCTTATTTAAAAATCTAATGAGGAGTCTGAAAAATGCATTATGCTGAAATGATTTTCTGAGATAAAAAAGACAGCATGCAGATACATGGGTCTTCACAGAATATCTGTGAATCAAACACCAGCAGCGACTTGAGTCTTAAATGATAAAAATTAAAGAAAAACAAATAGATTTTCTAACCAGTATGTAAATTATAAGGACATAAACAGAGGAATGACAACATGGCCACAACAAATCAATACTCCTGTTGGCTCATGTTGGACACAGTAAAAGTCTTCCTTTTCCACTAATCTCTGTACTTTATCAGCCGATTATACTTCCTTCAATTTCATAAGTCCAAGATCCCATTCATCGCTCTGTTGCTTTTACGCCACCATTGATTTCCACTATATTCCACATGTCAGTCTTTGGTCCACTCACTCACAGCACCATACATCACCCCGCATTAACGCCTCACCTTTTGTATTTCCCCATTATATCATTATTTTCCACACAAATGCTGCTGGCTTTATGTGTCTCCCAGCTGCTGCAATTTCGGGCCGATGCCTGATTGCCACTTATCTTCCCCTGTGAAAGAGACCATTAGATTAACAAAACTAAAATCCTCCATGCCTATAAGAGAGGTTTCTGTGCCTTTTTCAAACATTTGAGGATCCACTTTATTGGAATCCTGTTCTTCTTTGCATAGAGTGAATCAGTCAAGATGTCACTTTAATGCTGTGGAAGTCCTACTTTTCTCTTTTGGCTTTTTTTTTTTAAATGGAGGTATAGGAATCCCATAATATCTTTTTGGAAATCTTACGCATTTGCTGTTCTCTTAGGGGCTCTTTGGGACAGGAATAGACTGATGAAGTGTGTGACTGCCTCCACAGTAATTATGTGATGAATGTATTCATTCTGTGTGTAGCCCTAAGCAGTGAATAGCTCAGCTGATTATTGAGGGGTGTGATTTCTCTGTGTGTGTTCTCACTACAGTACATGTGTATTTGGAAGAATGTAGAGATTCATAAGAATAGGCTGTGCTAAACAAAGAAGTGTGTCTGACTGGATTAAGAGCCTAAACTAGTGTGGAAATGATTGAATGGTATTGGTCCACACATGGAAGACACTGAAAATACCTTATACCCCAAGGCTGATACATTTATTGTGACACAGTGATTTTCATCCACTTTCCTTTTTTTCTGGTGGCACCCTTTCTATGAGCAAGATAAGAAACACTTAGTGGTGCCTTCGATGTTTTAAGTCCTCCTTACACGGATGTTTAGCTCCATTACCAATATGAAATTTTTTGGTGACATGCTTGTATGAATATTGGCTCTCATGCAGAGTATGATGAGAATGCCACAAAGAAAGGGTGCTAGAGACATGGATCACTGAAGAACGATGTGCCACAGCTTCCATATATATAGACCCTGAATGGATCTACTTTACTGTAACCCTCCAAAGACAACAATGATGGTAAACATATGTGTGCTATTTTTGGAATACATCTGAGAAACAAAACTTAAGAAAATAAAATAAATGAAAAAGCTTTATATTGATTATCATACCTCACTATCAGTTCACTATTTTTATTTTTAGGCATAAACAGTTAGAGGTCAAACAGGTCTTCCTTTAGTTTCATGGCTCACTGTCCCATTCCTGACTGCTTCTATCCACATCCTCCACCAGCTCATTGCATGACGGCCAGCTGCTATTAGTGCGTAAATGGGTGAATTAGAGGGTAAAATGGGATAAAATGAGCTTGAAGACATAAATCAATCAATTTACCCTTCAAGTCTCCTCTACCATATAATATATTACCATATGCACCCCAGCAGATTAAACCTGTGATTTAATTAGTCTTCATTTGATGGCTTTTTTGACATTCCTCCAAAAAATATTTTTGTGTTTTTCAGCAGCCAAGAAATAGCAAAGTAAGGGTCTGATGAGAAGGTAATTCTAGGAATAGTAGAAATTAAAATACAAAATCTTTGTCAATTTAAAGCAGAAGCAAAGAATGGAAAATTGGGAAGTGCCTAATGTGTAAAGATCCCAGGAGTTAGAAAAAAAATCAGATATTTTAGTCATGCTGCACTGCAATTCCTTTCCCTCTTTTGCATACACTGTCGGCTCCATCTTTTGTTTGCATTAAATACCTAGGCAAAAAGCAGTCATCAACTCAAGTGGTTCCTTCATTTTACAGTATTTATGACCTTCAAAAATATTTTCTCACAGATTTCTGGCTTATGACATGCCTGAGTCACTCTTCAAAGGTCAGAGAACGATATGTGACTCCATCAAGGGGAGTCATGTTCAGGGTGGTGTTCCTTAATCAGTACGTAATGTAAATATGTTCTGGTTGTTATGGCTGCAAATGGTCGTTAAATGAGTAATCCTTTAAATGTATTTACTCTGTCTATACAGATTTCTAAGTCTATCTAGCATCTATCTATATATCCATACACACACAGCAATTCAGTTTGTCATTGTCATTGCATAGATCCCAAGTACATACACACAAAAACCTGTGAATAACTATCAATGTCTATTTGGTGAACTTGTAGCATACTCTCACTCATTGCCATACACAAGCAGCTTTTGCACACCACCATCTCCGTCTTCACCACCAAATCTGACCGGCCTCTTGAAGGCCATTGTGGTGAAAGTATTGATTTCCCCATATTAATGCAGTCTTCATGAAATGCCCCAGTCAGTGAAGGAGAAGACCGAATGAAGAAGATTAAAATGAGGAGTTAAAGGGGAAGCTGGAGGCGCTTTGTTTACACAACTGTGTAAAAGTATTAAATAACCTCCATATTCTTGTAGGTTGCATGAAATGAAACCAGCCTGTTTTTGTTACTGTTTATATATAAGTAAACATTAATTCTCTGGGCCTTAAAGCGCTCTTAAAATATTTGGAGAACTTTTATAAAGCTATCAATATTCTATTTCTTAGATTAGATTCTTAATTAATGCAGCTTATGATCTTGGAATTACATAATAATAAATAGACTCAAAGATGATTAAGAGTACTTTGAAACAGTCTCAGAAAAGAATCACATGGAAATAAAGCAAAATAAAACACAAGAGACAGTTCATGCTTTTGCATAGTACACTGGGTTGCAAAGACAATGTACAACCTCTGTATGGGTATTTAACTTGACAAAGATAAAGACCATTTTTTATCTAAATTCTTACACGGAAAGGACAGAAATATTTTTAAGAACAAACCCAAAACAAACAAATCATACACTACGGTTACCGCACCATCAGTCATCTCAAATCAAACTCTTTATTAATATGTGGAACTTCCAACCGGTCTCAGGAAAAATGCTGGCCACGTTCAGTGCATTGTCAAGCTAAATTAAGAATCTTCAAAGACAAGAAAGCAGGAGACGAACAGTCAGTATAATGAGATTTAAAGCAGTGTTTGATGTCTTTGATACTGTACTGTACATCCTGCTCACAAAGATGCACGTCTCAGCTGTAAACTAAATCTAAGCATCGTTACAAACTCTTTTCTTTGAAATGTTAAGAGAATCACTTTAGTGTGTCTAAACAGGAAACTGCAATATGTTTTGTAATTAGGTTGGTTGGCAGTACCGTTATCTGTCCTATTCTTAAATACAGAAGGTATCTCTTTTTTTTTTGGTTTGAGCTCTTGTCTCCTTTCATTTGAAGTTAGCTGAAGCTTTTGCAAATGGTGTTTGAGTTATTTTTACCTGCTTCACCATCAGAGGTAACACTTTCATAGGGAATTACTAATAAAAGAAATACAGTTTGTTCGATCTTCTCATTTACCTCTCCTGCCAGGTAAAATATGTGTTTAAGAGTGGCACGGCTGTTACATAATAAGGATTTGATCTGGACTGGTATGAATGAAGGAACGTGGTTGTATCAGGGTGTTTAAAACATTAGCGTTTTTCGCAGTGGACTGGATCTGTCCACTCAGCCTAATGGGCACCACGTGCAGCTCCTCACTCACCAGCTGTTGTTCTTTTCCGATTTCCTCCCCCTCCATACACCTTCTCTGTCGCACACTTTTGTCTCTCTGTGAAGCACAAACACTTTCACTCATTTTCTCTTTTTATTGCAAACTCTGTGTCTGTGTAGTAAGAGTCGGAGGCATTTTAGTTAGCCATATGGCAGCGCCAGAGGCGTCTGGAGCAGATGTGCTTGGTATTGGGACTCTGCTCTGTCAAGCACATGCATACTTACTCTCACACACACACCCACTCACGGCAACACACGAAGAGGCTTAAAGGAAGTCTGTTACCGAGGAAAAGGTCACTGACTGACAACAGCATTATCTAACCCCTAATACACTGCCATGTTAGCTTTGTGAAGCGACACTGAAATACTTTAGATGTGTTGTTGGGATTTTGGTGATTTTTCCTCAGAATATTACTCAGCATTTTTCAGATAGGAAGTATTGCCACTCTTCTGGTATTGAGCTGTCTTATGGTGCACTTTTCAGCTACATATAATTTTGATTTATCGTCTATAAGCTCAAGCAAATGAGAGGATATTTTAAATCTGTAGTGAATATTTCACATGTCATGTGTTTGCTAATAGTAGTAACGTATCATTGTCAGTCAACAATTTTTCACCAACATTTTGTGTAAAGACCCTCACTGCTCAACAAGTTGCGACAATCTGACTTGATTGTTAGAAAACTTGTTTCAGTCATATGAAGTTCGAGCTCTTGACTTCCTGCTTCTTCTGCTGCCTGAGGAAAAAGCTCTCGCTGCCTGAAGACTGCACACTCAGCGTGTTTGTGTAGAGTTTTTTATAGATCTGTTTTTTGCTGATTCGTAGAAGAGCGATGGAGGTTTGTGCATCTTGGTGTGTACTTGTGTGAATGTGTTACAGTAAAGTATCCTCTGAATGAAATAGGATGTAAATTTGACCAGTGAGCAGAATATGAACACAGGCTTGTTCCCAGTATTTTGCTGAGCCAGCGTTTGACCTACATCAAACATCCAGAAGTGGAATGAGTAAGAAAGCATTACCATGCCGGTCAACACCTAGTCACAAGCGCACATCAAAGAGGTTGGTGGGGAAGGATCAAAACTGTCCACACACAGTTAGAGAGGTTTTCCAAATGTTCTTTTTAACTCAGTTTCAGAGATCCTTTGATGCAGGAAGTTAGAAAGTAGAAAAGAAACATGCGGTATATTTCAGATGTTTATTTGTTAAACCCTTAAGAGTATTTCACATAATTTGAATTTTAACCTAAGAAGAAAAGGGAAAGTTTGACATTATTCTATATGCTTATCTTTGAGCTGTCACAAAATTACGTATTATTTTATCTGACCGCTCAGATGAGCTGAACTGTCTGTGCAGATTTCTAAATCCTGTTTGTCTTTCTGTCTGTCCATCCATCCAAGTTGGTGCTTCCTGAAAAATGCCAGTCAGGCATAATTAAATCCTGAATAAACTATTTCTGGTACTAATAGCATCCATTGTAAAAAAAAAAAAAATGGTAATGGTAAATGGCCTGTCCTTGTACAGCGCTTTATCTAGTCCAAAAGTGCTTCACACTACATTCAGTCATTCACCCACACTGACAGAGGTGAGGCTGCCATGGCAAGGTTGCAATGCACTGGTGCCACTGTGCCCACTGACCCACAAGGTGGGTCAAGTGTCTTGCCAAAGGACACAAAGATGGAACTGGACGAAGTCGGGATTGAACAGGCAACCCACTGATTGCAGGACAAACTCCAACAAATGTCACCACCAACCTCATCCCATATAAATAGGGATGATGGTGGAACAACCAAATTGTTGTTCAAATATTTTGTACTTAAGTGTATGATTTGTCTCTTCTTCTTTATATGTATATACTGTATGTGTATGTGCAAAATAATTAGTCCCCAGAAGCATCTTACTTTTCATGTTATTCACTTTGCATTACTCAATGACACTATGTGGTTTTCTGACATGAAAAAATAATAAGTATATAGCTGATTCAGACTCGGGCACTGAAACTAGAGCATCATTCCTCCTCACTAAAGAAAGGTTTAAAAGTAAAACTACGATAAAGATGTTGTATCAGCACTTCAATTTTTGATCTGTTAGTTCACTTTTTTAATACAAACGTACCACCACCAGTCTTTACAAAACATATGCTGTTTCCAATACAGTCGACTATTTTCCCTTGCTACACCTTTTGCTGAGTGCAAAATTTAGCCACATTCTTTTTTTCTCTGACAGTGCTTCTGGGTGGCACTGTTTTAAGGAGGGTTCAGCCTCAAAGGGACTCAATCAGAGAATAAATCATTATAAGTCGCTGTTGCTAGAGAGCTGCATTGACCAGCTCTCCAGCAAAAAAAAGGGCTGCTGCTCCCAGGTGGCTTAGCTTGTGTTGGCGGCCTTAAAATCACCGTCCTCATTTAGAGAGCTACTGGGTGAGAAATGCAGCTAAGGAGAGATCAAACCACAGAGAATTGGTGGGAAAGGCATCAAAGATGAGAACAAAGGAGAAGAAAAGAATTTGAGAAAAAAGCAGTC
The DNA here is from genome assembly GCF_003331165.1 of Xiphophorus hellerii. NCBI lineage: Eukaryota > Metazoa > Chordata > Actinopteri > Cyprinodontiformes > Poeciliidae > Xiphophorus > Xiphophorus hellerii. The sequence continues at coordinate 13,770,444 of NC_045689.1, read as the reverse complement.
TCATTCTCTGAGTCAATTGACAACATAGCAGCATCAGACACAGTTACCTCAGGCTAACTGCTAGTTCCAGGAATCAACGTTTTGTATTATCTCCTGAGTCTGGCTGGGTGACTGAGGGGCTTAGGTGGCTGCATTAACCTGTGTTGTGCAGGTGATCCCAGCAGTCTAACCTTGCCTGACAACATAAAGGAAAACATGTCATGTTGTTTTCAGCAGAACAGTTTCAAACCCCAGTAGAATCAATTAGGGCTTTTTTTTTTTAAAAAAAAAAAAAAGAACTTTAAAGGAGTGCTTTTGTGCTAGTTTCATGGGGAGCCTGTTCAAACAAGTCATAGTGTTTGTTTAATGGTTCATTTACCTGATGGAAAGAGATTACCTCCTGAACAAATTAGTCTGAGTAATGAATCTTACATACATTCAAATCCAAGTAACCTAAAATGAGTCCTGAAAGTTCTGTAATTTTAGAAATTATCACTGTATGTTTCTGACTATTACCTGGATGCTATCTATACCTGTAAGCCCAGATAAGTCATAGCTTACTGTTTCATTTGGTGGTATCTTTGGTAGAACCAGGCCACTGGAAACAAGCTTAAAGAGATATAAGCATGGCATCTGCCAAATAGGGGAGAAAAAAAGAACACAGCCTCTTGCCAATCATGTCATCTTACTGGCAGATTGGTAAGCTTGCCAGAATGTCAGATTTACATGCAGACACAGTGATGAGTTTGCCAAACATGCAAGTCTGCCAGAAAAAGGAGTTACTCCACACAGAGATGTATGAAAGGTACAAGGTGGCATATAACTGACAGAAAGTTGGGGGTCTGTTTCTGTGGGACAATCCTGGTCTGGTTCTTCAGCTGTCAATTACGACAAATGGCATCAGCAATTTGTAAAACATTTCATTTTCTCTAAGCAGCACACTGTGGGTAAGTGCAGAAACATCCTTCAGATGTTTAGTTGTGATTAGTGTACTACACTGAAGTTTGCTCTTGATGTGTTTTGGACCATAGATGTATGTGTATATGTGTTAGCTGTACGTCCAGGGCTGCATGTGCGGAGCCATCTGTCTGCTGCTTTAGCAGTCGTCTTCCAGTACTCGGGCTTAACTTTGCATGAGGGCAGTGGCCTACTTTAACCTTCTGCTCACTTAGTGAGTCCATCTGAGTTCAGTTTGATTTTATTTTATTTTTTTCATATATGTCCCAATATAGATGAATTAATTTGCTAAACAGTTGGTCATAGTATTTTATGTTCTATTTGCTTTGGGATTGATCATTTGTGCAGAACTTTTTCATTGTCAGGTTTGTGTTGTATATTCTGTTTAAATGATACTTTGGCCAATGCTGCAACTTCTAGATTTGCTGTAAACCAGTATGGTATAACTCTGTTATCCATCATTGCAGAAATGTAGCGCAGTCTCCACTCATGATTATAAAATGTGTAAGAATACAAATATGGTGACTAATGTTACATGCATAAGCTCATGCTATGCGTTTATTCTAGCAGTGCATTAGGCACTACAATAAGCTGCAGCAGTGAGATGCAGAACAGTTTAGAGACGAGTATTAGGCAATGTAGGCTAGTCACTGAGCCTTGCATTGGGGTTGGCATTTGTAGCTAATAAATCAGCTGCAGTGGGTGGGGCAGGGGATGAGGATGAGGAAGAAGAGGTTTTAAAGGCTGTTTTAATGGGAACGTGTCGGCGGGACAGACTGCATAGAAGAAAACTAAAGCAAAATATTGAAAGGAAAAACTGTTTATTTGATGCAGTTTTTAATATGGATAGTAATACATTAATGAAATAAACATTTACATGAGAAATGTGCATATAAGCTGGGTATGAAATTGCTTAAGTTTCTGCAGATGTTGTTCTGTTGTACACATTAGAGAATACCAACATTTTCCTCTTTGTAAAATATTAATGAAGACCTTTTGTACCAGGGTTCCTTTGGACTTTAGCTACAAACAAGCCTGTCCTAAAGGTTCAGTTTGTTTACTTTGAGATGGAAACACCATCATTCAGCCATACCTGCAGAAGGCAAGTGCAAATTGTATGCAATGAATAAATCACAGAAAGGTCAATGGCATTAAAGTACAGAAATGTTGTATGGTGCTTAAAAAACATGAAAGCAGAACACCTGCCAAAACATTTGACTTTTTATTCAGTAAACAATCAATGAGATTGTACTTAAAAGGAAAAAAAAATATGGTAATAATTTTCTCTTATAGCTAAAACACTAAAAGTAAAACAGAAAATATCAGTGCATTGGAGTGTAACGTACGTGTTGTCATTATAGTATTCCACCCTGCTGCTTACTCTGCCCTCTTTTGCTATCAATGACCAAAGTTGCCATGACTTTGATTTTTGGGTAACAGTGTTGCGAAAATCAGAAACTGTTTCTAGTTAAAAATAGAATGATAAACCAAGACAAAGTGAACATAAAATTTTCAGGAAGCACTAATATCAAATTAAATTTTTTAATTGGCACATTAAAGCTTCATGTGGTAATTATGGAACCAAGATGCTATTCAGCACATTGTCATAGTGTATTATTTTTGCCCATCACAGATCCACTGGGAGGCTGCAGTTAAAAATGTACTTTTTTGAGCTTTACATCATGTCGTGCTGAAGGCAGGTTAAATTGTTGGAAAGAGCAGAAGCTTCTTAGAAAGACACAAACCCAATTTTAAGATGTTAAATTGTCTAAGGCAAATTTCTTAAGTTTTGTTTGATATATGTAGCATTTTTATAACAACTGAAGTTAACATAGTTAGTTGAGTGTGCTATAAAATGGCACGAAGTGCCTGAAAAATTCATAATAATGTCCCCTTACGTCACTGCGAAAACCATGTTAGACCTGAACAAGCGATTCACCCCAATTTTTTGTATCTTTTTTTGTTAAGAAAACTGATTTTCTTGTTTTATCTATGGCAGATTTATGTGGTGTCCTGGTTTCAAAATAAAGTAATAAAAAAAAATAAAAATCTAGCTCACTCAATTACGTAGCATTGCTTTTACAAAAATTAGATCTCTTTTCAGTGCGGACTATCAGTTGGAGTTGTGTTTGTGAACACATTTTTGCCGCTGCAATGCTTTGACTCTAGTGCTTGAGTGAGTTGCCATCCGGCAGCTGGGTACACAATTACACCACCTGAGTTTCACAGGAATGTTTTCTCTTGCTTGTTGGTTCATCATGGTGCCTCGTGGGCAGGGGCAACAGGGCAGGGTCTGCTTCTACAAGAACTGAAAGTCATCAAGAAGCCCTAGGGTCCTTCACAGGACAACAGGACACAAAGCTTTGTTTGTATGATGACACAGGTGTGAGAGCACATGAAACCATATGTAGATATGATCATGACTGTGGTTAATTTGATGGTTTTGATTCTTTTGCTTTTTATCTTCCAGGAGATTAATTTCTAATATGGAAGCTATAGAATTAGGACAATCAAAAAGTTTTCTGGGTCCAAAGAAGCAGCTTAAACAATAAATGCAAAGCAGATCACACCTAAATCAGGAAATGGAGATAGATTCTTTGAAAACGTACAAGGACAAATGTGGCTAAGCATTGGTAATACACACTGGTACAGAGAATAAATTCTTAAAGTCAGCTCAGAATTGTGGTTTTTGGGTGGAAGTTCAAGGTCTAAGATAAAAATATAGATATTGGATATTTACAACAGCTTACAAAGATGAAATATTTCATCCATGTCACTTTTAAATATGTATTGTCTTTCTTTAGTCCTTGTCTTTGCATCTTCATCAATCTTCTCACTTATTTATGTGCACATATTTCTGTGCGCGGGTGTGTGTGTCCTAGCCTGCCCGTTAAGTTGTGCCAGAAGCTCATCACATCTCATCTCAACATCAGGGGAATCTGTTTGAAACAGAAATGAAAGTGAAGCCTGTGAATAAAAAAGGCAATATGAATATAAAAATACATAATGCAAATGACTTGCAGTTCAGAGATTTTCTGTGAATGGGTGTATGGGTGTGTGTGTAAGTGAGGGAGAGAGCAGACACATCAGTGCTCCGTCCTAGCAGGGCTCCATTTTACCCTGACTGAAGAAGTGGGTTCACATTCATCTCTCCAAGGTGTGTGTATTTCTCATACATTACTCAGCAGTAGTTTTCATGCTTGGATTCCAAAAGAAAGAAGAAAAGCTGTTTTTTTAACTGAGCTACACATGGTCTACACATGCACTACAGGTATTGCCTCTCATCAGTTTAGCAATTCCTCCCCTCTTAAACTATAGCACTTTCTCTCACACTCTCTCATTTCACATATTTCCACCTCATTCTGAACAGATGTTATGTTAAGTGCAAAAGTGCAGCTTTACCCTGTCTCCTGGATATGGTGCATTACTGTGGGCCAGATAAGGTCAGTATATGGAATTAGTTCTTTTAAGATGACTCTTAGTCAGGTTGGTCCAAGTCCTGCAGCACACTGCCTCAGGGCAGCTCAGAGCTACAATCAGAGAAAGACTGAAGCTTGACTGTTTAAGGATGATTTGGAACGATTGGATGGTAAAACTACTGAGATAGACAGCAAGATGAAGATTTCCAACACTTGCATTTAACTTTTTTCATGCTTCACAAATCAATTGTCTTATGGAGTGACCAATGTATAGAAAATATGTGAAAAGCTGGTCATCAACTACAGGAAGACTTTAATTGCACAAATGCTTTGAATCATTGACCCTTCAGAAATGAATTAATAATTTTCAACATGCAATATATATTTATTTTTACAAAACTAAAAAAAATACAGATAAATGTTTTGTTCTTTAAATGAGATCATGCTTTTACATTGTCTTTTAAGAGATGCCTGTGTCATTTCCATACGGAGAATTATTTATTGAAGGAAAATCATTTTAAATTCACATTTTTGTCAATGTAAGACGCCATTTTGGGAATGAATGCCTCACCCTTCATCTTTTGCCTATCTATGTTTTTATGGATGAATTCTGGTGGAGCAGCTGTGCACCAGGCATGCTTCAAGCATAGAGCAGAAGAACTGGCGAGAAGCTTTGGCAGAAGTGTTCACAATAATGAGGCAATGCCAGGCAATTTTTGCGGCTTTCTCTCTCTTAGATGTGTCCCTGAAGGACCACCGTACATGTCGCCAATGACATGGACCAATGAGTTTGGATGTGCGCACATGGCAGTGAGTAGCAATTCATGTGCATATTTTTGAGTTCAAAAGGCACAGTGTATGCAGTGTATGAACACTATGTGTTCACTTGTTTGTGATTTTTTTTTTTTAAATATATGTGTGTGCGTGTGTATGTCATTCCTTGGTTGTGGGAGCTTAGAGGCTCGGAGCGCAGAGGTTCTCTAATCCAGTGTTTTGAAATGAGCCCTCCAGCTGTTGTGGGCTTGAGAGACTGCAGCCTTGGAGGAGGCTTAAAGATGATGAGATGCTCCTTCTATCTTTACTTCTCTTGAATCTTTCATTTTCTTTATGGCTTTCTGTCTTGATTTCTAGTGCTTTGTATTGTAATTTTTCAAACTTATTAGGAAAGTCTTTTAAGTTTTTAATTTTTAATATAAACTTCTTCCTTGTTGCTATTAATCTCAGAGTAAGAACAGAGAATGATTCAGAGTATGAAGTGAACACTGCACACAGAGGATAAGAAGATCAGATGAGTTTAGTGACCAAAGACATTTATTACATTTATAATGACGCCCTCATGTTGTGCATGTCACGACAGGTAATGGGGCCTCATTAGTGATGTAATGATGCAGACAACCTGAGGAGTTTATGTCTCGCGTCATACGTTGTGCGAATGAACTAAAGAGGAGAATCAGGCTGCTGAATGATATATTGGCATTACAGGGGAATATAATGCCTCTAAGTGAAATTGGCTGCATAATTCATAGGGAGTCTTCTTCATGAGCATGTCTCCCATGAACCAAAACAGAGCCCAGCAGCCTATCTCCCCTTGGCCCATCAGTGAAGCTGCAGGGCTTGTGATGTCTGCCAACAGAAGGAAAGCGTAGGAAGTCCTGGAGGTTTCAGGCAGACAGGCAAGCAGGGATCAACAGGCAGTACATCAGCTAGAACAGGCCAGCAATATTCAAAATCTGTTTAAAATGTTCTTAAGCTTCAAATTCCCCATAAACGGGCTAAATAATTCTGCAAATTGCAATGCATGAATCTTGAACACAATCCAATGGTTTTGTGATTGACTTGTGGCGGGATCATCATCTTACAGTATCACTAACAGGGACCATTCACAGGACATGATCAATTATTTGTAATCATATCAGTGCATCATCCCCCTCACCATGTTCAGATAAGATTACTTCCCATCTGGGTTTTTGGACATGGATGCATGCTTGCGGGGTTGATGTAACTTAATTTTGTTTATAATGTCTTTAGCCAGTCTAAGAATAGACGCAGCATGCACAGATTTGCCTTCATGGCTCCTTTTAAGACTCACAGCTGAGTACAGATGTGGAGCTTCTTCTGAGCATCTTCTTTAGAGAGGACAAACCTCTTTTGATATACAAAAAATAAGTGGTGATTTTGATTCATGAGCTGCATGTGTGAATGGATGGATTTTGTATTTCAAAGAAGGAAATAGTCTTAAATAGATGATAAATATGAGGAACTCAGGAGACAACCTATCGGCTTTCCTCATGTAGCTCTTCCATATTTCATGTGATCCTCCACAGTTCAGTGTAGATGTCTTTGTTCTGCTGAGAGAATTACAATAGAGACACTTTGTTCTCCACACATCATGTTTGTTCTTCTGTATCCATTAGGCATGAATAAGAAAACATAAGAAACCCTTGAAAAAATCAAGGGTAAACATTGATTTTTGTTTTGCTTTTAAAATATGAAACACATACATGCTCTTAGCTTGTCCGGGTTGTTCCATGTCATCCAGTAGTTGACTGGAACATGCTCCAGCCAGCCATTACCTAAAACAAAAGGTATTCAGGTTAAATGAATAACAAATATGAAGTTTCTTCTACATATTTTAAATGTATGATCACATAGTACAGAAGTATATTTTGTATGACAGTTTTAGTGCCTTGGATAGACTGTTTTAATTTAGCTACCTCCACTATTACTTGTGTCCATGACAAATATGCATTAAATGCCTAAGAAAAACATATATTTATTTCAATAACCTAATTTCACATTAGAAAATTTTGCAACAAACTGTGTTTAAATTAGTTACATTTATTCACTGCAATAAAAGCTCACATTAAAAAATATTTTTTAACAATAAAACAATCTGCTTGCCATGATTATTAGGAGCACTAAAAATTCCTATAAAGTAAATGTAACTGAAGAATGGTTTTCATTTCATACTTTTTCTACTTTTTAATGTGGTCACAGTGTCTGAGCAATTACTTATTATTCAATTACTTTCTGTGGATGTGATATTAAGGTCTATTTCTATTGGCCACTGTTTAAAATGGGAAAGACAAGCATTATCATGAAAATAAGATAGATATCGTTTTATCTTAATTAGTGAAGAAATAGCTGTAATAAAATACTACAAATAGTCTCGTAAATAAGATATGAGGCAGTAGACTAGATGCATAGTGATGCATTTATTATTGTGTGAATGGAAAAATTATGTTTTTATGTTGTATACAGTAATTTATGGAAGAGGCTATAATTGGTGGGAATATGTGCTGGGAAAAGGCATTGTTCTTTTGCTGTGATTATGTGTGTGGGATAATGATTTAAAACATTTTATTGAGAAACATTTTTCCACTGTTTGGACTGAACTGCTTCTGGTTCAAACAACAATGGTGATTATAACTAATTATACACACATCTTCTACAAGTTTACTTTGGGTGTGATTAAGTACTTTTACACATCAACAGACCTACTCACATAAAAGTTTAATGTTTCAAAGTAACTTGTACTTCAAAGGAGCATCGAATGATTTGAGCCATTTATGTTCTATGACAATACTCATGAAGGTTGCCATAAATTGAACCCACAATTTTTGTTTAACTTCTTGCCCTGTTACTTTTATGTTCATTTACTCTGAACCAAGACACTCACATCCTCCTATTTATTCCTGCAGTGTGTGTCCGGGCCCTGGAAGTGACTGTGTCCCAGAGCAGCATCCAGGTGGCTCGGGGCCAGACGGCCATCCTGCCCTGCTCCTTTACCACCAGCGCTGCCCTCACCAACCTCAACATAATCTGGATGGTGATCCCGCTGTCCAACGCTAACCTGCCAGAACAGGTATCAATGACACATCCATTCACTGATAATAAAAGAAAACTATACCCCCAGCCTTTCAGTATGTTTGTATCAAAAGGTCAGACTTAAAGAGGTGTTAGAATATAAAGTGTTAATGTTTGAACATAGCGGTCAGAATCCTGCCGTAAATGCAGTTTTGTCATGATAGGTGTAATAACATTCTACTCATCTGTGCAGCAGTGCACTGTAAAGAGAAATGCAGACTTTTAAGTTGTTCCTTAATCCAATATTATCACATATGCATCATGCGGATGATCATTGTTCTTTCTCCCTCAACGTTGCAGTCAAAGCAGGTATACAACACTTGATTTGTTTATATGTTTGCTCAGATACAGCGCAAAGAGAACATTTGGGTTATCACACATGATACAGAGACTTCTTATCCCCTGCCCACATGCTTCAATTGTACATAATTCAAGACATAAAATTTGGATCCGAACTTCCAACATTACTTAGGGTTATGGTGACGATCAGGACAAAGCCTTGGCTGTATTCAAAGCTCTCCACCTATTTGGTCCACATGCCGAAACAACAACACTGTTTTTATCTGTATATCTGTACATTTGTGACACATTGTAGAAAGGAAAAACATGTATTGTGTCCACTGAACTACTGTGAAATTGCATGATGCAACAGTCTCAACAGAAAATGGGAGCAGAACAAAGAATACAGCAAATGGTTCAACTTGTGCAAAAGCACCTGGAAAAACATACAAATAAACCTTAAACTTTTTCAAAATGTTCATCTTGCAACCAAAAACCTCAAAAAGGTTTTACGTAACATACCAACCTAAACAAAAATTGCAAAATGGTAAAGTGCAAGAAAAATAATACATGGTAATCAAACACGATTTAGAAATTGGTGCATAAATTTGCATTGAGTGCCCCTGAGTTTTTCTCTTGTTCACTGGATAGTGTCTTTGATTATGTCATGGTTTCTAATGCTTTGATATAAATCATTCTTTTCTAGGTATGAACTTTGTTTTCACTATTGACATAACACTTTAAAGTGTAGCTGAATAGCTAGGATTCTTTTCTGCAGGTCAATCTCTGCCCCATTCTCAAGTCTTTCCAGGCTCTAACAGGCTTTCTTCAAAATATGATACTGCCACCACCAGGCATCTTAGACAGGATGGTGGGTTTAGTGTTAGTTCCCTGATATATGTAGCATTTTGCCTATAAGTCAAAAAGTTACATTTTGACCAGGACGCTTTGTTCCACTTGACTATTATGTCCTTGACTTTGTCATGATCACCTGCATTTGCTGCTTGCTGTTTGTTACTAGAGTAACTACAGTTCCAATAGGCAACAGCATTTTTGAATACAGCCAGTATGTCACTAACCCACAATGTGAATTGTGCTTAAAAATGGAGCTAATGGACATTGATAAAACAAACACACGACACTTCTCTTTTCGGTGCATCTGACAGCTTTAGTTACAGTAGTCATTGTCCAGCTTCATTGTAAGAAAAGTTTCCAGGTTTTCTAAATGGAACATAAGTCAGGGGGCATTCTCCAAAATAATTTATCAAAGGTTTTATGACAATTTAGAAAACATATTAACTTTTCCGAAAATTGTGTTTGTTAATTATTTTTAATCCCAGAGACCGTTGATAGAAATAGTTATCCTGAAGTTGGCACATGTCCTTCTGAACCATGTCTGTGTAACTTTAAATTAAGCATAGTTAAAGTTTTTTTTTTGTTGCTTTTTTTTTTTTATATTTTGCACCTGACCAGGAGTAGTTGCATGTATTATTTCTAATTTGGTATCTCATCCTCCCCTCCCCTCCAATAGCTCTTCTTAGTATTTTGCTTTTCTCACCTTTGCTTACTTGCTTCTCTCTCACTCAGTGTTTCCTCCCCCTCGCGGGCCTTTCTCTGATTCCATTTGAGTTGTTTAACATGCAGCTGCAGGCCGTACAAGCTCACCTGCCTCCCTTCACTTTGAACCCCGGTGCTGGTCGGCCGCCCAAATAACACAATCATCTTCTGCACTAATTAACTCACGCCCACGACAGGCTCTGTAACGCAGCTGTTCTCACCACACAGACACAAACACACATACACACACACACGAAAATACTGGCATATTCATATATACACACACATACACTCAGAATTGCTTTGAACAGACTGCTGGTCCAAAACCACTGTAGATGCTCATATACTCACCCTAAGCAAAATTTTGTTTAAAAAACACAGAAAAGACAACCTTTCCTACTGACTACACTTGTGGTCAAATGATACAGATTGTTCTATTGCCAGAACATGATTGATATGATTGACGTATCAAGATGATATTCCTTACCGATATTTCCTGTTTCACACGAACAAGCTTTACAATAAACCTTTTAAATCACATACTGTCTGGCTGAAAAGTTGGGTCCTCAATTTTCCTTTACAATTCAGCAATTTTGACCTTAAAATTGTTGAAATAACGCAGAAAACAAATTTCTAGAATAGTCAAATAGACAAATTCATTTTTCTTTTCCTTTCTCATTGTTACCATCTTACTTGTCATGATGACAGGTCAGGCTGTGCCTCCTTTTGTTATGTTCTTGTTCCTCTAAGAATAAAATATAAAAAAATGCTATAAATGCTAGCTTTAGCTAGCTGTTCATTTTAGAACTTATTCTGTTGCGTTTTTTCTATTCATTTTGATCGCAAAGTGCCCCCTGCAGGTAGCTACTTTAATAGCAACTGTCATTACACTTGACTTCAAATCACTGCCTTTGAAATACACTGAAGGGTGGGCCTAAATTTAACTCAAATGTTGGGAATTGACCAACCTCAAGCTTAGAAAACAATTATGTAGTCATCTGGATTTTCCCAAATTAATAGTTTTCTTGAAATAGATAAACTTTTAAGATTGTGACAAGAAACTTCTTAAAGTTATCTTTATAATTTTCCTGGACTTTAGACAAAAACCATTGCTTTGGTAATCCTAACTGAGCTAAAACAGCAATTTTTCCGCCTGATTTTATTACAGACAGTAAGAAAAAACAATTACATAGATAGTGTGTACCTTTTACATGCACACTCACACATATTCTGCGGCATCCATTCTGTGCAATCACACATTAAAAGAAGCAAAGATTTGGTGTCTGCATGAAATATATGAGCAGCCTTAAATGTGTGTGCTGAAATAAAAGTGCCATGTGAGGTGACAGAACATACTGAAGAGTACAAGTACAAGGTCATTTTGAAAGTAGAGAGAGTGTCATGACTGATTATAGTTGATGTTAAAAGCCATTAACAATTACTGAAAAGAACTCTTGCACAAGCCGCATTTGCACTTTAGGAAGTATACTCAGGACTCTGCATGCTTAAACTTGAGTGCCATGTTCAGATAGATCTGTTGTAAATGACTCACCATTACTGTAAAACACAAAAAACTAAAATGTGATCTGAAATATGTTCTTTCATACATTTGATCTATTATGCATTTCAGGTGATTTTATTGTCTTAAAATGGCAGACTTGGCCTTATTCATCTAATCTACCTTCTTAACTGAATTGTAATGTGGCCTTTCAAATGACAGCACATTGAAATTAGTATTTTATAAGATCAGAGCAATCCTGAGTAACTTTAATACATCTCCTGCACTCATGTCATATTTATCCATTACACATCAGCTCCATAAACTGAGGTTCACCATGAGTCCATTCCACTGTGATTGCTTTAAACTTTGAAGACTAACATGAAGACTGTTGCTTTTGTGAGATAATTTGAAGCACTGATTTCTGTTGAATTGACTTCTATGAGTAGTGCTTTCAAATGTTGCATGCTGTCATACATGCTGACAAATATGAAAATATTTTTTTTCTCATTGAAAAGGAAATAATGATTACAATAACTAATACCACTTTCACAATACCTGCCTTGTGTCTCTATTGTGCTTGCAGATAAATAGTTTTGAATAAATTTCACCATTGTAATGTAATCAATTTTTTTGTTTGTTTTTTATTTAAATTCACATCATTCTTTCTAGTATTTAAGAGGACTCTTCGTCTTGAGCTTGTCATATTAATAATAATGGATAAACAAACATGCGTGGTTGATTATTTGTTGTATTTTTCTAAGTTTGGGACCTAAAGAGGACTCCATGTGAAGTTCCTCTTCCTAAATCTCGAACAGTCTAAACCTAAGCCTTGCATTGGTTGTATCCTGTTTATCTGGTCTGATTAACTGACAGGCTGAGCGGTGGATTACAACGTGGAATCTGTGGAGTGTACCTGTGTTTGGGTGTTTGAATGTTTGTGTGTTGTTTCTGTTTGTAATCTGTCCATTGTTCTGTTGCTGCACTGTGATCAAATGTCCTGACCTCTTTTCCCTGAAAAGCCAGGTGATAGATAATCCAGATAAACCCTGCTATCCAAATACACATGCACAGCTAAAATTATTGTTACTTCTTGTCCTTTACAAGTATGCAAATCACTTGAGGTTTTTCCACAATTTATATTTTTATAATGACTGACTGCAGTGCATTTTGTTTGCATTATAAGCATAGACCAACACAAAGTTTTGTGAATTGTGAAGAGGCAGGGAAAAATATGATTTGGAAACGCTTTTTATTAAAGAATTCTGTAAATGCATTTGGATTCAAAGACCACATTCAATCCTCTGAAAAAAACACATTACCCTGCAATTACAGCTTGTAGGTTTATCTCTGCCAGATTATTGCAGAATAGCTTAAGCTCAGTTAGACTCTATGCCAATGTTTGTGGACATGCATTTTGAAGTGTTGCCAAAGATTCTCAATTGATGATTAGCCTGGATGTTGACTGTGTCATACTAGCACACAAGCATGCTTTAATCAAAAACAACCTGAAAAATCTGTATATGTTTAGAGTTGTTTAGATTCTTTCAGGATTACATTGTATTTAGCTCCATTCCTATTTCTACAAAACAGTTCAGGTTACCTGATGAAGAAAAAATTTCCCAGAACATAGTGCTGTGACCACATTTTCCTTTGACAATGGTGTGTTTGTTTGCAGTTAGCAATCCTCCACACATGCCATTTTGCATGCAGGCTGAATGTTGCTCTCACCTGAACCTTATGTTGCTTATGATTTAATGAGGTTTCATAAGGGTGTCTTTCAACCAGAGCTTTCTCCTTGCCATTCCTCTGTAAATACATAATTTGTGGCATGTCAAAAACTGTCTGTAAGAGATTCCCTCACTTTAGCTGTGTTTTTCTGCAGCTGTTCTGTTGGTACAATTGACCCTTTGGCTACTTCACCAATTTATCCTCTCCTTATCATGTCCACATTGGTCAGTCAGATTTCACAAATATAAATTAATACTGTCTGACAAAAAACTTAAAATTGTCTGACATTTTGACCATGTGCTCCTCTTCTAACCCTGCAAATACATTTTAGAAAATCTGCAAGGATGAATGGTGTGACAAATGACACAACTGTAATAAAAAAGCCCAGTCTGTGCACATGCAACATATTGTGCTGATGTTGTACATCTGACAAGGGTGCAAACAAAGTCTGCATAAGTTGTGTTGGCTATAAAGGAGAAACTTTAGGTGACAAATGGGAGCTGAATCATTTAGGATCTAAAATCGGTTTCCATGGTACAACTTTCCTTAGCAAGTCTCTGTGTTTCTATTAAGTGCATACCTTCACATCACAGCACTCTTTTATTGCTGGATACAAGCTGAGTGGATTGTGGCTTATAGGTGCAAGCAAAGCAGAACAAAGAGTTTGAAGTAATACCCATATTTGTTATTTTGTATCAGAGCTGCTGTGTTGAACTAAGATAACTAAAAAGACTAAGACAAGAACTGAATTTTTCTGTTTCATTAATGGAAATAGATCAAATAGCAAAAGTTTAAATGCATTTTGGTGTCTCAGACAGAAATTATGAAGCAGTTTTTGTCTCTCTTATTTATAATAACCTTTTCAGTGTCATTGTCCAAATTTCTGTTTCTTGGTTTAGTTACTCGTAAGTTAATATTTATGCATGAAATTTATCTCTAGTGAAATTCAGGTCAGTGGAAATCCTTGATGCAGAAATTATGTTAATCTGTTTTTGAGAATGTTTACCGTGATCTTTTGGATACCCACATTGATCCTAGCAAATCTGCCTTAGGTTGACTTAAATAGATGATCCATTCCCTTGACCTCAGAACATGGAGAAAAAAGTTTTGTTTCTTCATTCAAAGAAATTGAACAAAGACCCCTTTCTTTCTCTTTTGTAAGGATTCTGATGCTTTATTTTAAGTTGTAAGCACAAAAAAATGCAGTATGATTAGAAGCAAAACAAGCAGTTACAGGCCATTGATTCAGCTTCTCTATGCAGGCATACCTGCTCAACCAGATAAGCTATTTTGCAGCCTAAATATCATCATTGGATCTAGCTGAGATTGTAAATGTTCATGCTTTTTATCGATGAGGGAAAAATAAGGTGTGCAGGATTAGTGACTGTTTTCTGCTGGATAGGCGTGATTTGTGTTTTTAATGGAGATCTTAAGTTGTTTTCATAGGGGTCAAAACTTAAAATCCCTACACAACCCCAGATCACTGATTCAACCTGGTTAATAGTATTTTTCTCTCTATATATATACGGCACATAGCTCTGCCAGCAAATATGTTAGATATTTAACATAACAAAGTAAGACTCCTTCACCTCTCCTCAAAGCAATCAAGCTCACAAGTTCCAGTTCATCGCCTCCTTGTTCAGACTGGAATTCTCTGGACTTCCTCTTCAAGTAACTCAAATGTCACCTATAACATTCTGGAGAGCCTGGAAGCACAGAACTGGACAATACCCTTTCTGTGTACTGCTGTAGTCATGGAAACTTAAAAAAAAACTTACTGCACATTTATCTAGTCTACATTGCCCTTTTGAGAAAGTGGTGTGATCATCTCCACTGTTGCATAAAATTACATTTGGAACGTCTTTAACAGAAACTCATATATGTTGACAGTTTCCTTTCCAATGCAAAATTTTTGTGTAGTATGTTTTGGGTGATAGTCTTTAATATTTTTGCATTCTTTTTTAAAGAGTGGCATTATATAAGCTTTTGTTGAAAGAAAGTCATTAGAAGTCCTATTTTGTAGTTTGTCATGAGCCATGTTGATGACAGCACAAACATAAAGGAGGAGGTACACTGGTCATAGGAGACCTGGAGCCTTATGTGCTGCTTTCATATTGAACGGGAGAAAGTTGAGGGGGGAAGGTTTTAAGGGAAACACACAACCCTTTCAATACAATTTGTGATGGCAGTATCATGCTTTTGGGATCTGTAGAGACGATGATCAGATGTGCTGGAAAGATGAATGGGACTTATAGCATTTAAGTAAACCAGTTGGATATTACAAAAGACTTGAGATTGTGGTGGAAGTACAACCAAATCTACAATGGAAGCATTTAGTGTACTCAGAATATACACTTTGAATATAAAGTATTCAAAGTGTACCAAAGTCTCAACTCAAATAAAATTCACTACGAGGCAAGACTTTAAAATGTTCACAAGCACTCTTCTAACCAAACTGAGTTTTAGCTATTTTATCTTGTAGAATCAGCAAACACTTTATTCTTTAGATGGTAGAAATAAACACCCAAAGAACATCCAACTCTAATTGTTGAATATAAAATGCATTATATGCACAATTTTCATATTTCTAATTTTGCAAACCTCAGTATTAATATTATGCAGTGTTGGTCTGGCACATAAAGTCTTATTTAAATGGAAATCTTGTAATGGGACAAACTGAAAAATTATATGGAAATGTAATGGCTATTTTTTAGGTGTAGTTCAAAGAAAAAGTATTTGTAATAATTAAACCTACTTACCACATTCCATACAGAATATCACATTGCAATTACTCTGCAGAAGTTTATTTAGTTTTCAGTCAAAGGTATTTATCTAATTTTCCGCTAAACTCTGTGTCTCTAAACATGCATTGAAATAAAAAAGTGTACCATTTATTCCTAACCTTAACCCAATGAAGTTGTGCATGGACTGCAAATCAAACGCCGTCTGTACCAACGATGCTTTGGAAAAATGACAGGCACAACGTTATTATTTTAGAATATGTTCTGGATGGCATTTAGCAATGGGATGGTAATCATTGGGTAAATGAGTCCATATTGTTCAGGATGTTTCACAGGATAGAAAGAGATAACGGTGTCAGTGTTTAGTCAGTAAATTAAAGGAGCTATGGGGGGTTTAGAGATTTATTCAGGCTTTACTGAGAACATGGCAGGATTCTTCATGTCTGCTGCCAATGGGTTCCTTATGGGGTCAGTTGGAAGAAGGATATGATCATGCAATTGGTACAGTGACAGAGAATATTTGAAGGATTTTTGTGTGTGTTTCCAGTTGTGGGTCGCGGAGGCAAGGGAAAACTTGTGAAGTAGGGCAACGAGCACAGATGCTCGTCCTGCGTCTGTATGCAGGATTTTTCGGAGAGAAAGGATGAAACAGGGGTTTACCGCTGGGCCAGCAGTGGGGCATCCAGCTAGTCCAGCTAGAGTTCTTAGGGCCGCCTGCCATCTGAACCCCGGCCATGGCCTCTTTTCTGTCAGCAAAGCGCCACAAAGCCAACCAGGTCACGCGATCGAATGAGGTGGCTTATACATACATTTAGAGGAGACAGGATCAACTCATCAGACAGACAAAAAGTAGATAAATGGGTTAAATATGGCACATTAAAAGCTGATCCCATCAGATCAGTTAACACATAAAGGCATAATGTGGCATGTGAGGCCAAATGAGTGGATCACACTCAGTCCAGATTATATTGTGAGGCCATCAGAGACAAGCAACACTACAAGTCATCTCTTAAAGTGGGTACCAAAAAAAGGGAAAAAAAAAACAGGAAGCAGAAACCTGTGGAAAGACAGGAAAATAGTCCAGTGACAGACAATAAAAAAAATCCCACAATAACTAGATAAAGGAGTATTATTACTGTGGCAGACACAACACACCAGCAACCCAATAGGGATGCACTTCTTGTTAGTAAATGAATCTCCACCGAAACACATGAGCAGAAAGAGATGCAGTTACAGGCTCTCATCACAGCGGAGGAGCTGCCTATTCATCTGCACATAAGAGGACAAAGCGAGCGCGCAGCACTCAGGAAATTGCAGCCACGCAATTTACAATCGTTAGGCAGCGGTGGAGGACACAGTCACATACACACACCCACACATTCATCAGAACTATTGCTATACTGCTAACACACACACTCATGTACGTTCACAGTGGAACACACTGGTGCTGGTTGTTTCCTGCCTGGGTCTTTGAACAGTTCAATGAGGAGTCTTTTCAGCAAAGTGAATAGCCCCTCTGATTTCCCCCTGCATGTGTGCGCGCTTGTGTCTCGTGCAAGGCAGAGTGTGCACGACTGTCACGGTTCTGCACATAAGCGTTTGCGGGGGTCCTTCATCTTTTGTGTGGGTCCAGCTGAGGGTGAGAGCTGCTTTACATGTTGTCCGGTCTCACAAGTGATCAGTTCGAACCTAATCTTGAGGCATTTGGTGATCGGTCACTGCTCCTCAGTTTTGGAGCAGAGGGACGATTAACTCCACCTGAAAGTGTGTAGTCTTAGCTGGTGCAGTGTATTGGCACTATGAGCACTGTTAGCGGTCACAAGGGACTTAGAAAAAAAAGGAAAGCTTGGCTTTCCTGGATAAGGTTTTGTAGGATTTTCTCACTGGATTTCATCTTTTGTCCAGGAAACTTCTGTTATTCCTACCCTTGAAATCATCATCTTTGTAGTTTAGATGTTTCCAAAATAAAATGTTTTCAATTATGCATTCCATTTAGGGAATGCTTTCATCTGAAGAGCCTTACAGTATCATGAAAGCATACTTTAAGTGCATGCCCTTTCCCCCAAAGTCAATCATGTAAGCCAGAAAAAGACCACTTACAAATAAAAGGTTTTTAGTAGGTCCGTTTGCTTGCTTGCTGTAGAGAAGTAAGTCAATTCCGTTGGCTTATTTAGTCTGTGTGCTTTCTGTTTTCATCCTGGCCATAGAAATATGTCCCCCTCTAGTGTGAGAGACATGTAATGAATCAGCTCAAAAAATGTGTAGAAAACAACTTCCACAGGATTCTCGTGACTCTTGAAACACCCACTTTTGTTCCTGTAACAGTGGTTTGTATTTCCCTCTTGCAGATATATTTTCTGTTTTTGCTTGTCTGTCACACTTAAGTATTTATAATCAAGTAAAAATTTAAGTTAAACAAGTAGCATGAGTAAATGCAAAAGTCAGTTTCCAAATGTTGACTTGGTGAATTAAGTGACAATACTTTTCAAACCAACGTGACTCTGTGTGAAAATATAATTATAATTAAATTATCTTTGTCTGATGCTACATTTGTTTAATAATCTAAAACATTTAGATGTGACGACAAGGCAAAAACAGAAATCTGAAAGGAAGTGAATATTTGACCGCACTACCCCAAGTCTTTTTTTACTGTACAAAAATCCACAAAATGTTGACAAATTGTTCTTTTTTCTTTCCCTTTCCATACCCACCAATGTCCAATATGTTTTCCCTTCTTCCATTCACCCCCTGTCTTTGATTTCAACATTTTTTGGCTGCTCCATTCTGTCATTTTAATTCCCAACACAGGTGATAATTTACCAGAATGGCCAGGTGTTCACCCTACCTAACCACCTCAAGGGTCGTGTGGGCTTTGTGGCCACCATGCCAAGCACAAGTGCCTCCATCTTCATCAATAACACCCAGTTGTCTGACACTGGGACATACCAGTGCCTGGTGAACAACTTTCCCGACGGAGGAGGACGTAACATTGGAGTCATTGGGCTCACGGTGTTGGGTAACTAACTTCTCATCACCACAGCATGTCTATTTTAAGCGTATTGCTGAATGCAAGAACTCTCTCCTATATTTCTGAATAGTGGGTTAAATCTGTTTCACTCATAAAATGATTGCAGAACAGCAGCCATAAACCATCTTTATTTAATGAGATTCTTCAGCTATTTTAACGATGCAATTTCCTCTGCAATGAGCAGATGAGCAATGAGGAAAAAAAATAAAAACATTATTTTTGCTTTGTTAAGTGGTTAACGCGACACCACCCACTCTTCCCATCTGCTAGTGCCCCCCTCAGTGCCAGCATGTCGAATCCAGGGAACGCTGGATGTAGGCAGCGACATCATGCTGTTCTGCAGTTCAGAGGAAGGCATTCCCACGCCATCTTACTCCTGGGAGAAGCTTGACGCACTGCCCAAGCTACCACACAACGCCATGCAAGGTATTACAAACAAGCTGGCCATCGGAGTTCCCCTTTGCCCCACCTTTGCTGGTAAATCTCACACACGCAGAGGAGCTCTGACCAGAACCCAGACCCTTCATCAGTGCCACCTGTTATCTGTACCGGGCCCAAACTGCACCCCTAATCCTGCTGATGGGGGATGAATGGATGTATGGATGGATGTTTGGATGAATGAATGGATGTAAGGATGGGTTGATTGATCGATTTCCACAAGTGAATTTGTGCTGGAATTTGTGTGTTTCCTTTCTTACTTCATGCTGACTACCATCTCTGCCAACACTTATCTCTAAAAAGTGTTATTTGGGTGGTTTTCAGCATCAGTTAGAACAAGTACAGTGGACTATCCTGTCTTTTCCAAGTATGTATTCCAGAAAAAGATGCACATGCCTGTACGCTACTAGTTAGTAGAGGTCTTCTGCCCTGGGATTACATCAAACCCAGAGAACAGACTACTGTGACAATAAAGCAATAACAGCAATTTTCTTAGGTCACTCAGGTAAAACCATTTTTGAATAAACAAAACAAAACATGACCTATTTTGTTAATATAATGTCAGAAGCATTAGCTCTTTTCCTTTTCTGTCTATTATACAACAAACAACTATTTAATTTTATCCAATATTTTGTGAAACTGGATTGTCTCATGCAGACAGCTGTCAAAATTAAACACAGAGGGCCAAGCGCAGGGTGAGGACACCAACATGCTGAGGATCTTTCCTGCAACAAGCGATTCGGCTGCACTTCCCAATGTGTGTAAAATACTGGAAAGAAAAGAAAAGAAAATTTGGACCAGATGGAAATATGGGTAGAACTTGGACACAGTTTGGTGTTCAAACAGGACATTGATCCAAGACACACAGCAAATTTGATTCTGTAATGTATATATTTTTCTGAATGGCCTCAACCTCACCCAGCAGAACACAGCAGGAAGTCTACCTAATTAAATGAGCTCTGCCATTTTTGATAGTGATCAAATATTCAGCCAGAATGAGACCAGAACTTGATGCTTACAGAAATCATGTTGAAAATGTATGGAAACCTCTTATTGGCACTGAGCTTCAAAGTGTATTTCCTTTTTGTAGGTTTTTGCTGTTTACGTCTCACTCAATGTAAAATGAGATTCTTCACACTTTGCAGCGCTGTGGGGTGACTGTAAAACGTACAAAAGTGTCATGATGAACATTAGGATGCTAATCCCACATAGTAAATAATTCCAGTAGTGTACAGATGTGTGACTCTTATCATGCACATCAAACCATTCATCATTTGTCACGCAGAACCAGGAGTCTTACTGTTAAGCTGCACAGCATAATTCACATTTTGTATTACCTGGTAAATGGCTCCCTCTATAGGTTGTCAGCGGAACATTCCTGTATTTTGCATGTAAAGTGGTACACTTAGTTTGAATGAATCACTGCATGTTAACAGAAAAGGGTGTTTTTTTGTTGTTTGTTACAATCACTTTAATAACATTGTGGCTCTGTGTATGTCCCTTCAGACCAGATGCAGGGCACTGTCACCTTGAGAAATATCAGCACAAGCACCTCAGGGTTTTACCAGTGCACTTCCAGCAATGCCATTGGCAAGAGCACATGTGTGCTAAATCTGGAGGTTGTGGCACGTAAGTAAACTGCATGTAGCATCAAACAGAAGCTATTGTTATTGTGAAAATAGTAAAGATTTTAAAATATGACAAATTTCCTAATAATGTTGAGATTGGCAACAAACTAGAATAAATGCAAACAAAACTGGGTTTTGTTTGCAGTTCATTATTGTTATCCTTTATTTAGATACATATACAGAAGCACTCTTTTTAAAGCACTGTTATACTTTTATATAAGGAATCTAATGTATTCAGTAAGTAAACTCATTTTCACGAGTTGACGTGATATGTCAGATAGGGCAGCAATGACAATTGGGAATAAAGTCACATGTCACTTTGAGTGACACATGTCGGATCAGACAAATACAGATTTGCATTGCAAGCAAAAAAGAAGCAGCAGACAGAACATCTTGCACACATCAGCACTCGACACTTTTGACACCAACAGATAAAAAAACAAAGGCTGCTATAGGTCATAGTGAACGTGTTCTATAGGATCTGTCAGTCTTTCTGTCTTTCTTTTTTTGGCTGCTTTTGTCATATTTCTTTGACCTTAGTAGTTATTTATTTATTAACTTTTAACAAAGCATTTTGTATAATTACTGAAAACAAATGTCACTGCTTTATGTGGCTGGAGTCTAATCAATCGCTCCCTGAACCACACAATAAGAAACTAAACACATTTTTTAATGAGTGCAGTCAGTTTGCACTTGCTAACAGCAACTCACATTTTTTCACATTGCAATTACACACTTCAATATAGTTTATTAGGATTTTATGTCAGACCATCACAAGGCAGCACATAAATAAACTGTTTAGTGGAGGACTAATAGCGCTAAGAAAAAAATAAAGCCATGTACATGACAGCTCATATGTGGATGCTTTGGTCAATTCATTTTAAAGTGTCAGAAAACGTCCTGTGGTTATTATGTACAAGCCGACTTACAGACTCCACCTTGCTGCTTTTCATGTTTTGATAGCACAACTAGAATAAAGGAGATTTCCATTATGTTGTAATAATAGAGATAAAAACAGAGCCGCAGTGGAAGAAAAAGTCCTTATATTGTAGTGGAGATTTACCTTGCATCTGGACAGCCAGCGCTACATTTGGTTTAGGTCAAAGCATATTCATGTGATCGAATGACCCGGTCAAAATCTAAACCTAAATTCTTTTGGGACTTTTTGGCGCGATATGAAAAGCTACTTTCCAAAGAAATGGGGGAAATATTAATGTAAAGACCTGTGTATATGGAAGCTGCATCATAAGTTGGCTTTAACAACGTATTGATTAGATGGGGCTGAATACCCTCTATGTGTGTATAACAGCACACTTATTATAATTTTAGAACATTTAATTTTAAGTTAAAACACTAATATGTTTAGTATTGAATTACCTTTATTCTTCAGAGTCTCTCCTCCTGTCTGTCTCTTTACCCTGCAGCCCAGCCGCAGAGTGTAGGTCTGATTGCAGGAACCATTGCTACAGGAATCCTTGCTGTCATCATCTGTTCACTACTAGTTGTGGTTACACTGTTTTACTGGAAGAACAAGAACAAATATGAGGAAGAGGAGATTCCTAATGAGATCAGGTTTGGTTCAGATTCTATTCACCACTATTTGCATTTATATGGGTCATAATAGATTTAGGAAAACTCTAATGCAATTATTGGAAGAACTTGTTTATGTCTTCCTTGTAGAGATAGAATAACTTGAGGAATCTCATTTCTTTTAATTGTTGCATTTTAGCAAAAAAACAAAGGCATTTTTAAAGTCAAAAGTTTTGTCTTGTTCTTGACAAATATTTTTTTCAGGTATTTGTTTTAGTCATACAGGTTTTGTTTCAGACAAATGTATCCTTAGCCTTATCTTAAATAGAAGAGAAATTGTGGATGGCATGCTATTGCAGATGAGCATACTCTGTGTTCACACAGACATCACAAAGCCTTTTCTCAGTAAACCCAAGCCAGTAAATTGGATTTCAGGTTCGGGGCGCTCACCTTTTATTGAATCTCCTACCAGCAACTTATTTCATCATTACAGGCTAATTTGCCTTTTCAGGCCGTCCGTAAATCTCTGTCAGTTATTTACCTGGGGCTGCAGTTTCCAACTGTAATTATTCCTAGAATAATTTGGAAGATAATTCAGATTTCAGGAGTTTTGTCTGTCTCTGAACACATCTGCCTCATTCTGAGCTCAGCTAGACTCAGGTTCCATCCCTGCAGCTCCTCAGTAGAATAAATGAATGTATTAATCCTACATGTGTTTCGGCCTGAATTTAGGTAAATGAAAGAATGAGTCAAGAACCAATATTGTCTTTTAAAGTTTATCTTTATTGGTGTTTTGATGTTTTTACAGTTGTATTTTATTGCATAAGCTGCAGGTAGAAACCGAATAAACTCAATATTTAATACAGTAGATTCAAGAAACCTCAAATAACTATAAATAAAAAAAATAAAACTAGATAACTTACTAAATGTCATCCCTTGCAATTAATTTCCTTCAGGAGTTAAACAATATGTGGAGTCCAACTGAGTGTGATTCAATCTCAGTATAAATGCAGCTGTTCTGTGAAGGCCTCAGAGAACATTAGTGAACCAGCATCATGAAGACAAAGAAGGAAGCTGACTGGTCAGGAGTAAAGTTATGGAGAAGATTCTGTGGCAAGACTTAAAATGTTCTGTTCACAGAAATTCTCCTCCCAATCGGACTGAGCTTGAGCTGTTTTGTAATGAAGAATGAGCAAAAGATGAACTCGCTAGATCTGCAAAACTACCAATAAAGTTTTGAACATTTTATTTCAGAGAAAGGACAAATTGTTAACTAGAGGTTGAATACCAACATCTACAATTTGTCTGTAACATAAACATAAAACTATTTAGTTTTGTAAAATGACTGAATGTGATACGTAATATTTTTAGGATTACTAAAGCGTTTTAGTAATCCTAACATGTGTTTTTACTGTCTTGGAAAAACACAACTGGCTTTAAGGAGTTTGGTTCAGTTTCTTTTTAAAAAGAAATGGGACAATACACATCAACTAAATCAAGTTCTTTGTTAAATACATTGTTGTTGTTTTTTCATAAATGTAGATGGTATCCCAACTTGACTGAGCATGCTTATATATTTCCTCTCAACAGAGAAGATGATTTACCTCCTAAGCGGTCATCATCAGTAAAGGCTTTCCATGCAGATGCCTCTTCCTCAGAGAACGACACACTGACTTCTACAAACACGTATAACAGTCGCTATTGGCACAACCCTAAAACCAACTACGACACTAACTCCTACACACGCTACAATGGAGACACTCGTCAGACCTTTACAGCTGCTCCTACTGCTGCTGTACATGGACCTCACGGAGCCCACAGTCATGGACAACCTCAGAACGCTACACAGGTCCGTGAAACAGCGGTCACAGCTCCAGGCTCCACCCCTTTATCCCGCCACCCACCACCCACCACGGCAACGACCACAACAACATCTTTTGCCAATGGCGGCCACATGCTCTCGCCACCCAAGACTCTAGTAGTCACAACAAACTCTGCCCCATCCCCACCCGCCATGGTGCGCAGCAACGGCACCGTAAGCCTCAAACCAGTGGTGACATCCGCACACGGGCACCACACGCACTCTTATGCTGTTAGCCAAGCGACGCTGGAGCGGATGGGGGCAGTGCCGGTCATGGTGCCCGCCCAAAGCAGAGCAGGCTCACTTGTTTAAAAACCTGATTTGTGACTCTGCTAACAAGACTAAAAGAGTGTTTGGTTGGAATGTTTGAGATGTGATAAGAAACACTGACTGAATATGGGCTGAAACAGTCCACAACCCTTTACAGTTGTGTCTTTCAGTAAGACTTTTTTTTAATCACAAACTAAAAGAAAATAAAAAAGCTTAGGTTTTACAGTGCAGAGTTTAATTGATGCCAATTCTTTGATGGACATAGCACTATTTTTTCAGTTCCTTTTTGTTTGTGCTATTTTTATGGATTTTCTGCTGGTGAAAACAGTGGGATTGATTTTTTTTTGTTTGTTTATTCCCAAACCCCTGGATGATTTCACAAGGCTGAAGTTCAAAATCCTGCAAATCACAGAATTCTGGATCTTCTTCAGGGCTGGATCATTGTTATGATTGTGTGTGTTGTTTTGTTTTGGGTTTTGTTTTTGACCCAAACCAGACATTATTTTTTCTTTTAGCGTGTCAGTTTGCATGGTCACGCAGACGTAAGCTTTGAATCCCACAGCATAATGCATGTGTCCTTTAAGTTAGTCAGCTTTATTTCGCATTATTTCTTCACACTTTTAAGTTTTGATTGACATCAACGATAAAAGTGGCAAAAAGTGAATGTTGAAAGAAATTATTTAGAGTTCCCAAAAGCATAAAAAGTGTAAAGAATGAAATGATAGTTGAAATGGCCTTAGAAGCTTGGAGTGGAATGGTCAGGGGTATTTGGTGCAATAAACTACATAGTGTATGTCAGTGAATGCAAACGTAACTATTTTAACGCACTTTTAGAGCAAAATAATATCAAGAGCTTTGTCTTATGAAAATAGTTTTATTCATTATATGCTTTATAATCAAAAATACATCCAATCCTCTCTTTCAAGCTCTATGATTTCAAGTTGATTAACATGCTGGGTTACCAAACAAAAAGAGACCACTCTCCTGATCTAAACTCTGACTTGCTGCTCAATATAGTGCTTGCTGTCACCATCCTTAGCTGTAGTATCTCTGACTCACACCATGTCAGTGCTGCTTTAAGATGGAAAAAAGATGTCTTATTTCATACATGCTTCATAACGAAGCAAGATAATTTTTTACAGTATTTTTGTTCTCAGCTAAAGCTCACATTTAGTCTTTTTTAACTGTACATATTAAAACAGTAGGCTAGATTGTGAATCAAAAAACATTTTGTTTCCTCATACACATTACATCTTACTTACATTACATCCTAATGTTCAAACGGTTCTGTTTTTTTTGTTTGGTTTTTTTTTACTTCAAGTGGAGGCTACCTTTGATTCTGCCTCATGGTGTTATTTCATACAAATGTCTATCTAATAAAATGTGTTTCTACATGAGTGGGCACATGTAGAATGTATAAACAACTGACACCTTTGGCTGTGTGTCATAGAGTTGTGTTGCTGACCTTCTGTAATTGTATTTGATCAAATTTCACGGGCAGAGTAAGAAGCTGGAGTGTTTCCAGGTCTTTCCAAATCTGATCATTCTCATTTCTTTTTGTGCACATAATTTACCCTGGCTGCGAGCCGTATTTTACAAAGTAAACAACTTCATAACTTATTATATTTATTTTGAATTTCAATATTACCTTAAACTTAATACAGTAACTGTATTTCATTTAAAATGTTACTCCTTTTTAAATGAGTAATGGACAAATATTCTGAATGGCTATTTAAATTGCATTTATGGCATTTAAAACTAAAGATACCATTTTAATTCTACCAAATAGTTAAATTCTTTCTTTCTTTGATTTCTTTGACTGGATCAAGTTTGAACTGAGTGGGTGTGTGTTTTATACCAATTTGCTGTTGTTTGCAGTTGATCTGCAACTTGCATTGGTCTCATTTCCCCTCCACACATTTTGTCTGTTTGTAATGATGAAATGACTTGTAGCTAAACTTTTCTCTACAGAGTTAAGAATAGTCAGTTACATGCAGGTTCTGTTTGGAGCCAGACTTAACCAAACACAAGCTTTGGCACAGCTGTTCAATCTTGTAAAACCCACATTTCTTTTTTTATTCTCTTCTCAGTTCATTGTCATGTGAGGAAGAGCTACATAATTTGCATCTACTACTATATATATGTGCACCTCAATAAATAAAAACATCATCAAAAATGTATTTTGTTAATTCAGTTACATAACTGCAAGTCATCCATGATGCATCATGAAATTATTCTTCTAGTTTTGATTAAGGTGGCTTACAGATTGTAAAATATCAAATTCTATTCCAAGAAAGTTAAAATATTACATAGAAATACAACATTTTTCCTTCTCAGAAAAGTTGTTATGGCCTATGTGATAATATGAAAGAGTTGACAGTAGTCTTACAAGGACAGTAAATATTGCTGTACCCAAGTACAGAAATGGAAAGAAATTGAAAAATTGTTGTAGAAGAAATTAGTAAAGTTACATGGATAACCAGTGCCTTAAGGATATTGTGGAACAAACCCAAATTAAGACTTCAGGGGAGATTAAAAAAAACCTGGACTGAACCTGAATTCAGTGTTTTAAAAGCCACCACACACAACACACAAATGTATCCAGGACATGAAATACATTTCATTTGGAAAATCAAGGTCCTAGAGTACGTTGGATGAGCAAACAGGCTCCGAAGTTGCTTGGCAGTCAGTGATCTAGGGGGCTGTGTCTTCTGCTGGCATAGTTTCAGTCTGTTTTATGAGATTCAATAGCAACGCTGCCATCTACCAGAAAACTTTTGGGGCCTCAGGATTCCCTCTGCTGACAATCTATATTAAGAAGCTGATTAATTTTACTCACTGCTAAAATTACTTGTACCAACTTTAATGATTAGAGTATCACTTTGCAAATTCTAACCTAACCCTTTCAGAGAATCTACGGAGTATTGTAAAGAGGACGATGAGAAATGCCAGAACCCGACAATGCAGATGAGGTAAAGGCCCCTAATAAAGCAGCCGGGGCTGCTGAATAGCCTCATTCTGATTGCCTCCATACCACGCTTCGCCAATGCAGTTATCATCCGAAATGAGTCCAGACAGATGTTGGAACCTTACATATACTGTTTTTAAATTAGTCTTATTTTATATGCAAATTTGAAGAGAAACTAATTTTAAGATTTTTTTTTAGCTATAAGCCAAATCATTACATTGAATAGAAATAACCATTTAATATCACTCCATGTGCACTGTATGTTTCACTTTTGGGATTTGAATTGCTAAAATTCATCTACATTTTAGTGATATTCCCATTTATTGAGATGCACCTGTAAGTACCTTAAATCTAAAGATGATCTGGTTTTTTTTGTTTGTTTGTTTTTTTTTTCGGACAATTTAGCCATATATACTACGTGTTCTGATTTCTTTTATTTTTTCCATTTCCCACACTGTTCTTGCCCTGATCTCCCAGTGCTTACAACCAACTCCTCTTTAATGGGTCTTTTTTTCTTTATATGTCTCTGAAAGTATGGCAGGGTAGAAAAGTTAAATTGAGCTTATACTATTTGTACTCCACACTTATTTTGTAGAATATGTGTGAGAATCTGCTTTGTCTTTATCCCAGATTTATTGAGCATGTCATCTTATGCCTCAGCCATAAAGATGGACTATCATGTAGAAGGTGGTGTATGGCTTGTGTATACAAATAAGTGTGACATGTTGCCAACAGTAAAACCAGTTTAAATATGTAAATATGTAAAGACGTGAAAAGCAAAAAAAAAACAAACACATTATGTTCTAACAATGGGGACAAGATTATATAGGGGAAAAAAACAAAAACATTGGACTAGTAAATAAATATTGGTTAATACATTTTATCTGTCACTCGTTTGTTTACATTTCTGTGACCGTCTGATACATGTTTGTAACTTGCAAAAGTATTTATTCTCCTTGGACTTTTTCACGCTTTGTGATTTACATTCAGCATATTTTATTGGGGCTTTTTGAAGTAAAAAAGGTGTGAATATTTTAAAAGCAGATGAGAGATACATATATAGTTTTCAGATTTATTACCAAATAAAAACTCCAAAAAGTGTCAGTTTTGTGTCACACATTTTGTGTGTAGGCCAAATAGTTCAATTTGACTCGCCTCATCTGTTCAGATTGCATATTCAACATTTTTTGTAGTACATCAATTGAAGCAATCTAAAAGCAGGACTTCTTCTGAAACAGCTCGAGGAGTATGGATATTTATGCAGCCTTATTTGTGAAAGAAAATAAAAATAAGCTGAAATGGTGTTCTGCACTTTAAAGACTATTGAGATACAGACACTGATGTTTTATGTCTAGTAGACATAGTAGACAGGGTAAACTGCATTTTTCAGTGGTGTTTTAAACATTATTCAGACTCATTCATGGAGCCTCTGATGCTACGGCAGGCCTGTGAAGATAACCATGTAGAGAGCAACCTATTCAGAATAACTGCATAGAAAGCATATAAGTATTGGTGTTTCTTCAAACTTTTCTGATTTTCATTTCCAAAGATGAATTGTGTAATGTTGCAAAAGTGACATGCACGCTAAGTAAAAAATCAGAGTTCTACAGTAGCATTGCAAGATGCTGCATAAAGATTTATTTGCTTTTGTGATGCTTTTCTGTACATTTGTATTGTGCCGACTAATACATATTTACCATTTTTTCTACAAGCTCAGCACTTGTGTGTAGCATGAAAAAGTAATTCAGAGCAAAATCTTAAGTGCTGTTGGTGTCCAGTTGACCATTTGGGGGCAGTGTTTAAACACATATCCAGCTTCAGCTGCCTGAAACGAAATATCTAGTTTAGTCACACATTTTCAACATAATAATTCCAGACAAAAAACTTGTAGCCAATCATTTAAATAGTCAAATTGTGTCAACTGATAATGCATTCAGTGTGAATGACCCTTTTGAAGTCTAGCTAAAAGGGAAAGAAATAGCTTATAGTTGACTCAGAACTTGTTTTAATGCAGTTCCTATCATCGCATGTGAATGTCATTAATCTTTAGGGCCTATTGCTTAATCCTAAATTACAATCAACATTTTCTTGTTCATTGTCTAACTCATTTAAGCTTTTGAAAGAACAGCTTTGACCCCTGGAATGACAATCAAACAAGGGCAACGATTTAGTGTTATCCTACAGGGAACATCACCCAGGTGAGTAGTAATGGGTTTCTACTGAGTGTTTGCATTTACTTACACAACACAAAGCTTTGAGTAGCTCCAACAATCAATACACATGCTTTAAATCATTGAAGATGTGCAAAGTTCATCAGCACATTTTGAGTTAAATATGATTTCTTTTTTCTATAAGAACTATGAAGCTTCTGAATACTAAAATAGCTGTCTATTTTGGTTTTCTTTTCATCACTTTTTATTCACAACAGGATTGAGGTGTAATCTTTTTCACTCAGTCTTTTTAACAGTTGCACCTTTTTGGTTAGCTGAAGCAGCCAGTTGAGATACAGACACTTTCTCTGCATTCTGTAGTCAGTGAATTACCTGAGGTCCACTGACAAGATGGAGATATGGAAAATATTAGCATCTACTGCATTTATTAGAATATTTCAACTCTAAATAAGCGCAATAGGGAAAATCCACTGTAACGTAACAAAGCAGCAACACTACTAAAACCCTGATGCATTGAGCTGGTTGCTATCAACATGTGTACTGTTAACTGAAGTGAATCAAGCTGACAAGAAATATGAATGAGATGCCAGCATTTATCAAAAGACAGTCAGAAAGTTGTGACGGTAGCTTCCTGCTTGTTGAAGAACCTGTCTAGTCTGCACAGAGTCCTGACCCCAACGTGACAGAAAACCTCTGTAATGAAAATACAGAAAACACTGTAAGGCATATAATTCTGCCCTACAATGGTGTCTGACCTCACAAATGCACTTCCAGAAAATTTTTCAAAAATTCTTCAAAAAGGAGAGTTAAAGCTGTCATAGCTTCAAGATAGTGCACAAGCTTTTATGTTATGCCACATCTGTTAATTTTCTTCTGTGTTTTGTATGTTACTTATTTGTTCCTAACAGATGCATTGATGTAATACAGAAAATATAATCTATATGTTAAAGAATACATTTAACTTTGAAATGGTTTCTTTTTTTACGCCTATATTTGGGTTAATGTAAAAACACACAAATCAATGAAGAAAAGAGAAAGTGAGGACATAATAGATATCCATTTGCCAGAAACCCTCATGTACTGTACAGTTCAGAAGAACAAAGCCTTTCAAGAATCAGGTTTGCAAACTGAATGCACAATGTAGTCCCTGATAAGCCACTATCGATGCCTGTTACACGGTCCTACCCATAACAATGTCACCTCGTATGTTGTCTATGAAGTAGACATCCATGAGATTATGTATCAATCTCTATTTTTCTCAAAACAGTTTTTCTTGTAGTGTTTTAGATAATTTGGATGACATGATCTCAGTCATTGTATTTACTCGCAAAATAAAAAAATCAAAACGGTGTTTGATTTCAGTTGACACTAGGTGCAATTTGTAGATGTAACTGGTTTTGAAGAGAACACATTGAAACTCTTAAACTCCTTCGAACTTCAATTTGAACTTCATCCTGCAGTTCACCAGGAGGCGCCACTAGGAGGCGCCATCGAGACACAGTCTGGAAAGTGACGAAGGATTCAGAGGTGTGCAAAGAACAAGGTCTGCGTTTTGCTCAAGATTTTATTAAGGAAGACCGGCTGGCAAGAGAAGAACTGTGGCCCAAGATTACCAAAGCCAGATCCCAGGGTCAGGTGACCTTTTACAGAGGTCACATCGCAGTGATCGACGGCAAGGTGATCAAAACTTCATCTCCTTTCTGAGACTACAGATTAACCTAGTGATGGTGAGATGAAGCCTCATGAGGCATTGAACCACTTGAGCCAACTGGTTCGAGAAAGGGTTCATTTCTTGAAGCTTCATGTGCACACGAAACCACCTACTGGCCAGGTGTATAATCACAGCCAGCTGTATCTTAACATGTGTGATGCATTGAATTTTTGTCTATTATGGCTCTTGGGAATGACGTCACAAAAGGTGTAGGACGAAATCATTTGTCTACATAAATTATGTATACACATATGTGTATAATAAAATATTCTTTGAATGTATTCTCTGTGTGTAATTATTCCCAAATTAGTAGTGTCATGTGATATGGCATGTTGTGTAATAATGTTTTTCTGTGACTCTAGAAAAATGGCCTGGGCTTAATCAGGCAGAGGACAGTGAAAGTGCTTGTGGAACTTGGGAGGGGGTAGTGAATAGGCTAATGCTTGTGTAACTTGGATGATTTCATGCATTTTTATTAAGAAACAATTTCTCCACAGTTTTTGGTTTCAAACGATTTCTCTTTTTTGACACTACATCTCCAGCCTTTGAAAAGACACGCTCACATGGCACAGATGATGCCGGGGTGCATAAATAAATAAGTGCAAGTTTGTACAGATTGGGGTACAGTGACCGATGATTAGCCCAGTACTCCAGGGGGTTCTCCAGCCTGCTCATGTTTGCCTCTGACAGGTAGCGCTGGACCTCTACGGTGGCATCTGCTGACACATTTTGAGTCCTCTTTGCCTCCATGACACTAGTGTCCAATCTTTGCCAAAGTCTGCTACCTAAATGGAAACCACAGGCCATGTTAGTAAGTGTTGTAATAGGAATAAGTAATCTCAAAATCTAATATAAAAGATTACCTCCAGTGAATTCTTGAGAGGTGGAAGCCTGAGGAATCTCGTGAGCGTTCTCTTCTGTGTTCCGTCGGATGACGGTGGCACACTCTGAAGTCAAGCGCTTCACTGCTTCAGCAGCTTTTGTGTTGCTGAAAAATGCTATAAGTTTAAATCGTGGGTCCAGGAGTGTAGCCAGCGACAAGATGCTCATTGACTGGAGCATGTGCAGCTTCTCCCTGAGCTGTCTGATGAGCTGCTCTCCTATTTCCACTGCTACTGTAGGTGCCGACTTGGTGTCTTCCTCCTGAAGGGCTTTCTCTAACATCTTCAGGAGGGGGATAACTTTTGATGCCGACACGTGTTCTTCTGCAGAGAGCTCCGTGGTGGCGTGATAGAAAGGAGAGAATAAAGAAAGGCACGCTACAACAATGTCAGTGAAAAAGGGAATATCAGTGTGTAATCCAGCCAATGCCGCTCCTACTGGCTCCCTCAACTCCACCAGACGTTGCAGCATCAAGTAGGTGCTGTTCCATCTTGTTTCCACCTCCTGCATCAGCTTGGTTGCTTGCATGCCCAGCTGAAGCTGCACTTGTGTAAGCTTCTCCCTTAAAGATACAGAAGAGTAGGCCATTAAGTCACTGCAGTAGGAGTACAGACAAACTATTAACATTATATATTGGAATAAAAGAAAAGAGCATACCTTAGCAGTGGTGCTGCTTCTAAAGTAGCCAACCAGCTTCCTTGCTTTGGCCCGGAGGCCAGAGAGCACAGGGTGCTGGTCAAGCGCCCTCTTCACAACAAGATTGAGGGTGTGAGCAACACAAATGAGGTGGCGAAGCTTCAGCTCTCTCACGCATGCCACCATATTAGCAGCACCATACATTTGGGCTTTGGCATGTTGTTGGCGTACTGACAGCCACGCTATCTACCTTCTGATTAAGAACAGGGCTGCCCGCACTGACGCAGCTCAGGGATTACGTGACACGCAGCGCCGTGCGCAGTGCCCTAGTGCCTGTAAATTTAATGGTCCAATGAAGGAAATTTAAAAAAAACAGGACATTTTGGAAATGTCACAAGAAATCTGTGACTTTAGCCGAAGAGCTTTCGCCCCTGGCTGCTTTCGCGTGCTTTGCTGAATTCACGTGCACTTGCAGGTCGTTGGCACCTTTATTTGCCACAGACACATAAGTGCCTGCCTTACACGTCAAACACTCCGCCTCATAGGGATCACGACCTTGACGAAAGCACGGGAATCTTTTCTTTAATTCCTTCGTAAACGTACACTTTTGTTTAGGCATTTTTGCCGTAGAATCGGCGGACACACATGTGCTATCGCCTGTCACACTTAAGGTTTAACTAGTCTAGCGGCTGGTGTACAAGTCAACTCAGCTATCTTTACTTTTCCCACACACACTCGCACACATAATGCAACGTGATTGGATTTGGGGAGAAGGGCGTGACTAATTTGCCATACAAAGAAACCTGGAATGGAGTAGTGGATCGGAGTGGCAATGTAATCACAATGCACTGTAAGCTATGTAATGTGTTTTGAGGCAGTTGACCAAAATCCCGGACGATTTTTAAATTCCCCCCGGATATTTTTTTAGGTCTGAAAAGTAGGACATGTCCGGGAAAAAAAGGACGTCTGGTCACCCTAAGTCACGTGGTACAGCCGGGCAGCGAGGCTTCGGACGTCATCGTTTTCGGCTCCTCCCCTAAATGAAGCAAGCTTCGATACGCGCTTTACGGAAACGCCCCCTCCATTACTCGACACGCCTCGAAGCCTCGGCACATCACGTAACATCACTAGATTAACCTGATTTTTACATCATCCTATTACATCCTGACTGCTAGCCACTGACGTCTCTGCCTGCTAGCCGCCGTCGGATCTGCCTGCTAGCCAACGTCGTCAGCTACCACCTCTGCCTGCTAGCCAGTGGCCCTACATGCTAGCTGTCATCTCCGCTTGGTAACACCATCTCAGTTTGTTACATTGTAAAATTTCCCGAACTCTAAGAAGAAGTGAAGGCAGGACATGACATTTGGTCAGATAAGTATAATAATGAGACTCTTTCTGATATTGTTCTTAGGTGTTTACACCTTTGAAAATGCGCCAAAGTCTTCTGTGGACTTGTATAACAACTCAGCCCACTCCTTCAAGAATTATTCCTGGTCCATGACCCTCGATCAGACAATTTGGACTCCTTCAGATTTTATTACTCACTGGTACTACTTTAATCAAATGCCAACAGATAACCTAGTTCATCTAATGTGCTTGTCTGTCTTAAGAAACTGTTTTATGTTAAATGAATCTTCTCTTATACATCTTGCTCAGAACAGGAGTAATGTAAATGGTCAATGGAAAAGACTTATTCTACTTTTACTCTTACTATCGGGTAATGTGCAACCGAATCCAGGTCCAATTTTCAATAACTTTGATACACCAGGAGAATTCAAAGCCAGATCAAGGCTTGGTATATTACATATTAACTCTCGCAGTCTATTGCCTAAGATAGACCTGGTTAAAATCTGGATTGAAACAACCAATACGGATATTTTAGTTTTGACGGAAACATGGTTAAATAAATCCATTACAAATAAAAATATTTCCTTAGAAGGTTACAATGTTTTTCGTTGTGATCGCCTCAAGAAAGGTGGCGGTGTTGCCATCTATGTAAAAAAACAATTTTCATGTCACACTGCTATCTTCTCTATCCATTCCAAAACAATTTGAGTTTCTAGCCTTGAAAATTGAATTCACTAAGGCTCAGAATATCACAGTTATAGGGTGTTATCGACCACCTTCTGCAGGCTGTGATGCACTTCCTAATTTGTACAAATATTTAGCTGACCTAAATAACAATGAATTCGTTTTATTAGGAGATCTAAATCTAGATTGGTTGACAGCATCTTCAGATAGCTTAAAAACTATCTGTGATTCTTTAAACATCACCCAGTTAATTAACTACCCCACCCGACCTAATAACAGATGTCTTCTAAAATCATCTCTCCTAGACTTAATTATGACAAACGCGCCGCATAAATATACGGGGATAGGAGTTTTTACAAATGACCTTAGTGATCATTGTGCAGTAGGTGCAGTTAGAAATCTTAAGTTACTAAAACCCAAGCCACGTATCTTGTTCAAAAGAGATCTAAAACACTTAAATGAACAAGCTTTTGTTCATGATTTGCTACTTTTTAACTGGAATAGGGTTTCTCTTTTTGATAATGTAGACCTTGCCTAGCAGTATTTTTATGAAGCGTTTTCAAGACTAATAAATAAACATGCTCCTAAACGTAAAATTAGGGTGAAGGGGAGAAATAATCCTTGGTTTTCACCAGCTACTGGGACTCTGCTTAAACAAAGAGATGCAGCCTGGGCTAGGGCAAGAAAAAACAATACTGAGGAGAGCTGGCTTTGGTTTAGGAAATTGAGGAATAAATGTACCTCATTAATCAAGAAAGCAAAGTCAGACTATTTCCTTGCCGAAATGACAAAAAATTTAAATGATCCAAAGAAATTTTGGAAATCAGTTAAATCAGCTACTGAGCAAGCTGAGTGACTTTCCAAATTTTGTTTGGAAAAAAAGTAAAATGGTGTCTGATAAATTAGAAATTTTAAATTATTTTAATGAGCATTTTATTTCTGTAGGATCTCTATTTGATGATTTAAATTCATTTAGCCAAAATGTAAATACTGATGAACTGTTTTTGAATAATGAGTGTAACTCCACCATTTTTAACTTTTCCCCTATTTGTACAGCTGAGGTTCTCAGAGAACTGAAAAACATAGACACCAGAAAATCAGCGGGGCCAGATAATCTGGATCCTTTTTTCTAAAGTTGGCTGCAGAGTTTATAGCAGAGCCATTATCTCATATTTTTAATCTAAGTCTAATCTCTAACAAAATCCCTAGTGTATGGAAATCAGCATTTGTTTTGCCTCTATTCAAAGGTGGGGAATCATCACAGGTAAACAATTACATACCAATCTCTAAACTACAGTATGTATCCTAGCAAAAATTTTTGAAAAATTAGTTGCAAATCAATTGAAGAATTTTTTAGATTCTAATTGTGTTTTACAAAATGTACAGTCTGGTTTTAGAAAAAAACATAGCACTGTTACTGCCACTTTAAAGGTTTGTAATGATCTTATCCAGGCTCTTGATAACAAAAACCATTGTGTTGCTTTGTTTATTGATTTATCAAAGGCATTTGACACAGTAAATCACAAGCTTTTAATTGAAATTCTACACAGGATTGGGCTCTCACATCAAGCTACCATGTGGGTAGCTGATTATTTGTCAAACAGAACCCAGAGTTCAATTCTCTGGTGTCACTTCTTCTACTCTCACTATTTTAAATGGCGTACCTCAAGGCTCAGTTCTGGGTCCGCTTTTATTCTCTATTTATATAAATAACTTGTGTGACAATCTGTCAAATGCTTTTTACCATTTTTATGCTGACGATTTAATAATATACTGCTATTCTGCATCACTATTGCAGGCAATACAGTATTTGCAGTCTGCTTTTAATATAGTTCAAACACGTTTACAAACTCTGAAGTTGGTTTTGAATGTGGACAAGACAAAAGCAATGATTTTCTCACATGCTAGAAAACTACCAGAAACTTCCCTATTGCTTACCACTGCTGTAGGAGCACAAATCGAGTTTGTCAGTAATTATAAATATCTTGGTTTTATTCTAGATAATGAACTCTCTTTTAAAAATCACATAGGAAATCTACTATGGACATTGAAAATGAAAATTGGGTTTTATTATCGAAATGGATCTTGTTTTACACTCAAAGCTAGAATAAAATTGGTAGCAGCGACATTCCTGCTACTTTTGGATTATGGAGCTGTTTTATATATGAATGCTTCGACCAAATGTCTTCAATCATTAAATACTGTGTATCGTTGCGCTTTAAGATTTATAACCGGTAGTAGACGTCTGACACATCATTGTGATTTGTACGCAAAAGCTGAATGGCCTCCTTTAAGTGTACGGAGAAACAATCATTTAATGATCCTGATATATAAATCTCTACTCGGTCTAACCCCAGCATATTTATCCACTCTCCTACATAGAACTGTCAGTTCTCGTTCTCTTCGCTCCAATAACATTATTCTTCTGCATGTCCCACGCTTTCGAACTGAAAAAGGGAAGCAGGCATTCAGTGTGTTGGCCCCCACAGCGTGGAATCAGTTGCAGGCTGAACTTAAGATGTCAGAAATGATTTCACTGGACTTATTTCGAGCAGTTCTTAAAGATAGGCAACAAGATTCTATGAAACAGTGTCATTGTTTTTAAATTGTTTTTATTGTTTTATACTTGTGCATATGTATTAATTGTTTTTATCTTGTAACCGGGTTGCTATGTATTGCAAATTTTTTTTGCCCAGGTCCCTCTTGAAAATGAGATCTAGATCTCAACGGGGTTTACCTGGTTGAATAAAGGAATTAAAAAAAAAAGAAATTGCATACATCTCATCCTAGCAAAGACAATAACAGAAGGCAACAATATCTCATTGGAAAAATGGTCATAAAGATGTAATCTGCTTATTCT
Organism: Xiphophorus hellerii; assembly: GCF_003331165.1. NCBI lineage: Eukaryota > Metazoa > Chordata > Actinopteri > Cyprinodontiformes > Poeciliidae > Xiphophorus > Xiphophorus hellerii. The sequence goes on along the minus strand of NC_045689.1, from coordinate 13,732,402 downwards.
TGACTGCACAAATAATGATTGAAACAGATTCGTAGATTATATCTAAACTAATAAACGGGGTGATTTATCTGAACATAGTTTGAAAGATTAAGCGTTTTTTTCTTTGTGCTGCAAGGTCAGAGAAATTGATCTTTATGTTTTTCAGCCAAATCCACAATAATCACTTTTCAGTACATGTCCTACAGAATAAGACAAAAGTGTCTTTAGGCCAACAAAACAATTTTGAAATATACATTTGAATTAATTTTTTGTTTTATAGCAATTAGAACACATTACTTGTTTTCCAACCAAAGGCTGTACCCATGGAACCTAATTATTGGAGTAAATAAAATGTTTGATGTTTCATGACCACACAACAGAAGCAACACAATTTGTTTTAGGTAGGAGAAGGAGAAGGTGAAAAAAGATAAATATATAACTTTTGTTATTTCTACATTTTTATTTTTACTTTAATTTTCTTTAATGAATTTATTTACTGTGAATAATAAGCACTTTATGTAAAATAATAATGAACAAAATTTATATTTCTTTGGATAGAACAAAAAAAATTATATAGTTAAAAGCAAAGGTTGAGAAAAATAACATACAAAAATATAAAATACATAAGAAAATAAAGCAGTGCTTTGTTCCTGGCCACATCATTGCCCTTTGGACTCATTGCAGAAGTTCAATAGATGTCGTTAACCTTCTGAATCTAAGGTCACAGGAGTCTAAGAGAGGATCAGTGGGTAATAGGAAACAGAGGCAAAAGGTGATGAAGACAGATTCAGCACAATAATGGTTTCAAGTTCAAAGGAGAAGAAAGTCTTCAAAAAAACAATTTAGACTTTGATGAAGAGTTGAGCGAGCTGCTGAACTTTGTTTAGTGACAGTGATTGAAAACCGACCCATCTTTTATAGTAGTAAGAAGCGTATACTTCACAGCCCTGTAAATAAAAAACAATATATTTTATAGGCAAGGCAACCTTATTTACTGTATATAGCACCTTTTGGCCAAAGGCAACCCAAGGTGCTTGCACATCGAAATTAAAAACAACATACATTAAAGTAAAACATATCAAAACAGATTTATTTTTGCACAGATTTAAAGATAAATAAGATAGGCAAAAGCATATAAAGAGGTTTAAAACCTTGTTTTAAAGGAGCTCAGGGTTGGAGTAGTCCTGCTTATTCCAAATTTTTGGTGCATAAAACTGAAGGCTGCTTCAGCATGTTTTGTTCTGACTCTTGGAATGGTGAGCAGATTTGACTCCGATTATCTTAAAGGTCTTAATGACCACTTATAGTAGCCACATATAACATTCACGGATGTGTGAAAGGACATTAGCATGTGTGATATGTAACTTCTAATATACCAAAGTCAAAGAAAATAGCCAAAGGAAGGACTTGAAAGTTGTAAATTTATAAACCTTGACATTTAATTTTCTGCTAGAGTTAATCTGAGATAGAAATTACTTCTCAATAGCCTTTTTTTTACTCAAACCAGGAGACAGAGCATAAAGCGACAAATTTTACTTTAAATCTTCAAGTACAGGTGACACAGAGTCATCTAGAGCAGCATTTTTACCTTAGTGGAATAAGTGAAGGAAAGAAAAGAAAAGAAGTACAGTCTACTGTACATTCAGGGCAAATCTCAGGGGAAGAGCATTACAGAGTTTATATATTATCATATTTTCTGACCTCCTCTAACGCTCAACTTGGAATAAGACGACTCTTTTCCTTTCTTAGGTCAGTAAAGATTGAGTATTTTAATTAGAAAATTGCTAGAGTGAGATCAGGTTTGTAAAGGAAATGTTTTATTAAACAGCTCAGTTTAAATGTTTTATGTTTCCTGGATGTCACAGGAAAACGTTTATGCCGATATGTCAACTAGCAACTAAATGTAAACAGCTAGTGGTACATTTAGCAATTTGTTTTCTGTGTGGTTGGAGACTTTTATGGCAACAATGACCTGCAGCGCCACGCTGTCTTGAGCAAGTATTGAGTTCTGCTGTGAGCCTCTCCCATTTCCTGAAGGCCCTGCAGTCAGTTTGACAAAGTTTTCTGTTCAACACAATACTGTTGCCAGTAGGGGCGTGCTGTGGTGGCATAGGGGATAGCGTGACCCACGTTTGGAGGCCTTGAGTACTTGACACGGCCGGCGACATTTGCCGCATGTCTTCACCCCTCTCCTTCCCCCTTTCATGTCAGCCTACTTTCATATAAGGGACACTAGAGCCCACAAAAAGACCCCTGGAGGGGAGAAAAAAAATACTGTTGACCCAGTCCACTTCGTGCTGACATTGCAAATAAATCACACATTTGCAAAGCTGACTAATGCTATCGTCAGTGCTCCATGGAGTCGCTGCGTTCACACACTATTCAACTCCTGACTCACCATGGGCAGGCCCAGAGATGTCTGTCAGAGATGCTGTTATACCCAAGGTGGAGCTGTGAAGTTGTACCAAGTTGTTCTGCTGCAACCAACATTCAACCAAAGGAGGCAGCAGTGAGTCTGTTTCACGTAGAATATTGCAGAACTAAAACAATTTACGCGTTTAAAAGCAAAAAATATATGTAAATGAATAAATAAAAAAAATCAGTACAAGAGGGTACTTTAATTGTGATGTTTTTTTCCCCTCCAAAGTAAGGACGTTTAATTTACAAACATTACGTAGGCTAATACAACAAATGTCTTGTTTTCAATTTTTAAAAAAAAATAATTTACTAAAACTACTATTACAAACTTTACACAGAGGATAAATGCGGTTAGGATTCCTGAAAGACATTTCCATGACAACTTTATTTAGCACTGATCCATTAAGGACACGCTCTTCAAAACCCCAATTTCACATCGGATTACTGTAATGTGCATGACGACACCTTGAGCTCAGCGGCTAATTAACACACCTGTTTCGTCTCTGTGTGTAACCTCACGTCTCTGCAAACACTAGATGGCACGGCAGGCCAAGAAATAGCCGCACACCCAGCAGCCGATTTATGGAGAGAGACTTTGTCCAGCGTTTCTGCAGCACTTCTACTGTTTGTTCCTTGCTTCCCTTTCTGCCGCTGCAGATTGGCTCTTCCATGAGCTCTGTCTCCTGAGAGCAGGACAGGATATTGTCCCCAGACACCGAACCTCAACAGGACATCAAGTTTCCTCTGGAGGACTGCTGAGCTGCTGGAGCTGAGGAGAGGACACCATGCATTACTTCTGGATACACAGCGTTTGGATCCTCTGCGCTGCTTTTCTCTTCACCTTTCAAGGTAAGATGACAAACTCACTCGTCTAGTGACAAGGACATACTGAGCATGCGAAAACATTCTGGAGTCCTTGTGATTGGATCAACTATTATTAGCTTGTGGGGCATGTAAATGTTTGTTTTGGTTCTGCCGCACACGTATCTACTTGAGATATAAAGTTGCAGTGTGTTGAATGTGCTCAGCGAGGGTAAAGTAAACACAGCAGGGGCTTCAACAGAGCAGATAAGAATAAATAGGATGAAAACTGCGGACAGCAAGGCTCTGACTTGAACATAGCCTATAGAGATGACCTGTTTCTGCTTTGTGTTTTACATGTGAGTTTGTTGTGTTGTCTCGTTGAGAAACTTTTGCTGACATTGTTTGTTTTTTTATGTTGGCTTAAGAGACAGAAACCAATTAGCATATTCGTTTTCTTACATTTTCTACATAGACGGGTCCATAAATGCACCATATAATTATTTGAATATATGACACGCTATGGAGAATGCCCAGCTCAAAGTTACACAACAATCAAAATCAACAAGTCTGTATGAAAACTCGTATAATTTGCCTTGTGAAACAGAATGACTCCATATTTGTTTACACCACCTGACCCCAGATTCCTCTGTGTTCACCCAGTACTAATAGAGCAGATTTAGTTCATCTCATGAAGTTGACAATTGGACCAATAAACTGGTTTTGTTTGTCACAAAACACAAGTCTGTCAAGTCTGGATTATGTGATGTACCAGATTGGGGAGAGGAGAAGAATTAGCTTTTGAGTTTTATAATACTGCAGATGGTTTTTAATTTTTCATTACTCAAGTGAATTATCTTTTTTTTTGGATGTCATTAAGTATTTAAAGTTTTACTCACTATTTTGCTTACAGTTTTTCCAAACATTTCTCATGAAATAACTAACATGTCCAGTTTATAGATGATCAACAGGTTAGCGTCTTTAAATTAAACAGTGTAAATAATACAACTGTAAATGGTACTGTTGTCTAACCCATTGTATTTGTCACTTGATTTTACATGATTTGATCAACTTAAAATAGATTTTAAATATTTTCTTCTAAGATTTTGTATGCTACACAATCAAAATTTCTTTCTTATTATTACCAACATGTCCAGTTTATAGATGATCAACAGGTTGGCTTCTTTAAATTATCATCATTATCCAAAATATCGCAAAATACAATGTCACATAAAATTTTTAAACAGTTGTTTTGAATGGAAACAGGCCTGTCAGGATAATATCAGTATTTGTTATCAACAAGGAAGGCAAATTGCTTACAAGCCTTCCTGTGGTCCTGACTTCAAAACTTTATTCACAGGAAATTGTTATCAGTTAGCTCTGTTCTTGCTTGTTTTTTGATAGTGTTTTTCACCTATGCCGCTGCAACAGTTTTCCAAATAAAGGACACAAATAAATATTAAGGGATTTTAGCTTTGTGTTCAGGTTTAATTTGTATGGCATGTTTTTTTTTAAGCTGTACCCTCATGGTGGATGCTCTAGCCTAAAAGACTACCATACTGCATTTCTGATTAGATGTGATGGATATTTGATTTGAAAGAGTTTGGTCATCATTAACACTTTAATTATGTTATTGGACCATAAAAAGTTATTCATAAATGTACAACAAAATATAAGTATATGGGAAGCTGTGCTTTTGCTGCGACAGCTCCTAAAATGTGGCAAGACTTACTATTGCACATCAGAGATTGTTATAACATTGTTTATTTTTATAGATATAAAGATATTACTTCTTAAAACTTTGCCTTTGGTTTGAACACCACCTGAGATATTAATTTTAGCTTGTCGTCAGACTTATACATTTGTATATTTTTGCATCCTCATATTTTATTACACTTGTTAATTATAGTATTCTAATATATTTTTAGATACCCAATAATAATGCCTTGTCTAATAAAAGCAGCACAGTGTCTCCTTGTGCTGGCTGGTCATGAATTTCATTGCTAGTAAAGCATTCCAGTTGATAAGAAGATGAAATCTGCAGCTTGGGTCTGTCACTCTGGGATTCTGTGACTTACTTGAGCTTCCTCCTTCTGAATCCTCTTGATCCTCCACAGAGCAGCAGCTCATCCCCAAAGACATTCAGAGTGTGTCTTTGTCGGGGTGTCTGTGTGAGTGTATCACTGCTGGCTCTGTGAGCTGTTTGGGAATGATTACCTCAGACAAAGAGACTGCCCGATTCTGTATTCAATTTCAGGCCATGTTTGCATGACTGACTCTCCCAAGAGAGTTTTCTTTCAGATTTATTGTTAAGTACGCAATGAACGTAGTTATATAGTTACTGATTGGAAACAATAATAATAAAACTAATAATCTCTGTCAACTTTGTCAGTGCAAAAATTACAGAACCAGATAAAATCCACACTCGCCAGATTTTCATCTGGCGAGTGTGGAGTAATGTGTTTTTATTAATATGAAAGATACAGTATTATTTACAAAGAAACATGCAGTAGCTGTTCAAAATAAAGGGATGCCTTCTGACTTTTGTGTTGTGCTTTTAGTTGTATTTCTCCTGTTGTTAAAATTTTAATTGCAGTCACTGATTCTGTGCTGAAATTACAGGTGCTTTTCATTTGTTCCTGTTGTAGTTCATAGTTTACCATTTTTAGCTTATGCCTTTGAGCCTGAAGGATGCCGTTTAGTAGTTTCTTGCCTTTAGATCTTGAATGCCACTATGTATCGACATACATGATGGCATCCCGTGCTACTTTGTCTGTCATACAAGACACATAAAGTGGTGTTTTAGAAAGCAATCAGAGCAACCCTTGCAGCAACACTCCCTGAAGGAGGCACAGAAAAACAGACCATGTTCTCCTTTAATGAAGGAAATCATTTATTTTCAGAAGAAAATATTCTCAGTGGAAGATTGCATTCTCTCCGTTCTACTTTGCGACACCCCAATGATCTTGTCAGGTTGTGAGAGAGGTTGAAAATGACATGTTGCCCATGGGAATAAACTCTCCTTAGGGAAAGTGATGAATAAAACGAACACTTACAGGCTGCTTCAGTTACTGACTGAATCAACAAATGTTTCTGGTGAGCCTTGTTTAGACTTGAAAACCAGTGACCTCTCTTCTTGCAGTTTTTGCAATACCTCCTCAAATTCTCAACCTGACCTATTTTTTCCCCCACGTTCAATTAGCAAAGAACTAAATTGATTTATTTTGTGAGGTTGTTTCCAGCTTTTGAAAGAAATGGTTTATTATAAAGTATCCCCATGCTACGTCTTCTGTGAAAGTGCAATATAAATATTGATCCATTTACTGTTTATACCTACTTGTCTTCGCAAGATCTCAGGCTAGGTTGAGTGTGGACACCCTCAGCAGGTCACCAGTCTATCACAGGGCAACACAGACACACAAAATGCAGCCATGCAAGCAAACACTCACACTTGGGGCAATTTAGAGCGACCAATTAACCTATGGTGTCATGTTCACTGGGCTGTGTTGGGAGGGTGTGTGTGTGTGTGTGTGTGTGTTGTTTTCCTCCTCTCCAGTTGGTCCTCCTCAAGCTTAATCAGGAAATGCATTCAGAGGAGTATTTCCCAACCCTGGTCCTCAACGCACACTGCTGCATGTTTTAGACGTTTCCCTGCTCTAATACACCTGATTCAAATAATTGCAGTTCAGCAAAAGCCTGTTAATCTGCCATCATTTGAAGTCACATGTGTCAAAGCAGGGAAACACCTACTACATGCAGGGCAGTGTGTCTTGAGGTTCAGGGTTGAGAAACAGTGATGTAGAGGAGCAGGCTCTCTGTGACAGATGCGAGATGATTCTCTCAAGTCCAGTGGTAACCCGGCTTCTGCTTTATTGGTGTTTTCTACCCATCTCATTTTGAGTACTTGCCTCATTCTTTTGGTCATGTGGGAGAAGTTAGAGTTGAGAAAACAAACTTGTGCCTGAGGAAAATGTACAAACTCCATCACATATTTTTCATTTTATTTTAAATGTTTTTAAAACAGGTAATGAGCAGTAAAGGTTGTATGAAGGCTGGTGTCTGTCTCCAGCAGTCATTAGGTAAGAGGTTGGGTACACCGTAAGAAAGTCACCAGTTTATCACAGAAAAATACATCTAATTTTTGTTTACATTTTATATTCAGAATCCAGCAGAAGTATCCAGTACTGACTTATTCTAATAGAATTTGCTAATCAAGCTTCATTCCAGAGAAGTACTTTATGTCTGCAGAAGTCCAGTGTTGTTGATTAGAGACAGGTTTGTTTTTCATTGCTATTGATTGCACAACCAAAGGGAAACTGGTAAGAAAAAACAACCATGTTTATTTCAACATCTCCTGGTTGTTGTGGTGTAGAAAAACAATATATTATTGATATTCACATTGCTGTCTGTCCAAAACAGGAAAGCAGCAGATTTCTCTGTTGCCTGTTTCTGTATTATTCATTTACACATATACACCTGTAGCACCAGTTAAAAATGTAAGGACTGAGAGAATTTCTCTTGATTTCAAGTGGAAAACTACAAACAAAGCTCTTTGTCCAAATAATACAAGATTTTCCGTTTTTTAATCCCATATCATGCTCAAGTGTGTGCTTGAACTCAGACCATGTTTTTTTTTCAGTTGAAAAATGACTTTCATACTTGACTACTAATTTTTGGTCAAAAAATATTTTGATTACCGTATATATATATATATATATATGTATACAGTACAGACCAAAAGTTTGGACACACAGTTGTGTCCAAACTTTTGGTCTGTACTATATACATATATATATATATATATATATATATATATATATATATATATTTTTTATCAAAACAAAATATTTTGAAACAGTCCAAAAACATAATGTACTTGTCATACTAATAAAGTATTGTTTATATCTCTCGAGTGATCTGCTTAGTGTTTACATTGGCTGTGTATGAAGCTCCAGAGTGCAGACATGGTGTAAATCTGTCAGAGTGGCTAGAACAATTGGTCCCTTAGAAATCAGACAATTGTCAACCTCTAATAAATCAAAAATGGCCTGTTGGGATGTTTTGGAGCTTTTGAATGACATATAGAGAAGTTCTCTTACTGAGTTGTACAGCAACTCAGCAGTACTTGAATATTTTATACTTCAGTGAATGTTTGACAGTGAATGGTAAAACAAAGTATTAAAATTGAAAAGCAATCAATCACACATGTCAAAAATATTCCTTTCAAAGGTTTTACAATAAAATCATAGTTGTCTTTTTGTGTGCATATGTTTGACACCTTTGGGGGGCATTACTGTGGTAATACTAGATTTAGTATTACCAAAGATTTAGGTGTAGTAAATTGAGTGTTGGTTAGCTTCAAACTTGTTGGCATGCCAACTGCTGTGTGGTGTTATTTGTGGCTCTCCCTGCCCCTAACATCTCATTGGAGTGGGCTGAAGGAGGCTTGGGATCTTTCCACAACCCCATTTTCTGTTGAAGACCAGAAGGAGGTTCTGGGAACATGTAGGCATGTCTGTGGGGGCCTGTTTATCTATCTGGTAGGGTTTTTTATAACATTTCTAACTGAAACACAGCTACTGTATTGTTCTTTTGACTACTTAAATGCAATTTTAATAATACTTTAATCTTATCCTGTTTGCATACCTTTACTTTTAGAGGGCAGAGAGCTATCATCTCTCTGCCCTCTGGGTTTTTACAAACAAATTGGAGTTTCTGAATACACAGACTGGATCTTGATCCAATAAGGCTTTCATGATTGTACCCTGAAACTCAGTATAAATCTGGAACATTTCATTGGCAGGGATATCCCTGTAGTTTCGTAACCAAAATCTGGAACTACATTTTCTTTAAATTTGCTGTAAATCCTTTGAGATTTTGAATCTGACTGATGTTGACAGTATCATAGAGCTTTACCTGAACTGCACAGATGAAAGGTGACCCCTCCCCCTGCAAAAAAACCAAACAAAACACACACAGAAAAGCAGGGAAAAATTCCCACCAAAAGTAAGTTCAAAGTCTACATAGGTGCTTTACCTCACACATAAAAGCTGCCTTCGCTGTTTTGTATTCACCTCCTCTCAGACAGTTGTGAACACTTCTATCCGGTGATGCTCTTACGTTACAAAAAATATGGTAATACTGAACAAAGGGCAAAAGAGGCATCCCTGTATTATAGGGAGGGTGAGCAACATACTATGAGAACAAGGCCTACTTTTTCGATTTTAAGGTTCAAATTCAGTATGTTTTGTATCAGCAGTGGCATTACAAGTAGCTGTGATGCTCTGAAAGGTTAGCAGAAACTAAGCAAGCATGCTGCCTCTCTTTATTGCAGCAGTCAATAAAATAAATGCTTTCCAAAGTTGTTTTTTTTAATTCTTACCAAAAAGCCAAATTTTGGACGACTATCTTTTTGATCTAGAGCACAGGTGTCAAACTCCAGTCCTCAAGGGTAGGTGTCCTGCTGTTTTTAGATGTGCCACAGGTACAAAACACTGGAATGAAATGGCTTAATTACCTTCTCCTTGTGTAGATAAGTTCTCCAGAGCCTTAATGACCTAATTATTCTATTCAGGTGTGGTGCAGCAGAGGCACATCTAAAAGTTGCAGGACAGCGGCCCTTGAGGACTGGACTTTGACACCCCTGATCTAGAGGTTAATATTGTCCTAAGGAAAGATGTAGCTCCAGCCTAATCCCACACACTTCACCTAGTACTTTTTTCTGTGATTCCTGCTTCATTAGGTTGTCACATACTTTGAACCTTTAATGATTCATGATCTGAGAATAAGAAAAAATTTAGCACAAACCTAGGAAGACAAGGGCATCCACCTGAAGTGATTTTAAAGAAGCAGGAACAAGGCTTAAAAAAGTTTGGAAGAGCAGCAGACATCCACAGTTCATAGGAGACCATGTCTTGGCAACTGCTGTTTTTATAGTAACTGCTTAACTCTGGCCTGTTTTAATGTCAGACTTTATAAATACTATTTAAATGAGTGACTTGAAGAAAGGGATTCTTGAAAAAAGGTCAATAGGAGGTCCTGCTTGTAGTTTCCCACAGTCCATGTAGGAGAGGACAGCAATGTGTGGGAGAAGATGCTCTGGTAGGTTGAGACAGAAATATAACTTTTGGCTGTACTGCAAAACCTTCTGATCGAACACTGCACACAAACCTGAACATGCCATCCCCACAGTGGAACATGTTGGTGGAAGGGCATCTGGTCAGAGTTTGTAGAAATATGGACAAAGCAACAGGGCAACTTCGGAAAAACTGTCAAAAGTTATAAAAGATTAGGCTGCAAGTTGACCTTCCAACGGGCCAATAACACATTGTACATTGGTCAGTTAAGGATCTGTGTTTTACTCTTGCTGCATTGTACCTGTTAATCATGTCTTGAACAGTCAGGCTCAGTCTCAGTTAATCAGCTACAGTTAAATGATCTGTTTTACATCTTCAATCCTGAGCTTCAATCCTGAGCTCCATCACAGCTGTCAGGACACTTATTTCCTGTCAGAAAGTATATCGTTTATTACCTGATGTCCAACATGATTTATTTTCTGTCATTTCGAGTGTCATAAAAAATGTGCCTCGATGGATAGATTAGCTGTCCTCCAAACCAAAGGTTGGCAATTTGAGGCTTGTCCACTTTTCTGTGGAAATGTGCTTGAGGACAAACCAAATGAGGTTTGAAGTGTGTATATATATATATATATATATATATATATATATATATATATATATATACTGCTCAAAAAAATAAAGGGAACACTTTAAGTGTTAAACACCTGTTTAAGTGTTCCCTTTATTTTTTTGAGCAGTGTATATATATATATATATGTATATATATATATATATATATATATATATATATATAATTTCAGTTCCATTATTTTACTTCTGTAAATGCTACATTGAATTCCCGATCGTAAAATCAGAAAGGTACTGCTTTCTTACAATAAATTTAACTTTGCTTGGGTTGATTTACATAAAGAGCAGTGCAATCTATTCCATATCTTTTAGGTTTGCTGGGGGTGAAGCAGACACAGACAGTAAAAAGTGAGATTAAGAAGGTAGTATTCTTCTTAATGCTACCTTACACTGCTAAAATAGTAGCTAAAGAGAGGCCACTGTTTGGCCTCTTCAGTGGTTTTACTGAACCTTCTTGTATTGCAGAAGTGGTGATCGAGTTTCTGGGGTTTTGATTTTATCAAAGCTACTTATCAGCAAAATGTGGAACTCTCACTTCCTTTTAAACTTGAACATCAAACATCATTGTGCACTCCTCAGCTCCTCAAGCCGTTTCAGACAGACTCATTAGATCAGCTTAGACGGATGTCATGTTCTGCTTCTACTTTAGAGCAGACATTAAGATAAAATGAGAAAATGACAGATAACCAACAGGAACCCTTTAAGTGTTTGACTTGTCCTGAGTGGGTGGAAGAAAAAAAAGGGAGTGAACAGCCACATGCTCACCCACTCCATTTATTACATTGGTAATGGTGTTGACTGAAACATGCATGCTGCTTCGGTCGCTTCTCTTGAATAAGGTTATTAAAGCAACTCGAATTAAATGCGTTCTGCACTTATGCTGCTTTGCTTCATACCAGCAGCAGACACATTGAATTCTGACCAATTGATAGAGGTTTCTCTAATGGCAGAGAGTTCTTTGAGCAGAGTAATGAGCCCTGACAGACTGAGAAAATTGTACAAAAATGAACTTGATTTTACATTGGATTTCTTCAGATCTCTAGTACTGAGATATACTGTAAAAATGAGACCAATCCATCAGGATGGATTGAAATTTAAAGATCTTGGTAGAGGAACTGTTCAGACCTGTACAATTGGTCATAATCATTCTTGAATTTTGACCAAAAAAGATGTCAAAGGTTTTATGCATTCTCTGCATCTCCAATAAATGAAATCCATACATATATATGATTTATAAGTTTTATAGCATTTTAACACTCACACAAGTTTATTCTTGAACAACTTTCTCAACATTTGAAGTAGAAAAACATGTTGAGCTAAGATCCCCCCCAAAAAAGATACCAGAAAGTAATACCCGAAGAGGGAAAATAAGGTTAGGATGTGGTGGTAGGATAAGAGTTTGCTCCTCTGAGAAAGGAAAGATGGAGGAAAATTAAGATGGAATGATGCTTTTAGGGAAATGAAGAAGCAAGGGGAGATATGAGTATTCTCCTCTCTGTGTCACATGATACGAGTCTGCTCTCCAGCTTTGGAGGTGTTGGCTCTCATCAGTGTCTTCTATACAGAGATGCAACTCTGGTTCCAGGAAGAAGAAAAACAATCTCTTTGTCGTCATAATGGTTCCAGACTTTAACGATGCACTTCTATTTTGACCCTGGTCATTTCTCATCCTCTCATGCCTTTGGAAGCCCAAAGATGGAGCAGTTAGTAATATTGTCAGTATTACTTACAGTTCTTGTTGCTTACACTGCAGAAGGAAGTAACTGTAGTAAATCAATACCAGTCATTTGTGCTCTTTGTGTGGTTCTGATTGATATAGGAAGGGAAATCAGAGTTGTTACATATTGGACTTGGTTGAGCTTTAACCTATTGGAAACTATAAGAAATGTAAATACTTCTTTTTTTAGCCTGTGATTTCTGATTAAGTTACATCGTACTGTGGAGAAAAAAAATGTCTGCAAGTATAATCTAGATGCTGGAATGCCTGTGGGTTATGACTTATGACATTTATAGGGTATTTACTTGAGTAACTCAATTAAAAACATTTACTTCATTTAATAATATATAACTGCAAAATCACCATGTTTTTAAAGCATTTTGTCTGAATTTTCTGGATTATTAGTTGGATCACTCACCACATGCAAAAATGAAATCTTGAATGCAAATTATGTATATTTGTGATTTACTTGAGTCATTGAAATCAACATTCTTTAGTGCTGTTTTATTCCTATTCTTTAACCATTCTGGGTCAGGATGGTTAATTAATTTTCTTTTTTCCCAAATAAGTCTCTTTACTTATCAAAAGTGTTGCTTTAATTGGGTCAGTTTTAAAAAAAATGTAACAAGATGAAGAAATATTGCCTTTGGATATTTTCTATTTATTTCATGAGAAATGGTGCAGCATCAAAGTCCTTTTGATCCAGAGCCTCGCTTTTTCCACATTTTGTTATGTTGCAGCCTTATTACAAACTGTATTAAATTCATTTCTTTCCTCAAAATTCTACAGACAAATATCCTGTTATGACAAAAAACTAATTTGATACATTTGTTTTTTTGCAAATTTATTACAAATAGATAACAAAATTCACAGCCTTATATCTTGAATATGATGCCACAAGCGTTGCACACCTATCTTTAGGCAGTTTTCACCCATACTTTTTTGACGTACTTCTCGAGTTCCACCAGGTTGTATGGGACACAACCAGGTAGAAACATCTCTCCACAGATGTTTAATCTGGTTCAGGTCTGTATTCTGGCTTGGCTCCTCTAGGACAGTCACAAAGTGGTTTTAAAGTCTTTGACATCTTTACTATGTGCTTTGGGGCTTGTCCTGCTGAAAAATTAATGATCACCCCAGTATGAGGTCAAGAACAGTCTGGAGCAGGTTTTCATCCAGGATTCTAAATAAGTTTTTTTTTTTTTTATTTAAAATAATATTTTCATATTATTTTAGCATAATATACATCAGTGTTGCACCTGTAGATATGCATAATTTCCAACAGTATGAAAACTTTACATAGACTTTCTAGTAGCATTCTAAAAGTTAATATAAAAACTGAAATGTGGTATTGAAATTACTGAGGGATATTTTAAACACAACCATAGTAAAAGTTCACAAATTCCAGGGACAATCTTGCATGCATATTGTCCACATAGGCATAGATTCTGATTTACCAAGAATCATTCAAAACAAAAAATCTGTGATGTTACAACCAAATTCCACAATGTATTTTAGTGGAATTTTATGTGAATCACTAAATCATGTAGTGTTCATAAATACAAATCTAAATGTGGGATGCATTTTTAGTCAGCCTCACTTAAAAGTTTGTAAAATCACCTTTAACTTCAATTACTACTGCAAGTCTTTTGAGATTCCAACACATAAAACCTTAGCTTTTGCCCAATCGTCTTTAACACAAACAGCCCAAGCTCAATGAGACTGAGCAACAAGCTCAAGTCTTGCCATAAACTCTCAATAGATTAGTTTTGTTTATTGTAAAACATGGATTTTAAATTTTAAAAAAAAATCTAAATCGTTGCATAGTGGCTCTGACGGTTGTTTATTGTTCTGTATGAAGGTAGGACTCCAATTAACTATGATTGGTTTTATTTTCTACTGAGGAAAAGTATCCCTACAGCAAACTCCTGCTACTACCTCTTTGGGGTTGGCTTTTTCAAGGTTTTACTCTTTTACCAAACAGTATTTTGCAAGTAGGGTAAAAAGTTCTATTTTAGTCTAGCCAAAGCAGTGAACCACATAATTGATGTGTGCCTTAAAATGACTTGTGTCAAACTACAGAGTGTAACTCTTCTGGCTTTCTGTCAACAATTGATCTGTCTTGCCAATGTTTTATGAACAGCCATGTCAATAAATTTGCCAACTTGTGCCATGGATATTTGCAACTTTTAAAGAAATTCATTTAATCTCATCAGTTTCTCTGGTTTGTGTTTAGCTTACCAAGTCTGTCAGTTTATGTGGATGACCACATATTTGTTGGTATACAGTTGTGGCATACTTTTTCTATCTTCTGATAACAGATTGAACAGTATTTAATAAGAAATTGAAATCTTAGCATATTGGTGTTGGAAGTTGTTTTTAGAAATGCAGGTTGGGAAGGAGGTAGTGTAAATGCAAAGACAACAGAGTAGATATACAATTGAACAGACCTGCAGTGATTAAAATAAATGAAAAGCAGTATGTGGTTTTATATTATTCATTATGAACAGTTCCAAACATCAAGGCAGTTTTATCCACATTATCTTTACTTTTCTTCTTCCCTAAATGTTTGCTTATGAAACATAAACACAGTGTGTGTGTTACAATCAAAAACTTACTGCTCCAGTTTCTTTTTAGGTGACTCTCTAAAGCACAACACTACATGTAGCAAGCCTTTTGTAATATCAGGACAAAGAAAATCACCCACAGCTGAGTCTGCCCACATGTATTGACCGCATTATGAGATGTGCAGCTTTGTGTTCTGTGGAGAGCAGAACAGCTATGGCTAACAAAGGGAGTGATCCAAAAATTTCAAAACACAAAATCTCTGGGGTTGGCAAACTGCTGGCAGCTGGTCTTTGTTAGTCAGCCATGATGTTTACTATGAACAAAGAGTACTACGCAGTATCAAAACGGCAAGAGAAAAATGTAGTTTTTTTGGTATGTGGCTACTGGCCCTAAATAAGTGTGGACATTTCTCTAAACTTCTGCTGGGGAGAATCCAAAACTAAATGATATTGTACTAAATTAAGGAAAAATACAGCAGAGATATTGTGCTTTATTTTGAAACATTTTTTCTATTGCATGAAACTATATAGTTGAATTTTGTTTAATAAATGTTAAACAAGTGACTCTATGAAGAACTATAAATTTAATCCTCAAAACATCTATCTAGCCAGAGTAGCTGGAATCACAGACATTTCTATTTTGAAAGTTTAAGACTGATTAAAATAGACAAATGCTTAGAATATTTGTGAACATTACCCAAGAGACCTTATGGAGGAGCTGTGGTACCTTGCATTACATTTATTGTAACTGGTAGGTTAAAACACCAGACTTTCATGTAGCTTCCATTTATGGGTGACCTCATCTGAGACCTGCAGTGTTATGACAAAGGTTCAGTGGTTCATAAAAAAGATGTAATGTTGTGAAGAAATGGAATGAAAATTGACCTGGCACTGCAAAAATCATTTAATATGTGGTGCTACAATGGAAGTCTAGTTTTGTCTATGAATAACTAGAAGTAATTTCTGTGGGTAATTATCTATAAAACTAGTAATTTAGATCAAAATGACCAATTCAGAGCACCACTTAAATTAGGAAAATAGCCAATATTTCAGATAATGCTCAGGTTTTAAAATAATGGATGATGGCATACATCCAGCTTGAACAGCATGGTACTACACATGTATGAAACGAACACAGACACTTCTCTCCAATATTCAGGCGTTTATTAACAAAATAATTCAACCGTCCAGGTAAACACTTTAATCAACAACTCTCTAAACTCGTAACGCTCAACTGGACTACCGATAAGAATATAAAATGAAAATAATAAACTACCGAGTTAAAAAAAAAAATCAAAAATATAAAAACAGAATATAAAAGAACCAATACAATTATGTCACAGTTTGGTATGACTTGTGAAAATTGAGAAACCAAATTTATCTCATGTGGAAATTGGACTGTCAATTAGTTTTAGCTAATTCAGATTAAAATATTTCTTCAAATTATTAGTTTAGACTTTTCTTCACAGAGGAACACCAGAACTATGTAACAAATAAATAAAACATGAAATGACTAACAATGATCTATTGTAATAGCACTTTCTTCAGTGATCTGTGTTTGCATTTACTATTATATTCTGAGACAAAGTCAAAAATTGCTATAGTTCTTACTCTGTTGGGACTCTGCATTGTAACACAACTGAATGTTATCTAAACGGAATAAGTCTAGAAAATTAATTTCCACCTACATCGCCTATAGATGATCCAATTAAGAGCTTTGTGGACTGAGAATCTATTTATAGGTCCATAGTGGGTAAAGTTCTTTATCATTCTTATGTCTTCAACAAAAATAAAATGTTCATTTGCAGTTACCTTAGTTGAATGTTGGGTATGCACAAATAAGTTGAGAACACTGCTATACCAAAAATAAACTGCATGGGTCTTGTGTACTGAATCTAAATTTCCTTATTTATATTTAACTGTAACTCAGGAAGTGACTAGTTTGAAGTATTGTTTGATAAAATCAGGAAAATTACAGACTGTTTATATAATCAGTGAGGTTAACAATTAATAGTTAACTAGTGATGTATTATTAGCAACAAATCATAAACCCTGCAGACTTTTTGATTTCTCAGTTTAAATACAACTATTAAAAGAACAATTTTAATTGACATACCAATTGAAATTGACATGTTCAATTAAAATTATTTTATAGCTATAGTTGTGACAGTTGTAGGCTGTCTGGATCTTTCGTGTCTGGGGTATTTAAGTCCCATCTTAAGTGGGACACACAATTCTTATTTAGATGTCGCAAAGCCCACAGCGACTTTGTCCACTGTGATTGATAACATTGTATTTGGACCTTGGTTAATGCAATAAATTGTTTTCTGAAAACACATACAGTTTTGTCCAGGACAACTTTCTACTATATTATGTTTAAGGAAGTGGGCAAAAGTAAATATCCCTTTACAACTGAAAATAATACAATATTGATGACGAACCAATTACTTTTAAAGTTCTAATAGAATCCTATGCTCAGTTGGGACATAAGGGAATATGATGGTCTTGTCGTTAACTTACTGAAATAAAAGCTTTTTAAAGATGCATGAATAATTCAGATCTCATTTTATGACTTGCTGTATCATTTATGTGCTCTCTATTCCCAAAGTATCTCTACCAACACACTTGTGTTCTTACTATCTTCTGATAACTCTAATATGAGCTCATTAGATGGAAATGAGAAGGAGTCTCCTGTGAGCTTCAAAGCTTCGCCAAAAAGTCTTCTTGACATATCCACAGGAAGATCTTGCTGTTTTAGAAGTCATGATTTGTCTTGCGACAAGACAGTGTTACACCCCAATATTCATGTGGAAAGTAATGAATATTCTGCAAGACAACATAGCCGCCTTGAAAAAAATCTCTTCAAATGCAATTAATGTCATTGCTTTGTGAGCTGCACAATTTTACTGCAAGTTTCCCCAAGTTAAATTTACGATTTTGTAATTTTGCATTAGATGTAAGTAACATAAGGGACAACTTGTATACATACATTTTTATGGTTAAGTTGATAGATTTAACTGCATGTGTCTGTAAATCTTCAAACATAGGTTTGATAACTTCAAAACCTTCTTTACAGAACATTATCAGCTCCATAATGGCTATGGATCATAATTTTTAACTAAGTATTGCAAATCCTCTTTTCAAACCAAGCAAGTATGCAGTTTCCCAATGGCATTTCCTAGACTGTATTGAATTTACATTTCCAAACACACAATGCCCTAGTTTCTGTAGAGAAAAATTACCTAATGTAAAAAAAAAGTGGTGATAAAAAATTGGGAATAAGCAAACATGCAAAATTAAGTTATCAATAATGTTTAATATTTTAAGCTTGCAAAGTGAATTGCAATTAATCATAATCAATTGAAAGCAGTAAATTAAAACTAATTTATGATATATTTAAGACATTCTAAATCTAAAAATTGAGTGCCATTGTAACATAGTTATTGTTTATATTTCCTTTTAATTCATGTGAAGCACTTTGAATTGCCTTGTTGCTGAAAATGTTCTATAAAAATAAAATTACATTACATTGCAATATCATGTCTTATGTTTCATATATTTTTGAGTACATCAAGTATGTACTTGTATAGAACACTCTTTCTGATGTGCAGCAGGTTTAACTACTCAATAGTAACAGTTTCTATTAAAACATATGTGAAGATCTGAACTGTTTAGGACCTCAGTGGCAGTCTGACTGTTCAGTGGCAGTCTGACTGTTCAGTGGCAGTCTGACTGTTCAGTGGCAGTCTTCATTGCCACTGTTGTCCTAAGTTCTGGCGTTGACTCTCCAATAGCCAGCTAAAATGAATTTGGCCATAGAACGTCTGCACATTACGCACAACCTAACAAATGCTGCTTTATAATGTTGCAAACTTTTAGAAATCTGAATCCTTCATTGCACAAAGTTTATATTTACTTTTGAATCAGTTTGGAGGTTTTAGTTTCCCCATCCCACAGAATGGAGAAAAAAAAGCTTTAGCTCTGTAATTTGACTGTTCCAGTGGTAGAAACAGCTCACAAACTTTCAAGCACCTTTATTTCCTCTGTTAAATTAAGAAGCTAGTCACTTTAGAGTGACAATGGAAAAGAAGCCAAACATTTTAGTTACTTCATTGAACTTAATGAGCCAGATATATTTGCAAGGGCATGTGACACAAAGTTGTATAATAGCATGAGGCAACTTTGCATGAGGCGACTAAAGTTTAATTCTGTAGCCACAAAAAATAAAATGGAACTTTTATAAAAGTGAAAAAAGTTTAACCTACTGTGACGGGGCTTGGATTACAGTAATAATTTTCTCAAATTCATAGCTCATTATTGGTATAGTTTACATGTCATATTTATCAAGATTCATCTATTTTACTAATTTTGTTTTCTGTTTTTTTTAATTTTTGCTTTTTATTAATGCTCTAGTGATCTTTATATTTATATTTATGGAATATTTTTTTTAAGTCAAGGGTGCTTAAGTCCAGTCACTGAGATCCACTATCCTGGAACATTTAGATACATCCCTTCCACACACCTGAATTAAAAATAATCATAGGAGAGCACTCCTAGCACACCTGTACAGCTGCTCCATTTGGTTCTGTCACAAGCTTCAGGAAACATCTAGGTTGTCTGCAGCAGAGCAAAAACAGAAAGTTTCTGTCATGAAGGACAAATGCCTTGGAGCCAAACACATACACACACTCTGGCTCACGTATTTAGAGCAAATATTTCTTATGCTGTAAGAAAAAAAGGTAGTAAAATCTATATGTTTAAAGGTATTCATGTATAAAATAACTTTTCAGATTTATGGTATTAATGCTTCTAAAGACCGTACAAGTAACATAAACTGGCTAAACATTGCTACATGAACAATGTGAGTACATGCTTTGTTTTGACTAAATGTTTTTAAAAAAAAAATGGAAATAACAGAAATCTCCCCGCACAAACATACATACACACATTCTTTGATAGATATGTCAGATGTTTGTGCTGGTTAATAATTTTTAAAATCTTTATCTGATAAAGCAAAAGGTACAGTAAAATGTTTGCTGCTTTAAAGGTCAGGATAAGTCCAGTGGCCTCAATCATCTGTTAATGATAGAAGTGTGTAACCACAGAACTTGTCTTGGAGCTGGCCAGCCACCTAAACGTACTGATCAGGGAAGAATAACCTCAGTAAGAGAGAGAGGATTTCTCTATGGAGACAGAAATTTTATAAAGGACAACCATCTCTTCAGAAATCTATTGATCATGCCTGCATGTCAGAGTGACCAGATGGAAGCCACTCATTAGTAAAAGGCATATGGCAGTCTGTCCGGAGTTTGCTAAAAGGCACCTGAAGGACTCTCAGACCGTGTGAAATAAAATTCTCTACACTGATGAGACAAAGATTGAACTCCTTGGCATGACTGCCAGATTATGAGCAAACATCTGCTACTGTTTTGACAAAAAATTAGATCCATAGTTATATTCAATAAAAAAAGAATATTGTTGAAAGTTCATTCATTTCAGTAACTCTGTTCACTAGAAACATTTTCTTTAGGTTAGTAACACATAGACCTTGCCTCTCAGGACTTTAGTTCTGTTAATGATTTTATGCTTGCAGCTATTGACTATACGACATTTTAGAGGTGAATATTCCGCCCAATAAAGAATTTTCAAAAGGTACTTTTATTATGAGAAATGATAAATGTCCCTCATTGGAATGCATGGTCTAACTCACTGAATATGAATATGTTTAAAACTGGAGGACTAATATTATCCTCATTTAGAACTAGTTGTTTCTGCATGTAAGCTGTCATACACAAGGTGCATTGGTTAATACACTTGTCCATACGGCTCCAATTTTTGGGGGGGTTAATAATAAACCAAAAAGATTTGACATTTCCAGCAAGTCAAAGTAATATTGCCTTTCGTTTTTTTTTTTCTAACTTAGGTCTTGTTGTCCAGAACAGACACAATCTTGCCCCCCCACACACACCACTTTTTAGTTTAGAAAAAAATGTAACATTAATAGTTTTCCTCTGCTGCTCTTGAGATTTCTGCTGACTATTGCAGGTTGTATCGTTCACTAACAGCGTCGTCCCTGTTAGTGAAGTTGCAAAAATGCATCATTTAAGTCAAACGACTTCCCAGTGAGTTTGTTGAACTAACACATACTCATGTTCAATTAAATTCTGACATTTCTTTAACTTTTTTTAATCATGAAATGGGGTAATTGCAAGTAATTGATTAATTTAATCAGCCACTTTTGATGGGTAGTCTCTTAATTATATGCTCATAGACATGCAGTGAATAACTAATGTATAACAGAGAGGCAGAACAGAACAAAGATTGAGATTGTTTATGTATTATACCTGATGTAATTCTGGATATTAATGAATACAAGTCAGACTTAAGACAATGAAGATGAATGTGAATTATTACACAACAAAAAAGATTTCAAAATGCCTCATTGTACTGCAAGACTATTTGCTAAAAAACGTTTTTGACATAAAATATGAAAATGAGGGAAAGCCTTTTTTTAAATCAATATTTTTGACATAGAGACATATCTTTTACAAATAGATTTAGTTGATTTGGCAATTCATGGCACATCATTATATCTCAAAAATGACTACATATTAATCAAAACATGGACAAGTATTTTATGTTATTCACCAGAGATATGATGAATTATCAAATGTTTCTGCAGTAGTCAAATATTTAAATTAACAGTGCAATAAAATTATTCAAATGAGTCAGTTATATCAGTGCTATTGATGGTTCTTTGATTTGTTCTGAATAATATTTTTACAGGCAAATCTATCAACACCACATTTTTTAATATTGATGCAATATGCTTAAGCGACAGGACAATTATAGCTTTCCAAATGTTATGTTTCAAAAGTCTAGTAAAAATAATTCATTTTAGGCTTATATTTTGTTAACAGAATTATGTCAGTATATCTACAAATATTAATCAAATTTATGTAAAAGCTACATTTTTACTGAAGGTTTGTTTTTTAATAGAGTTTCAAAACTTCCACAGAGTCATAGCTCTGTCAAGCTTTCCATTCCCCCAGCTCTCAGCAGTAATGACTTTATGGGATCGTTTATAAATAAAACTGATTCTATTATAAATAAAATTGTAGAACGTAATTACTTCAACACACTTCAATAAAAAGAAAAGAAAAGAAAAGAAAAAAGAATCCATGCAGATGGTTTCAAATTACAGGCAATAAGAAAAAAAATAATAATACAGCACCACTCGGCAAATGGTAAGTATAATCTGAGCTCAAGAAAGAAAATCGGTTGGCCAGATTTAGCTTTGGGTTTCTTCTAAGAAGGTTTTCTTTGTCCAAGATGAGCTATGTAATGGATGATTGCTGGATGGTTGGGTAAATGACAAGGTGGATATCTACCAAATTGCCGGTTGATTTATGAAGCAGTTTGGCCACTTACTTTATTCAGCCTTATGTCTGTTTCTGTTTTCCTGTTCACCTTGTGATGAAGTGAGAAAGCCATCTGTTCAAACTGATGAAGCATGTTTGATCAACTAGAAGGAGGAAGCCCACATGGCGTGAAACATCTTTGTGTCTATGAAATTATAATGGTGACAAGATGAGAAATATAGAGATACAAAGGCTGTTTTTTTTTTTGGTCATCCTACTCGAGGAAAGTTATGCAAAGGATTTGCTTGCATGACTCTGGAATGCTTTAACTGTGAAGAATCTAGCCTCACAGGTGAACAAGTGAACCAAAGAGACGTAGGGCAATTCAACCATCCATTTCTAATGGGGAATAGGGGCATCAGTCCATTTTTACTGCAAAGCAGGAAACCAAAATTTTATTTCTCCAAAGGTTGTATAAATTGCAGATTCCTTTGTTAGAGATTTATTGCATTGTTTCTAAGTTCAATGTTGCAAAGAAATGTTTGGCTTCCAAAAAAAAGAAGATAACTGTGCTAAAACAAAAATCTGTTAGCCAATGTTAAATCTTTTTTCTAATTTTAAAATAAGCATTTTTCTGAAGCTTTTATGCATGTATAAAATGAATTAACCCTGATTAAGTACCTCTCTCTTCCATGTAGACTGACAGGGGATTAAACTGACACACAAAGCACAAAGGAGAAAATGCTCTGCATATCAAAAGGGAAAAGAAATCCTCCACAATTAAGCTGAACACTAAACTAAATTTGTGTGCTTATGAAGTCAGTTTTCAAAATATTATATAATATTTGTTTTACTAATTGCCATTCTGTAGGTTCTTGTAGATATCATGGCACTGAGAAACTCTGAACATGTTCATAAAATTATTGAGAAGTTGCCTTTTCACCATCATAACAGGTTCTGTAAAGCAGAGGACTCACTTGACACAGCAGGTCTGACTGTGACCCCATTATCATATTTGCTTTGATAATGAAAGATGAGCATAATTTCAATTCTGTCAGATTCTGTCAATTTATTCATTAAAAGTTCCCATTTCTGTCCTTTGTATTTCTTCAGTTTTGAAATTTATTGTGGGTGTTCAATCATGGTGAGTTTAGTGTTCAGCTTAATTGTGGAGGATTTATTTTCCCCTTTGATATGCAGAGCATTTTCTCCTTTGTGCTTTGTGCTTTGTGTGTCAGTTTAATCCCCTGTCAGTCTACATGGAAGAGAGAGGTACTTGACATTATCTTTGAATAGTGGGTCCCTCACTGGAATTACGCATCAGGTAGTTGTTTTAAACAACACAGTAACAAAGCATTTTTGTTAAATAGAAATTTGTGTGCTTATAAAATCAGTTTTCAAAATATTATATGATGTTCGTTTTACTAATTGCCATTCTGTAGGTTCTTGTAGATATCATGGCAAATTTCCCTCTAATGTACCATACATCCAAGGTGATCTGTATACCACTAAAGCCTGCTGATACAAAGTGCATACACCAAGGTTAATTTTGGAAATAAATATGCCTTACATTTAAGTTATTTAATTCCTACACTATTTCATGATGTTCCCATGAAATAGAAACAAAAGAGATGTAAAAGGTTTTTTTTTCTTTTTGGTTTTTTTTTAATAGAAGGCTTATTTTACTTATTTATGTGTATGTTTACACTGGTTTTAGTCATCACAAAATATTTAAGTGTTAGTCATCTTTCTGATTGCAAAGCTATTGGAGCTTTTTATCTTACCAGGCTCACTGGCACTGCCTTGGAGTCTTTCCAATCGTACCTGATGGACAGATCTAAATTTGTGTCCATTAGGTGTGCCAGATCATTGACCCACATTGTCTCCTGTGGTGTACCCAAAGGATCAGCTCTGGGACCCCTTCTTTTTAATTTACAGATGGCACCATTTAGGTGCATTATCAGCAGCTATGGTGTCTCATTTCATTGCTATGCTGATGACACTCACTGGCTACCTGCCTCTCTGCTAGGGTCATCTAAATCTCCCAGCTCACTTTTAATTGTCTCCACGGCAATGTGCCATCTTGTGTAAAAGATCTCCTCACTCTTCAGTGTCTCTCACAAACTCTCCCTTCTTCAAAAGAAAACCTTCTTCCTATATCCAGGACTTTCACCAGTACCATAGCTGACTGGGCCTTTCTGATTGTGGAAACGCTCAGAGGGCTTCACAGATTCTGACATGCTTTAAAATAGGCCTGAAAAGCTTTCTTTTTATGTAATGGTTTTCATAATCTCCTTTTAAACAATATTCTGTTTTAAATTTTAATGTTAAATCTGTAATTTAAGGTGCCTGTTATTTTAAATGTTTTATCGATTGTAGCCCCTTTATAGAAATCTTTTATAGAAATCTAAAGTATGTTGTAATCTACTTTATGGATTTCACGGCAATCCAATAATGCTTGTAATAAAAACAAAACAAGTAGTTCCATCATGGCATGAATAAGTTGGAAATGGATAAGTGCCATTCTCAGATATTCTTTTCTCAAATGGTATGCATTACTGCAGATACCACCCAAAGAACCTTTACCATTTCATTATGGGTATCTACAATAGTGTAGAGATATAGTGTTAGGTCACATGCTTATGTTGTTGACTCCAATAATGTTTATACTGGTTATTGGAACCTAGAAAGTTGCTGCTGTGTTATGAAACAATAATGCCTCCTTTCCACTGAGCAGTACAGCATGGATCAGTATGATTCGGTATGATATTTTGTCTGTTTCTGTTGTAAAAGCAGTCCATACAACCAGCCTGTACCACACCGTTTCTGGGCCACCTTCAATTGTAGATCCATAAGACAATGATACGGTGTGGTTAGGGCAGAACAACTTGCATCATACAGCACAATCTACTGAATAAAGGACAAAGAAATGTCACTGAACAGTTTGACATGATGTTAGGTGTTTAAGTTCAATTCTGCCTGTCCAGTGAGAGTCCCATTTACAGTGGAGATGCTCTACTGAATATCATGATGCCATGTGTACCAAACTGCAACCACAACGCTGTACCGCTCAGTGGAAACAAGATAGAAGTTAGAAAAAGGATCTTTAGTCATAACTCTAATCCCAATATTGTTTTTCCCTGTTTTTTTCAGCAATATTCTTTTGACATAGTTTTTTTTTTCTTTTATCTGGTTTTACCTTTAACTTTCCTCAATTTGTAAAGAAATTTAGTTCTGGCCTAGAGACATTGCACACTTTTACTACAACAGACCTAAAGAAAAAAGTGAAGTTTTTGTTTGGTTTTTGTTTGTCAGGGCCAATAAATTATCATAGTCTTTGGGGAAGGTCTCTGAAGTTTTTAAATACCAGCTAAACACAGCTGCATTGCAGCAGAAAATATTTATATAGTAGCAATAAAACAGACATCAGTCAAATGCTCTCATTTGACTTGAAGTTAATCAGCTGTGGGTCTTCTGTGATTAAGATCACTGGTATGGACTCATCACAAATGGACAGAAGAGCTCTTTATTTGGGACAACAATTGAGCAAAGTAGAAACTGGAATTTCAAGAGTCATTAGCATCAGAATATGAACACAAAGGAGATCTGTATTTCTTCTTTTCTTTAAATGATTCATATTTGCAGATCATATTAGTTTAGATCCAATTAAATAAAATAAAGCAGCTCTTTTGTATGCAGTCATTTGAATTATGATTGGCTAAAGAGTCTTGGTAATCAAAATAAACTTCTTAGGTTAGTGTTAACACAATCAGAGTTCATCACTATAACATTGTAGCCTAGTTCAGTGTTCAGTTTAGGTTTGTTTTATTGTTCAAAGAAGAGTTACAACACAAATACCAAATTGTCATTTTACATTATACGTTTACTTCAAGTTCTTTAAAAGAATAGATCAAACGATACATGACCGGTGGGTTAACAGAAATCTCTGCTCTCCCTGTGACATAATAATATAATCAGCCAATGTAATTGTTTTAGGGCCTCTTATGGTCATGTGTTCCAGGTTTAAGCACAGCACAGAAACTCAACTTGGGAGGCTTTGTGGGAGGTTGTGTTGTTTACAGTGCAGTGGCATGAAGCACTCTACAGTATCATGATCAGTCAAGTGTATTAGATTTTCTATCCCAAAGAGGACAAAAAAGATGTTCTCATCTTCCTTTCTCAATCCCAAGTTGTAACACATAAAAAAGTGTAAAAGTTGCACCTCAGTGATTCTGACATCTTCTGATGATTTGGAGCCAGGAGTCACTGAACACAGAATCATGCAAACATCGATGTGTTTGCTTTGGCAGCAGAGGATTTAATGGTTGAATAAGTCCAAGAGAAATGTGTCTGTCATTGGTGCTGAAGAATAAACACTCCACTTCCTCTCACTCTCCTGGTTGTGTTTTAGATGCATTTCTCATAACATGTTTGATCCTAGCTCATTATCTTCTCACTAACTAATCAAAACAAATTCCTATCATGTCAGTGGGAAAACTGATATATTGCTTTATCGGATAACAATTTTCACGGGACTCATTAAATTTAATAGTCTTGCCTTGGTGAGATTTAAAAATAATGGTTTCACACATTTGAGTAATACCAAAGTTTTAAATCGTATATCTCTTGTAGGTATGACAGGAGATAAGAATGGGATGTTACATTACATGGTATGTTCGTTTTTGGATTTACAAAAGTATTTCTTTCTTCAAAGCTTGTGGAAACACTAGAATAGAGAATAACTTTAAAAAAATAATAATTTAATTGTCTCTTTTGGCACCAGTCTCCACGACTTCACAAAACGTACAAGACGTGTCATTCTTCAGCAAAACATGTTTTCTACTTTTTTTCATGTGATCTCCCAAAATAGATTTATAACAAATCTCTGCATATTTGTACACTCAAGAATTGGAAATAAATTTATTGCCACATACATTTTTACAGATGAATTTGTTTTGTCTGTTGGAGACATAAAAATACAGTAGACAAAATAAGTATAAAGAGAAAATAATGTATTGATGGAATATGATGGAATAGTTTTACATTACTTTCAAATTTTTTAAAAATGAAAAGCTTAATAGTTGAAGTAAAAACAAATATTCCACCCTCCCTTTGGAAGTCTCTAATTGGAGGAAGGCAATCAGAAGGAGGGTCACATGTGGATATGCCTTGTTTATGAGGCCAGTTGCAGGGAGCATGAAAGTATTCTAGTGGCATGAGGTTCTGCTTTTGATAGACTGCAGCCTCCTGCTAGAAGTGAGGGGCTCAGAGTCCATGTCTGGAGTCAAAAGAACTGGCTGCAACCTTTGTGTCCGGTAGACAAGGTCTTGCAAAAGAGCAGATTGCAACCAGTAACCTTCATGGCAGAGCAGATGATGCATTGCAGCCTGCTCTTGTCTTTTGCAAGGGCAGCATCATATCAGACTGTGATGGAAGAGTTGAGGATGGTTTTGATGATGGAATTATAGAAGTGTACCATCATTGTCTTTGGCAGGTTTTCTTTATTTCTTTAACAGCCACAGGAAGTACCTCGTCAGTTGGGCCTGGTATTCTTATAGCATTATCACAGATCTTTTCTCCCAGCAGCTGTAAGTTTTTATAATCATCATGCTCCAAATAAATTCAATAGATGTTGACGTCCCTGCTGTTTTTTGCACAGTTTTTCCCATTCTATGTAACACTCCCACTGGTATCTGAATATCTCTGTTTGCACAGTTTATTCTCTTCTTGTAACGAAGCCTGTTTCTTATGGACAAATATACATCCACATTGTGTACATGTGCATTTCTTTAAATTACCCTCTTTAGTTACAAATTTCTTTTAAGGTGTTTGCTATTTTTAATGCCTGTACAGTATTTATTTGTTTTTCCAAAAATGTTAGTTTATTGTGGTCTCAGGTTAGACATTTTGTATTGGTGCCCTGTTTTTATTTAATTGCAAACAGAAATCATAAAAAAATAGACATAGTGGTCAACTCAGGTATTTGAGTCAGTGAAAAACAGGAACCAAAGCACAAGCTTCAGGTTAGTCGTTTTACAATAACATGTGACTTTTTTGTGACACAGTTCTCCATTACATTTTCTACACAAGGGAAAAGCATTTATTTAGATCTAGTTATTGGACACCATGTTGATCATTCTTAATAAGGGGCAGCTGACTGAGCAATAGAGAAGCGATTGTGGCATAAAGACCTTATTTAGATTGTGCATGGTAATTATATTGTTGAGTTAACTGACTGATGGGTTGCATTATCATAGTTCTTTTCCCACTTTTGTTCCCCTTAATGCACCAAGTAATTAGAGATCATGCTGCGTTTGTCTCAACCAAAACACCACAACAACGCATTTGTTTGTGAAGTTACATTAATCACATTTTGTATAATGTGACATAGAAATCTTTGGTGTGACATTAGAGCAATGTCAATGGCGGTCAAGTCTGCTATTTGCCAACAAGATGTATCATAGCACATTTCTCTGATGGTGTTGTGCCACTGTAATGGATTTATTGAGTCACACACTGTAATGAAGTGAGAACTTCCAATATCAGCTGAATGACAGGTGTGCCTGTGCTGTTCTCTGTTTAACGTTAAACACTTTGATCTGCAGTAGGAGCTTTCAGGGTATCAAAGTAGCATCTTCTCAGAGATAAGCTCTCGGTCCACGAACACTGATGAAAGTCATTGTAGCTGATACACAGGCTGACATTTACCTGCTGACAACATGCTGAGCGATATAGTAGTTCTCCTTATGATTCAAGCTGCAAACAGAGTTCACGCATACTTACACACATTATATCACAGTATTCTACCCCATTTACACTCTAGCTGTGGGAATACAGTAGCTAAATTAACATGATAAATTAATTTCCACCATATGTATTAATGCGGTGTAATCTCACAGCAAAACGGGACTCTAATGCATCCCCTGCCAATACATTAACACTGCTGACCACACAAAACTGAGAATGATTGAATTAGCTTTCAACTCAGGTTATGAAAGAGTCTGATTAAAACCATAGCCTTATTATCGGCTAAGTAGTTGTGTTGTCATATGGCGTTCCTGTGCTAAATAAATGGAATGAGTAATTTTACAATGCTTGCACAAATGTGGTGCCTTTAGGTGGCAATGTTCAATAAAATTTGTTTTTGATAAAAGCTCATTTGAATAATGCTCAAATGAGAGTAAGTGCACTTTGAAATAAATCTTTACATTTATGATCTTTTACACACAAGTCCACAGTTCAGAAAGCCTCAGATTGTTGCTTTACAGGAAATAATAGCTATTCCTTTTAAAAAGGAAGTACACACTCAAGGGTTTTTCATAAAACCAGGTCTTTATTAGGTTTTAAAATCACTTAAATCTCATCTCAAATATGCAGAAGCACAGAAAACATATTCGACTGTTTTCTGTGTCAATAAAAAGCCTGTATTTATCTTTTAAAATAAAAATGCATAAACTCTATTTAAACACCATATACAAACTTGCCAAGGTGAGAAATATGACTAATTAGAGGAGTCTTTGAAACAAAACAGGGATGTCGAGGTTTGCATGTGCGAGTTCTAAAAAACTTTAAAATTACAGATTTTATCTTTGGTGAAAAACTACAGAAAATGAGTCAAAGTATTTTTACCTAATCAGATATCTCCCTAAAAACGAGTGAGAAAGAGGCACAGGTAGGATTTGACAGCAACATTTAAATGGTCAGAGGCAGAAGATGAAAAAGTTTGGTGTGAATTACAACCATTGTAAGAAATATCATTTGCTTCAATGCTCTTAATTTGTTCAATGTCCTGCAGCATGATGGATTTAATTCTGCTGGAAAAATATGTGGATATAAAAGACCAAAGTAAATGGGGAACAAGAGAAGAAAGAGACACCCTGTTTCCATCACTTGGAAAAAATTTCTGAAAATACATAAAACTCAATTTAATGTTGCACTCTTTCAAATTTTCTGTTTCTGTCACATCTATCAACAACAGATTATTTTCCATTTCTAAATTATGCCAGTCATAAGTTTCATGTTTTAAATAAAGTTTAATGTTTTAAGTAAAGTTCACGTGTGGATAATGGTTCACCTATTTTAACTACAACCCTAAAAAGTTGCACGTTTTAAAATAAATAAATAAAAGGAGCAAGATTGCACAGAGAATAGATGGTTTATCATAAGGAACCAATATAAATATGATTCAGGGAGAAAAGCACTGATGCATTTCCTCCCTCTTTGAAATATTTTTAAGGATCCTTATTCTTCTCTAGATGTTGCATCATAAGCCTGGATCACAGATCAATATTTTAATAGGGGAAACCATCACTGTACCAGAAAGTAGTTTGTATTTTTTTTTCCACATTTTCAAAAATCTGCAGATCCTCTGTGATGTAAAACAAGAGTTGCACAATGTATTTAATCTGAGGTGCTGTTTACTCATGACCAGAGTTGTGTGTATGTATACTCCGTTATCCAGACAATTGACTGCTGATCTTTGTTTTTGGCTTTGATGGCTGAAATACAATTTACATTTGATATCAGAGCTGACTAGCTGCTTGTTTTGTTTGTGGAGCTGCGTAAGAGATAAAACATTCTCTCTGGTTTCATGACATTTTGCAGAACTGCAAACTATCATTTAAATTACAAAATCCTGTTTATGGGTATCTGAATTGTATCTTGGAAAATTTTTCATGAGGGACAGTAGAGAAGGAGGATCCCCCTTGATTATTGAATCAAAGTAATATTACATATCTCCTTAAAAAAGGAAAGTAACTATGCTTTGAATTGTCCCTATTGCAATAAAAAAAAAAACACAACACACATAGTGGAAAAAAGAAAAAAAAAACGAATGGTGAAAGAAAGTGCTCATAAAATTTTAGATTTTGTTCTGTGTAGAACAAAATGTGTGACGGAAGGCTAGCCTGTTCATTACCTTCCTGTTCAATTTCACTTGAATAAAATCTCCCTTCACAGACAGTCTGGGCTTTTTCCCTTTTACTTGGAATCCCTAGAATTTCTACGGGGCCAATCCATGAACAAAACAGTTTTGAAGGATGATGTCAATTTTTCTTAGTCTGGCTGTAGATTAAGGAATGGCAGCAGGGGCGATAATCAAAGCAGTTCTATTTGTGTTAGTCATGCTTTCAAATTTCGAATTGACATCAATAACCATATCGTTCAGCTTGGCACTTCTCTCTTTGCAGTGGAGGATAGCTGTGCAGACCGCAGGTGATTTCTGATAAGCTTTGTTGCATTAAACAAAGCTTATCAGCTTTGTTGATTCATTGCAAAAGTTAGTGACTGGGTAAAATATAAAATGTCAATAGAGTTCACACCTTCCAGAAGCAATTGTTTCTCAATAGCTAAGCCCAGACCCTCTGTACAAAGCAAAGCATAGAATAAGGGAATAGTTTTTACCAGACAAGTAGAAAACTAAACCTTGCACATTATTCTAATTGGTGCCAACATCTTGTTCTGGGCAGCTGATCGGAGTTCATCAGAAGTTGGATGGTTCTAAAAACAGAGCATTCACTTCACACGAAAAAAAAAAACAAAAAACTTTTTAGTCTTGCAAAAACATTAAGGCTGAAGCAGAGGTTGCTTTCAACATACAGTCAGAGCTACAGTAGAATTGTTTATGACAGCAATGTAAGGAAATGACTCAGTTAGAATTTCATGACATTTATTGAGGTTCTCAGAACAGATATACATATTTGTGAGATATAGAATAAAATCCCTGCCTTTTTTCCCTCATAAGATGAACAATTTCAACAAACCAGAGTGACAAAATACTTATTTATGGAGCTATACTTGAGTTTCGAGATCAGACTTTACTGAACCCCTCTTGACTTCTATGACTTTTTCACAAGTCATTTATTAAAATGTTTAATTTCTTTTTCTCTGTAGTTTACCCACGGAAAGTAATGACTTATCTTTTTAAGTACTATTTAATTGCAGGTCATTACAAATGCCGAAGTAACATAATGGCTCACACTTAGTGACTCCATAAACACCAGGTTTTACTGCCTCTTCTTTACGTTGTGGTCCCTTGTAGACGGTTATTGTTACTTTAATGGGCAGTTGTTGCTTTAATTTAACCACTGCTGTGGACACAGCTAGACCAAGTGGAACATACCAGGTGTATCTGTATTGCAATTTTGCAATACTGATTCAAACAAAAACTTACATATAGGAAAAAAAATAAGTACCTTATTTCATGTCTGATGTCGGAATACATATTTTCAGTGATTTTTTTTTTTTTTTTTACATGGTGTCCCATTTTGCTTCCAATAGAAACAGACCATCACCTATGCAATTTGTTTGTATTCCTGAACCAAGTCAGTTTTCATGCATTGTCTTTCAAAAAACAATTATTTCAGTTGGACTTAAAAAATTAATTGTTTTATTAAGAAGCTTTTTCACAATCTTTGAACAGTTTTTTTATTCTGTATACTTGAAAATTGTTGTCACATAAATTAAATTAGATGTTTTTCATACTACCTATAACTGATTTTTTTAATGTTTTTGTTGACTTGATAAATATGTGTATTTCTAATTATATCTACTATTTATTTCTCCCTAATGGCTTTGCTGTTGCTGTCTTCCGGCCTTCTTCATCCTGAACCTTCACCTGCGGATCTTTAAATGCAGGTAAAATACAATTGATCTTACTGTATTAGTGACAGGTTAGGAATGTCATTTGCTTGAATATCTTGGATCTTTACATAATTTGCTTTTATTTTTAAAGATAGTGGTCTTCACCTCCATTTGTTCTTCAACACTACAAAATAGCAAGAACTGTCGTTGCCTTACATCTTCTGCTTTTACAGTCATGTACTTTGTTTACGGCTTATTTTTACATGATATTTAATGACCGCATGGGACAAAATAATTGTCCACATGCAGACTTTATGTTTTTAAGTGTGTATTTGAATGTGGACTTCAGCATTTCTTCAACAGCATTAAATACTGTAGAATACACTTTATTGTCCCACAGTAGGGAAATTGAAAAGGGGATTTGTAAATAGAATCAGTTCAGATTACTTAAATAACTGTGAATAGTCCTTAATATTAACATTGGTAGCTATGAGGCAGATGACACCTGTCAGGCTTTTAGAAACTGATTAATTTTAAAAATTGACATAAACCAGAAGATGGGTGTTTTCACTCTCCACACAAATACTCGAGGGTGAAATTTTCACAATAAAACCTGTTTGAAACTAACATTTTGAGCCCCAGTTTCTGTGTGGACGCTGGGCAGAAATGTTTAAAAACCTTCCAGTTTTAGAAAAAAAACATTCATGCTGACAAAAGCTCTGTGAGAGAAATTCAATTTTGGTAAGTATGTTACACAAGATCTTGTTACAAGTTTAATGCAAGATAACCTCTCTACTTTAATTTATCACCCTTGAGAATATGATTCAATTGTAAGAAATTCCAATGTGCTTTGACAATGGCAGTACTGTAAGTTTTTTAAGAGAACTCTAATAGGGCCCACTAAAGTCATACACTCTATTGTTTTATCTGATACTCGTTTCAGTCTGATCTAGATTTTTGTTTTCCTTTCCAACCTCTGATCTCACAAATTTCGTTTCATCAATAATTATTCTAAAAAAGCTGATCTGACTCCTGTAAGATACTTGAAATTTGTTCCTAATGTCTCAAACCGGAGCACATCACCATAAAAAGAGCACACCCAGACCAAGCATGGTTTACTTAGTGTAACCTTGTTTAGATGCTGGCAAACCTCCTGGATGATGTGCCAAACTGTGACGGGTGGAAGGAAAATGTGTGAAGTGAGTGAGGCAGTGTGTCAGGGGGATAAGGATAGAAACCAGGAGGAATGCTTCAGGAAACATGAGTGAAGGACAACATGTAATTAGAAGCATGCAGTTTGATATCAGCAATAAGTGAAGATTTTCCCTTTATCTCCTATCAGAACATTTCATTCAACACTGAGGTATGATTATCTTACCAATAAATTATTTATGACAATATTAGTGTTTCAAAGAGTTCTGATATCTTTTCCATCCCTGCTTACTATAACCTTGCAGCTCTCCCTATTTTTTTGTCTTTTATTCT
Source organism: Xiphophorus hellerii (assembly GCF_003331165.1). Lineage (NCBI taxonomy): Eukaryota > Metazoa > Chordata > Actinopteri > Cyprinodontiformes > Poeciliidae > Xiphophorus > Xiphophorus hellerii. The sequence continues at coordinate 13,697,787 of NC_045689.1, read as the reverse complement.
CACCCACTTGTCTCCTGTTTCATTCAGCTCATGTAGAGCTTCCTGTCTGTCCTGAATATAAATTGCTGCTAGAAAATTGCCTCAGAGAACAGCTTTGAAACTTAGTGAAGCTTTTGAATTTATCCACAGTGTAGAAATTAAACTCGGGTTCTGCAAACAGCTCGATTTTTAGTTTTATCCTTAAGATATTACAAGGAAATACTAAAAAAAATAGTGTTGCAGTCATTTTAGTTGGGTGTACTATACACTAACTACAGTAAACTGTTCTACAGTAATACCTTGCTAATAAAATGATTCAGAATAATGCAAAATTCATCTTTCACAGCTGAAAGATGAATTTTCAGCTGTAAATGTAAGGTACATACATACATGTACCTTACATTACATACATACATTACATATATGTAATGTATGTTACCTGCTGCAACTTTACGGACAGGACTAGCTCTATATGAGGGTGCTATTGCTTTTATATATTTTTTTAATGACTACTATTGTCTGTCTGTCAAAAAACAAAGATTCTTCTTGTGATACATAGTGGTGGCAGTATCATGCCGTGGTGATGCTTTTCTTCAGCAGGAACAGGGTATCTTGTTAATTAATCTGCAGACAGATTTCCATCAAATGAAATCCCAGTAAGAGACTTACTATTTGTCATGCTACAATAAACTAAAAATAAAGTTCAAGACTTAAGAATGATTTTGTAAGGGACTGTACAGTATTTGTAAACACTGAATTAAATAGATTTGGGGTACCCATTCTATGGGTGAATAAGGATTTTAGTCCTGGGTGAATTCTTATTTGCCCAGGATTCATCAAAACAAAGTTATTGTTTTTTGTATGACGCTGAGGAGAATTTGATTTAACCTTTGAAATCCTGAAATTTTGAAGAGGTTTTGAAAGACATATAATGTGAAGTCATCATAGAACCATCACCCACAGAGGTTAAAATCAATGTCTATAGAAGTAGAATTCAGATGCCTAGAATTAATCCATGATTTTCTCACTGTAATGTTATTGGGAATAAGTTAGTGGGTTTAAGTGAAAACTTTGTAAATCATAATGCTGAATGAAAACAAAAAAAAATGCATGTGGGTAGTGACTATTTAAGCTTCTTAAATTCTTGTTTGTAACTGAAGCTCTGATGTAGAACGTATTTCAGCTTTCTCCTAAAAATAATAATTTTCCCTGGATCAAGGTTCGCCTAACAATTATAATAGACTCAGCGGTTGTAAAATATTTGTTGAAGATGGAAAAAGGTAAAATTCCTATTAAAATTGCATAAATAATTGCATCACAGCATCTGCTTGTGTAATTCTCAGCTAGGTAGATAACTAATTGACTTCTGAAGGATCCATTTGCCTCATTCTATCTCCTTCACAAAAGTTTTACTTTTTCTTTACTTTCATACTCATTTGCTAATCCCTAGGTGACAGTTATTCACTATGTTTTCAAGGACCAAGCAGCAGTGCAGATTGACAGTGAAAAATGAGTATAAAAAAAGGTTAAATGTTAGAATAGTTGAATGGTACAGTGAGTGTCAAAAGGTTAATCTCCTTGTAAACCCCTTAGTATTAAATTTTCATGTATGAACTTCCTGTCTCAATAAAACCCAGTGTTTGGAAATGCAAACATTTTATTTCTTACAAGAGGAGAGTCAGACAGTTTAGGGTGTGTTTAGTTTTCGATTTTTAGCTTTATTTTTTATGGACTTTATATATACCATATTTTCTGGATTATAAGTCGCACAGGAGTACAAGTCGCATTTTTGGGGGAAACTCAGGGAAACTGTCGACCTTGACTTGGAAGTCTGCTGGCAGTTTTTGGGACATCGTTGTCCTTGCTCTGATAAAGAGGCAATTGTGTTGCATGAAGCGATAACACCAAGAAGGTCCTCCTGCAAAGTCATTTATATTCATCTCCTTGGCAAATACCTGGGTGTGGAGACGCAACTGCACTGTTGACAAGCCTCTCCCGGCAGCATGTTGTTCAAGCACCCATGTGCGAACTCGTTCCTCTAGCTGTGGCCACCTAGCTTTTAGCCCGCGATTGGCTTTTTTTGTTTTCTTCATTTCAGTAAGAGTAACCTCTGCTTTTCTCCAGTCCCTTACAAGTTTCTCGCTAACTCCAAACTTTCTTTCTGCTGCTCGATAACCATTTTTGGCTGCATATTTTACTACTTGCAGCTTGTAATCTGCAGAATATGATTTTCTTTTTGGTGTCATTTTTGTTAAGCCCTTCTCAGTTGTTTTTATAAGTTACCTCCAGTGTTGAAATTATCAACACAGGCCTAGAGCGTCCTCTTGCGGTTTAGTGTGAAAATAACATGTGATATAATATACCGTAAAATTGTAATGTGTTAATAATTTCACACATAAGTCACTCCAGAGTATAAACCGCACCCCAGGCCAAACTATGAAAAAAACTGCGACTTATAGTCCGGAAAATACGGTACTTGTTTTTGATATGTGATGCATATGATATGCATATATTTTTAGATTCCCTTATGCCTTTCAAATGAAGTCGAAGCATAATTATTTGCTGGCAGTCTTTCTTTCCCATGTGGTCTATCTGGATTAGCGTGTTCAGACATCATACAGGCTCCCTCTGAGCTGACAACTCAGAGCTGACTAATTCAGATTCACTAATATTCCCACTGATCTTGTTTGAAATGATCAAGTCCTCCCAGTTGTGTCTATTTCCTTCATGCCTCTGTTAAATATGCACTACAGGGCAACTGGAGTGTAATCTATCCAAATCAGTCTTCCACATCAAATGTGATGCAAGAACTTTAAAAAATAATCAGAGACCAAAGAAGATTAAGGGGAATATTCTATCTTTTTTTTCTTAGAGATTACCTCAGTCCTGTGCTGTGAGAAATCTCAGAGCAGGCAGGAAGCTCCGGGCTGCATGATGATATGAATTAAAGAAATGTTTTGGTTTCTGACTATGACCACCTATCTCTTGATTTTTTTAAATGAAAAAATCTCATGATTTTTAATTAAGCTTTTAAACAATAGCTAAGGTGGCCCTGAGGTGCAAACCAGTTCAACAAATTCAAAAAGACAACATTAACATAGCACAATTACAAAAACACAACAACATTAACGAAGCACAATTACAAATCCAATAACCCAACAACATTAACGAAGCACAATTACAAATCCAAAAACACAACATTAACGAAGCACAATTACAACTTACAAAAACGCTACAACATTAACTAAACGGAAAGGGTGTGTCCCAGTTGGAGACCTAAGAAATCGCTGATTGGACGTCAGTTCTTTTGAACCGGAAGTTATCGTTTGATTACTTCCGGTCGGTCTGTTGTTGCAATATGCTATAGCGTCCACCATATTGAAAATGGCTTATCTGCCAACAAGCTAATACAAGTAAATGGGCCAAATTTTGTAAAGTGCCGTTCTGCAAAGTATTTTAAGTTAATGAATGTCACTGACACAATCTTTCACACACTATTATATATAGGAATGAAAAAAACTCTATGGACAACTTTAAGTTAAAAAATCATCGAAGAATGTATTGGACATATTCTACATTAAACAATTTCTACTCTTATATTTCATGTTATTGGGTTTGATTGGAAAATAATCATAGTCAACAAAATGAAAGGTTTGAAAACATCAGTCTGTGTAATTTATATAGATCATGTCTTACATTTGGTAAACTGAGTTGCTAAAATAAATATACTTTTCAATAACATCCTAAGTTGTTGAATGACTGTTTTAGAACTGTTATTGCAATCTAAAATGTGACAAAGTTCAAGCCAAAGCGACAAAACTAAAACCCAAGGTCAGAGGATAGTACAATGGCTATATATTTTTTTTGTTGTTGTTAATTTTCAGTATTGCCAAATTTTCCCAGACTCTTTCTGTCCAGCAACCTCTAACAACCTCAGTTATTGTGCCATTATGATATGATCTCCTCTGAACAAAACAAATATGAATTTCTCTGTTCCCCATTTCATATTAGAGTACTCTTCTCTCAACTCTCATTCACTGGATCGGAGAAAAGGCAAATAACTGTCACGATCTAAATTGTATGTCATCGTGTCAGATCTTGAAAACTAAAGCATGCTGCTGATCCTACTCAGTACATTTAACATTATTCTCAAATCTACATATCCCTACCTGTGATGCTCAAAATTTACATGGAACTATATTACACACGCTTGTTAGGGCTTTTCTCAGATGTAAGAGATCTGCTGGGACTCCTGTGGCTGGAGCTGAGTCTGATATACCATTTCCAACTGTTTGCTGGCTTCAAGCCTGCAAGGAGAGAAGAAGGAGTCTGATTAGTGAGTCTGCTCACTTCCCACAGAGCAGCAGCAGCATCCATACCTTCTCTTGTGAGAAACTGCAAACTCTTGATTTGTTAAGACTGCATTGTGAGTAAGTACTTTTTAAATAAAATGTAATGACTATGAGCTTAGTGACCAAAAGTGTTTATAATTTTATTTTATTTTTTTCCACACCAGTCGAAAGTCTTAATGATCCAGAGGCATTGGGTCTTTAGATTTAGTTTTTTTTTTTCAATTTGCTAAAGCTGATAATTTTTTTTTTTCTTCCTCTTTTTTTAAATGCTTTCTAAAAGTCAAACTTCATACAGGATAAACAGAATTGGTTCTGCAATGGGTTTTTTTATGCTGTCTTCTAGATCAGATGCATTTTATTTTATACATAAGGTACTTGTGTATAAAAATACATTATGTGTATTTTTATACATACGTATAAAATACATATTTTTATGTGTATTTTTATACATAAGTATAATGTGTATTTTATACATAAGTATAAAAATACACATAAAATAATGTTTGTATAAAATATGTATAAAATAATTTTATGTATAAAATAACTTTTCTGAGTAATTTTTTGAAACTCAACACTCAAAAACATCACCCAAATACCATTCGACGTAGATTACCACATTCAGCAGTACCTGGATAAGCCACTCTACAAAATTCTTTCCATACTGCATCGCCAGAGAGGATAGTTATTGTGATGCGGACAGTGGTTTGTGGCATTACAGACAATAACTTGAAGAAATCTATTAAGACTGCAATGTAATTCCTGCAGCACTGCATTCCTACAGTACAATGTTCCCAATTTTAATTTTGTTTACTTTTTCTTTGTGCTCTTTTCCTTTCATTGGTAAGATTTGTCAAAAAAATTGCATAAAACAGGTAAATGTAAATTATCAAATGTTTAGCCATAGCTTACATCAATATATCCCATGTTCATTTACACAACTATTTACTTTTGAGAAATGAACTAAGAATTTTGAGAAGGAGATTTTGCATGGTATTTTGCTGTTTGTAAGAATAGTTTTGAGAAATGCATTTATCATTTTGCAAATGTTGAGAATGATTTGAGAAATGCACCAAGCAACTGAGAAAAAAACTAACACAGTTCAAATTAAACATCCATGAAAGCATCCATTATTTATTCATTTGTTTTCTTCCACATTCTAAATCCATTTATTCCAGCTTTAACATAAGACTTTGAGAAGGAGCTAATTGTGTACTCCACCTTTGATAGCTATTGCAGTAGCTGCACATTGTGACCCTTAGATCTTCAGTCCAATATGTTTGTACTTGTGGCAAGTTTCCACTTTTGCAAAATATAAAGAGACTGGGCATAAGGCCAAGCGGTCCATCTGAGGAGCTTAATAGCCAGGTGCTTGTAAGTACATGAAGGTTAGATGCACTTAGCTCAGAAGTGATAATCACTGCACAGACGGGAAACACAGAAACACAAGCAATGAGAGATTCTTTAAAATAGCTCAACCTGTCAAACTTGCTAAGCCCTGACCTAGATGGTTTCAGGATTATTTACTCCACCTATGGATTTTATCAGCTCACTGAATTTACTTGAAAGTCTATTTGTTTGTTTTAGCTTAACAGAACACCAATTTTAAAATGACTGCTGAAAAACAAAGATAGAAAAGGTTTCTAATATGCCCAGTGTTGTGATGGCTGGCAAAAATGGGTAAGATAGATACTTACAGTTCTTCTTCTCCATGCAGGGGCAGATCTAGAAAAATATCTATGGGGTGGCAAGAGGGGGGCAAGGATTTTTTAGGGGCGCATGTGTGGCTTACGATAAGTCACGTAATATACATCCATCCATGTATATAAATGGTGCTGCCTCACGCTCTGTCCTTCTCTTGCACATGCCGCTATTTAGCAGTAGGTGTCAGGTTATAGTGTGTTGTATTCAATGTTGTCAGAAAAAAGATATTCATGAGCTTAATGTCCGATTTGCCATAACTATTTATTGAATTCATTGTTGCCAGCTGGGGTGGCAAGGTTCTCAGTTGGGGTGGCAACTGCCACCCCAGGAGATCCGCCCCTGTCTCCGTGCCAGAGGTTTTATAAAAGAACTCTAATATGTTGTGATTGTTATGTGGTATTTCAGCTCAAAAACACATCAGGTTCAAACCCACCTTGCTTAGTAAACGGAGGAGGTGGAAAAGGGCATCGCTGTTGTCATCAGTGTCCATGATATTGACATTTCGGTAGCATTATTTGGCTTCTTCATGCTTTTCGCAATTAATTTGCTATTTTCTTCCTGTGAGGGACTGTCCATGGCTCTGAAGTGATATTATATATACATGTATTTTGTAGAATATTTAACATTTTTGGATCATCTCTCTTAGCATGTCTAATGACGCATACACTAACATAGACCTGAACATGGAAAGAAGTCAGAGATCTGGCCTTAAGCCCCTGTATTTGCTATCTGATGTTGATCTGCGGTTGTGCATTACCCACAGGTCAACTTTTTCAGTATGAGCCTCTGATGATTTGATTGTCCAAATCAATATTCACTGTACTTTTCACAATATCAAGTCATACTGCCAATGTCAGCCGAGGTTTCACAATTGGATGTGACCGACAATGAAGTTCAGTAACGCCAGGCTGGAAGCCAAAAGAAAGAAACACAATATGATTAACCTGCCAAGGTTTGATACCTGCATGAGCACACACCACAAATTCTGTCCAGGATTGCCCAGCTGGCTCAGCCTAAAAACAGCCTACAAGCGAAATCTCACAAGGCTACTGGCTTAAAGTTGCCTGTCAAATTTCGGGGGGAAACAAAATTCCAGAATATGTCCAAAGGGTAAGCTCTGGGACAGAAAAAGGCAGTGGTAGAGGTTCACAATAAAAACCAGGCACTGTACTTTTCACACAGCTTCTCAAAAAGTGAAAGAACAGAGAACACACTGCTAGTAAATCACATTAGAATGGTAATAAAAATTGATAGAGCTAATCTAAGAGTTACAAACTGTGCAGAAAATACCACCTTCCATGGTGTGTAGGAGAATACCCAGCTTAACAGTGATCTTAGACTGAACTTGAAATAAAGTATTCCAATATCCATGCATAAATTTTCTTACACCCTGATGCATATCTCCAGCAAGACATTTTGGTCATACCCGGGCGAGAGGCTGGGTACACCTGGACAGGTCGCCAGTCTGTCGGAGTATTCTAATATTTTAATTCTAAAATCTTCATGGACATCTATGTTAATGGTACTTTTGTGTAGGCATTCATTGTTGCTTATTGACTGTGAAATTCTCTATCTTGACTTTTTAGCCATTTTTGCGTGATCAAAATAAAGGCAACATTGTGTTAAAAAAATTATCAGGGAGTTGGCTGTGGAGCCTATAAGATTTTCAACTGCATTTAAGAAATGGATTATAGTCTGTTATGTTACTTTAACAATTAAATAAATGGCACCCTACATGAGTTTTTCTGTTTAAAGAGCCACCTGATATTTTAAGTAAGTTTTCAGCGGGCACCTAATATATCCGTAGTTATTTCTGACAGACACCAGTTAATCTCTATAGAAAGGTGAAAATACATGTAATTTTCTGTAATAATACACATTCATAAAATATATTTTATGCAGATTACATTTGTTGAATATGTGGAAAGACAGAAATTATTTCATTTATCACTACTGATATTTAATAATGGCACTCAGTAATTAGCATTTAATAAAAACAATCCAGACAGACAAAAATAATCAGTTGAGTTCCACATGGTGTTTGACATTACATTATTCAGGGAAGTACTTTACAATTAAATATGATGAGTGTCTCTGTTGGTGAAGACTCAAAGCACAGCTACATGTGAAACATTTGAACTATACAGTGTGTTTTCAACACATTGCATGATTTTTTAGTGTGTTAACTAATTTATCTTAATTACATTACAAGTTTCCTACACAGAATTCTGCAGGTTTCCATAAAATCAACAAACAGGTAAATTTTTAGTTTGTCATGATAAATTTTACTTTAACTTCTTGGTCAGCTGTGGTAGTAAGAAGCAAATTGTCAGATGGCATCTTTATATATATATATATATATATACTGTGTATATATATATATATATATATATACTGTATATATATATATATATATATATATATATATATATATAGTACAGACTAAAAGTTTGGACACAACTGTGTGTCCAAACTTTTGGTCTGTACTGTATATACAGTATATATACAGTATATATACAGTACAGACCAAAAGTTTGGACACACCTTCTAATTCAATGGGTTTTCTTTATTTTCATGACTACTTAGAAGGCAAGAAATCCCACTTATTAACCTGACAGGGCACACCTATGAAGTGAAAACCATTTCAGGTGACTACCTCTTGAAGCTCATCAAGAAAACGCAGAGTGTGTGCAAAGCAGTAATCACAGCAAAAGGTTGCTACTTTGAAGAAACTAGAATATAGGGGGTATTTTCAGTTGTTTTACACTTTTTTGTTTAGTGCATATTTCCACATGTGTTATTCATAGTTTTGATGCCTTCAGTGTGAATCTACAATGTCAATAGTCATGAAAATAAAGGAAACTCATTGAATTAAAAGGTGTGTCCAAACTTTTGGTCTGTACTGTATATATACTTTAATGATTCTTTACAATTATGTAACTATGTGGAACCATACAGGTACAGCACCCTACTAAAGTACTTCACATTTTAGGACATTATAACCACAAGCAAAAATGTGTCTTATTTATTTATATATATTTATATATATATTTGCTCCCTTGACCAAAACTTTTAATTTTCTCTTTCAGTTGTGGGATAAAAAATGTCATTTAGTACTGGTTGCTGAAAGCATTGCAATCAGCTTTATACACTATGTAACCAAGTGGAAACTTCACTTAATAAGTAATCTTGTTTTACAGCAATTATTTTGTAGCTGAAGGCTTTAGGGTGTAGAATTATGGCCAGAGACCATTCTGTTTGGAATGTGAATATTTTCTGGATGGATGGATGGATGGATGAATGGGTGAGTGACTGTAACATCTCAATTTAAACGTTTAAAATTCAGAGGAGGAACAAATGAGAAAAGGGAACTCTGGACTGCCAAGGTGACTGCTTAGGGCTGCATCGGGCGCTCTGTTAGCTGCTTTATGAATTGAATTCTGAGCCAAAGCATGTCAATCTTTGCATTAGAGGACCACTGGGATGAGCTAAGTGCAACAATGCAATCAGTGGAGAAATGAAATAACATTATCTACATCTCAGTGAAATCAATCAGGTGAGAAAGCTTTTAATGGTTTGGTTACGTTTATTGCATCCTCTGCAAAGGACTTTTTAAAATTGCGTGTCAGCACAGGAAATCCCTTCAAGCATTCAAATGGATTGTCAATCACAGACCAATAACACAGGTTTGTGAGGCCAAATATTTGCCTTTTGTAGATTCATTGCAAACTGAATCTTGTTCAGAAAAAAATAAAATAAAATAAAAAATAAAAGATACATGTTGGATTTGATCATAGCTATGGAGTGAGTACCTCTCCATAACATATCTCTGCACAACTTATAAAACTTCTTTATAAGTCAGCTCTGTTTAACTACATATTTTAATTATGGAATACATTTACTGAGTACCTTCTTTATAAGCTATGAGCTCATAATGTTCACTTCTGAAAGCAGCAGAGGAAGCAGTTCCTGTAGATTAGATTAAAATTTGACAACAAAGGCTCTCTTGAACAAACCTGCCAGGAGTTGAAGATTTTTATTAACTTTTATTTTATCTGTCATCATCTGTCTAGATATTGAGTCCAACTTAATGAAGTACTTTTTATATTTTGCAGAAGTGATCTGTGATGCAAGTGTTGTTTGGGTTGTTTTTTTTGTTGTAATTGTTTTGTTTATATTGTTTCCTGTTTCATAACTGTGCTTAATCCAATGTGCTCCCACATTTGACTGTAAATTTTGTGCAGAATCAACTTTATTTGCTAAGTTTGTAGGTACAGATAAGGAATTTGACTTCAGTTTCTATCATTCACATCTATTTATTTATTTATTTATTTTTTTTGTTGTCTTCAAGGCTTAAGACGCTTTTTGCTCGTATGATAAATGTTCATAGATTTCTGTATTTTTGTCAAACCCTGCTCTGTTTCCACGTTGACTGCTTGGCTCTGATGTGGTTTGTCTTTCTGCATGTGCTACAGCTGCAGATGTCTGTCAAATCAGACAGAATATACACTGTGAGCCAACAAAGGAATTTAAACTATCAAAGGCAGTTAGGAAGATGTGATCTGACTCATACAAACAGCAGTGTCCTGGAGCTTCCCTGCGCTTCAGTGTGAAGCTGTCATGTTAAAGACATTGCCTTACAATGTCTTTGTATGTATGTGTGGTTTTCTTTGAGTTTAACCCTTTTAAAAGGCCTACTGCCTTCCTAGAACTATATGACAATACATAGGGAGACTGTTTATGTGAGTCTTCACTCTGTAAATATGAAAACTTGATTATTTAACACCTAGTTACTTTAGTGCAGCCTGAACCATAGGATGCAGTGCCTATTATTTTTTTTAGCATGACAGAGTAAAATCCAACTAACTAACATCTAACTTTGTACAAAGTTATATATATATATATATATATATATATATATATATATTACATCAATAGAAGTATTCATTTTATTAAAAGTGGGGCTAGATTTATATTATTTGCCGAGTTGTGTTTTTAATACTTTTTATAGAGTTTTCTTTTTTGGAGTAGCAATCACAACGTGTGACATGACACTCACACTTTCTTTCTGTTACAGTTGGTACATTTATCAGATCATCTGCCTCCTTATAATGCAAGAAATTAAAATGTTTTATTATATTTGGTAATCTTACAGTAGCTTATTATCAAAGATTAAAATTACTTCAGTTTAACACTGAATGCTATTTTTAAAGTTCTGGAACACAAAGCAATGTACTTTATGCACGTCAGTACCTCTCAACTCTTAGTTTAAATTTAGGTGACATCCTGACATGAACTTTACACCTGTGTAAAGACAGAGTTTGTTCTCCTCAGCCAGAGGGATGATGATGGGTGTCCTCAGTGAGCAGTCCTTTGTCACATCCTCTCATATTGCTCCTCAATTTCATTTCAGGGTATCCAAAGTTAGACAGCTGCCCTCTCTCCCTCCCAAACCATCATCTGCACAAAAAAAAACAAAAAAACAACAACACTCAGTCTGGCTTTATTTTTAGAACTTCAAAGTGGGAAATATCCTGCGTCTATTTTGTCAGTGAATTAAATATTCCCAGAAAACTAAGGCAGGTTTATATTATTTCCCAAGTTGTGTTTTTAATACTTTTTTATAAAAAATCTGGTAGATCTGTTTGTCTTTTTTTTGTATTTTTTTTAACTGTGATTAAAATGCATTTATCACAACCATGTAAACATCGATTGCCAAGTTTCAATGATTGTAAAAAGAAAAAAAAGACAACCAGTGTCTTGGGTTAACTGATAGTCAGAAGTTAAAATTTACAGAAAGCTGGTTGTCTGACATTAGAAATAAAGGAGGTCTTCCTCATGACATTGTATTCCAAAACAAACATCGGCAGTTTTGTGTTACTAATGGCCAACACCATAATTGGTTTTCCACAACAGAGTAATAACTCAACGTCCTGTTCAGTTCTTTTTGCGAGAAGGTGATTATGGTCTGATTGAAGTTTGGCGGTGTTTTTTTTTTAAATTTATTTATTTTTTATTCATGCATCACTGCAGTTTCCTGTCTGCCAGATGTTTAACAGCAGAACAGCAGCTTAATACCTCCTTGTCATGCTGTCATAGACGTACTACTTATTATCAAGGACAGTTTCTATTATCTTGCTGACACATTTACCATCTGGTTATTTGTCAGACAGACCTTGTTTTGATTATATACTGATTAAAAAGCAAAGCCAGTAGGGTGTCTGCACATGTCAAAACTCAAAGTATGTTTTCTGTAAAGTAAAATTAAAGAGACAGTATTGTGTGTTTTTTGGCCACCTTCAGTTATAAAAATGCTGTATATTTCAAACATGAGTCAAAAGAAATTTGACTTTGTAATTTGATGTCTTGAAATTGGGCCTTTGTCTCTTTAAGAAGCTCCCACTCTTTCTGTTCTTAGGAGGATAGGACAGAGAATTAGGTTGTATGGTAAACTCAGCAGGTGTACAGTTCCACCAGGTGTTTGCTAATTGGTGCTGCTGCTACTCTGATGGAGCTGAGCAGGGAAGGCGTGGAGGGAGGGACGCTAAGGGACAATAACTGAATCAAAGCAACACTTCAGTTTTTTTTAGTTTTTTTATGAGGGAATAACATAATGATAAAAGGCTGAAAAATGCAATTTTAAATACTACCCCTTTAACAATTTTGAGGGGTTCAGTCTGAGTCCCAATTTGAATCTGCTAGAGAATCTGTAGAGAAACCTACAGTGTATGATGATAACAAAGAAATCTTCAGATATCTGCAATTCCAAAACATATTTTCTATCCATTATTGAAAGAGGTATTTTTTTTCTATATGCAGTTTTTAATTGGAATGTAAATAAAATGGATTAATTTTGAAACTTTACAGTATGTTTACACAGTTTTGTTGTATGAGAGATGTGTCATTTCCAATGAGGAAAAAAAGCCTTATTGGATCAATAAAATTGATTTTGCTTCTCAGTCTGCCAGGGTATGAATAATTCCTGGTTTAGCTGAATAAACAACACATATATAGCAACATTCTTCTGCTTTGAATTAAATAAAGAGTGTGAAGTTGAACTGTAGTAGTGAGATTAAGTAAGGAGGAAAGATAATTACCATAACAGGCTTTATAGTGAGCTTACACTTTCATCAGAGCTTAGACCCTCTTTTAACAAGTGGCACATTGTTTTTATCTGGAAATTTTCACCCAAAGGTCAATTAATAAATATTCTATTTTACCTACAATGTGAGCTTAAATTTTAATGATAAAGTACCCCCTAGGTCTTGAACTCATTATCTAGCCATAGTACAATTATTTGTGGTTTTATTTTTTGATTTCAGTAATGGATGTACGCTGTAGGGATTCCCTGCGGTCTCTGAGATAGCAGTTTATGATTTGTCAATTATTGGTGTGAAATTTAATTCCTGTAATTTAAGATAAATATTTATAATATGTATACTGTTTGCAACCTGCACTTTTTCATCCATCTTCGCCTCTCTTTTGGATCCTGTATGTAGGAACCAAAAATCATTTCCTTATACAAAATGGCTGTTGTATTCAGATGATTTGCTGGGGGATGAGAACATAATGTAAGAGATACGTTTCAAGTGTTTTTGATACGCTGACCTTCAGTTTGATAATGCTTTGCTTACACTGCTGTGTTCATGTGGTCATTTCAGTGTTGTTTTGTGTCTCTCATGATTGTTTTCTTTTCCCTGTTTTCTCAAAAAATGTTTTAACCCGAGGCTGTTCTTCACAGCATGAATAAGAATGAGGTTATTAATCTCCACAGATGGATGTTTGCAGAAGTCATTTGGTTGAGTGCCTTGCTTGGAGGTACACCAGCAGGAACCTCAATATTAAAAACATCAGTTAAAAGAGCAAATTGACATTTGGCCAGGCAAACAACTACATACTCTTCTTTAGCCTGCATGCACCTTTATTACCTTTTGGACAATAAAGTTGTGTTTTGCATCTGTTCAACATTCAAGAAATGCAATCACTCCAGGTCTATTGTTAAAAAAATAGAAAAAAATAAACGTTGTTAGGTCTTTTAAATATCACAAGTTTAATAGTGTGTTTGTGTTGTGTTAACACTACCATTAAGCTATTGGGTGATTTACTAAGTCACCAAAATTAGCATATTCTCTTGGGAGAGTAGACAAAAAATATTCTACCAAACTGCCTCAGGTAATAACTTCTGAAAAAGCTGTAAAGGTGCAGCAGTTTTTTGTTTTTTTTTCTTTGCTCTTCATATAATTGCCTTTACAGGGCATCTCCTAATTAACATCCCATTTCACCATAATGAACAGACTGCCTTTCATTCCCAGTTGAATTGGGGGTGGATCAAAGGAAAATATGCTGGCCCTTTTTACGTTCCCTATTCTCTTTTTACTTTATGTATAATTTCTATCGTATGCTATTAATAATGCTATAAGCGGCATGCTCTGCAGTGAGGCATTGCTGGCACTGTTGCCTTGCAGCAAGAAGATGCTGGGATCGGATCACAGCCTGGGGTGTCTCTGTATGGAAAGGCTAGACTCCTTCTGTGTAGTTGAAATATCTCAGAAAGATTCAGTGTAGGTTTCAATCATTGGCCTCTTTTTGGCCTGCTCATTTCTCTACCTTAAGAATGTTTGTCCTTCTCAGTTATACAGACTTTGCTCTTTTGACATGGTAAGTTTACCAATCCTAAATTTTTGATAGCACCTGATTATCCTGATGCTACTCTTCTATGATGACCATACAAAATGAGTCTCACTGAGAACACTTCTGGCTGTAGCTTGCACTTGGCTGTGCCTTAACACAGTGGACCATGAGATAGAAAAATTAACCAATAATAAAACATACTGTAGTTCCCTTTCTAATGCAGTTTTTGTGCATTGAAACCCATATGTATAAAAGAAATATATTAGGGATTTGTAAGCTGCGAGCACAGGCTGTAATACCTATTTTGTGAAGCTTGTAGCTGTGTATAGCTGCATGAGCACTGAGTGCTCCTGTTGTGCATGCATACAGATATCCTGGAAAAGAACTGAATAAAAATGTTGGTTTTTTTTTGCTTTTCTGCCTTTGTTGATGCTTTCTTTAAAATGAATGGATAAAGGATTTTAATGCTGGGAGGATGATCATTGACATGGAAACAAAGTAAGATTAATCAATCACAAACCCGAATTTTTTTTAATGTGATGCCACAAGCTTAGCACACCTGTCTTTAGGCCATTTTCATCCATTCTTCTTTATAGTTCTTCTCAAGCTCCATCAGATTGGATGTGAGACATGTTGAATTTTGTGGAATGATTAGTTCATTGCAATTTGGAATAAGCCTGTAACAGCAAAATATAGAAAAGGTGAAGCACCGTGAATACTATCCAGATACAGTACCAATATTAACAGTAATATTGGTACTGTTCCAAGTTTTTTACAGCTAGTGATGTAATAAAGCACAGTAGCAGCCAGATATTTACATGCACTCTATAAAAAGACACCTCTGAACACCTTGTTAAGGTGAAGGCTGAAATTCATAAGAGGTTGGCAGTATCCACAGTAAAACTGGTGCTGTGCCATCATGAGCTGAGGGGCTCTGAGTGGGAAAATCATAACTCAAAAAATAACATAAAAAGGATACTATATGATCCAAGTCATTTATCTTAAAAGGCAATCAAGGTAACTGCAAAGGAGCTATATCTATGTACACAAAATGACTTGGTAATTTTGTGTTTTTATGACGTAGAGCACTTTGAAATGCCTTGTTGCTGAAAGGTACTATACAAATAAAATTTGATTGATTGATTCTTCTGAATTTTCAAAAGGTTAAAAAGATTACTTTTTTGTCCATGTCTATTTATTTTGACATGTAGTAGTTATGCATAATTTTGGTAAGCCTGACTGATCTAAAGCAAGAAAAATGTAATCTGATACAGTATCTACCAGTGATAAAAAAAAAAGTCCATTATCTCTTAAATGGGTCTTGATTCTACCTTTTGTTTCTCTCCTCTTTGCCATATTTGAAAATGGAAAGTTGGTTTCAAGCAAAAAAAGGCAATTTCTGTGTATTCCTGAGTCTTTTAGAAAGATAAAAAAGTGAAAGAAACACAGCGTGGAACTTCAAGGACTTCTTGGAGGAGCTATTTAACAGAAAATTGTTTTCACTGTGTTAAGAAGCTGAGGATCAATAGAGGCTCTTGAAAACAAGAACATTCTTTAGATGCCACTACAGAATTTTGCACAAGAGAAAGTAGTTGCTCACTTCTCTTTTGAATTCTTCTGACCACTCTTTTGTTTGATCAGACAGCAAGATGATCCAAGAACTTTATAGAAACTAAGGCCTGTAATGGTAAAACCAGTCATTTCCAAAGCAAGTAAAAGGCTGTTAAATAGTGTTATACATTGTGAGGCTTATTCAAAAAGTGTGAACAAGTCATAAGGCCAGTGTCTAAATCTTTACTTTTGTTGTTGCTTAAAAAAGGGCTGTCTTTTATATAAACATTCTCCCAGTTCCACTTTCTGAAAACCTTTACAAAACAGTAAAAATCTTTCCTATTTGGTCCTCTCCGAAAAGCTATATGGTGCCTGAAAACAAAGCCATCTTTTCACTTTTCCATATTGTCATTGTCAGATGTAAACAACTGACATCGGTGCAAAAAAAAAAAAAAAAGAATCAAACTCAGTTGGTTTTCTCCCTTGTTTGAGAAATCAATCCAACAAAATGAGAGAGCAATTTAAAGGCTTTGCTCTGTAAGTTTCATTTCCCTTGGGATTCATCAGCTGCTTGTCCTTTGTCCTTTAACAGGGATTTGGAGTTTCTGTCTGTAGATTTCTGTACAGACAGAAACTGGCTTTGATTACTGGCATTGTGGAGACAAAAGACTTCTGGCTACCAGTAGTTCTGATTGCATTATATACTAACATCAAAAAGCAGGGTAAAACTAAACACTAATCACCTCAGAAAAGTAATCTAACAAACAAACAAAAAAAAAACTATTTAGCCAAGAGTTATGTATATGAAAGATTTTAAGTGCACTTAAGGCAATATTTATAAGTGAAACCAACACGGTGTAAGGAAATGCAAATTCACCACTTTGACTGTTTTAAAGTCAAACTACTGGATCTGGTTTCAGTGTTTCTGAGTCTTAAAGAACCTTAAGGAAAAAGTTAATCAGACTTTATTTGAGGCTTTGATGTTTGGATTCAGAGATCCCTCCAAGGTGTGATAATGTTAGATTTTGAACAACAAAAGACATCAACTCTGCCACTGGGAGAATTAAGGAGATTTTTTTTCTGACACTTTAATTATTTTAGGTGTATCAGTGAGTATGATCTCAAACTCAGTTGATATTTCTTTAAACCAGTGATATTGACATCCAAAGGGGATGTGACTGCATGGTATGTTTGATTATGTCTCCACATGTGCCTGCAGCAGTTTTCCTATCAGTATGAAAAGAGCATTGCTGAGTTTCTCATGTTTTTTTATCCGTCTTCCCTACATATGAAAGATCTCATCTCTCTTACCTTTCTGTGCATATCACATAACCTATGCACATCTGAGTATAGGTGACCTGAATATACTGAAATAATGTGAAAATGTGATAAATATCAGTGTAATAAAATATATTTAAAACTAGCTAACCAGACTGCGAACGTCTACAGAGGTGAACCATTTTATACAAAGTTAGAGAAAAAATAAAATTTTTGCAGCATGAACTGCTTACTTCTTTCTGGTCAACACTCCTCTTTGAACTACTGTTTTTCATGTGAAACAGTGAGAACAGTCAAAAAAACAGTGACAAGTTAATTGGCCCAGACTAAGACTAGTCACATGTTTGACCCTCAAAAAGTCTGTGAGAAACATTTTTGAGAGAGTATATTTCAGTAATACTTTCAGAACTTAAACAAATATAGTTGTAAACAAAAAGTGACATACGTAGATATACATATAATTACAGTTTTCAAATTTAGGACTACAGATAGAGGAAGACATGGGAATGATGAGTGAAGAATGCCATGATTTGGTCTTGTAGCTGCAACAATTGAGTTAAATTAGCAGGATACCACATGTACACATGTATAGCAGCCCAACATAGTACAGTGAAACATGAGATTAATACAGTTATGACTGCTTGTGTAGGTGAACTGTCTTTCTAAAGTTAATAAATTGCTGATGTGGCAAATTAACTTTGGAAAGATTTTGTTGGAGGTGTTGTATTTGGTGGCATTTAACTGGCTATGGCTGTCGCATAAGATTGTGTTTTCTTTGCTAAAAGACGAAGCTTCTACACAGAGAATAATTCAATCTTCACTTTGAAGATAAACTATCATTGCCTTTTCTCTTTGAGCTTAATTTTTTTTTCAGCAGCATGTCTAATGTTAAACCCATAAATAATATTTGTTCTTTTACTATTTTGTTACCTGCAGACATTAAACATTCATCTGTTGAGACTGCATCATCTCCTGGCTTCCTTATCTTATCTCAAGAATGACCTTAGACTAGCTGTCCTTAATTTGCCTTCAGCCAGACTCGGCACAAACAGCTTGGCATTCATCACATTCTATCAGCTTTTGTTAGGAAGGAAAGAATCTAATAATTTTTTTAAACCATCACTCTTGTATTCCTGCAGAGGATACCAGAATAAATTACTAATGTTGCTGTACATGCACATGATCTTCTGCACATGTAGAGCTAAGTGAGAAATGGCTGAAGGATTGCTGAATTCACTTTGTACTTATTGTATTTTGCACTTTTTGAAACAGTTCTCACATAAGGACATTATTTTTGTCTCTTTGTTTGTAAAATTAACATTTATTTGAGTTATTCCAAAAGCCAGAGACAACATATTGTTAGGGTATTCGGTGAGTAAATAGTGGCTGAAGCTTAGTAAAGAAAGACAGCTAGGGAGCATTACACCTTTTTCAGTTTTGTAGTTTTGTTTTTGTTGTTTTTTTGTGTAAGAGATAAAATATTGTTGTTCTGTGAAAACAATGGATATAGTTAAAAGCTAAAATGCTTATTAAATATTAAAGTATATTTTATTTGTGCATAATAAAAGTTGTTAAAGCTTTTGAAGTACTTAAAAGCAAATTCATATATTTTTATTTTGACAGCTGAAAATACAAAAGGTCTGAGAAGAAAGGACAAGGTATTTGAGATAAAGCTCTAATTGGAAAAAATAAAATGGTATAAAGAAATAAAATCCATCTGTAAATAAATTTTGTCATTTGATAAAATTCATAATGTTAAATAGAGCATGTTAAAAGAGTTCTCATTTGGTTTAAAGGGATATTATAGTCATTGATGATGTATTAAATATATTTGTTGGCTATTACCGTTACTCAGTGATCACTGAAGTTTTTCATATGAAGTATTGCATAGGGTATGTTCATTACAGAATATGAAAAAACCTTCTTGTTAGATGCTAAAGCAAATTCAATGTGTTTGTGTCATCTTTTCTATATCACAGCATCACACATTGAGAGAGCAAATATACCACATTACCCTCAGTCCAAGGTTGCCAGGTAACAGACTTTGGTGTTTGGGAAGATCAATTTGTTGTTTTTGTTTTGGTTTCATTTTTGTTACATGGTAGGGAGTATAACTACATTTTTTAGTTACCATATCTTGTTGCCTTGCTTCCCCTCCGTTCAACGCAGTGCCGCCGTCGGATAGTGACATGCACATAGATGTTTTTGAGGGTTACTCTTATTTTCTCTTTTTTGTCCGACTGCAGTTGCTCTCATGTTGCTATTTTACCGTAGTACACCAGATATGACATGACAATGTTTAGCAGATAGCTAACATGTCATTCATCATATACTCATACAAATGGTTTTTGGCACAGCCTTTCAATTAGGTATGCAAGTGTACCAAACAAATACAGGATCATTTTAAAACTGAAGACATGCTCAGCAGTCACTATCCAGTAAGTGACAATTGTGCATGTGTGTTATTTGTTAATTTAGATCTTTTATTTTATTTTGTAAAATGTTATAAAAGCTGTTTTAAGCTAGTGCAATGGAAACTGCTTTGAATATTGGTATAATGACAATTGAAAGAAATTTTGAAACTTGTTTTGTTACACCTCTAGTAATTCTGCTTGCCACATAATTTAAAAAGCATTTTTCTGTTAACAACGCAGCACCACAGCTTGCATCATAAAGTAAAACTCTGAACCTTAACTTCTTAGACAACCTCTTCTTAAATTAAAGTCGAACAGTTAATGAAGAGTCTAACTTCTCCAAGGTTTAGCAGGAGGAGAAACACTGTGGGGTGGACATTAATTATAAATCAAGACACCTGAAGGTCAGGGTCTTGCCACTTTGTGTTCATGGTAAGGACAGGAGTAGACTGAACTCTGTTAAATTAATTTGACCTTTCACTCTGATGAGGGCACAAAGTGATCTGAACTCTGAGTTTCTGCACTGTAAATGATTAATTGTCCATGGGTAAAGTTTCTATTAGAGACTGTCCTATGTCTTCAGTTTCCACAGACAAATTGGTTCCTGGTGATGTTGGAAATACTTTAATGATTCTTTACAATTATGTGGAACCGTACTGTTGCAGCATCCTACTAAAGTACTCATCTCTCTTAAACTACTTAACATTTTAGGACATAGTAACCACAAGCAAAAATGTGTGTATATACAGTATATATATATATCGTTTTTAAATAAAAATCACTGAACTCTCATAACTGTATTTAGTAAATATTACTTGAATATCATCTTGCTGCTCTATCACCTTTACATCTCCACCAACTTTGGCCATTCTTCTTGACGAAACAGCTTATCTTCATTCATATTTGATGGATGGCAATTTGTAGATCCTCTCCTTTTTGGGTTCCAAGTTACTCTCTTTGCATGAGAACCAGAAATACGATTTGAGCCCCTTCAGAAGTTTATGTGAACACAATGAATCTGATGAGGTGTCCTTTATAGACTGAAGTTGGCTACATTGTCAGTATAGTCCTGGCATGAAATATTCTGCAGGTCACATTTCAGACAAACTGCTGGCGTTGGAAGTGAATTAAAAGCAGTGTGATGTCTGATTGAGTTACAAATCATGGAGACCATCAATGGAAACAGAGGAGAGAAAAATGCTAGGCCAGGAATCTGCAACCTGCAGCCCTGGAGCCTCAAGCAGCTCTGGCTAAGATGATAAAGGATGATAAAACCCCAACAATTTTGAATTTGGACACAATAACATCATTACAGCTTTCCATTTGCAAAACCATACTATTTTTCCTGTCATTGCTTAGAAACCATGTACTTTTTATTTACTTATTTTTTTTACATTTTCTGCGAATATTGATGTCTTAGAAGACAACATATCCATCTTTTGTTTGCAATTGTTGGTTTTTAAGTTATTGTAAAACCAAAGAATATAAATAAAATGTCAACTCATCCAAAATGACAAGTTTCATACAGTAGATATTCAACAGAAATGAGAAGTTGTCTTTTTCAAAAGGTCCTATAATATGTGCAGATCTAAACTAAGTTCTTTTAACCTCACTAAGGGTAAAATTAGCCATACACCTAACAGATCTAAGAGTAACAAAGTGTATTCTCTAACATTTCTTAAATGTTTTCCACTAACCTGACTATTTGGTACTCATCACCACTTATGCATGAAGTAGTAATATATATGGAAAATTGACTTTGCATTACTTTTTTAAGCAATTTAAAACACAATTTAAAAAGCTGTTTGAGATAATCATATTGATTTTGTGAGGTGCTGAGTGTGTCAAAATGCTGATTAAAATCTTCACTGATTACATGTCAGTTTTATTTAAGATCCAGTAAGAGAAAAAAAAAAAAATCCTTCCCTTGTTGACATTCTTTGCCTTCCTTCTCTCAGCTGTTACTTTGTCTAATTTATGTTTTGTTTTACAGGATCACATTATTCAAATGCCTCCATAAATATTCATGGTGAAATATGACAAAAGCTGGAGGGCATTTTCTGGCTCCACCTTTGTGCTTGTGGTAATTATACAACTGATTTCTGATGGAAGCAAAGAGTGAAATAAAGATTGCTAGAAATGACTGGCATATAATTGCATTCATCATCTAAATATTTGAAAAATAACATTTTTCAGTTTAAACACTAGAATTTGTGCATAGGTCACCAGGATATTTTAAATACTATACTCATCATGATTCTTGTCATTTATCTAGAACAATTTTGAACAATAAAACCCATCAGACAGCATGTGTGGGCACTGAAAACTTTGTTTTTTGGGCATTTCTAAGACAGCTAAGACAACTATGACATCCTAGTTTACTTTCTCCTTGCTTGTGTGTATGCACAATTAAATCTACCACTTTATTCTGGTCACATCTTTGGGCACAGATCATTAACAAGACCACTGTTAGCTTGATGGAAAACTGAAATTGTGAACAATCTAATAACGTCCCTAGAAATGAAGCTATAAAAGCTGACCATGAATTTGCTTGCATAATTATAGCTTTAGTACATTTTACATTTGAGTAGGTTGTGTGCCATATAATAAGGGGCCTGTGAAGAGTACTATCTGAAATGTTATGTGATAGTATGAAAACTTTTCTTGAATTTCCACTTCTGTCTTATTAGTTAGGTTAGATTTAATTAAACAATATGCAGGTTTAATGCAACTCACTGTACATTTCAAGATATTCAGTTTAGTGTCCTAGACCCAGTCCCAACTGTGCATTGTCTTTTGTTACAAAAGTTTAAAAGGAGCACTGCTGAATCATTCTTACACTCAAAATGTGTTTAAGAAGAGCCATTTATATTAAATTAATGAAGTTAAACCAATTTATGAGTAACATAAGAAGCTTGGGGACAAAACCCGCAACCAGAAAGTGATTGTGGTTACCCTCACATGAATCTTTGTGAGGGTAATCCTAGTTTACCTCGTCCATAATCGCACTATGATCACTCTTGATAAAAACGTTTGTATTTAGCAAACATTTTGATATTTGCTGAAAATTTAATCAACTGCTCTGTTCGCTCATTGAGAAACTTTCTTTGATTAAAAATTCATCTCTTCGAAAGTGCCATTTTTTCACAAATGAACTCTGACTCTGAATTAAAACACACTTTTGATGCTTATAAGGTGTTAAAAAGCATTGTTAAAAAAGCAGATGTCATTAAATGAGTCTGGTGTTAATTTTTCCCTCTTTAGCTCCAAAGATGGTAATTAATCACAGCTCTGGGGTTCATTACACTTTTGGGGAGTTCTGTAGACATGACATTTAATGTGAGAAATTGATTTGAGACTTGCTGCAGGGATAACATCTCTGAGAACTAATAAAAGGTTCATACAGCTCAATAGGATCTGTAAAGCTGGAACATGTTTCATATAACTTGTTTTGATAAAAAGGTAGTATGGTGCCCAAGTTACACAAACACTTTCCACCAACCACTTTTCAGTCCAATGCTCTTAAGAATGTTTGTAAATGAAATAATGAGAGACATTGTTGTGATGATGTGTTGAAGATGGATTGTCAGAGTAGGAATTTTTTAAATTTCAAAATCATATTTCTTTTAAGTCATGCTTGATGTATACAACATTTTTTATAAAAACTGAAGGTAACTATTACTTGATTGTGCTATAAAATGGCTCTATGTGCCTAGCAAAAATCATATTACCTTTTTAAAAACTTGATGCCACATTAATGCAATTATATTATTTTCCATCTTTTTGAAATAACAAATCAGTATTGTGGTGGTAAAATTATTTTTTTCTAGCTCTCTGATTTGCTGAAAATGCAGTGAACTAAAAACCTAATATTGAAACTATATAATATAACCAATGTTACCGCCACCATGAAGAGCGGTGCCATAAGTATTTATTTTACAATTATTGGTTATGTGGTGAATTTTGCAGCTTTACCTGTCGATATATAGACCACATAAACATTTGCACTATGGTAGCCATAACATCGACCTTCTGCAAACATCCTTTATTCCAGGTCTACATCTGTATTAATTGGTGTTTAAAAGGAGTTTAGCTTAACCTCAACTGGCATTTAAAAGTCAGTATAAAGAAGAAAGGATAGGGAGTTCAGAGGAACTTTGGCTGCATTATTGGCAGGAGCACAGAGAAAAGTGAGTTGTGGCATGAAAAGGGAAAAAAAAAAGATGGGTCACCTCCAAATCGTTTAAAATGGAAAAATAAATATCCTTTAAGACTAATCCATGATAATCTAGAAATTACTCTTAGCCTGTTTTTTCAAAGGAGCCTCTTGAGCACACTCTCTGTGAACATGGGTTAGACATGTATCTGCATCACCAAACCTGACTAAACACATTTCTTGTTATCTTGCATATCTGGTCAGTTAATCTGTATACAGAATCCAAAAAAAAACATTACACAGCTTTCCTGCCTCATCGATTTTTCCACAGTTCAGCTGTGTTTGAGATTATACATTTGAACTACAATATTAGTACATTTATAACATAAAAAGAAGCCAAGAGTAGTGCCTGTTTATTTGGAGCATGCAAAAGGACCAGCGCAGCTTTCCTGCCTCATTGATTTCTCCTCCTTACCTGTATCGAGTTTCTCCCGGTGTTTCTCTGCCGTCGGTTCTAAGCTCCGCTCTACCTGCCTGTTTGACTTCCAAGCAAACCCCTAGAGCCAATACAACCTTCTGATCCACAAAGACATTATTCACCTCCTCCACTCACACAACCAACCCTGATTCATCAGTAGAACCCTTTGGCTGACAGACAATTTTAATGGAGATAATTTGCTTCACTCCATCATTAACATATTCACTAGTATTTACCTGAACCATCATAGCTGCTATTTTTCCTCACCTAGAACTATTTCTGGCAGATTTTCTGAGACAGAGAAGCAAACCATTGTTCATTAAAGTTTTCCAACTACATGTGTTTTGCTCAGTGATTTTCTTAAATAAACCTGAGAGTTGACCAAATCTTTTTCCAGAGAAAATGACTATATTAAAAGCTTTTAAACAGAATAATAATCTGATCTTAGATTGGATTAAAATTACTTTGAAGTGCCTTGAGATGACATTTATTGTGAAATGGTGCTATATAAATTAGCTGAATTGAAATTAGTTACCTTGAAAAGTCGTTTTATTCAAACAAGATTTAAAATTTTGTTCAATAATAATCAGGAATACAAAAATTCCTGTCCAGTGACACATGAAGAATGTTGCTAACTCACATTTGCACCCTATGTCCATTGTATGACATTTGCACCAATTTATTTTAATTACTCTGACTGGTCCATGAAGGATAAATTGAGCCAATAATGTTATCAGGTCATCCCAAGATGACACTTTATTTAGTTTCCTATTTTGTCCCTGACCCTCATTAAGTAGTTCAGGGGAGAGAAGGACTTGGTGACAGAAAAAGCCATGTTGTTAACAGTTCTCTCTAAATGCAAATTAAAAGTGGAAGACATTGGTTTTAGTTGGAGTGCTTGAGGTGTAGATTTAACAGTGTTAGGAAAACAAATGCGGTGTAAGCAGGGGCGCTGCCAGGAATCTTGGGGCCCCCCCTGCGCATCTGCTGTTACATTTTTTTGAGTCTATTTGACCCATAAAAAGCGTCACAATTTTAAAGGCTTGCAACTTGCTTTCTTTGGTTCAATAGTGATACTAGCACAATATTTATTGCTCATGAATTTAACATCCAACAGTCCGCATACGGAAATATCTCTCCCCACGAGCAGCAGTCATAGGCAACGTACAAAATACACATAAAGCAATCCAGACTTCTCAAAAAATGCTATACAGTTGCATTTTATTCAAGCTGCAGTATATAACTTTAATAAAAAATATGTTTTCTCCATATTTGTTAATGCTGTCCTGATATCGTGACAGTTTATGATATGATATGATAATCTGTGAAAAGATCAATCTCCTCCCCGAAATACTATTACTGGCTAAAGTAATGCACCGTTCTGACCAAAAACAACCAATCAGAACCAGTAGGAGGGTCTTAGTGGTGGAGAAGCAACATATCTTTACAGGAAACCGTTTGTCTGCTGTCATTGGTAGCTATGTTAACTAGACTGAGCACTCACAACAGGCCGCTGACTGACTCATCTGTTGTTAAGTGTGGTGACAGGTTAAATGTATCAATATGTTGGTAATTCTTTCCTTAATTCATTAAATGCTAGTAAAAAATAGGCAAACAGCAGTCTGTAGCTAAGCTAATTATGCTAAATGGTTGATAATCTCACACAGTATACCCAACTTTTGGAGAAAACGTTGGGCCCTTAGAATTGTCATAACTTTCCCCCCCTACAAGCACACCTGGGCGCAAGTATTGTAAATCATGGCTCCACATAAATTATTATTTTTTACTCCTTGTGACAACTACAGGGCCAGCAAACTTTAGTAAGTTTTCTAGATCTTGACTAAAACATGACTTTCATTGAAAAACTCTGTCAGCGAAATGCATTTGAGATCATTTTTTGTCCACCACACATCTCCACATTAAACAAGGAAACTTTCATGAATCTTTCTGTAGTAGCAGATTTATTGAATGAGACAGTGAGTGAGTGCAATGGTCATTGCAGATTTATGAAACACGTCTTGTGAGACTTCTCCCTTAGTGAAAGTGATAAATGGATCAACAACAGAGCATTGATGATGTTCTGCCTCAGTGAGAGGGTGAGTCAACAACTGCTGGCCTTGTTAAAAGTCTGTTATCTAGCTGCCCTTACAAACCAACATATAGAGAATATACGAACGCAGGTCAAGAGCACATTAGTTTTCAAAGTTAGAATCTCACCTTACCTATAGATAAAAACACTAGAACTCAGTGTAAGTGAATGCTGGAATTCTCGTTCCTACTGATGGATCAGTAGGAACGGGAATAAGAAGGAAATAATGAATCTCTTTCTGTATTTCTACATTGACATAAAACAACAAATAAAGAAAAATGTGCATTCCTTAAAACAGGTTTGATTTAGAAAGCCATTAAACTGCAGCGTTCAAGTAATTTGCACTCCAACAGAAGGTGAAGAGGCCTTTCTGGTAGGATTTGTTTCTTTGGAGGAGGTCGGAAAAACTGATAAGTGTTGGTAGTTTTTGTTGATTTTTTTTGTCCACAACAAGCTCTCTTGCCTTCAGTGAAGCTGTACTGGGGACATCTCAAAGGACTTAGCAGTTGGTATAACACAGTGTTAATCCAACATTCATGTCTAGGGATTTTATGACGAAAAATGCCTCTAAGCACATAAAATGCATGTTTTAATATTGTCTTTTAAATTTTCAAACTCTCTACTCATAATGTGTCTCTTTAGAAAAATGTTTAATTTCGATTCTGTAACAATACTTTGTTCTATGGTGGCTATTAATTGGTTAACATGTCCTCAAACACAAAGACATTGTCATCATGTTATTTAGAGAATAACTAATGTCCTAAAGAAGATTGTAAATCTCTGTTGGCTTCACAGTTGGAAACTGATCTCGCATAGTGAGGCCAGAAATAGATTATTATGGAAATGTTCTAACTACTCATGACTGGGAATATCACTTGGTATCTAAAAGGGAGGTGAAGCCATTACTTTGGTGTTTTCTTTAATTTATTTGAAGAAATATGGTAGTTTATTGATTAAACAGTTTAGATTTATGTACATCTAAATAGAATGAGCACATTATTGCTTCAGTAACAAAAAGTGACTTATTTGGAACTTCCCATTTTTTAAAAAGCTCTCTAACAGCCATATAAAAACAATCACTGTTTTCCTCCCTTGTCATGGTGCACAGAATACACATGTAAAATGGGATTTTAGCTTTTAACCAACAAAAGACTTTTCAGATGGTCTTGCATACAGAATGAATAACCATTAAGGTAGCAACACTTTCCTAACTCCCATTACACAACGCTTCTCTTTGTTGACTTTTATTTTCTGTGAAGCGTCATCACAGTTAGTTCCTAAAACAACATGCTGGCCATGCTGGCTAAATCTATTTCTGTTCATGTCTATGAATTCAGGTCTATTTCTGTTTCAGATTACTAGTCTTGTCTCTCACCAGTTAAAAAAAAAAAAAAAAAGGTTCAGTCTGTCTATTTGGTGTGGCAGTATGAATAATAATTATTGGAACAGACATGCTGCCAGGGTTCTTTTCTGTGAGGCCAATCTGTTCCGAGATGTCCTGAGGTGCCGCTAATTCATGTAGACAGGCTGAGCTATGACAGAACAATGCAATAAAGTGGATGACATTTATAATACTCACCTCAATATCTGGATTAAAAATCAGATAATGCTTAATCCCATCCCATTGATCATCTTGTAGATCTTGAACTGATTTGCACTCACATCATGTCAAGCTTCTTTAAAGGTCAAACAGTAATTGTGCTATACTGCTAAGAGAGATTCTTTGTCCCTGTTGACTTTTCTCCTTCCAGTAAATGAGTTAATAAGACATCTCACTCTGCACACATTAGTCCTACAGAGAACTACTGACATTTTATTCATTTATTTATTTATTTTGCCTGAAAATTCCTCTGAAACACCAAATGGATTGAATGTCGTCTGTCTGTTCAACATCTTACAAATTAAAATTCTTTTTTTTTTTCCAATCTTCTTTTAGCTGTAGACATTCCAACACAGAGAGACAGAGAATCTGTTTGGATATTTATAGTTGGATAGAACCATTGTGAGAAGATAAAACATTACTTACATTCTCTAGTGCCAAGCTGATCATACATACGATTATTAACCATGGCCTGCCTGTTTTCCGTTTTCATCAGAATGGATGTTTTCATGAAGACCATTTTTAGAGTACGTCTGCTTCCCATTCTCTATTCTAAGTGAAAAATTAAAACACAAACTCAATCAAAGCATTTTTTTTTCTTCTGATTGATTCTGCCCAAAACAAGAACAAAATGTTTTGGTTACAAATGAGATGAGATCCTTTTTTACATTTCTATTACACTCATGCACATTTGTATTTGGGAGGCTAAAGCTCTTTTGGTGCTCCAAAAGATGAAACAATAAAAAAATAAAATAAATTTAAAAAAAAAGAAAAGAAAGACGTCCAGTCCCTGTTGTGTAATTAGTGGAAAAATGACTCCAACCACATATACGGTTTGTGTCTCACTTACATGTAACATTGCACTTCACTCTAATATTCGCTCTAATCTTCTTTGTCAAGATGTTCAGCTATATACATGCAACCCAACACACAACACAAACAAAGCTCAGCAAGCTGTCAGAATAGATGTATAATTATGAGATTGACAAAAATAGCCTGGGTATGTAGAATCGGCTTTGTACGATAGATCTCAGGATTCTCAAATTTCTTATTGATGCTGTAGTGATTAAACTGTTGAACAGACTGGTGTGATTGGTCAGATATATTGTAGTCATCCATGGAATAATTTTCTGCAGAAGACTAATATTTCTTCAGGAGGCTGTAATTCTTGGTTATAATTGTGTCAGCAGTTTTGTTTGGTTTGCTGATCATTTTGCCAGAGAGTCTTGATTAACAGTACTCTGTAAAATCCCTTTTTCTCATTAGAGAAGTCCAAACACCCGAAGCGCACGATAAAATTTCAAGTAGTCCTAATAAGTATATTTTTCATAGCACAAGACTGGTCTTTTCAGCATACCTAAAGGTTTAAAAAGAGAATCTGGAATCATCTTTAGGTGGAGGATGAAGAAAACTTTTCAGTTTAAAATTAAGAAGGAATCTTAGTATTATCTTTTTTTTTCTTGCAAATACACAAACACAAATTTAACTGAAATTTACCAGCACAAGTATCTTCATAACTAATCATGCAAGTCCTGTCATCAGAAATCTTTTCCTTTCTTTATGGCTAATAATAGTAGGGTTCCCAACAGCTGAAGTGTGGAAATAGAACAACATAATTGAGATTTGCACACAAATTATAACAGCTGTTAGTTTTGCATTGAAATATAATAACAGTCATGTACTGTATTTTTCAAAAATTAACTAAATGGGTTTAGGGTTAAGCAAAAATAATATTTGTATTCTCAGACTAGCATATGAAATTTATCCTACAAACAGTGTAACAGTCATTATATTGCTTGGTTCCTAGAGATGAGTAAGTATCACCACAAGGGGCCCCTATTCCCTTTTTTCTTTGTCGTACTTCTATACAGAGTAAGAACTCGTTTTCCATGTTGTAGTAGAGAGGAGAAACATTGGTGATAGCGAGGTGCAGAGTGGTAAACTTTTGTTACTTTTCTCATGTATGAGAATATAATGTTCAGTACCGTGGAGATCTGGCTTTGCTTGGACGAAGTGAAATAAAGAGAAAGTGTGGAATACTGATTTGTCCTGCTGATTCGGGTTAGAGTGGCTAACCACTGCTGCTACCTCCTTCTCCAACCTCTCACTGCACCGTCACAATAGCTGGGTGGTGTTAGTCATAAACTATTGGACTTTGAGTTCAGTTTGATTTTGGTTCTGTTGTAGCCTCTAGTATTACTTGATGAAACAATTAAAATTGCAAGATTCAAGACAAACCATCTCCCCTTCAGTATTCCCAAAATCACACTCCATAATGATCCAGATCTGAATTCTGAATCGGTGCATTGTAAAAGCTAAATAGAAAAGCATGTCCTCTTCTCGTGGGCAAATCAAATGTGCTCAACATTTTTGTCTTAAGCATCTCACTGTTAAGAGCCTGGTTGTTTATGGGCAAATACTAATCATATTTCACACTCTTGCTTTCATTTTCTCTAGGGAGGTGAATCTATTTTCCTTATCAGACAGACAATAAGTCGGGAGGCTTGAAAGAAGTGGATGGAAAGAAACAAACATGCATAAAATATGAGGACAATGTTGGAATTGATTGGAACAGGAACTTTTATTAAAATAGAAAAGCTTGGCAGCTAGACTAAATGGTCTTCTTGAATAAACATTGATTTGATAAGGAGATGGTGAGAGATGGCGCTTTGGGGAGATTGGACAAGGAAAAGACAGATAAATTGTTAAAAGAAAATCTGAAGAAAGAACAAGATAAAAAGTGTAACAAAGAAGTATGGACTGAGATTCCTCAGGAGATGTGCCATGGTCGTGTTAAAAAACTACAACAAACGATAGCATACTGTTATCCAGCAAAAAGGATACACAATTTACTATTAGCATCAGAGGAACTAATAATTTTAACCCTGGTAGTTTTGGGTTTTTGTGAAATAATTTGGTTTCTGTGCTCAAAGCAAATTAATGCAAACATCCAAAATAAAACTAGGATGTTTGGAAAAGATGTATTGAAAAATTATTGATCTGTTTAACATCACTTGGGGAATAAAAAAATTAATTAATTAATTAAATTTCATAAGAGGCTTGATAATTTTGATCTCAAGTGTATTTTTCGTTTATCCAGTACTGTTTCATAAAATTGTTTTGATAAAAATTGCTGGCATGTAAATTTGTTTAGAAGAAACTGCCAACTGTTTCTTCTAAACAGCTTCCAGTTAAGTTTTCGGTTGTTGTCGTTACAGTTAGTCACTTTTGATCATGTTTTATCAGAAATTTATCAGAAATTTATCAGAAAAGGTCATGATCATTCTTGCATTAATTCTGATTACACAACTCTTTCTCACTCCTCCTTACAGATCAGACATTGCAGGCTTACTCCTTTCACTGACTTTGCTCCTAGATTTCAAATGTCCCAGTTGTCTTCTAACTTTATGTCCACCTCACAACACACACAACACAGTTAGACAACCATCTGCTCAGTTCCCCAATCCAACACAAACCTTTGACCCCCCAATGCTTTTCTAGCTGTTGCATTTTTCATGGGCAACACTTTGGCTGACAGGAAGTCAGCATACACAGAACAGCATGAAAGCATGGTTACAGATTTCTGAGATCATTATGCATTTTTTACTGCTAAGGTGATGAGCAAAATCATATTCAGTCAGGTGTTTTGGTTTGTATCCAGATGTACTTGTCAGATATTGCTCTGTAAATGCTGGGCTTCAAGCAGTCTAACATCTTTCTGCCATCAAGGTTTTAGCTTAATTAAAAAGAACAAGTCATATGTATTTATATCATGATTAATTTCTCACCATTCACTTTTCGAGCTTGGCCGTTGCTCGGAACAGTTTTAAAAGTAAAATTAACAGCTCAATATATTTGAGCTTTGTTTTCTCTTGTCATAAAATAAGTTACATACTGCTTTGTTAGAAGATAGAAGTTTTGATTATGTCATGTAAGATTAATATTGCATCAGACTACAATGGATTCTTTGGGACAGTTTTGACATCCCTGTTTCTCCAATGGTGAACCAAGACTGTGAGTTTTCAATTTCAGCTTTGTTGTAGTTGAACACCAAGCTGACAACTTTGGACCATCAATAAACTGCAGGCTGCCAGAAAAGAAAAATAATTTAGTGAACACAAAGAATCTGTCCTGTGTAGATTTTGGAAGATGGCGAAATAATTTGCTATCACTATTTTGTAGCTGTGTTTGTGACCAATGATTCACTTCACAGGTTTAGAAAAAATCTTGTAACTGACTGAAAATGCTAAGCTATGTCCTTTTTTGTTGAAAAACTCCAAAATGAAAGCAAAATTTCTGACATTCTCTGTGGCTTTTAGCCACATTGAGTTTAGTAATACTGATGTAGATTACTGGATTATTAAAACCAAGCACAATTCAATCCAATTAAGTTTATTTATATATTGCTGATTCCCAACGGTGCACGGTAAATTCGGTTCACAGTAAATTTACAATTGTGGATGAATCTGTTGTTTTTAAGAAATGTCATTCATTCAAGCATGGGAAAACTTTTTTTTTTTTTTTTTTAATTAAACAGGTGTTGATGGGACATTATGCGCATAGGTCTATAAACCAGAAATGCAAATGATTCAGTACTGTACTTTTCATGAATTGAAACTGAATACATATTTTTTATTATTCTTTTATGCACAATTGGCCACAAAAATGTTTGTTTACCTTTTGGCTTATCCGTTTTTTTGTTCTTTCAATCTATTCTGCCCGAGTTCCTCACAGCTTCCTTGTTTCAGAAATAACTCACTAAATTGTTGCCTAAAGTTAATTAAAAATGGTCAGTAGTTGCTTTAAGGTTCACCAGACAAGAAAAAGGATGTTATTTTTTGTATTGTTCATTATTCTCTTCTCAGGGACTTCCTATTTGTTGCACCTTGAGAAATTGGTTTTCTCAGCTTGAAGGTGCTATTTGTCTATAATAGGTTCTGTCTCAATCAAGTAGTTTACTTCCACACTAAATGAGAAATTTAGAGACAATCAATGAACATGTGTTCTGAACACATACTCATGTAGGCACAGATTCTTGGATTCTGGGTCCTAATTTAATTTATTTTCAGTCCAAATTGTTTTTTTAAGTGGTCTATATTATGTTAGCATGTCTGAGATTTTTAAGTAGCCATGGTTTCAGTGACAAATGACAACAAATGACTTTGCAGGACTGTCATAACATCTACTATACATTAATTACAATTACAACTGCAGCACAAACAAAATAAATATGACACCCGTTATTAGGCACTTGAATAAAATCTAAACCGATCATGGCAAACTGATCATTATTTAGATTAGACCACAGCAGTAAAACACAACAAAATAATACATATATAGTCTACCGAACCTGGAAATTATAGACTTTAATTGGCTAAACTTACCTGAATTTTTTCAGGTAAGTTGAAACCTGACATTTTTCAGGTCACACACACACCTGAATTTTTTTCATTCAGTATAAAGCTAATGAAAGAAATATAAATTAATACCCCATATCAGCAATTGCATAGGGGAGTAAAAGAAGTTGGTGACATAATGCCAAACTAAGTTAAGCCAAGGTAGAACATTGTGATTTTTACATTCTTGGTTTGATATACAAATCATAAAATGTACATACATTTTTTTCATTTTGGAGGTGGTACAGCAGTGCAGATGTTACACCTACTGTCTTCCAACAAGAAGATCCTGAGCTTGTTTTTTATTTAAATGTATTTGTTTTCCATGGGCATTTGTGGGTTCTCAATGAATACTTCATCTACCCCCACAGTCAAACAAAAGCAGACATCGCACTCAAACAAAAGCAGACATATATTTAATCGCCCGTAGGTGTGTTCTAAAGTATTTTCCTCTTTACACCCATATACTGTTTAAGATCCGTAGAGTGTGTCCCACAAACCCTCAACATGATTAATCGAGTATATAATGTATGACTACAAATTGGATAGATAGATAGATGTTGCTCTTTGGTGGTTGGAAATTTTTAAATGAAAGATATTTTCTCTGTGGGGTGTTGCTCTAATATATTTATTGCACAGATTTCAGTTAATATTTTAACTTAATAATTCTCTTTCATAGAGCGCACAAAGTACTTGTAAACTGCAGGAAAAGCAGAAAGATTTGTTTGCTAATCTAAAAAAATCTGACAGCATGAGAACAATACTTGAGCCATAATACATTTTTTGATATATTTAAATATTTTGTGATTATTAACTAGAACATCAGTACCAGTGTTGAATAGTGATGTTATATGTCTTTTTAATGATTACATTGTAATAAGCAGGTTGTCTTGCTTCTTTTTGTCTTTTCTCAGGTAAGAAATTTCTGATTGAACCAACTACACGTGTCTGTCAGCTGAAATTACAAGATTTTACAGTAAGGATAAATTGACTCTGTGTTCACATTAGCCATTCCATGTACTATATGCTTAAATTTCTGAAGAACATAATTATATTTTCTTTTGATTGCAAATACCTTTGTGGCATGTCTATATGGTACACACAGTATGCTTAATGTGCATACTGCATTCAGAGACTTTCTCCAGACAGTACTCCGTCATGACCAACAAGGGAAGTTACAGGTTGAAGGCAAGTTCCAGGTTATGGTTTGGCTGTTTTCTGTTTTACAACAGTGTTTGATAGTTGACAAAATGCTCATGCTAATATTAAAATGTCCTGTTAGGAACCTTTTTTCTTTCTTTCAAAATATGGTAAAAAATGTAGTGGCATGAATTTTAAAATCAATTCTCAATTATATTTTGTATAATTTTGTGTAGCATATTTCACATCCTGAAATTTTCAGTTGCTCCTCTTGAATACAGACGAGCACAGCAGCAGAAAGACAATGTGCATTTTAACCTCTCATCCTGTTGTTGCTTTGCATGATGTTGATAAAGAGGGACATTTGTTACAAACAAAACCAAAGACAGCTTATCAGCAGACACACTTTAATAACTCAGATAAATTTTAAACCTCAACAACACAAACACAAACAAAGGTTTAATTGACATATAACCTTCAATGCCATAAATTTAAAGATAATACAGCAAATATAAAAAGAACAAAGACATTTAGGATGAGCTGACACAGTGTACTCCCAATATTATCATGTAATTTTCCTGTTTGTAATATAGTTTCTTACTAATGTGACATTAGTAAGAAATGTAAGGTGACATATTTCACAATGTGCAGTGTCATAACAATTAGTGCCTCATCTCATTTTGCTTTAGTAAATAGACTGTCCAACTTTCTATAAGCTCACCCTCAGTTCCAATAATGACGTTTCTCCAGCTGTGTTGATGTCATCATTCAAAAGGATGAGCTCCCTCATGAGCATATTTTAAACACCTAACAGAATAAAAGCATCTCCAATAACCATCTGAACTTCCTCTAATACCTATAATGTTATATGCAGTACTCTCTTTCTTTGTTAGCTTTTTTTTTTCATTAGAGAATTTGATGTGACCACACAGACACTAACAAACTTTAAGAAACTGGACATTGAGTAGACTTATAAGAACCTCGGTGTTCACCTGAGCAATAAGCTAGAATGCAATAATAACAATGATGCTCTTCATAGGAAGGGTCAGACCACACTCTACCTGCAGGGGGCACTCCTGAAGACCTTATTTAATTCTGTGGGGGAAATGGTCATGTTCTATTGTGCAGTTTGCTGTAACTCCTGCAGCTTGTCTACAGCTGAGAGAAAGCGGTTAGATATGCTCACAAGCAGATCCTCTTTGTCTTATTATGCCTCCTCAACCCAGTGTAGGTGGTGGTGGGAGATGAACTATGGCAAAAATAACATCACTGTTGGACAATGTGTCCCAACACATCCTTAAAGATTTTGCAGAAATGGAGAGTTCCTTCAGTGGCAGATTACTGCATCCTAGGTGCACAAAGAAGCATTGCTGCAGGACCTTCCTCCCAGCAGCTGTTGGACTTTTTAAAAATCAATGCTTCTAACAGACTCATAAGGTGTTTACATCCCTTTTGTTATTTGCAGTTTTTTTTTATTTCTTGTAAATTGTCTGTTTTTTTTTATGGATGAATATACATGCACATTTATACATGAAAAAAATAGCCTCCCCAGCTGCACGTTTGTTTTAGTCTTATTACTCTAATGTAAACAGCTGCACAGTATATTTTTTTCAGATGTTGTACAGTTGCCTTTACTTTCATCTTTTGTTTTTATACTTTTACTTTTGTGTGAATCTGCATGCTTCCATTTTCCCTGTTACTTTGCTGCTGGTTCATTGGAATAGGAAAATAAAGGCTTTTTCTTTTCTAGTTTATTTTAACCTAAATGCTTGTAGATGTTTCTTTTTGCCTTTTTTATGTTTGGCAAAGGATATCGGGCTTCTCTCAAAGTTGCTACTAACTACAAAGCTACAGAAACACATACACACACAATACAGTTTCACATTGCTAGAGGGTATTCAGCTGGCATAAGATATTCAGCACTCACCAAACTGACTGCCATTAAAAGCCTTCAGGCATGGCCAAGGACAAGGAGCAGCCTGTCGCAGCAGGAGAGCCCAGAATGTGAGCAGTGGGGAAGCAGAGAAGTGTAATCTGCCCCAAAGGTGAGATACAAGACTGACACAGACAGTGATGTGGTTTCAGTCTGAAACTCCAGATCTTGTTCAGTCCCTGGGGAAAGACACTGAGTCAGAATGACCAATAAAATGAGTGATATGCAAAGAATTTTGTCTGGAATTCTCAAGAGCAAATCCAGTTAATAAAATTCTAAATTCTATGTTATATTTTGTGTTCTACTAAAAGCCCAAAATTGGCTTTTTTGATTAAACCTGGTTTACAATTTCACATTGTTTCCCTCTCAAAGCAATAAAAACCTGCTATATACACTATAACATTTGGACCCTGTACACCAAAAGGAAAATATTACTTGCATGACAAATTGCAAGATATAATTACATGACAAAGTGAATACTTTTAAAGTAGGATTAGGTATAAAATATCATTTCAAGCTTGGGACATCTCATGGAGGACCGTTCAACCCATCTTCTTTGACGGGGTATTCATCCCCTGTCCTGCAACTTTTAGATGCAACATTTAATCCAGGTCTGATTTCGCAGACCTGGATTAAATGGCTGAATTATTTCTTTGGTTGACAGTCAAGTTCTACAGATTCCTGCTAATTACCTAATTATTTGACTCAAGTATGTTGAAGCAGAGACACGCCTAAAAGTTGCAGGACACCAGCCTTTGAGGCCTGGAGTTCAATAACCCTGTTGGTTGTCTACCTGAACTGTAAGGCATTAAACTTACAGCCAAGAGTCTGATGGTAACTCTGAAACAGCTGCAGAAAGCTACAGCTGAAGTTGGAGAATCTGTCAACAGGGCAGCTGATAGACATACTTTCCATGAGTCAGGTGTTTATGGAAAGCAAGAGGAAAGTTATTATTTAAAGAAATGCATGAAAGA
The DNA here is from genome assembly GCF_003331165.1 of Xiphophorus hellerii. Classification (NCBI taxonomy): domain Eukaryota; kingdom Metazoa; phylum Chordata; class Actinopteri; order Cyprinodontiformes; family Poeciliidae; genus Xiphophorus; species Xiphophorus hellerii. The sequence continues at coordinate 13,660,115 of NC_045689.1, read as the reverse complement.
TCATGTTTACATTTTGCCATAAGCCATCTTTAGTGGCAAATGGAATAAGGTGCTTTGTTCATATTAAACCAGAAGTCAACTTTGGTCTGATTTTGAGCCGGTCATAGTTGAGATAAATACAAAGCCTCACCACACTGTTCAGATATTCAGGAGCAGATACTTTTTGAAAACCATTGTTTCTTTTTGTTCTAGGTCACATTAAATCACTTAAATATCACATGAAACTGAAAAAAACCCCAAAAAACATTGGAGTTGTGATGTTTCAATGCACAGTACATGTGTGATACGTTTCTGTCTTTAGCTGTTCTTAATGTTGATTTCAGGAATCAGGAGGGTTAGCTTGGCAAATTAAAGGGATTTGTCAATCCTAAAATATCAAGCAGGTAGCACCAAAAATATATTTGACTAAGTCTACAGTAATTACTGTTACAGTGCATCTCCTAGTATAATTTTGAAAAAAATAAAAAAAATAGACCGATTTGGTGGAAAATCTATTAATAAATTATGTTGCATATTGATTTGTAAGGTAAAAGAATAAGCTGTTATAAAACAAAGATGGGATGCACATAAACCTTTTTCCTCGAAACAAGGTGAGATCTGTTAGGTGACAGACAAGGAAAAACTGGTTTGGATGTGACAGATTGGAAGCTTTTCTCCTTTTGAGAATATTTTATTCTTGCTACTTTTATTTTGGAAAAGAAAACTATGTATTTAAGAGATAATGCATTCACAGTGAGAAATTTGACTCATAAGCAACAGCAAAGGCAAAACTTGTGATCACAACTTAATGCTTAATTAAAAAATAATTTCTTCACTTACTCACCTTTACTTACTCTCTCATTCAATTGAGCAAAGTTTCCATCAAGTAACAGAATAAGAAGAAATGCCTTTCAGTGTACAATTTGAACAATCCTGTCTTTAGATTCACCACAGTATTTGGTTGTTTTTTCCTTAATCTTATCACGGAGTTAAACTTTCTTTTTACCAAGACCACAAAAGAAAAGGAATATAGGAAACAGTGCAGATATGAATCCCCACCAATCATAAAACAATAAAATTGTTTCAGTTGGCACTATTTTTATTGCACTATAAAGGACACAGAAGAAAATGCTTATGTTGCTGTTTTTCTAATAAAATGTAGTTTTCTAATACAAATGTGGTTGCATAAAAGGAACAACTGACAGAAGGTGAAAGTTTGACAGAACAAATAAAAAGTGAAACAAAGGGACCCAAGTAAAGGTAGAACGGAAAAGAGAAATGGATAGCTAAATGTGCTAGCAGATGTAAATCATGGCAGCAGCAGATTTTTACTTTTGTTCGGCCATAATGTTTCATCTCTATATTTTATTATATCCAGTAGTAAAACCATTTCTCCCCCACATTAACTGTTCAAAATTCTATTATAGTTTGTTCTTTTTAGCACACATAATTTCAAATGTGTTACTCAGAGAATTTAAACTATACCAATTTCTATACATAGTGGTAGCCAGGAACCAAATGTGCCCACATCTATGCTGCAAGCAAAGTGTTTCTAAGGTGATAGTTGAGAAATAAGGATCTTCTGGTAACACTGTGTTACTCAGTCATGATGTGATTGCTAAAAATATTCTTTTTGTACTGACATTTATTTTACATATGTGTATAGCAGCATAATGACTACATAATTTACCTCTTATTGGAGGTAAAGCACAGTACATGTGTACCTTACAAATGTACTGTGTAAGGCATGCGTAATTTACCTCCGAAATTGCACATCCCTTAATTTACCTCCTATCAAATCAGAGCAAGCAGGGAGTTTATGAAGTTAGAGCTCCAGGCTTCTTAAAGCAGAAGCCCGGTGAGTCCAAAACAATTGTATATCTGAGCCCGGAGATGCAGTGTTGCTGCTCAAGTTTAATGAGAGTATAAAAAGGCATAAATCATGTGATGTCTGCAGAGATGTAGATGTTAGGCTGTAGGTCTGCTGTGATGGGAGCCACTGGGATGAAGTCACCATAAATAGACAGAAGAACTCTTTATTCAGGACAGAGACCAATAGCACAGCAAGGCAGAAACTGGAGCTCCAGAAATCATTAGCAGCAGAGTGCAAACACCTCAAGGTACCTGTGACATTCTTGGGGCTTTTATATTATCTTCTAGATTTACTGTATTGTTTTCATAGATTAACAAGAGTAAATGCAGTATTTTACTGTCATAACCCTTGGGACATTAGTTTTGTGTTTATCTTGGTATTTATATCCTGCTTCCTTGTTCCCTGTGTCTTCAATTAGCCATTTCTTCCAATTCGTCAGTTCAACTTCAGTCAGTAAATACTGTACAGGTAGGTTAGCTACACACAAATATAAAAACACAAAGAGATTTTCATTCAGCTGGGGAACTCTTCAGTGCAGGTCACAATGTAGTCAAAGCAATGATCGAGTCTCCCGCTTTTATCAGGTTCCCTCAGATTTCCTCAGGTTCCTCTTCTTGGCTTCTCCAGCAGCGCTCTCTGTTCTGGAAACTTACAGCTAAAGATAGTGCTCCATGTGAAAGAGTGCAGACCTTTTCTACGTGACAATCGGACTCCATGTGTTATTTTTGGATGCACACAGCTTAGTTCATTGGAAACATTTTTCTATTTGGATTTCAAGGCAAGGAATCATTTTAACACTTTGTTGTTAGCTGACCTGACCCCTACAGAAGATGCTTAAGTGTGCGTCTTTCGCTGAGATTGGAGTTCAGAAGGTAAATGGAGTCTCTTTTTTCCCTGAAAATACCTGACAAGGCAGAGAAGAATCTAGTCGTCACTCTGAAGGCCCAGACTTCACCCTGTGTAATAGTCTGAATGCAGTTGCTGATGAGTGGAGATGAGTTGATGACAGTCTGTCTATACAGCATAGTGTGACAAAGAGAACAGCTCTGGAGGCTGATGGTGCTGCTGACTGCTTCCCTAAAGAGTTGAGTTAAAACACTGGTAATGGCAGAAGCTTTGGGCTTACTGTATAGAAATAAAAATCCGGTTTAATTTCAAAGGTTTTACAGTTTTTTCAGAGTTGTGAATAAATCAGCTTGGCTCAATCAATTTTGACTCAAAGGACTCTTTTTGGCACATATTTCACATTAGCAGGGAGTCCATAAATGTGGCGTGTGTTCCAGGTGGATGTGATTAATGAAGATGTTGCATTTGAAAAGTGCCACATGAAACACCAATTAAAACTGTGTGAGCCAGAAGACCTGTGAGAATTTTTGTATTTATTTTGCCAATTTTTGGAGGTCTGGGCTCAAATGAGGTGGTTGAAGTTCTTCTGAGAATCAAGAAATTTATTCTTGGAAACATTTGAGGGATGGAGGTTTCAGGGACTCTTTCCACTCAGCATTAAGTTGCACATTTGGTTACCATTGATCCTTTGGATGCAGACTGAAAAGTGAAAAGTAATTGCTAGCCAAGTACTTATGCAAAGCTGATTCTTGAACTCCCCTCTTGCTTGGTGTTTATGAGATAAAACACGAGATGCTGTTCCCTTCTCAAGTATAGTTTTCTCTCTTACATATGAAGAAGATGCTAACTCACTCAAATATCCAGGTTAAATGAAACATTATCATGGACATACAATATATGACATGTTAAGTACTACTTGTTATTGTTACTTGTCAAGAACAATAAATGATCAAACCTTTTAATACTGCAATCAAGCAAAACCATGTAAAAAACAATGCCTGCTGGGTTTAAAACTATTGGTTCTTGAATGTTTTGTTTTTTTTCCTCTGGAGCTTCATGTAACCTTTTAATCTACCTAGACCATTTCTGTGTGCATTTTCCTTATGACAGACCAAACAAATCTCTTATACACGAGATAGGACCCTCCAGCTACAAATCTCCACCTTTAGTTCAGAATCCATCCCAAATGTCATATTTCCCTAACAGAGCTGTATTTTGGGTATATTTCTACAAAAGCTAGTCTTATATATTATCACAGCCAGTACTTACTGTGATAAAACAGAAGTGAGAAAAAATAGCCCAGAAAACAAGCCTATTTCCTGAAAAGGTCCCTTTAGTAAAAACCAAAACAAAACAAAAAAGCACTTTCATTTACTTTTGGAAAAAATACATTTGATTGCTGTTTTTTTCTGTACTTGAAAACCATACAAAGTGGGGGTGAGATAGGATGTTATGGGATTACAGGATTACCACTGATGGTCCTGTTTAGATGTTTAAATACCAAATACACACATTTTTTTTTTCTGTTAAACCTCCTTTCAATGATCCTGTTAAGAAAATGCTGCTCTCATCAAAAACAAAAACATAAACATATGTATGTGATGTTTTATGATGTGTGCCAGCTAAAAAATATAATTTGCAGTCCTCCTATATTTGAGAGGAGTGTCCCGTCTCTGCAAATTGAAGCTGTTATGCAGCTTGATGATGCTTTCTAGGGAACACACATACATGTATCCAAATATACATTTACTTTGCCGACCATCATTAGAAAGAAAATTACATTCGTCAATTCCCTTTTGTGTGAACCTGTTCATCTTGATACTGCTGTTACACCTGTTATACCGTGGGACAATAATAGCTTTTTCTGTTTTTGCAATGCAGATTTGGTATGTTGAAAACAAAGTTTTTCCAGTCTTATAGTTTTTGGAGGTTGTGTTTTGTATTTATTTCCCTTTTTACATGATGCCAAAATGGAAAGACCTCAGTGATGATCTTCTCTCCATCAGTTTTCTGCAGCACCTTATTCTATTGATGATTGTCACATAAATGTTAAAAATCAATTTTCTGCTCTCCAAAATTCTTGCCAGGTTTGTCAGGTAATTTATTTGCCTGTTGCTTTCAATTCTTAACTCAGAGAGACTTCACAAATGAGAAGGATTTATGACAGTTTCTACTCATTCCAGTAGTGGATGTTCCAGCAAGTCCTAGCAGTAACTGTGTTTATCATTGATATGCAGCCTATAGTTTAAGGACCCAGTTAATTATCTGAAATTATTTCTGGTACACCTCATGGCTTCTTAAAATTAATTGGTTAGAATTTAACGTAACAAATTTGGAATGCCTGTGCAAGACTTACCCATGGCCCAACCTCCCACAACAGCATTTTAAAGAAAAGAGCAAAAAGTGCTTGACTCTGTCTCTTCTTTCAGGCCTTTTCTGATTTTAAGAGAAAATTAGTTTCTGTCAGTTTCATTTCTCCTGTGGTGAACACATCAATACGTGATGGTCCTAAAAATTCCTCCAAGGACTGAGAAATCTCTGTATTTGTGAGCTATTTGCTTCTTTCACTCATTAACAGCTCAGTGCAGCATAACAAGTAAGCTGGACTTAAGCCAAGAATAACTTAGGAGCTGTCTTACGTTCACTACTATAGCCTTCCTGAGGAGGCTGAGCTCTATTGTCCTTCTGTTTTTCTGTAAAGTTTCACTATTTTGGGAAATTTATAAAATTGATTGAGACCTTATTAGAGCATCAAGTTTAAACATCTAAATATTTCAAAGCAATCAAATGAGTATTGGTATGGTCATGGGTGAATACATTTCCATAAGAAATCTTGCTGTGAATCATTACGGACGATCATATTTCGCTAAAATGAGCACACTTTTAAGATCAATATAACAGTAAAAGGTTACCCGTGTTGTCTCATCTGCCATATGTTTCAGTATGTGTCTAACATCTGCTTCACAGTGTGGCTCTGGTTGTTAGAGAAGCACCTGCAAGTGGGTGAGTGGGGGATCTGGGAGGAAGAGGGGAATATAATGGCATCTTGCCAGCACTCAATTCACACCGCTGCAACTGCTGTTTCTTATTACTTCTATACCTTTTAGCTATGCCTTCTCTCTCTTATAATCTCTGACGATTACAACTGAACTGACATCTCCTTTGTTGAGAATCAACTCTCCGTGGTGAAAATAATATGCATAGGCTTTGTTCTCGAATGTTCAAAAAGACATTTTACTTCTAGAAGCATTTTTGAAACACCATGTTGAATCATTCAGAAAATAACTATGTAACCTGATGTTACAAATGGTTCACCATCCACATTTCAACTGGTGGCCTGTTTTTTTGTGTTTTTCCCTCCATACTATAGGAGAACACATTCTGTCTGTCTTGAATTGTTAAAAAAAAAATTTAAAAAGTTTGTAATTACAAATTATTTGGTGCAAGAAAATAATAACTTGTATTTCATAGAGTGATATACACAATTTCTAGGTTTTATTCCCAGATTTGGGGAAAAAAAATATTAGGTTGTTTATCAGAACTTAAGCATAATTAAAATATATTGTTGAATTGATATTTATCAGTTTATCTAACCTGTTCTGAAATGAATATATCAACTGAAATTTTACAGCAGTTTTCCAGTCCACTCAAAACACTTAACACTAGAATCATATTCCCTCTTTTCTCACTCACATTTATACAGTAATATTCAGCTCAATGAGCACCTTGTTGTTAAGTCTCTGGCCTAAGGGAAATCAACATGAAACAGGAAGAAACTGGAACTGAACCTACAACCTTACAATTGCAAGACAGCTACCAACTGAGCTAAAGAAACCCTTCTGAGCATATCAGTGTAACATATCCCTATAATAGCTAGGGATTATACGTTGTTAATGAGTCATTAAGCTGTTTAAAATGACTAAAGCTGAAAAAAACTTGTAAACATGAGTTAAATACCAGTAAGTTTTATATAGTTCAGTGTGACTGAAAACAGCTTGTTGGATCCTGGCACATTAAATTAGACCTCAGGGAACTGGCACTCTCAGTGGTTTCTTGTAAGACAGCTTTCTAAATAAGCTGTCTGTCTTCTATCTGAGTTTCATCTGTCAGCTTCTTTTTCCAAGCCGTCAGTCATTTCTTTCCTACATTTTCTCATGAGGACACCAACAACATAATGCTTGACTGTGGCACTTTGAAACCGTACTATAATGCTGATACAAGCTGTCAGTTCCTAGCCTGACACTTAACCTGTTTACTTCTGGCGTTGCTGCTCACTCATACACAGGTCTTCAAGCAGAAAATAATTAGTCGTTATACCCAGAGTTCAATGGTATTATCTATTTCTGAAGTGTGTTACTTCTAATCTTTGCATGCGAACACATACACGTACGCTCACAATCTAGTTCACATATTGACACTTATAGTTGGAATACCACTGTCAAATAGGCAACCCTATTTACTGCCAGCACAACCTACCAGCATCACTTGAAATAACCCTCTCATCGTATAAATGTCCACTGATATCAGTATTAGCAAAAGAAAAGACGTTTTATTTTATTTTCTCTAATAACTTGATTTTAAGTCTTTTTTTCTTATTCATTTGATCTTTCTGCCCTGCTTGTTCCATTTCCTCCACACCTACAGAGGCTTTATGTGCATTCTATGAGCCAACAACACTTCTACCTGTTTACTGCATTTTGTCAATTGTCAGTTTGTAATCATTCTCACCATTTTCCCTTTATGAGTAATGTTAATTAGGACAGGCAACTAAAACAGAATAACACACTGAATATTGCTGCCTGTGCTTAATTGTTGAGTGGAGTTAATGCAAAGTTGGTGAATATGGACCCTCTAAATCGGGTCACCAACCTTTTTGAGACTGGGAGCTACTTCACGGGTACAGAGCAACACGAAGAGCTACTTGTTTGATACAGACATAAATTTTCTTGGCTCAGCCTTTATAACAATATATATACGTATATGATTACATGCTGCCTGATCATATTAATGTTAGGGACTACTGACAATAGTTATCAGTAATAATTTACCATGGCAGTTATGGTTAATTGCTATTATGTAATCAGAGGTTCTTAGTTCAGAGTTTTAAGTTTGATTCCCTTTTGGAGCTTTTCTGTGTGATTCTAAATTACGCACAAGTCACTGAGAGTATGGATTGTTGCAGCTTCAGCTGTACGCACTGTGAGATTTTCCTTAAAATAAAAAAAAGAAAAGAAAAGTTATTGTATTTTTTATTATCCAACCCTCTTTATTATTAACAAAATTGTAGAGAGAAGAAAAAGTTATTTTGTGCCAAAACATCTTGTATGTAGCGCACATCAGTGTGAGTCTGTGGGGGTGGGCACGCCAAAGCCTAAATCTTATTGGTCAGTTTGCTTTTTCTGTGAGCTAAAAATGATGAGTGGAGTTTGAATCCCCCATAGTTCTAAGATCCGGCCTGAGCTTTTTACAATGTGCGCAGTTCTGGCGGGGTCGCCGGTTTATTAGCTTTTTTTGTGGTTTTGCGAACTTAAAAGCTGACGAGTCACCCATTGGCTGACACCAGCAATGTCAAAAAAAAATGTACGACAGATCGGAAGGTATGTACAAAACTATCACTGCACCTGACCTGCAGGAGCACACCTCTCCAACGCGCATCATGTGCGCGTTGCACATAAGCAGCACAAACCTAAACCACTAAAGCAGCACAACCATTTTTTATTCGTTTTTTTTACACAAACGATGCTAAATAATAAAGACATGGAAGCGAAGCCCACCAGTGAGATCCACGGACAGAGGAGGATGTTGAGTCCCAGGTTCAAGTGATGTCAGACGTATAAGGAGGAGATGGTGAAGCTACACTGTTTGCTTAATTTTTACTCTTTTGGGGAACGTTACGACTAGATTAAATTGTTTAACCCACAATGTTAGCGCAAAGCTCAGGAAGAGCAGCAGATGTCAGCTAACGGGTGACCCATCAGCTCTCCAGTTCGGGAAACATCAAAGAAGCTCATAAACAGGCGACCCGCCAGAACCGCACACGGTAAAAAGCTCAACCGGCATCCAAACTGCTCTTAGAACTACGTGAGGTTCAAACTCTGCTCATTCATTTTTAGCTTACAGAAAAAGCTCCAGGCCGCCAAATAAGCAAAAGCAAACTGACCAATAAGATTTAAGCTTTGGCGTGCCCTTTAACCCCACAGACTCAGACGTGCGCTTCGTACAAGATGTTTTGTCACATAAGATCTTTTTTTTTCTCCACAATTTTGTTAATTGTAAAGAGGGTTCGATAATAAAAATTTCAGAAATTATTCTTTTCTCTTTTTACTTCAAAGAAAATCTGCGGCATCAAACGGCATCTGCGCATAGTTCTGAACTTTAACCATAGAAAAGAGTTGTATGCATAAAGCAATTTATTTTAAAAACTTTTTTATAATTTACTTAAAAAAAAAATCTAAATATAAACAAATGTTATTAATTCAATGTAAAAACATTAAATTAAATAATTTCTTTGGCAGTGCTCCCTAATGACAATGGCTACTTTTAGAACTTGCTCCGCGGGCGACTGACAATGCCCCCTAGGGCGACAGGGTGCCCGCGGGCACCGTGTTTGTGACCCCTGCTCTAAATGTTCAAATAACTCTCTCCACCCACATGAAGGCAACTGGGGTTTATGTAAAAAATATATTTGGGGTAGGATCACGAACTGTCGCAGAGAGCATTGCAATCTTCAGTGAGAGTGGGAAAGCATGTACGATATTCTAAAGAAGTGGAGTTAACCTCTGGAGAAAAAGAGGAATGAAAATAGGTAGAATCAAGCCAGGACAATTTTCCGAGTGTTTGCCCATACGCATATCTTTCTCTATGTGCACACCACAATCCTTCATGCAAACAGGACTTCAATTTCATCTCTGAAAATGTTGCAAATATGTGTGTAAAGATGTCCTCACACTCCCAGACATTTTAATCTGCCTTGCTCTTCCCTGAGTAAAATATTTTTTTTAAATTAATGTTTTTATACAGGAAGATTTATGATGTTTCTCCATCTGCTTGTTGGTGTGATTGCAAATATTGATTATAGTAGTAGTATAGTATAGTAGTTCTTGTTAAGAGCTTGATGCAAAAGTAGATCTCACCTAAACTTTTCACAACGCTTTTTTCACAAAAAATAATATAAATTATTAGGAACAAAAACTAAAGATATATCTATGTAATTTTGATATATATAGAAAACATAGGTATGTTAGAGACATATTTCATTATCACATTTAGTCAAAGGGTGAAAACACTCATTCCTACAATATATGAAAAGGATGTAAATATGAAAACAAAAATTAGAGCAGGGAATTCTGGTTTTATCATAGGAAACATTGAATAAGCTAAAGTCGGTGTTAGCCGGTCAAAACTTATACAGTCAAGATTAAGATTAGAAATTGATTAGAAGTCTTTGATCAGTGCATTTCTATTCATAATATACTTTGACGATTAAAAGTATTAACATATCAAAGCTCAGGCTTGCACTGAGCATTGGAGCATTTTTTCATCATTCTGATGTTTTCAAGTCTTCAAGTTTTGCAATAATACTGCCTGTAAAGGAGCTACACCTCAGAATTGATAAACAAATAAACAGGTTTCACAACTGAAATAGAGCAATATGACCTGCTACTAAGCAACAGACAAAATGCTGACCAAGTGGAAGCTTTCTGGTTTCACTTTCAGTCTGTATTTTTTAAGCTGGAAAGCCTCTGGGCATCAGTTCAGCTACAATAAATACTTGATATCCAAACAAAGGGTCATGGACTCTGGGTCAAGTACAGCTCATGCACTGTGACCCCACTTTACTGTGGTTGCTTCCATCAATAAAAAATATATATCTGACCCTAAAGCATTATACATTAACTCTTTGAAAGTTAGAAAATAGCATCATGTCATGGACAGCACCTATCAGTTTGCTTCAGTCTTCTGGCATATTATTTCACTTCTAACTAGTACTTTCTCACCAATATTAAGGGATTATTGACTTAAAACAAGCTTCTTTTGAGTGTATTAAAGCATTTGCATTAGAAACTAGACCAAAAATACTGGGTAAGACTTTGTGTTTTTATAGTGCACTATTTTGTTTATGCCCTTCAAATGTTAATAGCATCAGTGATGTCCCCTTTCACTTATTCTTCTGTGTAATGCTGGTCTGTGCCAGTTGTTCCAACCTCTGCCTAATTCCCACTAAAGCCATTAACTTTAAGCCATTTGATTAAATGCTACAACCGGTTCACAAAGGAAATGAGTCAAGTATAGCATTATCTGATCAGATCTGCCAACTCCCTAATAGGAAGTTAGCATAGAAAAAAAGAGAGTAGAGGAAATATTGGGAGGAGAAGAAACGGCCTAATATGAAATGTACACATAGTTACCTAGCACCTAACACGTTATGGCTTCTGACAAAAAGATTGTAACCGCTTTTATGTGATGTATTTGATTAGATCTTTTTTATGAATGTGTTCATCCAGAGTTGTGGACAATTTCAAAAATTGTTCTGGTTTCTAACAATTTGAAAGAATCTCTGACAAGGCCAACTAGGATACCGATAAACATTTTACTGGTTTTATGTAAATTTTTAAAAAGGGTTATGCTTCTACGGAGCCCTCTAGGGGACATGGGGAATTTTTTTTCTTTTGCGTTACCTCGCAATACTTTTGCGTTACCTCGCAAAACTTTTGCGTTACCTCGCAATACTTTTGCGTTACCTCGCAAAACTTTTGCGTTCCCTCGCAATACTTTTGCGTTACCTCGCAAAACTTTTGCGTTCCCTCGCAAAACCTTTGCGTTACCTCGCAAAACCTTTTGCGTTCCCTCGCAAAACCTTTGCGTTACCTCGCAAAACCTTTTGCGTTCCCTCGCAAAACTTCCGCGCAATACATTTTACATTACCTCCCTTGCACCGAGAAAGCGGTTCATTTTGGAGCAGCACTCAAGACAAAACAAATCAACGAAACAGGTAAATAATCTTAATTCACCACAAATACTGTATATTTAGCAATATTTATATATTTTTAGCTTCACTTATGACAACTATGTCAAATATGAATCGTGTCTGTTGGAAGAAAAGGTAGTTCAGACATCTGTTTGCTTGCTTAAAGAAAAGAGAGACGAGGCGGGGGATGCAATGTTAATTTCTTTAACGATGATATCTAAATTATTTCGTTGACGACCAATTTTTAAATGACAATAACTAGACTACACAACTTAATCAGGCTAAAGTTTACTTCATTCCGCTACGTCAGTAGTTTAGCGGTGTCACTGTTATATATAGAACGTAAGGGGATTTATGGCAGGGCTGGGACTGACACCATCTTTTAAAAGACAGAATCGTTCTTTATTTGGCAGTTAAATGATGCTGAAACATAATTATCAAAGCCTGCAAAACTTTTGTGGCGGGACCTGCTACGGACTGCTGATGCCTTCAGGCGCTGATGTCACGGTTGCCTAGACAACAACTGATAAATTGCACAATCATGGCATATATGATTACAGCCATCTGGGAAATATGATACGAGATACTATCACAAGGAAGACTAATGTGTATATATATACACACCGATGTCTTTTCGGAAACGACATACAGTATATATATATATATATATATATATAATATATATATATCAGTGCTTCTTCAGAAGAGGGACAAAACATGTCCTCTGGATAAAGCACAGAATTTCAATAAAATATAGACAAAATATAATTTCTTCAAATATTAAAACTAACCTGGGCAATATCAGCACAGCAATATATATTTTCATGATGTTTGCTGAATACTTTTTATTTTGAACTATGTAGTAGGTGTCTGTAAAAGCCCTTGACCTGGAGTGAAACTCAGTACATTATAATAGTCTAAAACAATTAAAGAAATACTAAAATAATATATTATGACAATTAAGCATAAGTATCAAAATAAATAATTATAATACTATCAATAAATTGAATTAAAAATCATTTTATATATTTCAACACCATCAGACATGAAAAGAAATGTAAAAAAAAATCTGGCATTATTTAGGGGCACCAGACAGTCTGAGGACCCCGTGACCACTTTCTCTTTCTCCCTTTACTACAGTGTTTCTCAATTCCAGTCCCCAGGCCTCCCTGCCCTGCATGTTTTAGGTGTTTCCCTTCTGCCAAACACCTTGTATTGAATCTAAGGGTGATTAACAGGCTTCTGCAGCACTTGATGGTCATGCAATCATTTGGATCAGCTGTTCTGGAATAGAGACACATCTAAAACATGCAGAGCAGGACTGAGGACTGGAATTGAGAGGAACTGCTTTACTAGAATGGCGGGGCAGCACTGGTGCGCTTATTGTATTTTTTTATTTGTTTCTTTCTGTTGTAGATTCTGTCTTTTTCTCTATCTCTTTTAGCCTCGTTTAACTGCTTACACGCACACGCTCCAGCTTACATAATTTATGGTGCCCCACAGAAAAGTGACATTGAAATACTTATGAGTTTAAAGTCTTGTAGTTTTATTAATTGTGTACATTATGAATTTTGAAAGCTTTGTTTTGAAAATATGTATTTATGGACTTGTTCTACATTTTCCAAATTAGTGTATATAGGCATGGAGGAGGAGCTTGAAGCCTTCCTTCGATCAAGGCATGTTACGGAAGAAGACATAAATCAGATGAAAGCGGATAAGGTGATTACACATTCTGTTAAAGTTTATAGTAAGACTACAACTTGTTTAATTATTAGTCTAGATCAGGGGTCTCAAACTCCAGTCCTGGAGGGCCGCTGTCCTGCAACTTTTAGATGGATCTCTACTTTCACACACCTGAGTCAAATAATGAGGTCATTAGCAGGACTCTGGAGAACCTGACTGCACTTAGGAGGTGATTCAGCTATTTCAATGAAGTGTGTTGGACCAGGGAGACATCTAAGAGTTGCAGGACACCGAGGACCAGGATTGCCCACCCCTGCAATACAGCATGATGCAAAACATAACACAATCATATATGATGCAATATAAAAGTACTGCATAGTATTTACTTAAAAGTTTTACTGTATTAAGTATAAAATTACTTATTGTAATCTGTAAATTGTCATATCTAATTGCAGATTGACAGAGGCGTCATTTGTGTCATGAAAGATGAAGAATTTGCCAGATATGTCCCTTCATATGGCGACCGCTTGGCTGTTGTGTCATTTTGTCGACAGAGGGAAGCAAATTTCGACAAGGAAGGCATTTTAAATAGAATTAGACAAACGATTGAGACAAGGCGGATGACAAGGAAAAGACATGTTGAAGTACCCCAGCAAACAACAGTGAGAAATTCTGGCTTGATGGCAAGACCTAAAAACAACAATGCAGTAAAATCCAAACGCAGATTGGAAGTGGGATGGCTGCACTTTCAAAGTGGGGATTTTCATCAAGTTAGGTCCAAATTTGGAGGTGGAACCAGACATCTTGCACTTGAGAAAAACACCACTGTGTCAGAAGTCATGACCATTGCAAAAGAGTTGTTTTTTCCTGGTGGATTATCATCAAAGGGATCCATTATGGACTTTACACTTAGCATGTGCGACTTCAAAAGACAAACTGTATCTCTGGACAGTACTCTTGCAGGACTGTATGAAGAATTTAAACTTAAAATGTTACGGCTTTATCTGTGCACCAAGGACTTGGAACATTCCTCAGATTCATCCGAGGACCAAAAAGACGTCTTTGAACAGGTAATATCTGTTTAAGCAAAACCGTTAAAAGGTGCCAGTCAATTCAAATGGCATTTTTAGTTTGGTATTTAAACAAAATAAGAAAATGTTTCAACTCCTAATCAACTTCTACATATTTATAGGTTCTCAGCCATCCAGTACATGGAAAACACCCAACCCCCCAAAAAACAAAGTTACTTTAAACTTTTATTTAAGTTATAATTGAAATAACACATAACTTGTACTAAGAGCCACTGCAATAAATCAATATTTATTAGGAATTTTATTAAGTGAAGTTAGACATTAAAACTTATTTTTAGTCAGAGCCTTACGTTTTTATAAAGGTGTACCAGAGACAAGATTTGTGACTTTGAACAAAACTCTTATCTAAACATTCGAATCTTACTTTGACTTCTATGGATCTCACAAAGTTTTTTACTGAGAAACACTTTTGATATGCATTGCTACTTGTAATTTTTGGCCCTGCAGCTTGAACACAATAAACAATTTTTACACCACATTTTATGTTGCATTTCACTGTAACATAAACATCCTCTTAAGGAATTTCCCGGTTTATGGTTAAGTGATGAAATGGAACTTCCTCCCTTGCTTAACTGTATTGTTTGGCTACCCGATTGTTTCACCTGCTCATTGATGAAATGCTGTAATTGATTGAGTTGTAAAGTAACTGCTAAAAAAAAAACAAATGACCACTTTTAGCAAACATCAAGATTACAGGAATTCAAAGAGTATATATTTGGGTGTAGTATTATTTGACATCACAATCTTATGGATGTCTATGTATGATTTTTTTTCTTTTTTTTACAGCCTCACAATGTTGGAAGACTTACTCAACACTCAACTTCTGCCCCTTCTGCTGAGCCATTAACTTCAATGAATTCTTTGCAAGGCTATATGCCAGGAGAAGCAGGGCACTCAAGCCAGTACCTTATCACAGATGATGAAGCATCGCTGAGTCCACAACCCAAATCTTTACCAGATGGAACTGAAGGTCATTATCCTGTGTACGTCATTGATGACGATGGGGAACTTTTATATCCTGCCTTACATTCAACACCTAGTCCCTCAAACCAGGAAACAGAGTATTTCTATAGAGTTGATAATATGGAAAACCCTGTGGTAATGCAAGAAAACGAAACAGTGATGGCCAACTTCAACAGCATTAATGGTCTGGATGAGACAGATGATTCTGGAGTAGTTCAAATAGGGTCAAGGTCAGAAGATGGTGATGGTGAGCTTGCTTCTACTCTTCCCATGATAGACAGTCATCTTGAGATAGAAGCTGGAAACTTGTCAGAAGTAAGTGTTTTGTGTTAAGGTTTTATTTGCTTCTGTATATGATTTGTTTGCTTTAATAAAAATAAGATTACACCTATGTAATGTCATGAAGTTCCTAAATTAGTTTTATAAGGCTTTTCAATTTGTATTTTGACAGTCTTCCATAAAATTTAGAGTTCTTTGTATAATGAAACAAAAGATTTTGTTTCATTAGACTATATATATATATATATATATATATATATATATATATATATATCCTATTTTTTTCAAACTCTTGGTTATATTATGAAGAATATATGACAACTAAAATGTACTATTGTAATTCATGTTATGTTCCAGGCTCCACAAACGGCTGTATTACACATGATCCCTTCAACAGAAAATGATGCATTACCGTCTTCTACAGGAGGTGTAGTACATCCCAAAGACCCAAGGTATGCATATATCCGGCGTGCCATGGTCATAGATGACCTTCTTAATTTGTTCATGGACAAAAGTATAATGGAATCGGAATTAAACATGGAATTTAATAATGAAATGGCTGTGGACAACAGTGGAGTGTCAAGAGATGTGTATACAGCTTTCTGGGAGCAGTTCTTGGAGCTCTGTGAAGGGGAGGAGGAGAGGGTGCCAAAACTCAGACCAGACTTTTCGAAAGAGAGGTGGTATGCACTAGGCCGAATTTGGGCTAAAGGACTCATTGATCATGGCATATTTCCAGTCAGGTTGTCCAAGGCATTCATAGTTGCCTCTGTACTTGGTCTTCAAGCAGTAGAAGATGAAGTTTTGATGTCCTCCTTTTCTAAGTATTTGTCGGAGAGCGAGCGAAGTACCACAGAGAAGGCTCTCAATGGTGTACTGGAAGAGGATGAGGAGGACAATTTGTTGGATCTGTTTTCACAGATGGGGGCTCACAGCATTCCATGTCAGGAAAATATCAAGCAAGCAATACAAGTCATGGCTCATAAAGTCATATTACAAGAACCAAAGTATATCATAGATTGCTTTAATGAAATTTTCAAAGACATTGCATTAAATCTGTCTCATCCAGCTGATGTCCTTCATTTATATGAGTCCAAAAAAGCAACAAACAAAAAAGTAGTTAACATGCTGCAAACAGAGTCTTTGTCCCTGTCACAGAAAGAGCAGACAACATTCACTTACTTGCAAAGGTACATTAGGAATGCAGATCAGCGCAAACTAGAGAAATTCTTGCGATTTTGCACAGGGTCCTCCGTTTTATGCACAGAAGAAATTAAGGTGACATTTAATGCTGAAACAGGTTTTGGGAGAAGACCTGTTGCACACACATGTGGAGCAATCATTGATGTGCCTTATACTTACAGTTCCTACCCGGAATTTAGAACAGAGTTTGACAGTATCTTGGGAAGCAATTTCATGTTGATGGATATTATTTAAGCTTTTAAAGGTAGTTGACATCTTTGCTAAAATAAACTACACTATTATTCTGTATTATATACCATGTTCATGATGCTGTGTGTTCATGATGCTCCTCTACTACCGAGCCCTTTCTTTTCTGTTGCACAATGTTGACAACATAAGATGTTAACACTGGTTTAAAAGATGTGTTGCTGTTAAAAAGTTCTAAAGCGATCCAATGGTAAAGGGTGTGTTTAAGAATTAAACTAAAGAGCAAACAATTCCCAGTTTTCTTGTAATGTTGACAATTTTATGTAATAGTTCCTGCTAACATTTGAGCAGTACGGTTGCTGTATTTTTGTCTTTATCCGAGTAGGTTTAGAAATTCAGAATGTTTATTTAGATGGTTGAATAATGCAATGAAGTAAAGAGAACAATACTTAAAATACAACAAAATTCAGAGGGTTTGTAACATCCGCCAACTTCGATTTTCTGGTGATCGTTGTGGTGTTTTTTTGGTTTTGTTTGTTGCTGTATTGGAGGGGCAAAAATGTTTCAAGTTATTCTTAAAAATGAAGTAATATTTGTAACATTTGTCTTGCAATGATTATATTTTTGATACATGTTTGGATTTCCTGTCAATGTTCACAATAAATGTTTACACAATTATGCAATTTGTTTCCAGTGCTTTATGTAAATGATGAATTGTATTTTCAGGACTTTCTTAGTCATTTGATTTAGCCACAGCTGTGAAAAGTAATTTAACTGTGTGCGTGTTGACTTCTGCATTTTGAAAAATTAAATCCAATCAGGACTTCTTAAATGGAGAAATATTGTCATAGGAACATTTATTTTTCTGCTTCAATTTATTACATTAGAAAGGCAAAAAAAAACAACTGTCAGATGATTTTCAAGTTTAACAGCATGTTAATGTCTGATAATAGAAAACAACCAGATTACTTTCAGACATTTGGAACCCTACTAACATAGCAGGCTCTTTCCAGTCAATACTCACAGTAATGCTCTAATGGCATCTCTCAGTAACATGTACAGTTTCACAGAATCATATGGATCTGATGGTGTCATCAGGCCATACTCTGCCATTAAAACATTGCAAATGTCATACACAGCTGAATCACATGGTATGGTCTGCCGAAAGGTGCATGCACCTGCACACAGTTGAATATGTTCAACTTGAACAGGAGTGAGGAAGTCTGTAGTACTGTACAGTTCAGGTAGAGCATACATCACATTGGGCCGACCGCTGGGAACTTGCAAGTTTTTGGATGGCCTGATGTGGTGTGTGTTCCACACTTGTGCTGTGTCATCCAGCTCATCCTGTAACAGATAAAAAAGAAAGATTTAGTACACTTTTGTTAACCTCAGCTGGAAAAAAGGATTAGGCATAGTCATTGTCCTTAATAGTTGGTCCTTATTTATTTGGTGTATTTTTTGTTAATGTAGCAATGAAGTATCAAAAAGGAAGTATATTGCATTTCAGAGGTTAATTTAATTGTAATTAGAGCGATTTCTTAAGTAAGTTGATTTATGGTGTAGGATCACAATCTCTCAATGAGACACGCTACCCTGTCCGCAAAGCTTTGTGCAGGACTTGGACCAGGAGAAGAGAGGTGAAATGTGCTGGCTACAAATTAGAAATTATAGAATAATATATTCTTGCATTCGTTGCTCCTTTTTACTGATTTTTTTAATATCCTCTTTGTGTGTTCTGTTTTATTTCATAATTGCTAAATAACGTTTATTTACGTAATTTCAGACTTGCTGTTTAAAACTGTCATTCATACAGGTACAGGTGTTATAGAAATACATTTTTTGTGACACTTGTTAGACGAATTGATTGTAAAAATGACTTTGGTATCTTATAATTTGACTTTTGATACAGTTAGAAACTTGATGCCAATTTAAACGCCTACTATTGAGTTAAAAATAGTCCACTTTTGATTTTGGTTTAAAAAATAGCCAATTAATTTGAATGTATCTTAATTATAATAGAGGTTTAAGTGCAGCTGTCAAAATGATCCCTTGTTGCTGTTTGTAAGTGCGGCAAGCTCTCACTAGTATAGCCCCTTAAAGTTCTTTTGTACGTGACACATTTCTTCTTCTAAAAAAAAGAGGTCTTGAATCCGACGGTCATCTTTAAGTCTTTACTGAACTTAAAAGGAAATAAAAATAACAAACGGATTCAAAACAAATAGAAAGTGACGGTCAAAAGACTGTGTTACTCTCAAGGTGCCAGACTTCTACAATGAGCAACTTTCATCTTTCATAAACCATAATTGGTTAATTAGTCAATAACCAATCAAAAGGCACCACGTCATAAGCTTAAGCACAATACAATTACAGATGCTTATCTTTTCAAATAGAGTAAAAAATTTAACTCACGTAAACACAAAATAACATTTTGTATTAAGCTCCAAAAATGTATATATGGCTCCTACATTGTTATAGTGTAAAATCTCACGGTTCTAGCTGCTCTTTCATGTTATGACATTAAGGTAGAAAAAGTAACCAGTGCATTTTCAGCACCACAGATGTGTGAACAGCGACCACAAAAGAACAACTAGAGAACAGCTTTCTTTCATATCATAATTTACCACAGATAAACTCAGAGACATCTACTCCTCTTTGTAGAAAAAGATAACTTTCGTTTATCTGTGTGCGCTTGTCGTGCATTATTTCCTTTTTCAGTAGAAAGTTGATGTGAAAAAAGTATGCACCTAGGTGACAAAATTGAGCGTGTGCCTGACATTCAAGTTTTGTACGAACACAACACTAGCCAGTGAATGCCACAAATAACCTGTGGCACCTCGTCCAGATGCTGATTTTAATGTTCACGCTGTTCAGACTTCCTTCCCTACGTCATATCTTATCCATCATATAAATATTAAATTTGATTCAATTAACTCACCTGTATGAGTCCCATACAGCAAAACTGTAGAATGCTTTTGTCCAGAAATCCCCCATCAAAGAATCCATTGTCTCTGATGTCAGCAAACAAGGACAGCCAGAACTCCATACACTCCGTACGCAGAAAGCGCCACCAATATTCAATCCTTTGATTTGCAGTGCTTGCTCCTTCGAGGTAACTTTCCAGAGGGTCGTTGGGCTGAGTGGGAATGAGGTATCTCTGGAAGTCTCTGACATAAACATTTTCTGTACCTAGATCCCCTCTAACAACTCTCGGACACCCTCCCAAACGCTTTACTGCTTCCGTGTAATATCCTCCTATCAACTTGGGATCACTATTTGTGGTGTATGCATTGAGCCAGATAATCTTTCGTGAAAATCCATCTATGCTTCCGTTAATACAAAAGCCAAATGGCTTCAGTTTATCATAAGAGTCAATGTGCCAAATGAAGTTCGGACCCTTTGAGAAGTAGTTTCTTCTTTGAAGACGTCTGGCTTGCCTTGAGGAAACTCCGGCTGGATCTAATTCTCTCATGATCAGACGGACATCCTCCTTTCTTACACGAAGTCCATGTTGCCTGCATTTAGCATACATCCACCGATATCCGTGAAGCTGTCCAGAGGACTGAAGTTCTCTCCTGACGAATTCCACCAGACTTGCCAAGTCAGCATAATAGTTACGACGAGTGTGTCCTCTTGCACTAAGTATTCTTTTTAAATGTCGCACACTGATGTGACACCCGTGCTTTTTGGCAAGAAGAGACTGAATATCCTTATATTGAAGGCCAATTTCAAAATAAAAATCCACAAAACTCACACATGAGTGTACTGTCTGCTCCATTGTCGTCTGGTTCCGGAACGCTGCCTCAAACGTTTTGCGTTACCTCGCAAAAGGTTTTGCGAGGTAACGCAAAAGTTTTGCGAGGTAACGCAAAAGTATTGCGAGGTAACGCAAAAGGTTTTGCGAGGGAACGCAAAAGTTTTGCGAGGTAACGCAAAAGTATTGCGAGGGAACGCAAAAGTTTTGCGAGGTAACGCAAAAGTATTGCGAGGTAACGCAAAAGGTTTTGCGAGGGAACGCAAAAGTTTTGCGAGGTAACGCAAAAGTATTGCGAGGTAACGCAAAAGTTTTGCGAGGTAACGCAAAAGTATTGCGAGGGAACGCAAAAGAAAAAAAATTCCCCATGTCCCCTAGAGGGCTCCGTATGCTTCAAACAAATTCAGCATTACTTTGACATAAATTGCATCTACTCTGACGTTCCTCATGTATATAGAGAGGGATAAAATAGTGCAGGGCTGACAGCTCTTACTGATGAATGGTTAAGATATATAGAGAGAAAACTAAAGGTTGGTGTTGTATTTCTTGATTTCAATGGAACTTTTGATATTGTTGATCATGAGCTTTTATTTATACAGCTGCCAGACTATGGCTTTAAAAAGTCAACTATCAACTACAGTATATGAGTAGCTTTGTTATTGATAGGAAACTGTTTTGTTTAATGGTATTTGGTCAAATGTTGTAAACTTTGCATGTGGATTTTCACAAGCAGCTGCTTAGATCCTCTGCTTTATAGTATTTCTTTAATTGACATGTAATTTGTATTAAAGCATGCATAACCATACATGCTAATCATAAACGTATATGTAACTTCATATGGCATAGATCAAGTAAATATGGTGCAGCAACAAGAGTGACTGTCTATTTATCAATAGGTGACAGATAATAGGTAAAAACTGAATGTTTCAAAAACAAAATGAGTAGTATTGGGGTCTAAATATTCTGTAAGATGAACACAAAGGCAACATATTTCTTTAGAAAGACAATCACTTCAACAAGTGAAAGAGGCCAAGCTGCTGGGAGTGATGATACATGAATACTCTTTTGTGATCTACACAAATGAATAAGATCATAATTAAAATGAGTAGAAACATTGCCATAATTTGGTGTAATGCTCATACTATGTCCGTCAAAATAGGACAATGAATACTACAGTCTTTAGTCTTTTGTATGCATGAATACTGTTCAGCTGATTGGTTGGGTGCTTCAAAAAAAATCTGGATAAACTGCAGACAGTTCAAATTAAAGCTGCAAGATTAGCACTTGGCTGTCACTTCAGTTCTAATGTTAATTTCATGCATCAATGCTTGTCACGGAGGAAAGTCAGTGACAGACTAACATGCACTTTGTATTTTTCCCTTGCAGAAAATCTGTAATTTACATAAACTGTTTCACCTCTTCTCTCAGTTACTACCTGCCTAAAGTAGACATGATTTTATTATTAGACAAACCTCTGAACTTAGTAATCCTCAAGGTTTATAAGCAACCTAGTAAAGATTCATTAAATAATACTTTCAATAGTTTTTTGATAATAATACTTTAGATGTCTTTTTTGTTTAAATGTGTGCCTGTATATTAGGCTTAAAGAACCTCAGAATATCCTGTTTCATACGAAAGCATGGAATCATTCGAAAACTTGACAAAAAAATGTATTCAATTACTGGTCACTAATGAAAGCCAACAGGGTTACTCTTCACTTGAACTCTGCTAATATATATATAATTATCTTTCTTTGTTCATTCTCCTTACAATTGGGTGTAAGTAATGTGTTGCTTAGTGTAATGATGGCTGTTTCAGAATCAACAAGGGAGCCATTCTAGACTAATCAATATCAATCATGGATTCTAAACCTCAAGATTGAAACTGGTATTCGAAGCCTGTAAGAGTGGGTTGTGACAGATAATCTCAGCCATACCTGAAGATCAATGAAACATAATAGGCCAAAGGAGCATAGCTGTTCTCTCCTACATGTTTCTTAGTATTAAGGTCAGGATTATTAGCCCCACTAATGAAATTACATAAAATTCCTAATATTTCCTTGGAAATGACCATAATAAAAACTGTTCATATTTATACTGCTTCCAAAAGAACAAAGAATAAGTCTAGAAATAGCCTCTGGTTGTACAGAGGGTAAATTCAGTAAAAGTCTCCGACAATTTTGATACATATGTCTAATTGATGTGCTGAATTGTAACAAGAAAACTGAAAGCCCCTTTTTTGTCCTCTAGCCCAGGTAAGACGCATCTCACCTTGTCTCTGATTCAGGAGTGGCTTTTCATGGGGAATGTGACATTTGTACCCGATTTTGTCTTTGCTTAACAGTGTGTTGAGCAAGTTAGTTTGAATATGTAATTAGTTATAGTTATTGGATACTTTTCAACTAAGTAACTAAGTTGGCAACTGAATTACTATATAAAAGTAACTAATTACCAAGGAAAGTAACTAGTGTATTACTTAAAAAAAAATACATGTTTAATGAGTAAAAGCATTTTGGATCTCCTCTTTACTAGAACTTTCTCTTTGCATCATTCTGCAATCTGCAGCTGTACGTTCTACTCTTGTTTGGTGGGGTGTGTTTGTGTGTGTTCACTGTGGTTCACTGCCTGTGTGTGAACACCTGCCCAAGTCTCCCTTTGATTGCATTACAATGACTATTTTAGTCTTCCTCAGCCAATCAGCAGTACATGCGAGATTAGAATCTACATAATATATCCATTTTACTTTCTTAAATGAGTGACAGTAAACTTTTTCTCTATATTCTATTATCTTCTTGCATGTGGTACTATAGTTTTCACTGGGAACAACCAGCACATCAATTCTAAAATTTCAATTGTTGAATACCAATCTGTCCCTTTCCCATACATAAAAAAAGACTTAAAATGATGGAAGCACCTGGAATATAAAATAAACAAGAAGTCTGACTTCATAGCCTGGGAGTATTTTTGTGTATTTGTTACTGGCTGATGTCTTTGGATGTTGGTTCAATATTTCCACATAATGTCCTTTCCTCGTGACGCCATCTGTTTTGAGAAGTGCACCAGTCTGTCCTGCAGCAAAACACCCACACAACCTGCTGCTAGCCCCATACTTTACAGCTGAGATGGTGTTCTCAGGCTTGAAAGTTTCACCCTTTTTCGTCCAAATGTAACAATGGTCAATATGGGCAAACACTTTCATTTTAGTTTTTTAAGACAGCACGTCTTGAAATATGAAAGCCTTTCTCCTACTGTGGTTGTGCAAGCTGTGATCTTGTTTTCTATGGAGGTTTTGGGTAATAGTTTCTTCCTCTGAATGATCTCCCAGCCCATTCTGATGACATTAACTAAAATGTCCTTTCTTTTCGTACTCTTGTGTGTGCAACAGGGAAATTGACTTCAATATGAACTTTGGCAACTAGTTTGAAGGCTGGAATGTGGCAAATTAACAAAAAACTAAAAAATAATAAGGAAAATGTGATGAAATTATGGCCTCTAGCTCCACACGCACACACGCAAATTGTAGAAAAAGATAACACACAGTAAAAATGTGTGATAATGTTATATGGCTTAATTTATAAACACTTGCATTATAAACAATTGTGTTCTAGACTATTATCCTGCAACTCACTTTGAACAGTGGAGTTTACAAATTACTTTACAATGTTTGAATTTATACTAAGAAAATAGTTACCACACATGCAGCCCTTCTGCCATAACAATTACTAAAAAGAAAAACTGATCTTAAAATACTGACTGTTTAACTCTCAAATGTAATTTTACAAACACATTTCAACACTTTTATGTCGATTTCTTCAGAAAAACATCCCCTCACCACAGTGTCTTCCTCTACATCCAACCATACAAAGATGCAAGATGCACTTTTGCTAAATCTACAGGCATGATTTAACTATTTTCAGAGATAAATGTGAAAATAGTTTAGATATTTGCAAATTACAAATTGTTCTTAAAACTGAACCAATATTGAGGAATGCCCCGGTTTTCCTGATGTGTTGGCAGATTTTTGGCTAATTTTGGGTCAGAGGTAATAGAGGAGGAGGGTGGGAGTATGGTGTCCCATAAGGAAACACAATATTTTAGGTGCCACCTGACCATCAAGCTCCATTAATTAGAGGCTTACAAAGACTTTAGAAGTAAAAGGGACAGCACTTTAAATTTGCATGTTCTAAGAAATGTTTCAACAAATGGACTTGAAACCTTTACAACTACTTTTTAGACTCTTATTCTTCCAACCCAGAAATGAATTAGACTACAGGATACTTACCTATACTTATCTAAAATGAACAGGAGTATCTAGTTAATAATTACTTTAGATCAACATTAATAGACTTTTTTCTTCTTCTTTTGCTCTTTCCTTTGGTTTGTTATTTTACAGTATTTGTAATTCCTTTTAATTCATGTAAAGCACTTTGAATTGCCTTGTTGCTATATAAATAAACCTGCTATATAAATAAAATTACCCTACCCTTAATATAATATAATTTAATAGTTATGAAGATCTACTTTGGGCATTGTATTTCTGTTTTTGTCCATAAAAGCACACAGACCAACTACTAGATTACATGTCTTAGGTTTTTTCTCAGAACATACATACATCCGTCCATCCGTCCATCCATCCATCCATCCATCCATCCATCCATCCATCCATCCATTCATTCATTGTCTACTCCACTAAATCTGCAGGGCTGAAATCTGCATGAGTGCAGGACACACTCCAGACATACAGTATTTCCAGTCTGTGTTGTCTAGTTAATGTGATTATTTGCTCACATGGCCATTGATTTATGTCTTATACACATAGTAGATCATTTGGATACATATGTCTATACACCAAACACATAATGAACACTGTTTACTTTTTTTTTCCCATCTTACCACCACCCCTATCTTCATGAGCTGTTTGGCTGGAGGGCAGAGTGAACTTTGGTCAGTCCAGCTGTATCTCCTCCAATTTTAGGTTGTGATGAATTTGAAAGGCTGCCTCTTGTTATTGTCAGCTTGGCAGAGCTCTTGGTCTGCCTCTGAACTGGTCCCAGCAGGCTGTGTTGTGAGGTCCAGTTGGGAGCTCTGGAAAGTCCAAAGGTGGTTTCACACTGATGCAGAAAAATGAGAGAGAAAAAAAAAGTCATGGGAATCGTGTGATTACATGAATGGGAAAATAAAGAATTATCCATTCAGTCAGATTCCAAGTGAAACTGGTTTAAAGCTGGCATTTTGTCTGTGCTGTGTAACTGTCTGAAAGATGGTGCAACAAGAATTTGATTTCAACTCTTAATTATATGACTCTAGTTTATGGTCTTAAATACTTTACACTTCTAACAGTCAGTGAACGCTTTCACTCTAATCTTTTCCAAACAAGAGCTCAATCCCCTCCTGAGACAGAACATGTTCAATTTTGATTTATTCACACAAAAGATCAGAAAAAGTCCTGAGAAGAAAAAGTTCCTGCCAGATCTCCAGTATATTGTATAGATCAGACCAGAATGTGGCTTATCTGTTTTTAGTGAGGCATACCTTAACTGTTATGCAAGACAGGATAGTCAATTTATGTAATGTTGAACAGCATAGTTTGAAATGAGCATGGGCTTCTGAATACTTTTCAACAATGGCTGTTTTTGTAACTACATTTCATTACCTAATTAAACTGCCAAGTTGCACAGTTATATGTAGCGTCCTATCCTGAAAGCTGCCCTAGCAAAATACTATATTGCCAATAAAGTGTCTCCTCTTTCAGGAAAAGAAAAGGTTTTCCTTCAACTCAAACACAATTTCAGAAGTATTGCACCAGCAATAAGAGGGGATAGTTGTTGAATGTATTGTTGCAATTTTATGAGCTTCTTTGTTGTTGAATTCGACTTGTTTAACACGATTCATTTCAGTTTAATTCTTATGGATTAAAAAAAAAAAAAAGGAAAAAACAACAACAAAGAAGCAATGCTTCTGTTTGATTCAAGAAGTAAAGAATCATGACAGAAGTCCACTATTTTTTGCTTTCATTGAGCATATAATATTTTATGGATGATGTACCTTACTGCATTTTACCTCCACCCATGGTCCATCAAATATAGGATGATATGCTGCAGACTGAGCTTTGTGGGGGCTTGAGGGATTTCTATGTGCAGTCTGTGTTTTGTGATGTTGCCACAGTTGCATCTAGTCATATTTACTTCAGTCGTATAAGAAACTAGATCCTTTACACTCTTCTCATATCAGACTGTTTTAACTCTGACTAGTCTCTGCAAGCTTGTGTTTTCTCATGCCATGTAGTGACAGCCATATGGCTGGTTTGTGTTTGTGTGATGAACTGCAGTCATGAGATTCAGTTGTCTTGGTGATCGAATAGCTCATAACATAAACTCAAACACTGTGATTTAGGCTGTGCAGACATCACTTTCTGATTTCAAGGTTCTGTAGTTCTGGTACAATGGATGTTCCAGCATCACAATTGATTTTGGCATCACTTTAGAAGCAGCTTGCGATTATTCATGGAAAGCAGTCAGATTTATTTATTTTTTTCCCACCCTGCTGTGACTTTTTAAATTATGGTCAAGCAGAACATTTAATCCTGCCCAAAAGTCTGCTCATACATAACAAGCTTGTGTATAAAAGCAAATAATTGTTCTGTTATTGAGTTAAACTAATAACAATTTATGTTTGAACTTATGTTTGAACTGAAATTATTCGTAATCCCAGTAAAACTCACTCTGAAATATGTTCATGTATTTAATAATAATATATTTGCAAATCTTCTTTAATGTAATTTATTTGCAACATTAAGCTGGCACTAGAATTAGGGGTAACATTAACCCTAAGTTGTAGGGTTAATTGGGTAATTGTTACCCAATTTGTGGTTTTAACGATGTTATTACCCAACAACCCAGGAAAAAGTTAGAAATGACCACCATGCCTATGGATGGTCTTGATCACAAAAGCATTGACAAGGGATGTGGATGTGAACAAGCAAACAAGTCTGCAATGAGCCAACAGGACAAAGAATGGGGAACAAACAAAGCCTCTGCTTGCCTGACAGACACTTAAGGAAAAGTAGTGAAATGCGATGAAGGGGAAAAAAACTCAATTAACAAATTAATATGGATTATGTTTGAAATGTTTATCTGAGAAAAGTTTGCTATATGGTCTTAAGGATAAGGCTACTGTTAAAATGCTAACTAACACATGACATTTATATTCAGTCTTGAATGTAGTGATGGTAGATTCACATGTAAGCATCTACTGTTCATTTCTCTTCTGATGCACATTCGCAACGCTGGGTGGTTGTTTATGTGGATTGCTGTTTAGTATTTATTCAATGAAATTAGGGACTGGCAAAACCCCACAGAATGTCTGTGTAAAGTGGTCAGGAGTGTTGTACTTTTAAGACTTTGATTGTACATCTGCCATCATGGTGAAGGTAAAACAAAATGCTAACACTACTTTTTTTCTCCATCTTTTGTTCCTTATTTTTTGAGGAATTTTTTTCTTTACACATGTCCACCAGTAAATGTCACGGTACCCAGGTTTTATTTAATCAGAAGAGGTTCACTGTAGTTGCAGGGTGACGGCCTGTCAGGTGCCATTTAATAAAGAATTCATTTCCTTCTGCACTAACGATTATCTAAAGGATTGGCCTTTTTTATACCAGTACTTATCAAGTTAAATGACCAGAAATTGTCATATTTTAGGACACAAAGAAATTTTGATATAAGAATATCTCTTTTGATAAAAACAGACATTTCAACCACTAATTATCATTTTGATGGGATGGGGCAGAATTGTTTATTTTCTGAGAAGACATTCATCTTTTAGCTCAATTACTTTTTCATTTAACAAACATTTGTTTGGCATTCTTTTTATTATTTAAGCTTTATATTCAGAGATCCTACCGTTAGCTGTGACTGGCTCACATGATGGCAATTTTACACCTAAGATAGGAAACGGATCTGTTGAAATATTTGGAATTTCATTCATCTGTAGGCAGACAAATGTAGTTTTTCACCGCCTGTTGTTTGAGTTATGTTTACTGTCAGGCTACATTCTGTATGCAGAACTACTTAAAATATTAATGAAACATAAATAGAAAAATCTGGCACACACATATTAATATCATAGACATCACCATGCATCTTCTACACTTCATTATTACTAAACAGTAACATCTCCAGTCAAATGTTTATTTTACATTTAAATATAATTTCTGTGGCATTCACACTAAAATCCCTTGAAAGCAAAAATGCTTTTTGTCTTTGAATGTAGCAGGATTTTATGCTGCACAATCAAAGCTGCTTCTAATGCTTTATGCAGAGGTTGGATGTATTATTTGGAGTTCAGTATCCATAAGACAGCTTTTCCTGACAGAAGGGCTGAAAGGACAATACATATTTTTAAAGATTATTTGTCCTTCAGTGCCACAATCTTACAGAATTGTGGCATACAGAAGACAAATGTTGGACTCTCAGAAGAAAAAAAACCTAAACTAGACTGTCCTGATGGATTCCAGCATTTGAGGTGCAACAAGGAGATCTCACTAAAGATGGAGCAGTAGAGGACAGGAGGTGTCATTCTGGTCTTGGAGCGGCTTCCCTGAATACAACAATGGAGCAATTGAATATTCAAGAGCTTTAACCATGGTTGACAATGTTAAGTTGTTGCTGTTGGGTACTGTCAGCAAAGACGATGCCATCTGTGTAGTTCAGATTGAGTCTTTGAACAAGAGAAGATGCATTTCATTCATAACTTCTTTCATGAAATTGTCACTTTAAAAAAACAACAACAAAAAAAACCATATTGACAGAGTGCATCTGCTCTCATTTTAAGTGTAGCAACATAAACTGAAGGTTCACACCAAATCTATCAAAACCTGGAGATTAGTCTAATCCTAAAGTATTAACTCTGCAACCATTTTGTCAGTTGTGCAGCAGTCAGCAGAATGCCACCTGCACAGCTGGGGTTTTGCAACAGAGACAATCCAAGGGGTGGAGCTCTGTTTGTTCCAACCTTACTCTCAGACATACAAGCTTGTTTAACCAAGCTTTTTGATTTATGTAAGGGATGCAGTGATATATAACTCAAAACACAAGACAGTATTGAGTTTACAAGAATGAGATGAAACAAGATTTTACTTTGAAGAAAAATTCAAAGATCAAATGTATTCTTCTAAAAGATCTCTTTTTTTTTTTTGTTTTGTTTTTTGCCATAATCTCAACAACTAATACATTTGTTTTATGAATGCATTTTATCACTTCAAATGTTAGCACAGCATTTGAGCAGTACATTTACCATTTCCCAGCTGCTATCAGTATCATGCACTGTGATAGTGATGTGACTATCATCATAATCACAATTGATGGCTTTTCCCTGACATCAAGTCATCAGTTGTTATAGTGATGTTTTGTTGCTCCTTCAACATCTGAACAACTTTCTCTGCTTACATATTGTATTTGTTTTGTCTGTCACTCTGTTGCCATTTCTTGTTCCTACTAGAAACCAAAATACTGTCAAACAAAATGATTTAAGAGAAGCTGGGGCATCTTTTTTTACGACTTCATCGCGTTGTGTGGTAGCAGTCAACTCAAAAAGAAATATTATGATGTTGTAGTATATCAGATCTCAGATGACAAAATATTGTCATTTGAGATTGATGTGATAATTTTGCTAGCAGAATTTGAAAAAATCTGTATTTTTGATTAGAAAAATTTGTTGCACAAATTGTTTTGTCTCCATTTTATTCTTTTGTTTCCCAGCAGCTAGGTGAATATGCGAATAGGAGCAGCTTTATTATTCTGAATTAAACTAAGGTTTATGTAAGCACATAGATCAAGGATGGAATAAATAAATACAAATAAACTGATGAAAGTCATGTTGAAAATACTATAAAATGGCGTAATTTGTTAAGAGAAGATATTTACCAACTGACCTATGACATCTTGCCTAAATATAAAACTAAATGGTGGATGAATTACATTTTTTTTTCTCTGTAACGGTAACATTCAAAAATTAAATGCATGCAAATTCTTATAGACATTAAACGCTAATTTATTTAAAACATAAGTTTACCAGACTGCACGTTGTGTGCCAAAGAAGGACCAAAAGCATTTGCTTGATCTCCTTCCTTGACAAACATAGCTGAATAATATATCTTTGTTTTGTTATGAAAAAATTATCTCTCAAGGACATTAAAATTTAAATCTAATCTCAAGTTTTAAAAGACTTGAAGAGAAACTTGAAGAGAGCTTTATAGTGTTTCTGTTTTCCATAAATAGAAATCAAGTGGAGTTGCTTTTTCAACAATGAATACACTCTAATCTCACCAATGTCAAACTATTGGAAATTGTTATCATTACCTGGAGCCATAGAGGTTGCTCACAGCTGCCCTGCCAGAATGAACTGAAGCTCTGATCTGTCACCTCAGAATGGAGAAGAGAATCAGAATTAGGATTACTTTCTCTAAGAGACAACAGATCTGTATTGTTGGCTTATCTGCCAAGTAGTGTCACGTCTTCTGAGGTGTAGAGGGCATTCATGAATATCTTTAAATCTGTCTGGCATCTTCTGCTGTTCATGAAGTAACCTGCTGGCACAGTAGCATCTTGACTACTGAAAGAAGGAGGCTTTATAAACCTGAAGGCCAGCTCTGTTTGGAATGCCTCCGCTTACTCAGTGCAGGTCATTAAAGACGAAACAAAGCAAGGAAAGCTATCATGCATGACAGTGTGCTGGTGCTGGAAAGTTCCTCCAGTGACAGGCTACTGCAGCCTAAGTCAAGAAAGAGCATTATCACAGACAATGTGTGGTTGCAGCTGTCAGACTTAATAATAATCAGCATAACTTCCAATAGAAAAAATAACATAAAAAAATATCAGATTTCAATTGTTTAAATTAGGTAATTATTGCGAATGTTACTCATATCAATATACAGAGATAATCTGAAAAGTTTTACATTGTCACTGTAGTGCAACGTAAAACTTTAAAGCATATATATTTAGACATTCTAATTAGGTCTATTACCAGTTTACAAGTTGTGTTATTGTAAAATTAATGCACGAGTGTGTTTCGTCTTTAGTCTCACAGCTATCTTGATGCGAGTCTGTGGTGAATATTTCCAACCAAAAACATCACAAATTAGTGTGGTTTTTTTATTGTGTTTTGGAGGTTACTTCCTCAATAAAATGACATAACTTAATGCCTGGTGTAAAGAGACTTGTCAAACTTGTTCCATTTTTTGATATTCCAAAGCATAGAGGATTATAATCCTCTATGCTCTATGTTTGTTTACTTGAAAGAAAAGACATAATAACCGCATTGTTTTACAAAAAAAAATGCTTGAGTGCTCTGATAAAAATTGTTTTGTGTGACATTTTTACTCGGTGGCACTTATGCTCTTCTTAAGAAAGAAGTTGCCTCTCAGGAAAAGAAAACATGGATGCAAGCCATTTGGCATATCACAGTAAGCTGTTAAAAGCTTCAAATGATAAATGGTTACTAACTTGCATTTGTAAAACACGTTAGCAAGTCAAAGCACTTTGTACTACTATCTGTCAACCGTCTGCATACAAATTCACACTCAGATGGTGGTAAGTTACATTGTTGCCACATCAGCCTTGGGGAAGACTGACAGAGGTGAAGCTCCAGCCCAACTGCCACCACTGATCACCACAAATGTCTTGCTCCAAGGATACTACAATGACTGAAAAAGACGGAGTGATCAATACAGATGATTATTGAAACTAAAGTAGATCAGAATGATAGCAACTGTAGTTGCTGGTTGTGAGAGTAAGTATCTTAAATTGAGCATAAAAACAATCTGAAGCTATCAAGTCTTTCAAAAGAGAACTTTAGAAGAGAGGGCTACAGAATGTACAATGGTATGAGAAAGTCTCTGTCATATTTCCTATTATTTTGTATATTTGTCACTAGTGATGGGCAGTAACTCGTCAGAAGTAATGTGTTATAGTAATCAGTTTAGTTTCTTTTTTTTCCAACTAACAAGTAAAGCAAGGGATTATAATAGCAAAAAAGTAATACATTACTGTCAGTTCTGTGCAAGGAGATTGTATTAATGGATTATAAAACCATCATTTTGTTTGTGACCATGTCACAAGATTCTGACACCTCATTACCACTGAGCGTGCAACTTTAGTGGTTACAGGCAGAAATGCAGATCAACAACATTAGTGCAGCAGGACTTGGAAGTACCAACATTAGTGTAACTCAATGACAAAAACATTAGCATCCAGGTGTATTCTCTTTGTGGGAAGAAACTTACCGACAGCGATAAACACCACTTCAAATCCAGTAAGCCGCAGAAACTCTGAATTCTGCCCCACTGACTTGACCGATAATTCCACCGGGCAAAACTCAGACAACCCCTCTCTTGTTAAACCGGCGAAAAAAGATTTTTTAAAACTCATTATTACATTCAACATTATTTGAGTGCATTTCATTGCACCAAATATCATGGGTATTACCTGTGTGTGCAGAGAGGATTGATATTTTCCTGTTAGTCTCATTAGCTCTCTTTTATAATAGTTCTGTTGGTTTCAAGACCGGTACAGATGCTATCTCCTTTTTTAATGATATATAGCCTAACAGAGTTGTTGAAAATGGGACTTGTGATACATCTTCCATCTTTTTTTTTTCTTTTAGTTTTAATGGCATCCTCCATGTATGGGAATCACAGCCAAGCTAGTTTGAAGCCACATTAAATGTTTAATTATAAGGCAAGAAGTTTTAAATTAAACTAAGCTACCTGTGTTTGTTACATCTTCAACCAGGTTTTGAACTCACTTTAAAAGAAAAAAAGTAATTTAGATATTTTCGAGTGGTGTAATTTCAAATGCATTGGAACAAACTGAATGCACTCAGAGATTGTTTCATGCAGACACATACACATAACATACTGTATGTGTCCATATCATCTGTACTGATGAATTATACAACTTAACTTATTGATTGAGTTATGGTATATCAAGTTTTCTGACCTATAACTTTCATACTCCTGTTTATCCTTCCGTTTTTTTCAAATGTAAAAAGTCAGTATAACCTTGAGTGTCAGGGAAGAAGAAACTGGCTACTTATTTATTCAGACTGTGTTGTCCACTAATGCCTGTCGCAGACAATTGACTGCTTAGAACAGAAAATGCCAGCTGACAAACAGCTCAGGATTACACTACTGTGTCACTGTATATCAAGTTTTACTTACTTTGTATTATTATGTGTCCAAGTTAATGTATAGTCTGTCTATGAGGGATGAGGGAATGGGAATAGCAATGTGAACCATTGCTATTCTATTCTAACTGGTATTAAAACCAATTTGTGAGAACAATGACAACTCTCATATGAGTAAAACTTCATAAAGGAGCCGAACAACTCGGGTTTTTGTTGTAAAACAAAAAAATATATAAAGCACATATATCAGTGAGAATTGTATTAATGCTTAACTTTAGTATTTTTGGAACTCTCTTATATATATGTAATAGAAACTGAATAAATAAATAAGAAATTAGCTGGATTTAATTTTATTCCTTCTCTTTCCACCACCATTAATTTTGTTGAATGCTTGTCTCAACCTATATTGAAGCAGAAAATGCATTTAGAACATGCACATGTACTGTAGAGACACCATAAACAATCATGTTGTGTTTTCTTCTTTTTAAATGTAATGATTGGCCTCAAAGAAGATGGAAGTTTGACAGAAACTACCAGGCTTATGAAGGAGCGCATAAAGACGAGTGTGTTTATCATCAAAAAGATTAAAAAGTTATCCGTTCCACTTGAAATGATTACATAGATTAAACAAACAGCACTTTAAAATAAATCTAGATTTGAAATATGATTCTGCCTTTTCCAGGTAAACATTATCTGACAAATTCAGACTGAAAATATTTCACAGGCGGTTTTGCATGCATCTTACTTTGGTGTATTTATGATCTATGCCACTGATGCCTAATTCCAGCCATGAATGTGCTAAATGAAAGTCTCCACAGACATACTGTATGAGTCCATCAACAAGGTGTGAGCAAGTTACAGGTATTGACGTGCTTCTTATCAGCAACGTTGGATGCTGAAAAGTCCAGTCATATTTTTGTATAACACATTTCAGCAACAAGGCTGTTGAAAGTGCTTTACAGGTGTAAAAAACCCCCCAAAAAAACAGAATAACCAATGAAGAAACAAGCAACAAACATTATATAATATACCTCAGGCACGTCTGATCACCACATCCAGATTTTGGGTATGATCAGTAGTTTCTAGCTGTAGTGTGATATCATAGCTATTAGATATCATGTAGCTATGATATCTAATGTTCTTACTTATAATCTGCGGCGAGGGAGCATGTAGATATTAAGAGGCGCCCCAGGATTGAACCTTGGGGTATCCAACATGTGACTTCTGTCCACTCTGATGAGAAACTACCTGACACATAGTGCATTGTACATTTTGCCAAGGAAGCCTTAGTGCTGCAGTGAGCTCGGAAACCGGACTAAAAGACATAAAGCAGTTGGTCATTGTTGAAAAGCTGTTTAACTTTTGAAACATATATTTTTCAGTAACAGAAGAGAGGGAGAAATGAGTGTGGGAAAGAGTCAGCAGTTGAAGCGTTCATAGCAGGGCAGAAGAGGACAAAAAACCAGTGATCGATTACAGCAGCAGTAACGCTGCATGATCAGAAACCGTTTGATATTTGTCCTAAGTCGTCGTCAGTCTTGAGATCTCTAACTCAGCAGTCGGTGCGTCTATTATACTGAATGATCGCAGTCCACAGCTAGTGCTTATCTTTGAGGACCAAACATTTTGACCAAAGCAGCGGAAAATCTCATAGTGTGAAACCAGCTTAAGATAGCACAGAAATCATCCAAGCATAAGGGCTAAGCCATTCTGGCATTCATATCAAATTTATGCACTCAAACACATATTGATCTATACATGGATACACCAGATAATCCTGTTTCCAGTTTGTTTGTTCTTCCTTACTTAAGCTAAGCCACCTAAAACTACTTCAGATGTCTGGGAGACAATTAGGCTTCTGAATCACATGATAGGACACTTTGAATAAGGAATCTCCCCATTGAAGAACATCTGACACTCTGAATATCTTTTTAATCAGTCACAATTTGATCCCTTCTCTTTAACCTCTATTTGCATTCTTGTCCTTTGCTTGCTTTCTTGTTTTTTGCTTAAAATGTAAATTCAATTCAGAGATGTAGTGCTTTCAAAGAGCACTTTCTTTATCATAATATCTTATGTTTGCCCTCTTTTGGTTGTTTAGTCTGCATTACTGATTATTGCCAAAGCAGCTATGTTGATGTAGCTGCTTTGCTTTGTTTAATTTAGTAATTTAAAAAAAATTTTTTGTGAAGGAGAAATACAAAATCAGATGAGATTCGCAATAAATTTTAAAGATTCATCCTGACCTCAAGCAGTCTGAGTTTTTGTCTGTAACTGTCAGTGGGTCAAAGCTTTCACACAGTTCACAAGGTCACTTGAGGCAATGACATTCTTGCAAAATCTGATTTTATCCTTACAACTGTTTTTGTCCTTTCTGTTAGAAATAGCTTTTTCTTATCTATGTAGTTGTTTTTTTCTGTCTTTTATTTGAATAATTTTGAATGTTTAATTTTTTTATAACATAATATTCATATATTCAGAGGCCTTGCAGTACATACGTCTTTGTTTAAAATAAAATAAAAATATTTTAAAAATAAATTTAATTTTTAATTTAATTATTATTAAAAATAATAATAACAGAGGTGTTATTTCATCTCTGAATTGAAATAACACTTTCTAAAGTGTGCAGACTTTGGACTAGTCACACCTATTGGCTTTTAGCATTTGTTTTCTCATTTGGACTGTGTTCCAGCACTAGTTGTTTATTTTATAAAGTTGGTGCCAATATTGTTTTCACAATCAGAAGTGACAATGAAAGAATCATTCTCTATTCTTTAATCAAATTGCTCAGAATAATCAGATGCAAATGCTTTCTACATCCAGCAATCAAAGCATCTATTTTACCAGTTTCCTTTCAGGATTAAAACCAAAACTGAAAGTGATTAATTTTAACTAGTAAGATCTTTACAACTTAAATCCATTCAATGTCAGTAATAAGCCACACTGCATTCAATTCTCATCTATTTGTAAGTAATCATCAATAAGAATAATAAAATAACAAAAGACTACAAAAACTACAAAAAGTTGCTTGACCCAACTACAAAGGGGTCAAGCAACTCTGCTGAATGAGCTCACACATAGCAGTTTACTTGATCATAGTTTATTTCCTGTGGGTCTTCCTTCACCTTGAGATGCAGAAACGTCTCCAGATCCTTCATACCTGATCAGTAGCTATGTTTCTGTCAAATTGTTGTGCACATTTTAAGGAAACTTTTGAAATGTTGCAAAAAGATGAATTATGTGAATTAGCTATATTTTTATCTTTTGGTTTGGAGTGAATCAACCATGAACTATGCATCACTGTTAAAAAAAAGAAAAAAGATGCATATGCAGAGTTTGCATACAAGTATTTCAGAAAAATGGAGAGAGTTCTTCCCTCTAAGATGGAGGTATAGACAATGAAATTAGTTACATGACTTAGTGAGTCATGTAACTGTCAGAACCTATTTAGTAAATGTGTTTCCTTCTTCCCCTTTTCACATCAGCTCTCTTTTGGAAAACCCCAAAACCATCTTAAGTGAGCATAAAACCTTTTTTTCTGTAAAATTGAGGAAATTATTTTAAATTTTGCCATTTCATCATCCAATTTTAATGCAAGTACCAAAAACGTTGATGGAAACTTGGCCAGTGATTGTACACAGTTCTAGGTTTGAGTGCTTCATGTCTTGTGGTTAGATATTGTAGTTAAAATATGGAGCTTATGTGAAATCAACAAAGGAACATTTTGTTGATCCTGATATGCATAACATATTTATAGCAATGATTCATATATGCATACATGTAAGTTTCATTTTTAATTTTTTAGAAAAGAAAAAAAGAACTTGACTGAGTTCTTTAATCTTTCCATAAGTTTTTTTTTTTTTTTTTCTTTAGACAAATGACCGATTGTGATGTCGGCAGCAGTATTTTGTGAACCTCAGCAAAGTTGATCGCTGAACTCTATGGAATCCCTTTGTCTCATTGTCTCTCTCACAAAAACATTTAAAGCAAAGCCTTTTCTACTCTCTGTACAGGAGTCAAAGCTTGCCAGGAACCCAGATGATCAATATTTTGTTGATTTAATCTACTTTACTAAAGTCCTACAGATCAACACTATAATTAGAGCGATTTAAAGGTTAGATGGAAGCATAGTAGAGTTGATGGATGTTCTGTAGTGTGCTTGGAATCATAAAATTTTAATTCAGTCTATTTTGAAAATAAATTAAAAACTTGAGACATTGATTATTAAATAATATATTTAGATTGACAAAAAGATACTTAAAATGTATAATTTATTTAGTCAAGTTGCACTGTTTAATTCATACAATTAAAACAGTATGAAAAGTACATCCAATAGAAGCACTTAATATCAACCTGCAATTTAAGCATAATTACATAGCACCACCATATATTAAATATATTTCTACTTAACTTATTTCTACTATTTTGTTCAATGAGCAGTAATAAAATAAAACAAGTACAGAATCTGGTGTCAGGAATGCTTGAGTAGCAAGAGAACATTGAAAATCGGCAGACGTCGTGCAGACCCCTGACCTGAACTCCTGGATTTTCCACCATGCAGCCCTGTTTATTAGATTTCATAGTCAAATAAAGAAAATGCTGGAAACCTGTTGAAAAATGAACTTAGATTGAGGCAAAATTCATTTATCACTTTTCAAGATGGAGGAAAGCAGTTTGTGAATAGCTAAAGGAAACATCATTTTTGTCTCTAAATAAATAAAACATGAGCCATGTTAGCTGAAACTGGAATAGTAGTGTTATCTTTCTGGCCTGTTGTTGAAGTTAAATGTTGCTGTTGGATGTAAAACAGACTCACCATCTGCAACCCAGAGGTAACAAAGCTTTCAGGCATCAATTAGAGCTTTATTTTGGCTTCAGGTGGCTTAACATCCATTGCTGGCTGACAGACGGCAACAAAAACCACAAAAATCATTTGATACCAGACCAGTTAGGAGGACTGACTTTTTTTAGCCCTTTCCCCTCAACCCCCCTTCTTATCTTTTTTCTTTATGAATGTTTGCCACATATGTCTGCACAGCCTTTACATTGTAATTTTCTTCATAGTTTGCATTTAAAATGTCATCTACTTGTATTTGAGAAATGACTGCTTTGAACATTTTCTGGAGTGGCAGGAAACAAAACACTCAATCAACACTAAATATGCAGATATTTGATTCTAAAAGTCATTCATGTGAATAAAAAGGAAGAAAAGTAGATTGCGGATCCTGAGTTTTGTTAATTATCTGTTTAAATGTAAGTCAATGCGTCATAAAAATGTACATTTTTGAGCTTTACTCAGCATGTTCTGTAGATGAGCCAAAATCCTGTCTCGTCTCAGCTGGATCATGAATATTTAATTTGATCAAAATATTCAAATCTCTTGCCGTTATTTGGCTCTGAATTTGTTAATGTCATAGTTAGTTTGCTCGTCCTTAGTGAGAGGAGCAACAAAAACTTAAATTAACACAAAGCAAACAGGTCTGAGTCAGTACTTTTTCACAAAGATGTAGTCATATCAGTCATGACATGCCTGAAGCAAATAGAAAAAATTGCCAGAAACACTTAAGAGTTAAGTTGCACAGAAAAATCTGCAAATATGTTAGTCAGTGATTACCAGACCACAAATAGGTAGGGATTCACTGTATCACCCCTACATACAGCATAATTGATGTTGCGTTAAGATTTTGTCCTATATATCGTTTGTGGTCATTAAAGTAGTTACATATAATTATGTTTTATCAAAGTGATGATACAATCTAATCTCTTAATGTTGCTACTTAAACAAAGTAGACTGGTGCATATAACACAACTAAAGCCAAAAAACAAACAAACAGATGAAACCAGTGGTGAGGCACAGAAGTGGAAATGCCATAAGAACATAAAAGAGAAAACAAGATGAGGTGGTTGTGGAAATGAGAGTTGCTTTCAAAGAAAGAAGCCTGCATGGACGAAAAACGAGATGAAGACAATCACAGAGGGAGTGAGGTGAAGATAGCAAATCTCAAGAGGGAGATGTCTGAGAGGAGAGGGATGTGTGTGTTCTCAGCGTCTGTCACTGCTGTAGCCTGTGTGGCTCTGACTGACAACACAAGTTGATTTTGAGCTTGTGCAGGTCAAAGGGCTGCCTTGATGTCTCCCACAGGGACAAAGACCTGATGCTCCAGGAAGAAGAAATAAACTTGTAAAGAGAATGTCCAAAATGCTCAGAGCTTTGGTTCAATAAAACTTCCTCACGTGTCTAAAAATAGTTGATTACCAGCAACATTAAAACTAGTCATAATGTTGCTATTGCAATAATGATGACTATCAGTTTTTATTATAAACACATCTATCTTCCCTTCCATATTTTCTCACTGAACTGTAACCTTTGTTGAACTGTAATGTTCAACAAAGATTTGTCAAGCTTGTGAGTAAACCAGATTTTCAGTCAGAACAAAGTGAAACCTAGTGATCAGTTATGGTCACTAGGTTGCACCTTAAAGCAGCTGAAATCAAATCCTTTAAGTCGACTATTATGACTGGTATAATGCAAAAGAGAAAATAAGTATGAACACAGTAACATATGGTCCATAATATCATAAAAAAACAATTGAGCAATCCTCTCTCTCCAATTATAAGTGATCTTCCCTCATAAATCTTTGTAGTAGTTTTTTTTTTCTTTTAGACCAAGTAATCATTAGAAGCTCATTCGCTCACAAAATATATGTGATTAGCTGCTTTGTTGATGTTATTGTTTTGCTCTCTAATTACTAAAATGGTTGAGGAGCAACAAGACAAATGAGCTGTGAGCTGAGATGTGAAAGTAGTTTAAAGTGGTAGTGGCTGTGTAAGTAGTTGAAGTGTTAATGAGTGATTCATTAGAGCAATCAAAAATCTTTATTAAAGCTTTTTTTTCTAATTAATTTTGGAGATCATGTTTTTTCTGAGCAGTATCACATTTGCTTTAAAGCTCCTTTTAAATTGCACAGAAAAACTGAAGACATTCAGGCCTGTGAAGATCTGAAGGGCTGATCGTTCAAGTGCTTCACTGTGATTAGATATTATTGATTCCTTTATCTTTTCATATTTTTGTCCCACTTTGAGTAAGTCTCGATTATTTCAGTCCAGAAGCATCCAAATAAAACCTTTTCTTCTCTGCGGTGATCCAGCTGTTTAAAACTTGAGATAAATCCTGTCCTTACCCTTGCTCATTTTTACTTCTTTCAATGCACCACTCAGTTGGACATCTCATAGGAAATCCATAGAAGAACACAAAGAACAACAAGGAAAACTTTTTTCACATTTTTGACTGGTTAGCTTAATGCCTAACTGGTATTTGGTAAACAGACAAAAAAGAAAACATTTAAAAAACAGCTTAAAATCAACACATACATTATATAAAAGAATCAACACACTGTCTCTTGAACAGAAATCAGTCGTTCACCTTGCTGTTGCAACTGAATGCCTTTTTCATAATGAGTTATTAAGGCAGCTACTGAATCAAGTACGACCATGTTTATTACCAAAATCTCTGCTTTAGTTCAATCTCAAAGCTGATAAAGAAGCAAAATCTACCACTTCTTATCAGTAATTGGAAAACAATGAGTTGAGAAGGGACAAAGAGCTTGATAGAATGGAGAAAAAAAGGAGAAAATAACAGATAGTAGTGGAAATTGATTTTGAACAAGTGCTTTTATACTACAAAA
This sequence comes from Xiphophorus hellerii, assembly GCF_003331165.1. NCBI lineage: Eukaryota > Metazoa > Chordata > Actinopteri > Cyprinodontiformes > Poeciliidae > Xiphophorus > Xiphophorus hellerii. The sequence continues at coordinate 13,618,424 of NC_045689.1, read as the reverse complement.
GCTCTACATCTGAAGAGAAAATGATCCCTTTGAATAAGAAGTGAGGTGGAAATGTGGCTTAGACCTGATAAAAGGATGCCAGAGGGAAGAGGAGATAGACAATAGTGTGAGAAAGGGTGATAAAGTGTGATTGAAGAGAATGAGAGAGGAAGCATAGCAGAGTTTTAAAAAAAATCTGCAAGGAAAAGGGGATTGTGAATGGGATATGAAGAGGGCCAATAGCTCTGTGCCCTATATCCTCAGGTATACATTACCAACACAGATAAACCTGAAGTATCTAATTTGTATTTTAATGATCACATATGTCACTGGCATGTTATAAACTAAATCTTTGTCAGTCAAAGGTAGAGAGGTAAGTCAAACTGATCACCTGCTTGTTTTCAGGTGTCGTGTTCTGTTTTAAAACCTGATGTCAGAAGTAAAAACTCATCTTTTGAAAGAGCTGACATTTTCCCCACTGTTTTTGCATTTCAAGAACTCATTCCCTGTCCAGTTGTGTTGCATTAGGTAGGTCAAGCGACTCTAAATAAAAAAAATAAAAAAATATATATATAATTACGTACAGTAACACCTTATCAGTCTATTGCACTGCAGTTTCAACTTATTTATGTGCTACATTAATTCTAGAGACACATAAAGTGAGAGTGATGGTGACTTACAAAATACAAGCCAGAAAAGTCTGTTGAATACAGAGTCAGTATAATCCCATCATGGCCGCTGATCAGTATCTACAGCAGAATGGGCAGAGATAAGCATATAATTTAGTTCTGCTAAAGTTTGCATAATGACAGAAGCACTGAAAGGAAGTTGGGTTTCAGAGATCTGAACAGAGCTCAGTAAGTGAGTCCCTTTATGTAATGTTTTAGCCCACCGAGCGGGAAAATGACAGACAAAGCATCAATTTCATAGTTCATAAGATATTTCTTTATCACTTTTGCACTAAGGATCATCAGATGCAGACAAAAGCTTGCAGAGATACTTGGACCTACTGATAAAAATGCATGAGACCATTTTTTAGGTCTACATGTTTAGTGGGATGTATATTACTAAGGTGATGTAGTAATTCTTATTGTTCAATGAGCTAGACGATTGAAAAAACAGTAGGAGATTGAAATTTTGTTATAAAAAATATTTAATCTGAAATGATTAGTTAGGGGCTGTACTTTAACAATAAATTAAAAGGCTTATTTTATAACATTTTTTCATGTAACCAAAATCATTTTCTTCTCATTTCAGTCTGTGTGTATTTCCTTAGAAATGATGTGTACCCATCTAAACTCTAAACTTAAACTACAACTCAATGTTCAATCCGAATATCTAAATCGATTTACCAGTTAGCAGCTAAAATACATACATACCTGACCATAAACTTTTTCAACTAAATGACAGTGACAACAGTGAAGCAAAAACATTTTCCACTGTGACCTAGCAGTTTTTTTGTAGACAAACTGTGAAGAGTAAATGTTGAGGCAGAAAAAGTGAGAGAAAGGGTGGAAAGAATTGATATTCAAGCTCTGACACTTTCATGAGCCAATGTAGAAAATGCTGAGGATCTGAAGAAAACACACTTCTCGAAGGTGAAAACCAAATGAAACATGACATCTAAAGTAGAAGAGAAATAGGTAAGAAGATTTTAATATGTTGAGAAGGCAGAGTTGCCGCCCTGCTTGGAAAAGACAATAACATGATGCAGTATTCCCTTCACTATTGCTCTCCACCTTCATTTATTATCTCAACCAGAATATCACAATGCCTCTTCACCCATGGAGACAATGACTGCCATGTGATTACTCACAGATTTAAGGTGTCATAGTCAATAAGAATAGTTAAATATCTGAGAAAAGAGGCACATGCCGTACTTTCAAGGATTTGCCAGTCAGAAATGAAAATACAGTTGTGATTTAAGGGAGTGTGAGATTGATTCTTATTTTTATTCGTAATCTACATGGACTTTTGAACTTTAAGACCTGGTTCACACTCTCAATGGAAATCACCCACTCATTTGGTCGTATTATGATGTATGGATGCCTCGATATGTAAAATATTTTTGGGAAACTTCGTAATAACCTGCAGGAAAACTATCCTTTGAAAATCCTAATTAATTTTACACAAGTCACAGCTAGGAGGAACCACAGTCTGTTGCTGTCACCCAAGGATAGAAATGGCATATTGTACCAAAATAAATCTTGCAGGAGAGTTGTGAACAGAATTATGCATAACTGCACACAGACATCTGAAAACTGTTTTTTATTCCAGCAGCACTTTTGATTCATAATCTTTTCACTTTTTGAGGATGTTTTATAAAAAAAAAAAAAGCCATAAAATTAGTTTTGTTGGAGCTTTCTCTCTGTACAACTGTCATTATACAAACTCTACAAGGGAACAATATATTATCTTTGTCCATGCTGCTCTTAGTTACTGATCAACAGCCATGATAAGATTATATCTACTCTGGGTTCAAAAGACTTTTCTTGCTTTATTTTTTACTCTTGTAAGTTGCCACATCTGTTACATATTTCATGTGTCTATAAAATGAATGTAACTTATAAATGAGCAGCACAGTGCAATAAGCATAATTATTGTGAGTAATATTCTCACAAGAACTTTTATCCATGGTGGGTCGCTCTACACTTTTACATGGATGCATCAAACAGAACAAAAGCAGAATAATGTTGAAAAGATAATAAATATTTTTACATAAAAGGACAGGAGCCTAATCGAAAATTTTGCAATGTGACTGATTATGTCAGTTTTGTTATGTGTGGGTAGTTTAGTCATGTGAATGAGCCCATTCTCATTCCACAAGGTAATTTTCTACTTTGAATTGTTCAGTGTTTCTATTCAGGCTTAACAGGGTTCAAACACTTTGTCAGGGTGAGGACACGAGGCCTTGTGAGGAGTGTTTGTCTGCTGGCTGATGGTGAAAATGACTGCAAAGTACTTTTCGTCTTCCTCTCGTTTCATAGCAAGCCCTTTCATATTCACGCAAACCTACACAGGAAACTTTTTGAAGGACAGGAGTTCAAGTGAAAAAGAGCTTTGTCACTTTGCCTGGTGATTTGTTTTGATCTGAGTGACTGAAAGTACATGTGGTTCAGCACTGCTATGATGACATGCCATCATAATTTGTTCACCTTATGCAGTTATGATAATTTGTACACACAAAAAACCTCTGCACTGATAAACAGATTCTTATTTTATTTATCTCTCTTTTATATGAGACAGAGTTCATATTTATTTTAATAGTTGATTTTATTTTAATATTTATCTCTCAATCTGAAAGCATAAGCCAGAAATGATTCAGAGAACATTTCCATAAATTTTCAAAGTGTTATCAGTTTTCTGAATGTTGTTTATGGCTTTTTCTATGTATCTCAGTGAAAGCTTGTAATCAGACAGTTAATGATGGACACTTGCCGTTATCACTACACCTCAAAGTCAAGATGGATTGCACAATATTCATTGATTATTAGTAGCATCATGTTAGCTAATGTGGTGCTCATTTGCTGCTGAATACATAGGTAGACACGCATTTTCAGTCTCACAAATTTTTGTTGATTGTCAGAGAACTTTATCTGAGAGTGATGAGTTTACAATTCTGCAGAACTGACCACTGTTATTGCTTTTACCTACTTTCCCATATTCCCAAGCCAACTTATACATGATTTGTTCTTTCATATGGACATGTAGTTTATTATATTTCATTGCTGCTTGAATTAATAGGATTTTTTTGTCTTATTATATTTTATATTTAGTATACTTTCTTCTCCTCTTTTTATCATTTCACCCAGCTTTCTTTAAGCAACTGCTCATTTAAATCCCTTCTTTTTTAACTATTGTTAAGAACTTATAGTTTAATCATTTATTAAAATGGTAATAATGTGTACTTCAAAAGAGAGTAAAATCATTAAAAGAAACATAATTGTTAGTATCACCTACATCAAGTGAGGTTTTTGTCTTTTGTTGACTTTGTATGAACTGCATTGAGTCCACAAACAAATAGTTGTAGTTCACCCACTGACACCAAAAAGAGACAGGATGGCCATTACACAACAAATGTATAACAGCCAGTCTCTGAAATGTGTACAATTTTAATTAGATGGAGCTACATTTTTAAAGCAATTTTAAGAAATAGATCATTTTTACTTGAAAGATGAAACAACAGAACAGAGACAGAGGTTAAAATTTATATAGGTTAGGACAAAAAATAGGAACTGAAAACAAGGGCAGATGGACATGCACTGCTCAGAAAAACACAAAAATTATGACTTAATGCAAACAGCAGGAGATATGTCATGCTGTGCCATCCCAACAGGCTGAAGGGAGCATTGACTGTTAATCATGGGGACACCGTCTATGTGTTTGTAAATCCTCTGATCTGCCTCCTACAGAACAAAAGCACATCTCTTACTGTGTTTGTTTGCATGCTGGGATATGGAGGTACTTTGCTAAAGACTTTTGCTCTTAGTCTCCAGACAGTTTGAAAGAAATGTTTGATTTTGTTTTTTGAGGCATCTAAAAGTTCAGCCAACACAAATATAACCTGTTAATGGATAGTTCAGGCTTCCCATAGTGTTTAATAGTCAAAAAATTAGACCAAATATGTGTGAGGATGCTCTGGCATCCTCACACAGAGGACCACCTGCTATTGCAGGGTAAATCAGAGGAATTGGAGGCTTTCAGCTAAGAGTGATTTCTCAGTTTTTGACAGGTTGCAAAGTAAACGTGGTTGTTACTCTCCCAAAGCTCCAAATGGGGGTTTTATAGCTGTTTTCTGAATTCTATTTATCACGATTTTTCATGAGAAACATTCAAGTCTTTGTGTAAGGCTCAATGAATGCAAGCCACCAGTGGGTTTAATATGAGTATGTTTTTGCCCATCTCTTCAGGGCGGTGTGTTTCACTTCTACACAGTCATTCTATGTTTTAAGTTTGGATCTCCCAGACATCTTGGAGACTTTTATTTTTTTCTTACCTTTGTGATAGATAGTGTGCATCAGACTAGTGGGGTCACTTGGAGAAAGACATACAAGGAATAAGTATTTTGCTTGTTGCTTAACTATTTTAAATGAAATACATTTAAATACACACAAAAAAATTAAATTTATCAAGTACCATCTCCTACAGTCTAGCAGTCCTGTTATTTAGAGTTGGTTGTTCCTCAATACTTGGCAAACACTGAGAGTCAAATCCTTGAGCTGCTTTCATTTCTCCCACTGAAATAAGGATTCTCTTAAAAGTGGACAGTGATAGGGAATCTATGGTAGACCAAAAATGGAACAATTAGAAAAGAAAACACAACAAAGGATTGACTAAAATACTAGGACAAAAGGAGACTACTAAATTTAGAAAGATAATAAACAGAAATTAGGAAGTGAGAACAATAGAGCAGAGAATACCAGGAAACTACAAATGAAAAAAACAAAACAATACAACAGTTGCTTCTGAGCTTTCTGGACTTCAGTGTTTTAACACTAGGAGGGCCGAAGGTAGTCCATTTGGTGTTTCTACCTATTCAGTCTAGAGACAGGCCAAATGACCTGAAGGATTTTATCTAGCAGGTGCTTTTGTTCAGTAAATAGGGCCATTACCTTATCAGTACCCTGTTAATGGCCTCAACGCATCTCACAGTTGCACAATTGTTCCTTAGACTTCGACTTCGACTGACTTTGTTGTCATTTTGCATGCACAGGGTGTATACAGAACGAAATTTCGTTGCATACGGCTCAGGACAATGTTTGAGGTTCCAATGTTGTGAGTAAAATAAATACAGTATAAAATATGAATATAAATCTAAATATAAAATATAAAGTGCAGGACTGACAGTAAAATAGAAGTCCACCCGTCTCTCCTGCACCCCAATGCATGCCTGATAAAGCACATGTGCATTCAGTGCTGCCATGTCAATCATGTTTGCCAGGTTTGCTGACCAGCTGTCACATAGTGATGGAACCTTGGTCACCCCCCGCAAGCTGTGGAGGATAAATAGGTGACTGCTTCACCTATTTAGTTCACAAGAACTAATGGCATTTATTTCAGTCATAATCTTGCGGGGGGTGACCAAGGTTCCATCACTATGTGACAGCTGGTCAGCAAACCTGGCAAACATGATTGACATGGCAGCACTGAATGCACATGTGCTTTATCAGGCATGCATTGGGGTGCAGGAGACGGGTGGACTTCTATTTTACTGTCAGTCCTGCACTTTATATTTTATATTTAGATTTATATTCATATTTTATACTGTATTTTATTTTACTCACAACATTGGAACCTCAAACATTGTCCTGAGCCGTATGCAACGAAATTTCGTTCTGTATACACCCTGTGCATGCAAAATGACAACAAAGTCAGTCGAAGTCGAAGTCGAAGTCTAAGGAACAATTGTGCAACTGTGAGATGCGTTGAGGCCATTAACAGGGTACTGATAAGGTAATGGCCCTATTTACTGAACAAAAGCACCTGCTAGATAAAATCCTTCAGGTCATTTGGCCTGTCTCTAGACTGAATAGGTAGAAACACCAAATGGACTACCTTCGGCCCTCCTAGTGTTAAATAAAACTTTTAACTTTGATTTGTTCAGTAACATGGAAACTTGATATGCTAGTATGTATTACTCGAAGGGTATTTTTTGGTCTAATACTAAGATTTCATATTTCTATTATGAAATTAAATGTGACTTTCTGACTTTTAATGAAAAACTATCTGGGTCCACTATTCCTTTTTTTATTTCTCTCCTTCTTTGCCCACACATCCTCTTTTTATTCAGCTTGAATAGAGCTCACTATCTCCCCTGAATTTTAAAGCATTGAGAGATTTTTCACAGTCTTCATGCGCATCAGTTAACTTTTTAACTGGGTAATATGGTGAATGATGTTGATTCAGATTCAGATTTATTTGTATCCCAAATTGGACAATTGATGTTGCAGCAAGTATAAAAACTAAAAGACAAAGTATCAAAGATTTAAAAAAATAAATAAAATAAAAATATAAATAAAATAAGTAACAACAAAAAATACCCCAAACACATAAAATACAAATCAACACATAATAATGGGAAGAATACAGCAGTGTATTTCATTATTGATTAACAGTTACTACACTAGATCAGGTGCAAGTCCCCCTACCTTGTCCTGCATTAAAACGAGATATTGTTGTAGGAACAAAGGAGAGCTTGTACCTGTTGCTTTTTATACAAGGAAGTCTGAGCCTGATGCCAGAAGGTAGAAACTGGAACTCAGCATGTAAAGGACAAGAAGTATCAGCAATAATGGCTTTAGTTTTCCTAATGATTTGTTTTTTACACAGTTCTGTAAGTGAGCATTGTTCAACCCCTAAGATTTTATTGCTAGTATGTATTACTCGAAGGGCATTTTTTGGTCTAATACTAAGATTTCCAAACCAACAGCGGAGGGAAAAGGTCAACACAGATTCAATATATGATCTATAAAATAGGATCATCAATGACTTATCAACTTGAAACTTTGCGAGCCTCCTTAGACAAAATAATCTTTGCTGGCCCTTTTTTTGTAGGTTTTCTGAATGGTAGGTAAATTTTAACTTATTATCCAAAATAGTCCCAAGATTTGTATGTTCTTTTTAAACTCTTTCTCTTGCTTTTACTAATTTCTTACTAACCTGTCTTGGTAATCACTGATAAGCACCCTATGTGTGTAACCCTTTCTGAATGACTACAGTCACTGTGCTTACTGGTGAAGTGTCAAATGGCTGGTAGAGCCATGCAGAGACAAGATAAAGAATCTATCTTTGATCTGTCACTCTGGAATTCAGTGACTTATTTCTGCTTCCACTTTCACAGTCCTCCTAATCCTCCACAGAGCAGTAGCTCATCTACACACAGACACTGTGAGTGTGTTAGGCTGTTACCTCCAGAAACTCTTTGGGAACAATTAACAAAACTAGCATTGTTCCTTTTTGCCACAGATTATTTATTTTTTAAAAATGAAATACAAAGCAGTGACCTGACAACAGTTGAACAATAGTTTAAGTGATTGACCCCCTGCCCATTCTATATTTTTCTCGTCCTTTTTTTTTTTTGCATGCTCTTATCTGTTGTCCAAACAAAGCATCCTGCTCCGTGAGCATTGATCCCACCTCAAAGTTCCTGGCTTTAGTCAGAGTGACAAAGATGGCAACGAGATGCTCCAGTGTCTGGGAACTCCACTAGCCTGCTCAAAAATCAGCAGTGCAAACAAACACACACACAAACGAGTGAAATCACTGAACAGAATGATCACCATCCAGTTCAGCATAAACAGGACTCTTCCCAGATCACAATGGCAACCTTTTGTGTATAGTTGCAATGGAAAAACCCCCCCAAAACTTAAGCATCAATTGTTGCATGTTTTTTTTTTTTCATGAAATAGTGGATTTGATCATCCTTTGTTACCAAGAGATCAGAGTAAATGTGATATTAATACAATGATGGAACTAGAGCAATAATTTATTATAAAAGCATATATTTTAATGTGGAGACGCAAATATGTCTTAATATTTTAAAGGCTGCAATGTGTTTTTTCAGTCTAACAGCTCGTCTGTCTTTAGCATGTTGAGCTTTAGATAGAATCTACCTGAGCTACATCTTAGACAAAGAGCATTGTCACACTATTGTGGAGAGGCATTGCAGAGAGGCAGTGGGTCAGCACAAAAACAGGCTCAGGCAGGGTTTTGTGGCATCTCAAACCGTGAAGCCTGATACAGGCACTTGAGATGTCACACTCAGTCACAGCTTATCAGCTACTTCTAAATGATTCGCTCCACAGCTTCTTTCCTTGGCTTCAATGATGAACTCAATCACAACTTGGAGGATATTTTCTTGTGTTTTGCAATCATAATGGGCCCGTTCTAGTTCCAAAATATGTTCAATAAGCATCAGTTGAACTACTCTGTGATTGAGAAGGAGACGTTTGCTTTGATCTTAGCCCTGAAACATTTCGATGTTTATTTAAGTGGTGGCGCTAACATCGTGGTGTTTACAGATCATAATCCGCTGACGTTCCTGTCGTCACTGAAATGTCCAAATCAGCGTTTGATTCGCTGGTCATTGTTCCTGCAGTCCTACAACCTGGATATTTATTACATTAAAGGAAAAGACAATGTCATGGCCGATGCGTTATCGCGCGCTCCACTTTTGTAGCATGTTTGCTTTTTGTGCCTGTTTTTCTTCCTGTTCCCTTTCTCTGTTCCTTAAAGAGCTTCTGAGTGCACCAGTTGCTGGTCTGGAGAGTGAACTGAGGAAAGAACCTGTACATTCAACATCAACTTGGCTAAGTATAATATGTGGGAAAGAGCAACATGTTAATGGTGGCTGGGTTTGCTTTACACTTGCGGTGAATTTAGGTTGGCGCAGGGTTCCATATAGGAACCTGCTTTTTTTATGGACGGGGGTGTGACGGCCCTGCGGTGCTGTCCTGGGTGTGTGTGCTGTAAAGTGCAGGCTGTTTTTCCATTAGGTTCTTGATTGTGGGAGGTGCCTCCCAGACCTGGATGGTATATAAGGAGCGCCGTTCCATTAATCGGGAGGTTAATGGCTGACCATTAACCTCCTGACAACAGAAGCAGACGAGATCCGGACTCAGAGGCGACGCTGGCACAGCTGACACCTTGTATTTTTAATAAATGCCTCGCAAGGGGTTAAAAACCGTTGGGTTTGCCCTGTCCTCCCTACTTTTTGTTGTGGCCATCCGAGCCGGGCCGTAACATATGCATCCATGTTTTGATGTTTCCAGAGTTATCAGAAATGTGGCTGAGTGAGTATAGTATATGCCCTCCCAGTTAAGAAATAGCAGACTAATAGAACAGTAACTGTAGAGGCAAACAAACAAAAAGCTTTAGAATAACTGTATCAACAACACAGGCTTAAACTTAGTCTTATTGTAAGAATTAAACATGAATTTTGTATATTGTGATATTGATATTTTTGTATTTATATTTCTAGTTTAGTTTGTATGGCATTTACTTTTTACGCTGTGGCTTGTTATCTCTGCTACTCTTATTTTGCTATGTCAATTTTCTGCCATGGGAGCTTAAATATTCCACTAGTGGGACTAAAAAGGGCTTATCTTATCTAAGTCCTTTATTTTGACTTCTAATTTGGTGGAAACATCTGTAGATATATATCATGATACTTTTTTGTCAGTGTTAGTGTTTATTTTCATTTACACAGTGCCTTAACTTCAATGTAGCAATGTTGTTTTTGTTTGTTAGCAGGAGGGATATTTACAACATAGAGTGAAAGTATTAAAGGGAATCTCTTGCAAGAATTTCTTACCCTGACTAGCTAATTTTGATGTCTTACTCCTGACCCTTATATCTCATTAAGTGCATGAGCGTTGTACCTTGTAACTAGTAAAAATAAAACGTTTTTGATATAAAACAAAAGTATAGGAGATATTTCAGAGAAAATCTCCTGTATAATAAATTACAGGAGGCTCCTTTAGGCATTGGCAAACTATGTGGATGTCAAATGTAAAAATAAGCAGGATTACCAACTAGCACACATCTGACATGAGACTCTTGCATTGTTTCTCGTTCTTACTGTTACAGTTTCCCTGGACACATTTCAGGAATGTAGTTGATTAAGCATGAGAAATGTTGGAAGTTCTTCAGACTTTATTTCAAAACTGAAATATGTTTGCTAGGCTTGAGTTCTAGCATAATGCATAATTTTGATGATGAGAAAGGAAGAGTAATGCAAAGCTTGTGTTCAAGGTTGATAGGATTTATTATAATTTTGCAATTCTTAAAAAACAACTTCAGGTTTCAGAGACTCTCTGTCATCCGATTTCTGATCTTATGCATAATATTTATAGACCTACAGAAGATTACTGTCAAATTTATGTGTATAGTAGCATAGGAATAGAAAACAGTTAAGAACATGGTACCAAAAGCCCCTTCACCTACCTTCTTGCCTAAGCTATGATAATTCTGTCACTGTTCAGCAAATTGTTTACAATTCATTTGTTGCATTTGGCCAAACTTTTTACACACACGCCCGTACACCCCTACGCAACGCACGCACACACACGCCTACATTTAAAATTTAACACTTCTAATATAAGACATGGACATGTACGAGTAAATTGATAGAGCCAAGAAAAGCTTATAGAATATGCTAAAAAAAAACATTTGTACTATTCAAAATGTTAATAATAACAAGCTCTATAGTCGAATTGTGTCTAAAAGTATTGTGTGCTTTTGTGGACGCGTGAGTATCATGGCTGACTAACAAAGATCAGCTGCTTGCAATTTACTTTCCTCAGGAGTCTCAGCCATTGTCTGTTTAAAATCTTTAGATCATTTTCTTTGTTAGTCCCAGCTGTTCCCCTCTCAGCAAAACACAAAACCACAAACCTTGAAATGCAGTCAATACATGTGGGAAGACTGGGCTGTTGATGATTTTTTTTTTCTCATGCTGGTGTTACAATCCGTTTGCCATGCTTAGTGCTGTGGGTTTGTTCTTTAGAGGAAGAAATATAAAACAAAAACGTAAGAATTACGATTTGTGTTCCATTAACAGATCTATGATAAATGTAATGTATGATTTATGATATAATGTATCATGTACCTGTACCATATCTATCTATCTATATATATATATATATATATATCTACCAATCTACCTACCTACATACAACTGGTATGCCAGTTGCAGATATGAGTTTGGTGTATTGTGAAGCAGAGTCATCATTACTACCGCCTTTACTTTCATTGGTATTTCAAATGAAGTTCAGATTCATGACTCAAGTTTCTGATCCTATTTTCCTAATTACATTAACTTAAAAAATCTATGTTTTTATAAAGCAATCTCTAGACTGATATTTTATGAACAAATAAATGAAATAAAACAGATGTAGACGCTAAAACTATAGTATGATCTTATTACCACAGCAATTGAAACAGTATGTGGGTTATATTTGACCGTAATTAAATGGCTTTAGTCTTGATGTTAGTGATGTCATTAGTTTCAGTTCTGGTACAAATTATTTACAAGAAAATTCTAAGATTTAACAGATAACACACTGCAGTAGGCAACATTTATTTATTTATTTATTTATTTTTGTATTCTTGGGTAAATCGTTCCTATTTAAGGCTACACAATTCATCTGATTGTTTTTTTTTTCTCAAATAATTAATTTGTTGAAAAAGAAGATATACTTAACATTGTTAAGATGTAAATTCTATGACTTCGGACCAGCGGTGGGCATCTATGTATTATGTATTGGTTCAGGACATTCTGCATCTGGAGAAGATCTCTGGACTGAGACGTGTGTGTGAAACTGTAATGGCGTTGAACTTTTTAAATAAAACTTTAAAACAGGATATTCTTAAAGTTACAATAAGTGACAATGGTGGAAATCTATTTTTCTGTGGAGCTGTAGCTTGTCATATTGAATAAGCTCACTTCTACACACATTTCCTGGTAACGTGTGTTGGTTTGGCTTTTGATTGACTTTGCTTTCTTTTTCATGTTGACTGTACAATCACTGCCTTACAGTGATAAATTGTGGGTGTACTTGCGTTACATTTATTTAAATAATAGGACCTCTAGGTGACCAATTTTGGTGTAATGTTAAATTAAGAGTTGAGAAACATCATTAGACTAGATGTGTTGTTGTGCAGTCAGTTAACTGCAGATCATTTTGCAAACTAGCTAGTTAACTTAGCAAAGTTAAGTGAGATGCTTTTGTTATAGCTTAATTGAACTGCATCTGAGACCTGCCTGTGCCAGTGACTGTATTTGATATAGGGGAGGTGTGGCCAAGTAGTTACGTAGATAGTTTAATGTATGAGGCTTTTGAAAGCACTGCCATTGTTTTTGCTGTTCTGTTTTGCAACTTTTCAAAGGTCATAATGGAGCGGTTTCAAATAAAGACTGTTTTGTTTAAGGTTAATAGGTGAATTTTATATGGCTGACCCCTCCGGAACCTTTGGTGTTATTGCAAATGATTAATGTTCCATAAGAAGGCTGTACTGTTGTATTACATGACTTCTCAGTTCAATGCTCCTCACATATTATCGTCTGTTAGCTCCTTTCTGAATTTATATACACAGATTGCAAGACTGCATGAGAAAAAAACACTGCTTTTGAAAAGTATTTTTTTTCTCCTCTGAGAAACTGGGAAGCCCATCAAATTAGATTTTAAAGACTAGTTAAAGATTTTAGAATTATGTATCAACTATTTATATTGTTTTGAATCTTGTGTTTCCATCTCATTTGCTTCTGTCTTCAGTGTTGAACTATTTCCCCATTTGTTTCTGAAGGTACTTATTTTTCCCTATTATTATGGTGGGTAAATGTCTATAATTTTCTAGATCTTCCTTTCTTCGTTTTTCTGAGCTTACATGTTTCTGAGCACTTTGCAGCGGTATGATTTTCCCAGATCAATCATCTTTGTTTCAGGCTGTGATTTGTTGTGTTTGTCCTTTCAGCCTGTACTTAAATAATTTTTCTCTGTTTTACTTCACAAAACTGCCTTGTACTGTATGTTTTGGATGACAGCAACAGTCAGGACCAGAAGGAGACTAAAGGAATTACTTACTATGAAGCTGCACTTGTTCCAAAATGCTATAGCATAGACACACACTTAGTTTGCCATCTGCCTGTAAGGACAAATTGATGTTCAGTTGGTGGCTAGTATTATGTCTCCATATACTTCAGATTATAGTTAGTGCTTATAGCTCCATGCATGTAAGAATCCCTCCTTTATAGTAGTAATTGTGATTAGACTTGCAAAAAATATGAAGTAATGCCAGAAGGGATGACCGTTAAGACCGAAGATGGATCTGGCCTAACTCCAAAATGATGCTAGGCATATTTGTATTAAAACTTTCACATTCACAACTTGCAAGCTGTTAACTAGCTAAACAACATTAACAATTCTTTTGAGATTGTTTCAGCTATTACCCAATATTCATCTGAATACATTATTTATTTGGGCAGCATAATGTTACATATTTGTACAGGACAATACCTGGCTGTAGTTTTAAACAAGAGCAGTGATGTCAGAGATTTGCTTGAATGAGTTTGACATCCTTTAACTTTAAGAGACCCATCCTCAATAACACAGGTGAAGCAAGGAGATGTAGGGCAGTTCAACCATCCATTTCTACTGAGTATTGGTGGGCGTCAATCCTTTTCTGCAGTAAAAGAGAGCAGCAATTTTCAGCAAATTGCAGAGCTCTTTGTAAAATATTGCTGTCTTTTTTTTCCCTTTGGTTGAATTTACTGCAAAACACGCTGGTTTCTATCAAAGTCTGACAAGATGGCACATTTTATTACTTTCAACCTAGCCTTTCTTTTTTTTTTCCTTTAGTGAACATGTTTTTCCAGATCTTTGTTAACACATGAGGAAATACATATTCCTACATATTTTGTGAGAACATCAGAAAAATATTTCAGTCATGTGTAAATGCCTTACTCTTAAATTTCCCAATGACAGAAAGGGATTTTGCTTCTACAAGTGACTGATCCTGCACTTGGTAGAAACACACTGTAGAATCCCCCAGAGAGTTTATTAAAACCAACAAAAGTATTTGGGGTGACTTACATGGATCGGCTAAAACACCTTTTATTATGGATGTGCCCATTGTTTTGATTGCCGTCTTCGTTTATTTATTTATTTTTTCTGACCAGTGCATGGCGTACAGTTACATACATTTTATCTGAGGCCACCTTTCTAAAATCCTAGATCACCTTACAGAGAAGATCAAACAAATGATTACATATTTAAACAGGCTTACTAAAAGTCTATGTTTTGGATGGAACATCATCAAGTGTTTTGTCACTAAAGTGTAATTTATTTCTTCAGAAGATAACTAACTTGGATCTTGTGCTGAACAAAAATGTATTTTTCACCTAGGATTTCTAAAACTGCACTTTCTAACGAATTTAATGTTGAAGGTTTATTTTGAGGAGAGGAGTAGTGATGCACCTGTTGACACAGATTTACATTATTTGAACCTTGACCAGATTTTATGTGGTTCCTGCATATGCTCTTTGTTTTCTTTCTAAGTACATGTGATGCTAAAATTATTTCTAACTTAATTTGTTGGCTAATAATTGGCTAATATATGAGTGTCTGTGATTTTACCTTGAACCGTGCAGTAAGGAAAGGTACTTTGTCTAAAACTGAAGACTAAACAGAAATTGCTATTATGTTAATATGCTTAGACACTGTATCTACTAACATATCATGAGAAAGATGGGTTTGACTATTTAACTCCAATATAAAATATGTTTCAAGTTGATCCCGACATTTAGCACACAATTGTTCCGGACCCTGACAGCATGGGAAAGTTTTTAAAGTGCTGCTGTACAGATCCAATCTACCCTTAGCTTCCCTTTAGAAATGAAGCTAATTCCATTCTCAGTGTGAAATATAAACTACAGCAGGGTTACAGAAACAGATGGGCAGCACATATTAACTCAGTTCACTGGTGTCATATGTTCACACCAGTTCACGGGTGTCTTAATGTTCTTGTGGCAAGATGCTTCACAGATGGAAACTAATCTTTAAAAAAAATAAAATAAAAAACAGCAGACAAAGAATAGCGTAGTTTTAGTTTGAAAAGTAACGTCAGACATGCAAACTTTAGCCTGTTTCAGCATGTGGTCTTAAACCTTTGATCAGCCGATGAACTGCTGGCTTAAGTCTAAATTTAATTTCAAGTCTTCTGTTTGCTGACATCTGTCATGATTTTTAAAATGATGGGTGTCTGGAGAAACATTGTCAGAATGCCCAAACTTAGGTTTTCTTGTGAGCATAATAAAATATTACTATATTATTTGTGACCATGTTTACTTCCAAGAAGCTGATAGATTCACTAAAACCATGCCCAAAGGTTTGACAAACCTGGGGATTTTTATGCTTTCCACAGGAGAAAAAAGGCCATGTGCTTGTTGCTGCATGCTTCTTTAGGAGTGTGTATAAGCATTTTCAGAGTTGTGTTTTAAGTATTTGCTTAATTTTCTCATGAATTCTGTATTTTTTATTTATTTACTTTTTTACATATAAGCACATAATCCTCCCTAAGTTGGTGTACATGCATATCTTAGATATTGCTGTTCAGATGCAATGATATCTCTCTATCATTGCAGAGATATCTCTATCTCTGCTCCATATCATACAGACAATGCCGTTATTTTAGACAGTAGTGCTAAAGGTATTCACTCTTCTCTGCAAATCCTTGTTGCAATAAGTTATTATTTGCTGTGACATATGAGCATATGACTCATTAAATTTATATCCAGAAAGTATGGATTTATTAATATCTTGTATTTGATTGATCAGAATAGTGAGCAGCTGATTGATCTGCAGGGAAAATGTTATTGAGACAGTGTTTAGATCCAGCAATTATGTAATTAAACTGTGGAGTCAGCTGATGGATAGGCTCATTTTCACAATTTTCCTCCTTTTAATTCTCCTCGAACCACAAAGTAATGATGATGTAGCTTTGGTGTTTTTGTCTAAACACTAAAAAGAACCATTTGTTTATGATTCTACATTAATCAAAGTTTCAGTAATGAGCTGTGGAAACCTATCATGTGACATTAGAGCAATGTCAATGGCGGACAAGTCTGACATTTGCTGTGATGATGCAAAATGACAAAGTCCTGCGGTAGTAATGGATTTACAGTCACACACTTTAATGATCTGAATAGTTTAATGTAAGCTGAATGAAAGTCAATCATCTGGTGGATTCTGTAATCAAATGTAATTAGTTAGGGCTACACCAGAGAGTGCAGTTTGCTTACAGTGGGAAATCAAATGACTATCCAGCAAACAAAAGAGAGAAAAAGAACCAACGAGAGGAACTGACGACTTTTATGTTATTTATGAACATGTTATTTATGACCTAAAAACTTTGAAATCCTCACTGTGTGAAACGTCAGCAGCACATTACAATCTCTTGTTTTCTGCTTTGTTTTTACATACAGCTGCTTTTGTCTCAACATCTAATTTCTCAACACACACTTTAAAAACAGCTTAAAATGATCATTTCATTTAGACATGCTGTGTACATTTTCTACAAGCTGCCATGGCTTTCTTAGATTTGAATCAAGTACCAGCGATTTGGCTGTTTGTTACTCTTCGATGTTTATAGTAGGACACCAGAAAACATGAATACAGTAATTTTCTCTGTGTCAAGTCTGGTCTTTAGTTTTCAAACAATAAAAACTAATAATCTGTGTGGCATTCCTTTAGTACAATCATTTTACTTGACTTACAAACATGGTAATTGCATATGGATCACAAAAAGAAAGTCAAAGTCAAAGAATATATTGTACATACAAGTTATGACTGTGTTTGTTATGAAAATCGTCCTCTCTATTTCAGCTTTGATGAGATTTGTTTCATATGTTTTTTTTCTAATTATTTGTCCCAATTTCTGTCTGTTTTTGACATGCTGCCTCTTGGACATTACCTATGGACCATAAAATACAGGTAAAACAAAACTTGTTGTGACATAGATTCTGTATTAAAGATGGCTTCAGGATTTATGTGTTGTATTTAGTTTCTGAATCCCACTTTTCATCACCGCTGTTCAATTTTACCAATTGCAACATCTGCTACTCAGGAATTTCTCTATAAATATGGTTGCTCTTAAATTCCTCCTTTTTTTCATAGTGTGTAAAAAATCTTTTTTTTTTCTTCAAATTCTAAGATTGATGTATATGATGATCTCTCTCTCTCTCTGTGTATGTATGTAGGTAGGCAGGTAGGTATCATCATATCATCATTACACCTTTTCTGATTTATACTGACCCCTGGAGAAAAGCACCACCCAGCCTGTTACTCTATAAGAATTAAGCGGGTAGAGACGATTGATGGATAGCTCAGCCACAATATAATAGTATAATACTACTCTCCACAAACCCCTAAAGTGCTAATATTTTGTAAAACTTTCTGACTTATAGATGGATAACAATAATTTATGATTTACTTCCCTCCTCTGCTTTCCAGCCACCTGTCATTCAGTTGACTGTGTCTCATAGAGTTTTTAGTGTCAGTTTTACTGTTAACAGATATTGACCTTTTGCAACTACATCACTTAATCATGCTAGGCCATGACGGATGTTGGAAATGAGGGGTGGGAGTGTTGAACAGAGCATCTGAAATTGTCTTTCCAAGTTGTTTTTGCCAGTTCAGCCTTGGGTTCTAATTGTACAAGTCAAGCTAATTTGCGAACGCAACACACTTCGTTAGGGCTATTAGATGTTTTATTTACAACCAACCCATGCTTCCTTTTTCCTGATGTGTTGATCAAATTGCTGACTTTGCCCTAATTCATATCACAAGATTTATATCACTATGTCCTAAAGAGCGTTTCCCTTTACACTGGAGCAGCCTTAAAAGCATAAAAAAACGCAACCATATATGTTGCATGATGGTGGGGCATTTTCTCCAAGATTACTAATTGTTTGATACATACCTTCTCCATAATGCAATATTTGATTTCATCTTTCTACTCATACTCATGAAGCATATGAACGTTAATCATCTTGCCTTGTTAAAAGTGTTAGCTGCAAATCTGGGATTACACCAAGGCCTGCCAGTCATTATGATTGATGACTGATATCCATTGCCGCTGAATCTTTCCTCATTAAAAGTTATACAATAAAATGACAAGTTTGGTTTGCATCCTTCTCTGTTTTTGCAGCCGACCACTGAACATCTTACGGAAATTTTTACAGTGAAATCAATTAAATAGAAGCGGTACTAGGTTACCAGATATCTGTTTTTTGACAGGCTGTGCAGGAGCATCTAGGTTGTTTTAACATCCATTATGGCAGATTGAGGAGCGTTCTGAAGGGCATGACATCATATGTAAAGGGTCAATTTGGATTGTTTAGAGTTGAGTAGAAGCATGTATACGTTCTACAGAAAACCAGGGTTGTCTTTAAGTCTAATCTTATTTCTTAAAAAAAAAGAAGAGAGATTTAAGGTCTCTAACAAAATTGTAGTTAGTAATGCAACACCAAAAATGTGCTCACAGCGAAAAATATAATTTTTGAATAAAAATGAGAAAAAGTCAAAAATGCCAGTAAGTCCTGCTCACTTACAACTTGACAAAAACACTAAAATAGAGTTTTACACATGGATGGGATGCTACAGGCAATGCGAAGAGAAAGAGGTAGTATTTTAGTTTGACAGCTTTCATACAAAGTAGTTTACAGCAGATATGTGTTTTTAAAAGACAGGTCTACAGTGAAATCTTTTGGGTCTGAAAGGAGATTTGGATGTGAAAACTATAACAAGTCTGCAGAGAATTGCCAAGAGAATCCTCAGGGGATTAACTGAGGGGTTTTTCTTTTTGGACAAATTCTGTACAAACCGTGAAATCCAGCTTTTGAACAGGTCAAAGACTTTAACCCCTTATTGTCTGTGTGTGTGTGTATATATATACGGTATATAAATATATATATATATATATATATATATATATATATATATATATATATATATATATATATATATATATATATATATATATATATGTACCGTATATACTGTATATATAATATTCTCATTGATAATGTTTGGGCAAGCAGCTTAATTAAGGAGCAAAGTACATACAATATGATTCCTATTCAAAGTGCAAACAGCATGTACTGTTTGTACATGTAAATACTTTGTATATGTTCGCTGTGAGAATGTCAAACCAAAGTCAGTTTACTTGATTAAGCAAAAACTCTTTGCTAATAAATTTGATTCTGATTTTGCTAGAGGTTATGAAAAACCTAAAGGTGGACAGAGGACAACATTTAACAAAAATATTGTTTTACAACTTTGGAACACAATCTTAGATTATGTTGTTTTTTTCCGCTTATATATGAATACATATTTTACTGATCTACAAGTCAGTTTTTACACTAATGTTGTTTTGACTGTCTCCTTTGTAAAATTCACAAAATATCATTATGCAGCCCTGGGCAAAGTTGCACCACCTTACCTTCATACATTTTCTTCATAGCTAAAGTTCTTCATCTTTTCACAAACTTTTAAATTTTGCCTTATTGTTGCTAAATAAATATTGACATTGAATGTTCTGCCACGGGCGACTCAAGGATTTCTCAAACATGCATGACAGACTTAAGCAACACTCAAAATATGAGTGAATATGAGAAAATAACATCAGAACATGAACTTATGAGTGTCTGTAACAACACAGTTTGAAGATTTAACTATAACTCAGAGACAGATTATTGTAAATGACATTCTAAAGAGGCTCTTTTCTTCATTAATTTGCATCCTTTAATTTCCTTCCTCACATCTAAATAGAGATAATCTGACTCTTCTCAGGGAGTTGAATCAATTATGTCTCCCACTGGAACACATTACCTGGAAAAAAGCCCACTCTGACCAAATATTCTGGACTCACTGTAATCTCGGTCTGATGCTGGCAGGTATTCTGGATGGTTTACTGCATCATACTGGGAGGTAGCGCTAATAAGAGAGATGGACAAAGCTTGGTGAAAAGAAAAGAATAGAGAGCAATGGGCAATTTGAATTGAAAATAGAGAATGGAAAAGTTTAAATGTTCTTATCGTTCTTTATATTCATAACATGATTGTAACAATGGGGTGGTGATGTGTGTGGAGTGTACCCCGCCAGCTTCCCTGGTGACCCTGCAAGGATATTCATGTTTAGACAATAGAGGGATGGATGGTAGGATTTTATTAAAAATAAGGACCATTGTCCTTTGTATTTCTTTTGAAAATAAGCACTATTTATTTAGAATTTGAGTGTAGCTAAATGAATCACTGATAAATTAATCTCTGATTATTAGTTGTTTCGATACAGCAATGACAGGAAAAAGACTGCAAAATAAAAGATCACACATTTGAAATGGTTAAAACTTAGACATAATACAAAACTGTAATTATTGCACTGACAGCTATTTTGATAGCTCATTAGCAATCCCAGCAAGTAATTATTCTTAGAAGAATCGTAGCTTTTGAAATTTCCTACTATGCTGGATCATGGTGCCAATTCCCTACACTGAACTCAGTAAACTGTGCTGGTTGGTGATGTGCTTCATCAAAAATGATGAGAGGGCAATGGGTGTGGATTTGATCTGTCATTCTGATTCATTACATCTGAGGTTCACTGGGTGATTTTTCTTTTTCTTCCTTGCTGTATTTCAGCAGTCTTCGTCTTTCACAGCTCAGCAACTCATCCACCCACAGTATAAGTGTGCCGTATGTTTCTGCTCTGAATGGGTGAAAAATATTATGTCCTTGTGTTAAACTGTCTAAAAGAAACTTAAAATACAGAGATTATAGCTGTATTTGAAAGTTTAAAGAACATGTAATTAAGTTAATCTGTAAAAATCATCATGCATCTTAGGTGTGTTCTTGAATTTTATCAAGGTATAGTATTCAAAACTTTTATTCGGATGGGTGTACTTGCAAAGTCTGTGTAGAGAAATGTTTGTATTTTAAAGTTGTATATACATGGTTATGTTTTAATTTCAAAAGCAATGCAAGGTTACCAAAGTAAGTTAGAGTGAAAAAAATGTTATAGCTTTTCAAGTAAATGCCATTTGAAAAAAAAAGGAACATTTTTTTGGAACATAGTAGCAGAGCTAGTCGAGGAGGACGACAGGTCAGTGCATTGACTTTGAGTTTAACATAAAGGGGAGACCATACACAATTTTCAAATTTAATCAGAAAAGAGAAATGTCAGCCAAAGATAACATTCAAACAAGAAAAAAAAATCTAATTTGACTATGTTAAATATTATTTTATTTTTGCGATCGTATTGTTCTGAGTAAAGCATAATTGAAAGCAATAATCGGTTATAGTCAAAATCTAAACATAAGCTTTTCTATTGGATTTTGGATTTGTAAAACTGACCTTGGAGGAGTTGGTGACTCACCAGTCATGAATCTCGTCGCACATAACTGGTTTATTATTGGTTCTGTTGTGTGTCTCTTGTTTTGGCAAACTGTCCAGGCAGTGTCCTGCCTTTTGCCCAATGACCATTTAAGATTGACACCATTGTTGGTCCCTTGAACCTAGACTAAAAGCTTCAGTGATTCCTATTTGTCTCCTCATTCATTTCATGTAACATGGCTGTGCTAGTGATTTGGGCAAAACTGATGTATCTGGAATAGTAGCAACTTTTCTACACACGTGATTCATCTGAGTAGCCTTGTTCTTTATAAGAACTGATCCAAAATACACGTCAGATGACAGCGTTGGCGGAGTTGGGTCTGCTTGTGTCAGAGACTTAGAACATTATGTTGTTTTATCTTCACATTCTGTTGGAGGAGTGTATGCGTACTGAATGTGTCTGCCTATAGTGATAGAAGCTTCGACACTCAAAGCAAACACACAGGCACAAACTGTGCAGTTGGACAGACAGACACAGTGTAGCTCTCTTTCTAAAGAGTCTACAGTGCTCTGTTTTTGTGTAGACAGCTTGCTGGTTCTCCTGAGTATTGGAAAAAAAAACTGTCTAGACTTTGTGGATAATAATATTTCTTTTCTTCCCGTTTTTCTATGTATTCTTAGTTGTGATTGAATTAGGGCTCTTATGAATCAGTTCACACAATTACACAATGAATTGTGTGAACATCAAATTAGCAGAACACCTGAGATCCTGTGTTTGATTTAAAAAAAAAAAAAAGTACCTTTGCTACTTAAATATGTAATGATATAAATAAATATTATTCAGAGATTCTTCCTTCTTCAAGCCATGATTTGTATCTGCATGGTTTAGTGAAGCTCCCAGAACCATACAATTCACAAGATCTAGGCTTTGTTCTTCCCAGTCACTCCGCTTCATCTTATTAAACAACAGTAGCATGTTAACTAATTGTATTAGTGCACTTAGTTAATGTGTACTCTGTTGACAGGCGAATGACCTTTACTCTCAGTTGACTTTGATAGTTGGTCAAAAACACTGTTTCTGCAGTTTCAGGATATGAGAAAAGCAGCAAGATGAAAGCTCAGCTTTGTACAGAACTACTAGCAATATTAGTATACACAAAAAAATTTGTGACAGTTACAGTATGAAAAATAGAATAAAACACAATACATAATGTTGACGTGTAACAACCGTTAGTTGAAAATACTCAAACATCTAATATACTAGTGTGTTACAATGAGATGGCCAAAGTTTGCTGAGGTTACAAATTCTGTTGGCAAAATGTAATTATTTTACACAATAATCCATAATTCCAAGGAAACAACTTATTTTTTGGGGGTTTTTTTTATCTGTCTTATGTTTGCACATTTTTTTCTGCTTCCTCCCAGACTTTTAGGAGCACAGCTTATGTTTTTATGATAGGGAATATATTATGCAGGACTGGTGTGTTTGATCTATTTGTCAAAAAAGTACAATCCAGAGTCTCTCTTATTTTAGACCATTTTCATTCTTATCTTATATTACTGCATAAATCTATATCAATATAAATGTTGTTGTTTAGCAACAATATTTGCTACACAAATGTTTAGCAAAACATTGATCTATTCATGGTAGCACGATTTCAACCATTACAAAGAGTCCTTTCTGAGTTGACCAGTATTTCAGAGTCAATAATATTAGCATTAGTCTTTTTGGAATGATAAACTCCAAGTTGTCTTCTTCTTCAGTTCTTCTGTTACTATTCGCTCTGCAGGACAGACAGAGCGTGAGCTAACCAAATCAATCTTTGACACAGCACATTGCATAGATCAAATGTGCTGCCAGCCACCTCAAAATATTCAAAAGCAAAGATTAAGGAGAATGTTAAACTTCCATAGAACCCATAGATCAGCTTGGCTTATTGTTGAAAAAAAAAGGCAATTTTGGCAGGAAGCTTCAGGTTGCTTGACATGCGAGGTTGCAGAAAACCGAACTCAGTTCCTGAATATATACCGATACCAACATGTCAGATTTTTCTATATTTATGGCTAACTCTATTCTTTATGAGCTAATGAAATGATGCATTTTGTAATTTATGAGATAAACAATGTGCTGGTTACAATAATTGGTAGAGTTTCATAATAGTTACAGTACAGACCAAAAGTTTGGACACACAGGTGTGTCCAAACTTTAGGTCTGTACTGTACATATTCTGCAAATACAAATTGTAACAAATTCCTTTTATCCAGAGTCTCTAAAACCTACAGATATTTCTGAGTTAAACTAGGTAAACTTTATTATCTGGGAAGGAGAATCAAGCATTTCTTTGTGTGCACATTTGTAGTTGACACCATTTTGATTCACACCCCTCATCTACCACATTGAGTGTCATAATTTTGTTCCCCTTTGGAATTAGTCAAGTATACTTTTATTTGAATTTGATTTAACTGAATGTGTTACCTTGTATAAATGCATTCTGTGTCATTTCTTGAATACTGCATTGGTGAATTTAATATTTGTGGCAAATTGCCATTTCTTCACCTACAGAGAAGGTTAAATTTTGTATGAACCAACATTGCCCTCACTTGTTGAGTACTTATAGAGGTTCTTCCTTAGAATTAAGATATGTGGTGTGACTTCTGCTGCAAGGGATAAGGTTGATAAGTATTAACACACTTTCAGATGTTATGTGGTTGCCCCTAAACAGAGAAGAAGGAGACTTATTAGAGTCTCCTCATATCAGATGTGAGCATAAAGGAGGAACGCAGCACTGGGACTGCTATCTACTTATGAAAAAGACCTTTAAGTGTGTGTATTATTGTGGGAAATAGGAGAGTTGTGCAGGTTTTGATTTAATAAAACGCCTTCTTGTGTAAGTACTTACTAATGGAAGTGATATAATGTTGGACTTTAGGACTGAAAATGTTAATAATCTGGTTTGTATTCATCTCAGTCTTTACTGAAAAGAGCGCTAAGTCTATGGATAAATCTTTCTCATCCGATTACTACTGTAGATCCTCTTCCTTGTGAATGTTTTTTTAGGTGGACTATTTAATCGGTGTGAAACAGAATCTCTCAACATGACTTTATTAAAGTTCTTGTCAGCACAGAAATTAAATGTTATATTTCTTTAACCTCTGCTTGGTGATTCACAGAGGTTACACAGAGGTGATTCTGCACCACATATGTGTTTTTTAAAGATCACAAGCAAGAAAAAAAGAAGTACACAGCATATGCAAAAGGCCAAACAGTTTGAATTAGCAGGGAATACATCCATCTTATTTTTTTGGTTGTTATTGGTGAATATATATACATATGTTTTACAAAACAGGATAGCGATGTTATTTTATCAGATACAAAAATGAAATTGTTCACATTGTTTAACTTTGTGCCCATTCTATTCAGTCTAATATTGTACTTTCCACTTTCTTCAAACTCTGCATCCACTTCTGGAGTTTCTACATTATTAGTCTGTTAAAACTAGCTGGACGTCTGCAATGGTAACACAAACAAGCAGGACATAGGGTCAAATGCAGATGAAGAACGGGTTTCTAATAAAATGGAGAGAAACAGGCTCAAGTGATGCTGCCTAAAGAGACTCTCTTAGGTCTCTCAGAGACCTGATATGCTGTGGCAGTTATTTGTATGGTAATTTGGTTCAGAAACACATCACTCTCTGGAAAACAAAAAGAGCAAGGCAAGATATTTTTTGAGGTAAAAAGATGCAGAGGCTTTTAGCGCAAGTTAGGCACAAGTTGAACATGTCTCATGTTCATCTTTTGTAAGCAAAATTCCTTTATTTTGCAAGCAGTAAATTGTAAAGGAAAAATCTGCAGAGCCCTAAATTTAAAAGCAAATTATTGAGGGTGAACGATATGGATAATCTCAGGTCCCAACCTTTGGTCTAAAAAGAACAATGAGTAAAAGCTCAAACCCATCATTATGTAAATTAGCTGGTGAGTTTATTGTCCTGAAATACACTTGGTTGTATATATTTTATATTCCTGTTTTATGCTTTTCTTTATTTAAATTTTAGTAAATTTAAACGTATATATTATTACATTCTTGTCTTAAGTTTGGAACTCAACGCATTGGTAAATTAATTTTAGACTGCTATCACAGTTTTCTGTCTTTCCATGTATGCTGCTATTTTGAGAAACATGTACAATGAAGATCTAAATATTGTGACAGGAAAGTGATTTGGTGGTGCATTGAGTGCAGTGATGTCTTTGAAGTATGTGTACAGCTTTTGATGAGCTCCCATTCAGAATCAGGGTTTACTATCAGTGGATTGGATGTCAGTGCTCTACTGCATTGTGACCTGAATACATTACCATTACTTCTCTGGGATATGGCTTACTCGTTTTCTTTTTATGTTGAAAGATAAACTGACTGAGCATTAAATTTAAATGATCTATGACTGCACCCAAGTGGTCGGATAATTGTTAGCTGATATAAACAGAAAAATAGCTTAAATTTCCCTCCTGGTTTGAAGGATCCACGCTGTATGGGTTACTAAATCATCTGTGCAGCTTAGCATGATATTATGTAATATTATTGGGTCATTGCTAAGATATTTGAGTTGCAGTTACTGTGATTTTGTAGCACTTATGCTCATGTGGGGTTTTGTAGTGTGAGATAGCTGCAGTCCTAATGTGGGGGAACTTTCCAACATATCCAAAGAAAATTGTGCCAGACTGTTCTGGTGATGTGTATGTATGCATTAGCACTAAATCCATAGGAAGCCAATGTGAAAGCATTGTTTCCTTATGGTACCATGTTTTCTTAACCAATAAATAAAAAGGTTGATATGCAGTAGAGTAAATTACACTACTAGAATAACACATATGTGCATTGGGTGTTGTTTAGTAACACTATGCTAAAATGGAAAAAAAAAAAAAAGACTCATTCCCTCACCCACTTGCCTATGTAATTCTGATTGCAGCACAGGGATTTATTCTGTAATTTTAATGTTTCGGTTCTCTTCCAAAATATATTTTTTTAACACTGGACACAATGTTTGTCACTGACCTAAGAGCTCTAACAGAAATAAAGTCAGAGGGCTGACTTTTTTTTACTTGATGCTCCGTATTAAGAAGATAGCCATTATCAAGGTATTAGTGTTGGCTTGTTTGTTAAGAACATAGATTTCACCTCTGATTAAGTTTCAGATTCACTTCACTATATTTCTTCATTTACTAGTTTTTTATCAAGTGAACTTCATTGCAGTGAACTTAAAACAATGTTACACACAGTTACTGGTCTGTTCACTTGCCAGTGACCACATGGTGGTAGGGTCTGTGCTTGTAACGTCATGTGTCACGCTGCCAGGGCCAGCAGAGGTTTCAGGAGTGGATGTGACCCGCAATAAGGTTAAGGCAGAGACACCGGGCAGTAAGCCAGGATAGAGCAACATGTCGTTATTTACTGCCAAGGTTAGACACCCGCACAAATACACACACATGATCACACACTACTATTCTACCCAAGACTGCACAGCTGGCTGAGAGCAAGAAACACAGAATCACTCCCCCACCATCACCAATCTATTGGCATAGGAAACTTTTAGCCATGGCAAACAACAAGGAGTAGCATGTCATAGTTTGGGGACAAAATGCCAAAGGTAAGATACAATGACAGGCGAAGGCAGAAGCAAAATTTAAAATGGCATGGCATAGCATGTCCCATAAAAATAACAGAATGAACAAGACTCTGCTTAGGGATATACTTTACAGTGGTAAAACTGATTGGTTTGTCGTGATAAGTTTCAGCCCTGGTGGTACATACAATGAAATGATTTTAGCATTCGTTTTGATAGAGAAAAACACAAGGTGATAGAAAGCTTAAAGATAAACTGAGTTTTTAATTGTCATATACATATTCCACATTTCTTTTAAAATCAGTAGTTTTCTTCTTTATAGTATTTTCGTTCCTAAAAAGATGCTTCAGACAGAACAGCAAAGGGAATGTGAAAACCTTCCTACAAACTCATATCATATCATCAAGTGTTCTTCAGAGATAAACCTCTGATGAACACATTTGAGCTAATTGAAGGCACACTCCGGTGCATTTTAAGTCCACACCTGGAACACAATGTTCTCATGTTTGACACGACTTCAAAGAAAAACAGAAATCAGCCAAGAAATCAGGAAGGTAATTGTGGAATTACACAATTCTGGTTCATCCTTGGGAACTTGATGCCACATTCATCTGTTCAAGCAATTATGCAACTATTGTACTCCTCAGGGAAGAGGCAGGTTATGTGTCCCATAAATTAACATATTTTGGTCCAAACTGTGCAGACTGAACCCATAACAAAAGTCAAAGACTTTTTGAAGAAGCTGGCAGAAGCTGGTAAGACCATGCCATTATCTACAGCGAAACAGTGTTCTGTACCGACATGGGCAGAACACATGTCAGTACATGGAGTGTGCTGGAAAATGTTTGTCAGATTCAAATACTCCAGTTTCTTCTGTTAATGTAACAGAACTGCAATTGTAAATATTGCCAAAGGGTACAGTTAGGTTATACAGTTTGAATCCAGCCTGTTTTAACTACAGAGGACAAATGGAAAATAGTCAGATTTTTAGCCTGCTGTCTTGTGTGTGGGGTGTTTGTATATTCTGCATTAAGAATGAACACAGGGGACCTGAGTGTTAGTATTTGATGACTTGAGAATGAGAATATGCTAATCAGAGAACCTGTGAAATGAAATGATCTGCATTACAGCTTGGTTTGACCATGTGTGAAGACACGGTGGGATGCTGAGCTGTGGACTAGAGAGAGTCAGTAATCTGCCCACTCAGGAATGCTCTGTAGTAATAGTTTAATGATCCTTTTTAACATTTAAATGCCAGTGTCTCTTTGATTTTTGACACAAACACACACATAATGTGTCTACACACACTCAGTATTTCTTTCTAGCTTCACAGGGATTTTGCATTGACTTACAATTATTTTTCATTAATTTATACATCCTGATCCTGACTCCTATCTTAAACCTAACCATAACTAATCCTAAATTTAACCTAATCTCTATTTATATCTGAGTCCCAAACTGAACTGTTAAGCCAAAAACAGCACTTCTCCTTATGGGGCCCAGGCTTTGAGCATGAGGTTAACAGATACTGTACCCTACCTGTTACTCTGCTGAAAGACACGTCGATGGAAATATAACAGAATATGACAAAAATATGAACTTAATTGCACCTTAAACATGCTCTTTTAGGTGAAGATTTGTAATCTACACATGGAAGCCAAGTCTGACATGACAAACATTTTGTCTCAAATGGTATTTAAGAACATACAACAGATGGCAAATTTAGAATAATTTCTTTCATTTTGGGCATATGTCTTTTCTTCTCCAGCAGGTTTTGTCACTGTGCTAATATAGCTGTTTATAACTCGTGCATTACAACTATTCTTTATATATGTCGAAAAAGAAAACAGATTTGAATTAACTGACTGTGTACTTCTTAATTTGTTTATTTCAGATATATGAAAAAAAAATTCTTTATTTTCTCCTCATTTGTGCAATGACTGTAGCTTTTCCATTCATTTGAATACTGACCTACTACTAGGTTTGCTGAACTAACCATTTAAAAAAAAGAGCTTCAGAAAAATTCAGACAATCGCTAAAATAAATCATACCTCAATAACACCTGCTGACAAATATCAGGCCTGAAAGAGAGTGTGGTAAAAACACTCTTCGAGGAAGTACATGGTGCAAACTTGAGGTGACAAATCATGTTCCATCAGTGCCGTCAAACAAAATTACAGAAATGTCAGCATCACTTTTTGAACCATTTTTTTTATCTATTACCTTGAAAGAGAAGTGGAATTTTTTTCTGTTTTTTTCTCTGCTTCATTTTTTGAAATATCAAGTACTAGTGAGCACTTTTTTTGAGTATTTTTTTATATAAACAAATATTTATATGAACTATGAAAAGAGACAATATTAAATCAAATTTAGTTTTTTTGTATGTTTATGCCAAGGATAATCAAAATTACTTCCGTCTGCTAATTGCCAGGATAATGAAAGAGAGAACCTTTTAGACAATATTGTATAACTTTTTCTGACCTGATTGAAGGAAACCGGATAGTTACATACACTGAATAAAAAATACATACACATCTTTTCTCACTGTCTGAAGTTAAATCAGACCAGACCTTTCTTGTTTTAGGAACATTTTTAGAGGGTTTTTGGTTTTTGTTAACTTCTTCAAATTCAAAAGTTTACACACGTTCAGTTATCCGAGATAAGTTTTGAGATAAGTGTCTTTTAAATGACTTGGGTCAAACAACTTTTAACAATAACTTGCTGGAGTTCTGGCCCATTCCACCTGACAGAACTGATGTAACTGAATTAGGTTTGTAGGCGACCTCGAAAACCAAAGAAGATTTATTCAAATGCACTTATACATATTTTACACCCCTCAGTTTGAATTAAGGCCGCCTCCTTGCACAATGTGAACTTTCCACTTTAATAAAAACAGAGTTTGTTCTCTTCAGCCAGAGGCATGATGAGGGTCTCCTTTGTGACCAGTTGTTGGTCACATACTCTCATGTTCCACTTGTTTGCCCCTCAGCTTATCTAAAGTTAGACAGCTGTCCTCCTTCCCACACCGTCGTCTGAGTGCCACAGGCCAGAGCTGCTGTCAATTGGTCTCACATGAAGCGATCACACACAGTCTGACATCCTTTCCTAGTCCTTCAAAGTGGAACAAAACTCCAGCTATCAGTGAATTGGTACTCTCCAAACACCGTCCTCCGTTAATATAGGACTTCAATGTTAGTTTTTCAATTTGGTAGTATTTTAGTGGAAAGATTCAACTTGAATATGAACTTAATTTATTCCATAAAGTGTTCTGAACAATTGTGTAAAAATGTGCAAATAGCCTATTTTTCTACTAGATATATGAGTTGAAGTTAATGAAATACATGAACTCGTTAAATACCAAATGTGTTTTTTTGTCAAAAGCATAAAACCCACAGTAGTTAATTAACAATTTCCACTGATTCGTCAGCATACAAAAACATTTCCCAGTTAACAATGACCATCAGAACCATAATTATGTTACAATTTATTAGTAGCATTGCAAGTGTTGTGCCATTCCTTTAGAGCACAGGCGTCAACTCCAGTCCTGGAGGGTCACTGTCCTGCAACTTTTAGATGTGCCTCTGCTGTACCAGACCTGAATAGAATAATAAGGTCATTGCAAGGCTCTGGAGAACTTATCTACACAAGAAGGAGGTAATTAAGCCATTTCATTCCAGTGTTTTGTACCTGTGGCACATCTAAAAACTGCAGGACAGCGGCCTTTGAGGACTGGAGTTTGACACCCCTGCTTTAGAGAAACTGTTTGAAACTTGTGTCTATTTTTACTTTGTGTCAACTTCAATTGCTCTGACTGCAAATTTTATACTCATTCTGGATCATAATCCTAAATCAATTAAATATGACCCAAAACAGTGGTGGGTCATATTTAATTGACCCAGAATTAAATATGGGTACTTCCAACCCCTTTATCTTTGCTTTTATCATATAAAACATTCTAACAATAAATCAATTATATGCCTACAGTCAGGAAGACATCTGCAAAGGGGCATATACACTATTTAGAAAATGTAGGGAAAAATACAAGTCTTAAACTTTAAAAGTAAGTTTAAAAAAAATTAAGAAGGGAATGGTAAATCTTGGTCTAATAGCATGGCGGCATTCGTTTTTACTTTTGTACACAGTGCAATGGCAGATGTCTTTTCTCTATTTTCAGTCTTTTTCTCTTACAATCAGCATTGTTGATCACAAGCAGTGCAAGCAGATAAGAGTAAACAAATAAAACATACTAGTGATAACACAATATACATTTATGTCATGGGAAACAAATGACTGATTCCAAGATGCTCCTATATTGGGTGGGTGATAGTCACTTCATTGTTCCAAATGTCTGGCATTAACAGCTTTTAGCCAGTAGTAACGCTGCTAATAGCCACACAGGACAGAGAGCAACATGTTCTGACCTCCAGAGCTTTGATAAAACCAGCTACAGCCCAAGTGACCATGATGTGTCCCAGTTGTAAAACTCAGGACTACCACAGGCAGTAACTAATGTTTAAAAAGTCACCTTGTTCTAATTTAAAGGTACAAAGGTGGAAACAAATGATCTCTTCTGTAGTGAAGATTTATTTATTTATTTTTGTTCTTTTTTTAATAAGTAGAACAAGGTAAGGAAGAGGCTGATGTCTATCTTGAGTGGTATTCTAAGAGAGACAAAACTGGAAGGAAAGGTGATAGTAAGAAGTTTCTCATGTTGGTTGGAAAGACTGATGTGGAGCAAGATGAAATTATGTTTTTCGAGATGTCAGACCACCTTGAACAGTGAACATGTGAAAGGTGTGTAATCTTTCATTATGACTTGATGAAATATCTGCTCTCCAGCTGTGTGGGTGACAGGTCTCAGTGTCCTTAACAAAACAAACTCAGTTCAAGTTTTACGAGAAAGAAATAGAATCCTTTCACTCTTTTCATGGTTTTAGTCATTTGTGACTTCCTTCCTTTTTTTCTTTGTTATTTCGCCCTCTCGAAGATCCAGATCAAGTCTCATTATTATCAGAAAAAATGTTTGGACTTCACTGTGGGTGAAAGCTTTAACTGAAAAAAAGTCATTTGACACCTAATCGCAGATGTCTAACAAATTTAAAAGAGCTGTCAAAGAACCCTCCAAGGTGTGGTGACGAGAGATGTCAAGGAGCAGAAGACCTTCCACTATGCTGCATGAAAATCCAGATTTTCTTTAATATTTCAGGTTTAATCAGTATGTCTAATCTCAGACTCATGACATTTTTAAGCCAATGATGTAAAGATACAAAGAGAAATGTAGCTGCATGATGTCTGTTGACAATATCTCCTCTTATGCCTGCAGCAGTTTGAGAAGAGCACTGCTGCTTGGGGTTTGATCTTATTCCCCATCTTTTCCTTCTATCCTGTTTGCATATCAAAGCTTCAACCTGCAGAACTCACTCCCTTTCGACTCACATCCCATCCTTTATGTTGGAGATATATATTTTATCTGTAGAAAACCAGAACAGATTAACATAATGTGCTTGCAAACAGTGTAATCCATTATGTTCATAATTTACAGCATATTAATTATCTTTTCTTGTAACAGTTTAAGAAAAACAAATCAGAAGTGAAAGGTGAAATGTCAATACTGATTTGGATTCAGCTTCAGACCCTCTATATTAATCCTGTTTTAGAAATTTCATATTTTGTCACTGTTGAAATTATGGTAGATGTTAATATATCTTTTTTTCAGTAGTATTTAATTCTGACATTCTCTCAAGAGTTACAGTTTTGCTCTAGTTCCTTACCTTATTGTATATAGGTTATATATTGGTATATATAAGGTACTGAATATTGACAGTCAGCAATTTTGAGCATTATTACATGGTTTCAGTTTCTTTTGAGAATCCTTGAGCACAAGTACCCTTCATGTCGAAGTTACAAATATCTTCACATTACATTATTATCACAGTTTAAAATGCTTGACGGTTTCCGCAATTATGTTTTGCTCCAGCAGTTATAATTTTTGTTATTTTTAGTTTGTAAAACACATTACTTTTTTGGGGGTGGGGGGCTTCTGCAGACATGCCAGCAGATATGAAAGATGGAGTTTGAGACATACTGCAGGGGACCTATTCCAATTTATAAACTTAATGACTGCACCACTTGTCAAGTGGTGCAGTCATGGTAACTGCTACAGCAAACAGGTTATGGATCGTGCTTGCCTCTACTTTCCGGTGTTTAATCTTCCTTCTGATCTGTTACTTAGAGTCTGAATGAAACTGTTTCTCAGCTGTCCCAAGGAATTGTTTTGGTCTTGGTTGACATCTAATCTGATAACTCAGAGTTTAAGCAGGGTACAGCTCAACCTTTCTAAAATTCAAAACTAATTAAAATAGCTTGATTTATTTTCCTTATTCTGAGATCTTCCTATCATAAAACTTTGTTAGTTTGAAAACCACTGTATGAGAGAACATTGTGTTCAACAGGATGTCTGCAGGAGAAATGCTTTTTGGGTAAAGTCTACAGAACAATATAAGAAGGAAACAAAGATGCCTATTGATGTGGTTAACCCATCCCAAAAACGACATTGGAAATACTTTGCTGTCATCTAGCAATCAGAATTATGACAAATTATTCATAATTTCACAAATTTGCTGAGTAGTCTTATTTACATAAATTTAAGCTCACTTTTAGGTTTACACATCCATCCATCCATTTTCTAACACCCTTGTCTTTAATGGGGTCAGGAGGGGTGCTGGTGCCTATCTCCAGCTAATGTTCTGGGCGAGAGGCGGGGTACACCCTGGACAGGTTGCCAGTCTGTCGCAGGGCAACACAGAGACAGACAGGACAAACAACCATGCACACACACACACTCACCTAGGGAGAATTTAGAGAGACCAGTTAACCCAGTGGTTCCCAAAGATATTCTTCTGCCCCCCCCCCAAAAAAAGAAAAAAAAAAAATCAACTGAACACACACATCGTTCAACCAGACATAAACCTATACACATATTTTGTTTTCAAACTCCACTAAAGTTTATTTTACACTTCAGGTTGCAACAAAACACACTACAAACCATCTTTACAGTGAAACACTTTGTGTAGCTGTTTTTTTTTTTCATTTTTCATTCATCCATACCCCTTTCCGTGCCCCCCCTGCAATGGCACTGCGCTTTGAGAACCACTGAATTAACCTAACAGTCATGTTTTTGGACTGTGGGAGGAAGCTGGAGTACCCGGAGAGAACCCACGCATGCACAGGGAGAACATGCAAACTCCATGCAGAAAGAACCTGGGCTGAGAATCGATGTAATTACACAATTCACCCAATTCTGTTTTTCAAATCATCAAAGACTCTTTTTATTAACTATGCAGTTACAACAATATCAACATATAGAATAGTGTTTATAATGTCCTTTAGTTCAGCAAATGCTTCAAATATCCATCAGATGAGGTGTTGACACACACATTGCCTTTAAACGTCTGTCAACCCAGCAAAAGTTCCAATTCCTGCCTCATTATTAGTGTAGCAAGAAGTTTACAGCAAAGATGGACAAATACTTTGTCCTGACATGGGCTCTAGGGATCAATTTCAATGAATAGGCTCGCCAATCAGCTCTCGGAGATTCAAATCTTAAAACGCAGGTCTTTACAGAGGAAAATAAAACCCTGGCCTGTAGAGCATGCCACAAGAAATATAATTTTAGTCCATTTAGCAAAAATAAAAATAACATAAATCAAAATCTAGTTGTTTTGCAAAGCTATGTAACAAAGACAAAACAAAATGGTGGCTGTCATTTTATCTAAGCTACCTGCTTAGATAAAAGACTGGGGAGGTTTTTGCATGAAAAAAATCCATTTTGCAAAAATAAAATACAAAAAGGTAGCACATGTTGAAAATAAAAACAGAAAAAAACATAGTCACTATTTTCTGCTCTCTGGAAGTGCTTAAATGGGGCTTGACTACCTTTAAACACACAAAAAAATAGGTTATTTAAAAAAAGAAAGCTTACCAAAACTTGTATTAGATTTTTAGTCCTTTCAAGTTCACATCACTGATTCAACACTCTTGCTGAAAATATATGGTAATTCTCCAATATAGTTTTGCTCTGCAGTGCTATGCTATGTTTTGTTAATCTCAAAGCCTGTAGATCCAATGCAGAGATGAGATTCTGTGGGTTACGGATGCTCCAGGAATATACGGAGATACTGCTAATTTATGTAAACAGCTCGTGTGGCAGAGCAATGCAATAGTGCAGATGACATTTTCATATCACTCTTTGACTATTTGCATTGGAAATCCCTTGCTGTTTACCTGGAGCATATTGATAAATCTTGTAAATCAGTTAACTGACTGCTCTCACATCATGTCAAGCTTCATCAAAGGTCAAACAGTAATTGCTCTTTGCCAGAGATCTTCAGCATGGGGGTTGCAAACTCCTGGGGAGGTCATTGAGGAACTGCAGGGGGGGTCGCAAAATATCTGAATAATTACATATTTATTTATATTTTGTTCAAAATGCAACATTATGTCTTTAAGTACACATTAACATGATAATGCCACAAGAATTTAACTCCCTTTTCAGAGTTAAAAGGGGGTGAACTTCTATTGACTTCAGATATAATACAGAGTGCTTCCCGTGAGACAGTTGAATGAATCTTTTGCTCTGCTTAAAGATGGGAGTTTTGAAAAATTAACTTAGCCTGAAAATTTGAACAAGCAAAGAATGGCCAAAATGTCCTGAGGCTAAATTTTGGATAGAGAGTGCCCATGTATCAACCTAGAAAACTGTTTCTCTGTAAATAGATTGATGGGACTTCCACAATATATTTCTTTCACCCAGCGGCTCCAGACTTTTTATTATTATTATTGTTGCAGTCCCATGTGAATATAGATCAAGGCATACACTGACATATTTCAGGGGCACAATGCCATTAGATGATCAACCATGAATCAACATTTAACAGTGATAGAGATTATGTGTCATCCACTCAGCTTTTAAACAAATGTCTCTTCATAATGAGAATCATCCTGTGACAATTACGCTCATGTTCCATTAAGTGTGCACTTCTTTATTTATGTCTCTAAATACAGAAGTGCACACTTCTTTATGCACTCCTAGGTATGTGTGTTGAAAGGCACCTGGCTATACCTGATTTATGGCATATTGTTAGACTTTCCACAACCGGATCAGCTGCTTACTAGAACATTCAGATGTGCCAATAATGTAGCTGTAACCTGTGTGGACTTCTCTGTGAAGATCAATTTGCTTTTATAAGTTTTACTCTAGTGTAATACTTTGTTAAAAAACATTTTAGTGGAAGTAAATATTGAACCAGTGGATATGCTTTTGCACATATCAAGAAGAATACTTCCTAAATATTGAGAGACTTTAGCTAGTTTCTTTATTTTCCATACTTTTTTAAAATATCCTTCCTGAATGGTATCCAGGTAGTAGGCATTTAATGCCTACTTTCTGTAAGTTATAGATTACTTTTGTTAAGATTTTTTTTGTATTGATTACTTGGGCTGTTTTCAACATCTGGGGCAAATTTCAGTAGAAATGTTAATCATATGTTCAATGTGAAAAGCATGTTCAATGCTTATTTTACCAACTTTATAATCTGGTGTAAGTCTTCCCAGAGTCATTACAGAGTTCTGTTCTCTAAGACCGGATACTCAGATTGAGGGGACAAGTAATGACCATACATTCTCTGAAAGCTATATGAAGTATTTGATGGAAAATACATGGAGGTAGATATTAAATCTGGGTGTTTTCTCTGTTTTATGACATTGCAGTTTTCAGTATGACATTAACAACAGACACTATGCCGGCAAACAAAGGTCACATTAAATGTTACATGGACTTTAGAGGATTGCCACCAGTCTTGCTGAAAGATCACATCAGGATGTAAAGGGGATGATGCAGCTCTGACAGAAAATGTATGTGTGTGTATTTGAGCCCTTTTTTCTATGTTTCCCTGTGCTGTCTGCTTTTGCAATAATATGTCACAAGGAAGTAATGATTGCAAAAGTCAGCTCTAAAAGAAAATGTGATTGTTTTCTAATGGGATAGACACAGATGTAATACTGTGATTAATCTGGTTAATAGTATTCAATATTTTCCCTATAAACATTTGCAGTGTAGTTATTTTCTGCTGTATAATATTATTTGCCATTTCATTTTAAATTGTAATTGAATGAAGGAGTTGTATTCTAACATTTATTAGTCATGTGAAACTCCAATATTCACTGTATGTCTGTATTGATAAATGAAAAGTACTTTATTTGCTTATGTTGGCTAAGTTTTCACTCCCTCACCTTGACAACAGCTCCCATAGCCTGATATCTCATCGTTCATCAGGGGAACATGAACGTCTACTCTCTAAAGGAGTTGTTTGAGTAATCAGGGCAAATTAAACTCTGTAATATTAATAAGTAATTGGCTTGTTTCATAATTTACAAAAATATAAAAAACACAGAGACGAGTCGTCAACAAATTTTGTCTCCATAATCTTGCTATGACTCCTCATCCTCATAATCACACAACCTCAAAGAACTAATGAGGTAATCTGACGGCTCTGTAGTAAGGAAATAGGGCATATGTTTCTCTTGTTGAGATGTGATTGAGTGATAAGTCTGTCACAAACAAGTAAACATTATCTATAATTTTGTTGGAATGATTACATCTCTTATCCAAGATCCTCAGAGCTGATGTAGATCAAAGTGCTGAATATTTCCAAAGAGGATACATGTTCTTTCTAAAATAATTACAGACATTCTGATATTCATGAGAACATTGGAAACACAGTATTTCTCAGGTTGCTATGTATAGACCTTAAAACCATCGGTTTTCCACAATCTGAGTGCATCCCCAGATTTTTCAGCTGTCTAATACAACTTTAAATGTCCTTAATTGTCTTGTCACTACACATACAAAAAAGGTTTCATCTTCTTTGATAGAGCTGCACAACTGTGGAATTAACAGAAATAAATTACAGTACAGACCAAAAGTGTGGACACACCTTCTCATTGAATTCAATGAGAAGGTGTGTCCACACTTTTGGTCTGTACTGTATATCTGTATCTCCTTTGCAATAAATACCAGACTTCATGGAAGGATGTTGAGCTGATAAAGATATGAACCAATTCAGTTCGGAACACTTGTTCAAAACTGTACAACAGTCCCGGGATCACATTTATAAACATGGCATGCTCACAAAACTGCCTGGAACTAATAGACTTTTCATGCAGAGACTGCAATCTATGAAAAAAAAACTTGATGGGAGCGGTCCTTCACTCAAACTCTGACCCATACATATGCGCTCATATGCGCTCAGAGACGGAAAACAGACAGTGCAGATGGTAAGGTGGGAAATTGAAGTGACACTGCATCATGAGTCCTTTCAGACATTTTCACTCCCATATCCAAGTTTAATCATAGATTGATTTTGTCGTGGGTATTCAAAGCAAAAGTGTCATTTACGCTTCTGCTGGTGAACCATTACTATACAAAGGACCATTCAAATAAAAAATGGCCTTCAAGTTTTCTAAGCAACACGTTCCTCTCCTCGGATGATCAGCAAGGTGATGTATACCACGGATTAACACATTAACCCTCCTGTTATGTTCGTTTCTAGGGTACAGCAAATATGTTCGTGGGTCAATTTGACCCGGGGAGTGTTTAATCATGCATTAGTGTCAGAAACCAAAAAATTCCTCCAAAACATTTTTGTGTCTGATTATGAACTCCAATACTAACCATTTCAATCAATATTTGTGCAATGATGTTTTTTTATTTCTCAGAAATTAAGGATCAATGATGTAGAGGGGTGAAAAACAAGTTAGTAAACAAAACCAAGAAGCAAGAAAATAGGCACCCCAACATAATTTTTCATTTTGTATCTTTAATTTCTCATCGTTATAAGTTCTGTAGTGTTATTTCAGTTAGTCCGTGCAATTCTACACATGGCCGCTAGGGGCGCTGACGCGTTAGTGACCAAGGAAAGATTGAGCACACCAGAAGAATAAATCTTCCTGTTGAAGGTAAAAGGAGCTCAACGTGTGTGTCTCGTCTTTTCCATATCGCAGGTCAGTAAAAATGTATGTTGATGCATAAATGTGGTGTCCAAGAATTAAGAGGTTATAGACTCGAGAGTCAACTGGTGGGTCATTTTGTACAGCTTTGGATGGACATTATGTAGAAAATGGGACGTATTTCGGGAGGCTAACTAATGCTAATGCGAGCGAACATTGTACACGTGTTGAGCTAGCTGAGAAACAGTTGAAGGACTAGAGATTGAGTTCATTTTGAACCTATTGCATTTTTCACTTTTGAAACGGTAAAATATATTTTTCTGGTGTCTTTTCTTTATGGGTTATTTCAATAACACAGAAACAATGTCAAAGTCAATGAGTATATGTTGTGCAGAATAAAAATTGTAAAAGCTATTAAAATAATTAAAAGCAAATCCATATATTTTTATTTTGAAAGTTAAAAATATAAAAGGTCTGAGGAAAAGGGACAAGGTATTTGAGTTAAAACAAAGCTAATTGGTTTGGATAATTAAAAGCTATCTAAAATATTTTGCCATTCAATAAAATTAATGATGGAGCATGTTAAAATAATTCTCGTTCGGTTTAAAGGGATATTGCAGTCATTTGTAATGTACTGAATTGAAGGGTTATTTGTTGAAGTTATACAGTGATACCTGAAGTATTTGATATAAGTATTGCATATGTAGTGTTGTATATGGAGTACGGTCATCATAAGAAGAATAAATCTTCCTGTTCAAGTTAAAAGGAGCTCAACGTGTGTGTCTCGTCTTTTCCATATCGCAGCATCGCACGTTGAGGGAAGATCACCTACGACATTACCCTCAGCCATCCGAGGTTGCAGGGTAACAATGACAACAACCTACTCATTTACTCATTTGGACACAAAAAATTGAATTTACATTTTCAATGTCCACTGAAAAAAATCTAGACACAAAAAAACTATAATTTTCTTGAAATTGATCTTTGGTAAAAAAAATTTATATTACAATTTTTTTTTTTTTTCAATGGGTGATCTTTATAATTGAATTTGAGACACACATACTGTTCAGGGTCAAATTGACCCGCTGATTAAAATCAAGATAAATGAGTCATGCAGAGAGTATTTATGTTTTCCTCCACCTCTGCTGAGTGTCCACTCAGTGTGGGTGGAGTTTGTCCACAGGAACAGAAAAGATTCCCATCAAAAGTTGTGTGAACACCTGCTTTCTCGCAGTTTTCTAGTGAAGTAAAGAGAATAGTGAGAAAGTGGGATTGTGTGTTTGGTGAAATATGGTTCATAGCTGCAAGGAAACATATAGAATTGGAAATTTTTCAATCTTTGTTTGCACTTTAACCTGACTGCTGGGTCAAATTGACCCGAACAGTATCTATGTAAAAAGTAGACCTTTCAATTTATATGTAGAGTGCACCTATTAAGACAAATAGAAAACGTTTCATGCAAAAAAAGTACCTCCAATTATTTTTAACAAATTTTTAAACTTTAAAATGGGTCAATTTGACCCGGAACATAACAGGAGGGTTAAATGTGACAATGTGTCAAAATCAGACTGATTACTACATTTAAATACTGTGGCAACACTCATGTAATGCTGTACAATGGATGCATTGACACTGCAGGAAGACTTTGTAAATGGGAGAATTATAAAGGAGCATGTTTTCAGGGATCTCCACGATTTTTTGGCTATTAATGTGACTCCAACATGTACATGACACATGACATGATCAAAACATGACTCCCTCATCCTGGCATAAAGCAGTGCAGGGAATAGACTGCAGGTAGGCATTATATATGATGACTGGGTTCTTGGTATGGTAAGTCAATGAAAAACTTATCTTGGAAATTAGAAGTCGATAAAATTGTCAAAGACATAACATTGATCAGGTGGCTCACTTAAATACACCTTAACATCCATGAGGTATTTTACATTGAGATTGTATGGTTAAATGTGGGTATGCAGAGGGATGTAAATGATAAATGCCCTGTACTTGTATAGCACTTAATCGATGTTCATTCAGATTTATTTATTCACACATACTCACCCATTCATGGGTTGCACAGTGGTGCAGTTGGTAGCACTGTTGCCTTGCAGCAAAACGGTCCTGGGTTCGAATCCCGCCCCAGGGTCTTTCTGCATGGAGTTTGCATGTTCTCCCTGTTCATGCGTGAGTTATCCCCAGCTTCCTCCCACAGTCCAAAAACTTGTCTCTATAAATTCTTTGTTGTTGAGTGCATTCATGCATGGTTGTCTGTCTCTGTGTTGCCCTGCCTTGGACTGGCGACCTATCTTTAGTGTACCCCTCCTCTCATCCATTGACCACTGGGGATAGGAACCAGCAACCCTTGCGGCTCCACTAGGGATAAACATGTAAGATGGATGGACATTCATTCACTGATTTTTTTTTCTTTTTTTTTGTTTTGTTCTTTTTTTCTGAATCAGGACTTCAGAGACTCCACTAACATCGCTGTGACATTGTTTTTTATAGTTTTTCTTTTTTTTCTTTGAGACATTGTTGTTCATTTTTTTACTTTAACTTGGTACATGCTGATTTGGTGGAATGAGGATAAAAAAAATAAATTGGTAAATGATGGTAAAAATTGTTAATGTTACATACTATATAAGATAAATTTGAAACAAAAATCTTGTTATTGAATGTAATTGAGTACGTTCCTCAATTTATTGAAATTTATTATACTTCATAATAAATTTCTCTTAACCTGTGAACCATAACACTGAGTGAATCATAAAATTATGACTGCTGGAAAGTCTACTCTCCAAG
This sequence comes from Xiphophorus hellerii, assembly GCF_003331165.1. Classification (NCBI taxonomy): domain Eukaryota; kingdom Metazoa; phylum Chordata; class Actinopteri; order Cyprinodontiformes; family Poeciliidae; genus Xiphophorus; species Xiphophorus hellerii. Next base: position 13,576,142 of record NC_045689.1, on the reverse strand, counting down.
ACAAACTAAACTCCTCTTCCACAAAAATAATTGGCCCTTATTTATCAAAAACTGGTAAAAATTTGGGCCCAGTAATGATTTTTGGACAAATTACATACCAGATTTATGAAAATGGGCGTATACTGGCCAAACCCAGCATGGAATCAAATGAATGTTGATGAATCTGGTGGCTACAAACGGGAATTAATGACTACACCCACTGTTTTATTCAGTTTCAATGGGCTCTAGGGTTAGAGCCCATTGAAATGTCTCTGTTTAAATGCCCCAGAGTCAAATCATATTTCATCACACTGCAGAGAATGAAATTAAACTGGAGTCTGTGCGAAACTCCACAGATTGAAATTTCCCAAATTCCTTTTGCGGATACGGGGCAGACTCATCTCTTTTTTTGGTAAGGGCATGCTGAATGCAGGCAGATCTCCTGCAGAGAAATTCCTCTGTGAACGCGACAACCCCCCCCCAACTGGAGATCAGTTGATTTGAGCAGAAGGTTTCTTTTTTTTTTTTTAAATCTATATCTTATCTTGAAATATATCTTGGAACACAGAATCAACCTCAGATCAGTCTTTTTTTTTATCACAACTCTCAAATTCAGTTCATCACAGTTTGATAGTGGAGTATGCCACATGATTGTAGATCTCACTAGAATCACTGAAATTATCAAAAAGAATATTGATGATGTACAAATCAGGTTTTATGTAAAGTTTACAATAAATCTTTTATGGATTTTTATTTTAAATGAGGTACTTTCAGTTCAGTGACAGATAACATATTAAATACATCCTTGGCCTCCATGCTAAATGTCATCAGCAGACATAATTCATAAGTCAAGCCACCAAAAGAAATTTGGAGGTTTTCAGTGTGGTTTTTCTTTTCCTGTACTGCGGATGATGTTTCCTTATTCTATTGTATTTTCTGACCTCTCTCCTGTCATCTCCTGTTAATAATTTCTGGTGTTTTCCACCTGAATTACATGGCAGCACTCTGCACCAAATTAAACTTCAATTAGACTCCTAATGGAGACAGAAAACAAAACAAAAAACAATGCAGTCACTTGCTCTGCCCAACTTTCTCTCTGTCATCACTGTGTCTGGGTGTAGACAGGGTCTGCTGCTGTGATCATAAAGGTCATGCCAGCTGTGTTGCTCTGGCCACACTGTCATGGGAGGCTTTATGGGGACTCTGAGAGGTTAACAGAGGGACAAACATATACATGGAAGCAACTAAACTCCACCACCTTCCACAGACTGCCCACATGTTGCTTTTGCTCTGTGCTTTTCACATTTAGGATTTGGTGGAAGAAGAGATGTCAGTTGTTAACTCTATGAAATTAGCAAAGGGATCTCCAAAAAAAATAGAAGAAAAAACATGGTTCTTCATGTATTTAAACAGTCAGCAGATAAAGTGCGATGTCTGCACATACTTTAAAGTTTGGCTGGGATTTGTGTGCCTTTATAGCTGAATTTAAGTCCCGTTAATATCCCATAGCAATGATGAAGTAAAAAATAGCAGCTTGTTGCCAAAGTCGAGCCCAGAATATAAACAAGGATGCAAAGAGGCGTGCTCTTTCCTAAAGCTAAGCTAAGATACACACATAATTTCTTGATTTTTTTAGTTCTATTTATCATTTCTAGTTTTTTTTTACTTCTTTCTGATTTGTAAGAAAAAAATTACCATTGTTATTTAATTTATAGTAGAGTTTAGAAAAATCTAAAATCAAAGTATCAATTAATACTGACACATTTTGAAAAGTGAGTGCATGTTATATAAAGTCACTTAATGGACCCTACTATTCAGAGTGAGTAGGGTTTGTTTGCTAAATCAAAAGTGATCATCTTTCAATAAAATTACCAGGTATAGGTTCATTCATCCTATCTCACTTTTATTTAGCTGTTTTCTCATATATAGAGGACTAAATATACGTATCTTTGCAAGTATCTATTGATATTTGTATCTGTGATTCAGTCAGTGTTTGTTTTGCATTGGTCTCCCTGAGAGAGCAGCCGTCCCCTTTTTCAGTGTTTCAGGGAATAATTTAGAAAAACAGACCGACTCAGTGGCTTCCCTCAGAATCATTTCAGGTTTCATCTGTGTTTGGAAACACACATCAAGGGAAATAGAAAGCTTTTGCAAGCATATGCAGCAGGTGGGATTTTGTGCTGCCAAAAGGGACTGAGTCACTCATGACGGTAACAGCTGTGAGGGAGGCAGGGTTGATAAAATGAAGATCAATGTGATAGTGTAAAAGTTTCTTTCATTTTACAACTTAGTGTTCTTCTAACAATTCTGTAGAATAAGAATACATCTTTAGATATTGCATGAATACAGAGAAAAGACAACCTGATTACAGATTTACTTATAACTAATCTCAAGCTTAACAAGACACCAATAAATTCTTAGTTTACCTAGTTGACAGTCAGATAAGCAGAAAGATTTAAAGATTTGTTGCTCACTGAGACAAAAGAAACATGCAAATGTAAAGAAAAACTACTAAAGGTAAATATGACAGAAAGTGTAAATAAATGGAACGACATTGTTTCAGCATGCTGAATCATCTAAGTCAGGCAGGAGAAAACATTTCTACTGCTTTGTCATGACAATTCATCCATCATTGGCAGAAAAACTGATTTAAAAGATGCACAACCTGATCAAAATTCACACCATATCAGCTCATTCAAATCTCAAATGATGAAAATAGAACTACTGTCAATTTCCATACATAGTGATAGACAGGAGCTAACTGTATCAGTGCAGCAAACACTGAACAGTAAGGTACAACAGTTTTTTTTTTTAAGCATATAAACTATAACTCTTTTTCAACAAACAATGTATTCAATATGTTGGAGAATTCGCACTGTCTTACAAGATATGGAACAAAAGAACTTAAACTTATAAAAGTGAGTTGTGAATATCTTGTCTTGCAAAATGCTTTATAGCACAGATATACTGTATTAAGTGAATTGGAATCAGAAGCTTTATAGTCATTGCTCACTAAAATAGAATATAATTATTTGGAAATCCTTGGAACCATGCTTTTTTTTTCCATTTTCAAATATGAAGCGTCTCAGAAGTTGTTTTATTCAAAGTAAAGTTACCTAAACGTTGCATTTCCTGACGGGGACTGTTGCCCATGTTGCCTGTATCGGAAAACACCCCTGTTAGGAATCCTCGGACTTACCATTTAAAGAGTGCACCACACTTCTAGATGTCAAAAACTTGGATAACTGAGATAAAATTCCCCCTTTGACTTCAAGGCAAGTCATCATTTTATTCACTCTTCTACTAACCTGATTTTTTTTAACCAATGTAGAGATGAATCAACACCTGCAGTTTAAATCTGTCTCTCTGTCTGATGCTGACTGGAGCTCCAAAGGCATAGGGAGTGTCTATCTTTTCTGAAAACACCTGACAAGCCAGAGAAGTGTGCATCCCGGCGGTGAAACCCCAGACTTCACTGCGCTGTATTCAGTCTGAATAAATGAGAGCAGGAAATAAGCTGACAGCAGTCTCTGTGTACAGTAGCAGAGTGTGACAGAGAGAGAAGCGGCACTGGAGGCTGATGGTGCACCTGACTGCTTTGACAGAGTCGGGGGGTTAAACGGTGAGCTGATGACTAAACCTTCTTCAAGCTCTAATGTGTAGCAATAAATGGTTTGTTTGAATACTTTATCATCTTCACTTTGCATCTCATGTACAAATCAGATTTTGGATCAGTCACTTTTGACCCAAAGGACTTCCTTTTGGCACCTGTTCCACATTGTCCGGGAGACTGAAACAAAGTGTAGTGTTTTCCAGGTGGATGTGATTCATGAGTGTTGGAAGATGAAAAAGTAGTGCCACAGAAACAGGGATGAATGAAACCTGTGTGAGCCAGGAGACAAAGTGGCAATAGGAAAAGGAAATTAGCATTTGTTTCCTTTCTCCTGCCTACCTTTGTAATTACATGTCGAAAAGAATTAATGACTCTGTTGATTTTAAATATATCTGGTCAAAAAGGAAATGTGACTAAGTGGTGAAGCAGCATTTGAATTAAGGAGTTGCAAAAAAGTCAAAAGGGAGTCCAGGAGACTAAATCTGAAGAGATTTTCTCTGTTCTGTTTAAACCGAGACTCTTGCTCAATTGCTGCACCGTGCTGCACAGGAATCGATCACTTGTTATTTTTTTTGTTACAGTTTAGGAAAGATTGGAAAAGTGTAGAACATGGCTCAGAGATGCACATTTGGGAAAAGGCTAGAGTTTCAGATGCCATTAAGAGTCTTTATCTTTTTGTTTGACTTGTGTATTTCACACTCTAAGCTGTAAATCTAAACGAGCTGATTTTGGGTAACAAACTCAGACTTAAGATTGTATTGATACTAGATTATGTCTACCTAGCAGCTAATCTTTGTTTTACCATAAAATATTCAAATAAAGACCATTTTCTTTGTCTAAAAAAAGAAAAAAGCAACTTTGCATTCAAATTGTCAAGTCACAGACAATCATGATCATTCTAGTGTATCTAAAGTTTTAGTGTCAAGTACAGTAATAGTGGTTAATATTAAAATGCTACAGAGGAGATTAGAAGCACAATATATAGCATATGATAGAAATAACTAAAATTAGTCAAGTTTTTTTTTTTCTTTTGTGTGTGGAGGGAGTAGAGTGAGTGAACAAGTGGATAACAAGAGACTAGAGCCAAGAACTGTCTTAGTTCTTGGTTGGTTGAATTGTAATCTTCCTCATTCTTTGGTTTACACAAAACTCTCACATTTCACTATGATTAGTTTACTTGCCATCTTTTGACTGACACTGTTTTTTTTTTCATTTTGTCCTATAATTACCTCCTTCACCATAGGGAGTTGAAATCTACTTTTTTATGGTTCTATATAGTTTGAATCAATAATGGAACTATTTCTCTCAAGACTTTGTGAAAAACAGTAAATTCAAAGACTGCAATCTTTTTTTCAAATAATGATGCCAATCTCACAGCAGGTCTAACTTTCTATCATGTGATCATATGTATTATTTAACGTTTTATTTAAATGTGATTGCTGTTGAGGTGGTTAAAAAGCTCCTAGGTGGCAGGGCCCCGGGGGTGGATGAGATCCGCCTGGAGTTCCTTAAAGCTCTTGATGTTGTAGGGTTGTGTTGGCTGACGTGGCTCTGCAATATCGCATGGACATCGGGGGCAGTTTCCCTGGATTGGCAGCCTGGGGTGGTGGTTCCCCTGTTCAAAAAGGGGAACCGGAGGGTGTGCTCCAATTATAGGGGGGTCACACTCTTAAACCTCCCTGGCAAGGTCTATTCAGGGGTCCTGGGGAGGAGGGTGCGTCGGATAGTTGAACCTCGGATTCAGGAAGAGCAGTGTGGTTTTCGTCCTGGTCGTGGAACACTGGACCAGCTCTACACCCTCAGCAGGGTCCTGGAGGGTGCATGGGAGTTCACCCAACCAGTCTACATGTGTTTTGTGGACTTGGAGAAGGCGTTCGACTGTGTCCCTCGGGGATCCCTGTGGGGGTTCTCCGGGAGTATGGGGTACCGGGCCCCTTGATACGGGCTGTCAGGTCCCTGTATGACCGGTGTCGGAGTCTGGTCCGCATTGCCGGCAGTAAGTCAGGCTCGTTTCCGGTGAGAGTTGGACTCCGCCAGGGCTGCCCTTTGTCACCGATTCTGTTCATTATTTTTATGGACAGAATTTCTAGGCGCAGCCAAGGTGTTGAGGGGGTCCGATTTGGTGGCCTTAGGATCTAATCTCTGCTTTTTGTGGATATTGAGGTCCTGTTGGCTCCATCAGGACGTGATCTGCAGCTCTCGCTGGAACGATTCGCAGCCGAGTGTGAAGCAGCTGGAATGGCGATCAGTGCCTCCAAATCCGAGGCCATGGTCTTGAGCCGGAAAAGGGTAGAGTGCCTTCTCCGGGTCGGGGGGGATGTCCTACCCCAAGTGGAGGAGTTCAAGTATCTCGGGATCTTGTTCACGAATGAGGGAAGAAGGGAGCGGGAGATCGACAGGCGGATTGGCGCAGCGTCTGCCGTCAAGTGGGCGCTGTACCGGTCCATCGTGGTGAAGAGAGAGCTGAGCCAAGGCTCTCGATTTACTGGTCGATCTACGTCCCCACCCTCATCTATGGTCATGAGCTTTGGGTCATGACCGAAAGAACGAGATCGCGGATACAAGCGGCCGAAATGGGTTTTCTCCGCAGAGTGTCTGGGCTCTCCCTTAGAGATAGGGTGAGAAGCTCAGTCATCCCGGAGGGACTCAGAGTAGAGCCGCTGCTCCTTCACATCGAGAGGAGCCAGTTGAGGTGGCTCGGGCATCTTGTCAGGATGCCTCCTGGACGCCTCCCTGGTGAGGTGTTCCGGGCACGTCCCACCGGGAGGAGGTCCCAGTGGGACCTCAGTGGGTCCAGCGTGTCCAGGGAAGACCCAGGACACGCTGGAGAGACTATGTCTCTCGGCTGGCCTGGGAACGCCTTTTGGATTCCCCCGGAAGAGCTGGAAGAAGTGGCCGGGGAGAGGGAAGTCTGGGCCTCCCTTCTGAAGCTGCTACCCCCGCGACCCGACCCCGGATAAGTGGAAGAAGATGGATGGATGGATGAATGGATGGATGATTGCTGTTGCCATGTATGTATGTATCTATGGATGGATGGGTGAATGGAGGTAGACTCAAACAGACCAACCTACCATTTCCGTATAGTACGAGTGTTAGTTTCTTTATATTTATCTGTTGCTTTGTTTGAGCTTATTTTTTTATCAGTTTGTTTGTTATCAGGTCTTCAGGAGGCTCAAGTTAGTTGTTCTCTGTACCAGTTAAAATATATCATTTATCTTAGAGAAATGTCATTTCAGGTATGCTGAAGCAAATAATCTTAACTTTGACCAGGTTTAATTGTTGCAGGTTTAGTATTTCTCCCTGTCTATTTAAGTCTAAATATGTACTTTGGTTGTGTTTGACTTGTGAATGGTACTTATGAACACACTGAACACATGCTTGGCAGATTCAGTTGGTTTCCATCCACTGATTGATGTCACTGTTATGTGAACTTTATTCTAAAGTGACCCAGGACTTTTGTGATCTAGAGAAACGATCAGTACAGAACAAATGGATGAAATGGAGGCAGAGACCATACAGACTCTGAACCAGCATTGATATGCTTAGCTTAGAGGTATGAGTAAACCTAGTCATACAAGCTGAGGAAAGATTTGTTCAACAATAACAACAAAAACACATTCTCTGTTTCTTAATTTAGTTTCTGCTGGAATTCACCTGTTTTGCTTTTTGTAATGAGACAGCTTTTCTTGTTTTTCTAATCTATGTTCTGTTGCAGTGCACATACAGCTTCAATCAGATATACCACAGATCTAAATTAATGGTTTGTCCGATGTACTGACAGTGAAGCTCAGGTTTTACAGACTCTGCATGTGATGAAAGAATATTGGTTGTTTGTTACCAATGTAACCATGTTATGTAATGTAGGATATTGATCCTTTCACTTCATCCCAACTGTTTGTGTTTAATATTTATGTCAAACCAATTGATTTTCCATACACATTAGACTATGATTGAAAAACAAGCAGATTTTTTTTTTTTTTTTTTTTTTGCATTACTAGCTGCCTGAGTTTAATCAGCTAGCACAGCATGCGTTTAAGTTGATTGCATGCAATGTGCAATCAACTTAAGGACATAGGCATGTCTTCTTACACAGCAGGCAACACTTCACTTTGTCTTTTACTGTCAGATTTTCATTTATCTGGCCGCACTAAGTGCCTCAGTTTTTATTGATATTAAAGTTTAAATTAAGGCCTTTTAATGAGACAAATATTCCTGACTTTTCTTTCACAGCAACAATTCATACCAGACAAAGCTAGGGCACACACACAGGTATGAACAAACCTCATGTTATAGACATTACACCTTCATGCTAGTGAAGGTGTAGTATCTCAAGACCTTTACTATTATGCTAGTTTCTTAGATTAGAATGTTCCACAAAAATACGGACAGATGACAATGTATTTAGTACCATGCAATGATTATCCATAGAAACAAAAGTTGAATTCAGAAGCTCTTCAACTTAATAATAGTTGAGATCTATTTACTTCATAACAAATTACTAAGCTTGTTCAATCATACCTGCCCCGTCTACAGCTATTAAAATCCTACAACTTGAAACTTCTAAACAGAATAGCTAATGCACTGCTTAGAGGGATTTTTCATGCTCAGCGGTATCTTAAGAGTGAAGATACCACTTTTCACTCAAATGATTAAAAAAAAAAGTAATGGAAAATAAAATCTGTAATAAATGTTTATTTGGTACATTTCTCACATCACTACCAATATGCGCATAACAGCTAGTGCTTTTTCTCAAAGCCATTACCACAGACTCCAAAATCTAGTTGATAATCTGCAAAACTGCGTCAACTTGCTCAAAATGAATAGTTGATTAAAAGCAAGCATTCATGTCAATGAAACTGATAGCGTCATCAAAATGTAAAGTCTTGACACCATACACAAGAGTGAAATGACTTTGTCATGTTGTCTTTACTACCTTTAGGTCTAGAAGTGAACAAAAAAATCTGATCTTGGTGGCATTACCTGAAAATGCTAAAGAAAGAAGCGTTTGCACAGCCTTTTTAAATACCACTCACTAAACTCACCAAATACTATTAGTTACACATTACTGCATTTAGTGAAATATGTCTAAATTAAAATTGCAACAAACTGACAACTAGTACTCTTTCAGAAGTATTCGTACTTGTATGTGTAAAAGCAAGTCGATACTCTAAACCAATACCACTTTTCTGTTGGATTTTCCTCTTGCGCTTCGCTTTGCTGCGCTGCTAAGGCAAAACCATACTTCATACAAGGTCGTAGTGGCAACACCAATAAGTTATTTGCTGATCCTGCCCCCCTCCCCCCTTCCCCCAAAAGAAAAAAAAAATGCATAAAAAGGGAGAAGTTAGATGGCAGGAGAGGACAGAAATGCCCATAGAGGACTTTTCATTGTCCATCATTTCGATCAACAGTGCCCAAAAAAACCCCACATTATTTTTAAAAATGCTAAAAATGACATTTAATTGCATTTAATTTTCAATTAATATTCCACAAGATGACCAGATAATTCACATTGTGTAATCATCAAGTTGAATACAGTTAATTTAGTTAAATAATAAAGTTTTTGAAGGAAAGACATTATTAATGACTCAATTTATGGGGTTAGACACTATCCTGGATGGCACTGTAAAGAAGGCAGGATTTAATGTGAACAGGCTGTCACATTAGAACAGAGGCAGTAATCTTAGAAAAACAATTGTTAGTTACCATTATTATCACCAGGATTGTAAAGCAATGCATTTACAACATGGAATCTGTATAACAGAGTTAGACAGATTATTCGATAGGTAGGTAGATAGATGCTTTGAAGACATAGTCGCAATAAAATTTGACTCTGTATTATAATTGAATTAATATATATATATATATATATATATATATATATATATATATATATATGTGTGTGTATATATATGATAATATTATTATTCAATAATAGCAATCTGCAGTCCTATTCAATAATTCTAAAAAAATGTATTAGTCTGATATATTTTCTGATCATAAATTATTGTTTTCATTAGCTGTAATCACAAAAGTATGGTTACTAACTGAAATGAGAGCTTAGTGAATTGATTTACTGAAATACACAAACTTTTCAATAATAATCTGATTTATTGAATGGGTCTGTAAGCTGTCAGTTCTCAGCCTGGTACTTCTTACTACAAATGCTCATTAACTTAAAAGCAGAAAAGTATTAATCTTATTACAGTAAGGGTTCAGTGGTAGTACTCAAGCCTGCAGTGTTCCTACTTCACTATACAAACAAACACATTTGTTCACATCTGACTGTGGAAATTCAGTAGTTCAATTAACATAACAAATAACCATCAAAGTACTGTTACTGCCAGCACAACCTAGCAGCAAAAACGGCAAGGCTCATCTGAAATACATCATCTGATTTAAGTTTAACAGAAGTCCCAAGCCCCTCAGCACACAGCTTGGTTAATTTTGGTGTTATTTCACAACCACACATGAAACTGAACATAGATTACAACCTGCTTCTTAACCAACACATTTAAACTGCTTTATTTGTTTATTTTCAATTTTGTACACCCCTACAGGTTCATATATCAGCATTTGCAGCAATTTTAGATAAATGACACAGTCTACAAAGTGTCATTCACTCTGTTTTAAATGCCTCTTGTGTGATTGTTAATGATGGCTAGCACACTGTGGGTGGTTGGAAAATGCTCCAAAGGCTCAACCCACACTCTCTACCTACATGATAGAATTAAATTTGAATCAAATATCCTTTGGAAGTGTTTGTTTTATAGCAAGACCTTCATTTACAATTACACTTCATAGTATACAATGAGATTTTTGAGGCGTTATTCACTTTCTGAGTTATGGTTAATATTTGATTTAAATTAACTTGTAAATAAGATTGATGGCCTTCTTTCCCATTACCATCAATATTTTCAATCGGGAAACAGCAGCCATTGTTGGAGGCAGAACTGAGCACAGAGTAAACATAAGGGTCAGTGTTTGATAAAACTGTTTCTTCTCTCAGGGTTTTCAATGTGTTGTTCCATGAGGAACATTTACACCACTACTATATTTGCTAAATGCACACTCTCATAATGTCATTATCCTTGGGGTTTTATATACAGTACAGACCAAAAGTTTGGACACACCTTCTCATTGAGTTCAATGAGAAAGTTGTGACACAGTTGGACACAGTTGTGTCCAAACTTTTGGTCTGTACTGTATATCAACTAAACATTAGTTTTTATTTCAAAGATATAGTGAGATGAGAAAATTTCATATTAATAGCTAAATGGACTTGAAACATTTTGTTGATGGTTACTGAATGCTTTGGTAATGAGGATATTCATTAAGGGATATGATAAGAATGTTGTCTGTCTTACTGTTCAGTGAAGAACATCAATAATCTAACAGCCTACATTTTTGGAGATAGAAGATTTCTCTTAATATAAAACAGATAGAAACAGTTTCTTATTCTAAGATTATAATCTAATTTATAGTAGTACAAATTCCATTCACTTGTAAGAACTGATACTAACACAAATAATTGCCTTTTTCCTCTTTTGAACAAATAAGAACACTTGTTGAAAACATTGTTGGGCTCTCAGTGTGACAGAAAGTCACCTGAAGCTCTTTGAGAAGCCAGGCAAAAGTACCAAGAAATAAATGAAGTCATTCTTTCTTCATTGCTTGTTGGAAGTAAAAATGTTCAAATTATGTTGGTTTCTTGCTGGGCTATTTGTACAGTAGACCTTTTGAGATATTTGAACATGCATGAATGAGTCAAGGCAAAAGTGCAGGTCTGTTTTTGATGAGTGAATGACATTGTAACAAGACATAAAACTCAAAAATAGCTGATTTTACATAATGCCTCCATTACAAACAGCCATTTGTGTGCAATGGTTGTTTTACACACAGAACCGTCTTGCTGAAATGCAGGGAAAAGGTGAAAAGCTGGATGCAGTTAGTGGAACACACTGTTTACATGTAGAGATCCCTGGATTTTTAGATATCTGAATTTTTTGACATGGATGAGTTAAGTAGTTGTTTACTTTCTCCATGTCAAAGCTTTAGTTCAATCTCTCAATAGCTGTTCCACAGCATATTGTCAGCTATCTCTTTGAATCTTTTTATGTTATAATAAATTTGAAATTCTGCCTCTGGTTATTGTCAGCATGGCAGATATATTGGTCTTCGATTGAACATGGCCCAGTGTGCCGTTTCAAGGTACCATACTGGGATCTCTGCATTTACAATGATGTAAAATAATTGAGAAAAAAATCCAGGGGGATGGCTTTGTTATTACATTTAAATGAAAAGAATGCATGATCAATTCAGAGAGAGATTGAATGTAAAACTATTATTAGTCTGTAACAGTGTGCAGACGAAATCTCATACAGAAGGATTTTCATTTCCAGGCCTTTTTGTAGAACCCAGGCTCAGGATAGTACAGTCTTGACAGCTCAGGAACATCTCTGATATTACTCACACCATCAATCATTCACTACTGACAAACCCTCAGGTTCATACTGAAACAAATTGTTCTTTTTTATGACTTGGACAAGAGAAAAGAATAATATACATCATCTGGACAAATTATCTTCTCCTCAGACAGATTCATGAAACATCCACCATATACATTCTGCCAGAATTAGATTTGAAATTGTAGTTCACTTCTTTAGGAGACTGCTGCATGTCAAATCTGCGAATGGCATAGAACATCATGTCACTTATTCCTATAAAAATAAAAAAAACAGGTGAAATGAAAGCTTGCTTTTAAAGCATATGTACGTCATTCCATTGGCACTGAGATAGTTTGTTACTGTGGAAGAAAAATTTGATAAAATACTATTTTACCCTTAGAAACAGAAAAAAATGCTTACTGGAGTTTAAAACTTTTAAAAACTAACAAATTTACACATTTATAAATGTTGGAGCATAAGAAGTTTATCATGAATTCATGATTACTGTATCTTTTTCGGTTTAGAAATGTAGGCTAAACAATATTTGATTATGGTGCAGCTCGTCATTTCGTCATACTAGGAATAAGGTATTCTCTCAGTGTGGATTATAAACCATGCAAAAATGTTATCTATGTGTTTGTCAAATGGTCATCATAACTGAATAAATCATATTAAAGAATATACTTTTGTCTTAGAAAATGTAGTTTCTTGTACAGTGCATCACGAAAATATTTACAGTGCTTCACTTCTTCCACATTGTGTTACGTTACAGCCTCTTTCCAAATGTAATAAATGAATGTCTCAACTCTGAAGTTTACACACAAATAACCCATTATGACAATCTGGAAAATTAGGCTTTTGAGTGTTTTACAAGCTCCTCCTGTGTACCTAATTCAAATGCACATTACAGCTGGAGATGGTAAATGTTTTGTGTCTGATTGCATTTGACTTTTTCCTCTTTGTTTCTCCTTTTGGCTGGGATGCTATTTCGTGATTGGCTTTATCTCCACCTTCAAATGCAGGTAAGGTGATTTCTGTTTTTCAATAAGGCTTTGTGTGTGATATATTTCCAGTATATATAGTTTTGGCTTCTGGTACAGTTTCCACCATCATCCTTACTTGAATAGTAGGCAGACTCGGCACTCTTTCCTGAACTTAACTACTGTGATACTGACAAGTTGCCACTTGCTTCTGTTGTCGCACCCGTCATGTGGTGACAGCCACATGGTTGGTTTATGTTTTGAATTGCAGCCATGGGGTTTTGTTGTCCTGGTGACAGCTCACATCATGAACTCCAGGATTGTAATTCAGGCTGTGCAGGCCTAATTTTTAGATTGAGGCTTCTGTGGTTCAGGTCCAAACTAAGGATAAATGCTGGCACCACTTCTGTAGCAGCTTGTCATTATTCATGGAAAGCAGACAGATTTTGCACAGCAGTGACTTTTTAAATTTTGGCCAACAAGCAAATTTAAGACTGTGCTCATTCATAACAAGGTGGTGTAAAAAAGCAACAAAGAAAATGTCTGTTAATAAGTTGAATTTATTGAGAATTTTTGAACATTTTCACTTGTTGATGTTCATCATTTCAATTATCTAGAAAAGTAAACATCCACATTTACTGTTTGTCATAGACAGTTGTTAACTCACAATTTTAACAATTTCACTGACCAACAGACCAAAACAAATCAGAAACTCAGACATGGCTGGCATAACCACTGACCACTAATATTTTAGTACTGAGTGATGTTGTGAGTCTGGAATTTTTGTTTCTTTTTAAGCATTGCTGACAAAATGCTTAGAAAAGTCCATTGTGAAAGACAAGAAGGTTTAACAAATTTATCCTTCACTTATGTTAATGTTCTCCATCTCCATGCACTCCAAGACACGTCAAATTTCATTAAAAGCATTGAGTTTATTTTTTCTCCTTGAATAATTGTATATTTTTCCTTTCAGACATTTAGGGAAGACTATGGTAGCTTCAGTGTTCAATTTAAAGAAAAGATAATCACAGAATTTTTTAGATGTAACTTACTGACTCACAAGATGGCACCATTATATGGTCATGTGCCAGAAAAAGCTTTAGATTTGAACCCAAGCAAATGAAAAAAGTTGGGAAAAAATCCACTTTGAATATGAAAAAATAAAAAAATGCATATTTTGAATCAGATCTAGGAAACTACTGAGGAAATGCTCTGAAATTTCAGAAAATGTGCTCTGTTAATTTCACATCAACACATACCCTGTGCTGAATGAAAATTTTTATAAAACTGATGTTATTTCTGCATAATAACATTAAGTTCCCAAGAAAAAACACTAGATGTCTGTAGATTTGGGTTGGAAGTGGTTAAAGAAATGCTTTGTGAGATGCAATTCTTCATCTCGTGACACAGAAGAGAAGTCATAAAAAGTAAAAATCCAATACAGAGTGAAATTACTAGATACAGAAATCCTTTAGAAATTCTGTGAGATGTGACTTCTTTTTTGTGCCTACAAAGTTCAACAATAGAAGAAAATGCTGCAAAAGTTCAAAATCTTGTTTCCTTCCTCTTTTCGCTGCAGTGAACATAAACTGTTCACTGTAATTTAACAACAAACATGGCAATAAAAAACCCCTAATAAACTACCTAATGAAAGTCACAAATTATCGCTAATAAGTGATCTGTCATAAATTTATCTTTTACCAGCAATAATTCCTAACAGGCCCCAAAGGATAGATTATATGACAGAAAAGAGGGACAAGGTGAACCCTGCAGAGGTTATGGGATCTGTTTAATACTCAGTACAACCTCTCAGGCTTCCAACTACAATGTTAAATCCCTTGAGGTCTGCTGGCTATATGAAAAATGTTTGATGTGACAGTTTAATAAAGTTAAAAGGCTTCTGATGTTAAGCTTCAATTCTCCTCTTCAGATTGTCATGGTCACACATTTACCAGATACAGATGACAGTGACAAGTCAGAGAATGATAACTGCACATAGGCTGAAGCAGGGAACTAAGTTTAATTGCTTTTTTATTTTAATCAAAAAACTTTTCAGATTTCTTCATAAAGTGAATGCAAAGTTGCCATAAATTTTTTACTGCGTGCACTATACTGCATTGTTCTGACTAATTTGGCTCATTTAAATCTGATGTATTTCATAAATGCAAGAGAGGGAAACAAATCTATTTCAAGAATAAAAATAAAATGATCTGAACATTTCTTTCTCTGGTCATATAAGAGAAGACTTAATAGACAATCTTTGCACACAAATCCAGCCCATAGAGAAAATTCATATTGTGTTATTAACAAACCTTAAATCTTGTTCAATCAGAGCAAATCAGAGTAATTTTCTATGGTTAAATTGTATTGTTCTGAAAAGGTCGCTCACCTGGAACCTGGAGGGCAGATTAATGCTTCAGATAAGCAGATTAGCTGCCCTGTCAAAGCTAACAAAATGCTTTGACCAGTCAACTCTCAATCAGGAAAAGCAGAAATATTTTCTTACAGGTTGAGGCAACAGTTCAGTGGCATTCCTGATTACCTTCTAAGAATCAGCTTTGGCATCAGTTACTGTATAAGTGACCAAGCGGGGCAGTAGCATCTAAGATGGTGAGAGTTAGAGAATTTAAAAACAGATCAGGAAGGCCAGCTCTGCCTAGGTATTCTCCCTCGACTCACTGGGAGCTCATAGACAGAAGAATGCTTCAAAGCTGCCATGACTCCAGCACAAGGACATGCACAAGAGTGGATTGGTGCTGGGAAACTCTTTCAGTGACAGGGTGCTGCAGCGTAAATTTACAAAAGGACATTATCACAAATGCAACAGCTTTGAGACACAGGACCAATCAGCACTAATTATCATTCTGTTACTCCCAATAGAATAATAATGCTTAGATTAGTTTGTGAAACATTACAAGTATTCCTTGTTTGCTACATGTTATTGTACATCAAATTGATATACTATGCTGCAGTTAAAATCACTGTAGGGTGACATTGCATCGATAGTGTTGCAGAGTTTTGAACCCATTCTAATCAATTTAAGTAAAAAAAAAACCAAACAAAAGTACAGTTTTATTCAGCTGTCCCTCTGTAATATTTGCTAACTGCTTCATTTTTCATTCATAGATATCACTGAAGTTTGGTCTCTTAAAAAGTGGGGTAGTGATGATGCCAAAACATCATCACTACTGAATGAATATACAAAGCATAAAAGAGGCTTTCTGCTTTGTCCTCGAAGCAACTGTGTCTGTTGTATCCCCACGAGAGATGTGGCAACTTAGAAAACAAACAACCAAAAAAACTTGAACATTTGTCTTTGGGCATTATCTGCCATAAGATGATAGAACATCGACAATAAGAGTGCTTCTCAGACCTCTCAGTGTGAACAAGGTAAACTGATAAGTGACACTAAACAAGAAATTACAGCCAGCACACTACTTGACTACACTTGGCACCATATCTCAATTTTAAAGCCAAATGTGAAATATTGTCAAGGATCAAAAATGGAACTATGCCAAGACAGGAAAAAATAAGAATCCATTATTTAAAATAAAATGTAGTATAAATGATGGGTGCCTTTATTTGACCTTGGATTAAGTAGAAAATGAATGATTGAATATTCATCTCAAAATCTTCCTGCAGACATCATATTGACTTTTGGTATGGCTGAATAACCAACCTTTGTTAATAAATCCTTAAGAATATTATGAGTTATCTGCTTCATCCTATTAGAGCAATAAACAGCCCAAGGCGAAAATACAAATAAGGGCTTTGGTCTTTGAGTAGATGCTTACTGACAGTGACGAAGAGCTAAGTGATAGCATGGATGGTGGAAGGTGTGAGATTAAATGCCTTGAGCTGAGCACAGAAACAATCTGTCTGTTGTCTATCAAGCCTCTCTAAGGCAGATGTATCTAAGTTGAAGGATGAAGACAGACTGACAGGTTACAGATGCAGTTTAGTACAGTTGGTTATCTCTGCTTCTCAGGCTGCTGTTTTTACTGTGATAGTTGAACCTGATTTCTTTGGAGAACTTTTAAAAATAAGTTAAAATAAAATATTCTTCCATACTTTGTACAAGCAGATTGATTCTCTTAGTGGAGAATATGTTAATCAATATCAGACATAAAATAAGTTATGGCAAATATTGTTTTTTGCAACATTGTTGCAAAAAACAATGTTTTTTCCAAATTTTTTTTGGAAAAAATTTTTTTCCAAATTTTTTCCAAATTTCCAAATTTCCTTGGAAATTTCTGGAAAATAACTTAAT
Source organism: Xiphophorus hellerii (assembly GCF_003331165.1). Classification (NCBI taxonomy): domain Eukaryota; kingdom Metazoa; phylum Chordata; class Actinopteri; order Cyprinodontiformes; family Poeciliidae; genus Xiphophorus; species Xiphophorus hellerii. Next base: position 13,558,853 of record NC_045689.1, on the reverse strand, counting down.
GCATACTATGCCTCTAATTTGAGAGAGTATCAACCTGGATACCAGGATAAAAATTATTTCAATTTTACCCAGTGACCATTAAGTGTTCAGCCCCATAACAAAACAAATTTTGGTCTGTTCCTGGTAATCCATAGCATATGTAGCATTACATTTTCTATCACATTGCCTAATGGGATTTCATGCAGCCTTGACTTGTTTCTGTCTTAACAGCTGTGTTGTTGGTAAAGTTAAACACTTTGCTCTATTGCTGTGTGCCCAAAACACAGCTGTAGAATGGGATGAATGACAAATATATATATATATATATATATATATATATATATATATATATATATATATATATATATATATATATATATATATATATATATATACACGTATATATATATAATTTTTTTTTCAAAATTGTAATAAATACTGATTCTAATAAAACAGAAACAATTGCTAGTTTTTTGTGCCAGTCTTATTTTCTCACACCTTGAATATTGATGATTCTATCAAATAAAATGAAAGTGTTTGACTATGCTTTCATCCTTCTTTCATTTGTTTTATGTAAGACTAGCGTGCTATATTCAATATAGTTTGAGCAAGAATGGGTATCTCTTCTGCAGTCTACTAAATTTTATGTAAAAATTATTTCAAAAGCAGGAAATGTATTTGGTGATTTATTTTAGTTTTATGTAAAACACTTGATGGTTGACGAATGTTGTTTGTAGGTTTTCACTAGTCAACTATGTATGTAAAAGTCTTAAAATTAAGGGCGAGTTATTTTAGCCCACAGTAATTTGTTTCAAAAACGTATAAAACCTCAATGTTACTCAGGACTCCAAATGAGAATGTGAGATGTTCAACATGTTTATATTGATAATTGATTTTACTCAACAAGAAGGCCCCACAAAATATTGGGGCATGTTATTAGATCCACAAAAACATTTGAATCTTTTAAACTTCAATTTAAGATGACATAAAAATAGTTTCTGAAGTGGTAGGTCTTCTACATGTTTACTGCTCAGTCACATTGCTTTCACAGAGGATAATTGAGGGCAACTGCTGTAGTTCTGAAATAAAATAATTTCCCATTGTCACTGAATAGAGAATTTAAGCTACTTATTGCTTTGGAACCTCCTTTGTCTTTTATTTTTATTCATAATGTGCCAAATCTTTCCAATGACATTTTCACTGCAGTCCGTTTTGTTCCAACTGATTTTAGCTAGTGTTTTTTCTACCCTGTCTGTGGCAAAGCTCTATAGACCATAATGTTTTACTGCATTAGATGTTTCCCCCTGCAAGTTTTGTTTTCTTTATATTTTGTTATTGCAGTGACTGGTTGCACTTTTGTGAACTGCTTTTTCCGTTCAGCATTGAATATTTATGTTGTCATTTTTGTGTTTCTTTGCCAATGTTAATTGCTTATATGGAATTTAAACTGACCAAATGTCAGAAAAAGGAAAAAATGTTTTAGCATTAGATCTTTTGTTTAAAGGCTAAGATAATGCTAATTGTGACTGTTCTGCCCTTTTAACTTAATGTAATATAGGTGTTTAATGCTAATTTAGTAATTGTTGGACACAAACAAGGAGAGCAGAATAGTGACATTCAAAAATTCTCATTTGGCTAATGGAAATATATTTGCTTGTGCAATAAAATGTAATAATATTTAACAACATGAAGAGGGTATGATCAATAGAAGTATTGATCACTCTGAAGTTCTAGGTGAAGTAGATTTTATATCAGTGGCAGCAGATGGTATTTGATTCATTATCAATAGTGACTTTTCAGTGCACAAGATGTTGACCTACATGTGGAGACTGTCAAGGAGGTGATGTGGATAATATTAGATTCAAAAGTAAAGTACAGCTGATGTTTAAAGGAAACAGAGCCTTTAAGTGTGATCTCTCAATTGATTGTAAGAGCAGAACATTTGCTTGGAACTTAGTGAAACCAAGTAAAGCTGGATGCAGTGTGTTCTGGTGTTGGAAGACATCTGTGGGGATAAAATCACACATATTGACTCTTGTCTAAAAAAAGAAGTAAAGACAGAGTAATTTTGAAAGTAAACACCTTCAGATCTGTTGTCAGCAAAGTGATGGAAGCATTTATTTTGTACAGGCATTAGTTTTCTGTTTCCTCCTCTGTCTCTGTATGTCTGGATGTGATGATGAATATGATGTCGCTGTGATCACAGTGCACTGGGATTACAAACTACTACTTTCTCCCTGTGTTAGGGTGTAGCACTCAGCCCATCATCACAGGTTGCTGCTGTCATGTAGAATGATGATAGCCTACCTGTTTATCTTTGATATATGACTGCAACATCCATTATGAAAAGGAACAGACAGGCCAGTTGAATACATTCAGCTTTTTTGCATACTCTGTCTGAATCATACTCTTCAAAATACTTATTGCTTTATCAGATAAGGAAGTTAAAAACTTTACTGACATGGGTTTTGCAGGTTCTATAACAAATGGCGTGCAACAGCATAAACATAGGTTATTTTTGTCAAAGGTTTAACAGCTAGTTATCAATTAAATATATACTTATTTTAAATGCTTTTCCTGTCAATGGGTGTTTGTTCAGTTATTTGTGTGAATTGAACAAACACTACACTTAAATGACTTGCGAAAGTAGCAAAATTTCATGATCACTGGATTCATTGCTGTGCTTTTATGTTGAATTTCATAACATCAGACATGTGTAGGAGAAAGACTTCATGAATATACTGGTTATGGTATGTCTTCATGGTCACTGTTGTGAATTCTGCTGACATCCCTACATGTTTTTTTTCTTCTATTTGATTTTGTCCATTATTATGTTGCAAAGACAGCAATATTCACATTGCTCACTCCAGTTCTGGTTCTTGATTGATTTTTCTTCATGCATTTCTGGGTTGCCTTGATTAATGCTAAATATAGATTTTATAGTAGCGCTTCAGTTGTAAAATTGATCTAAGATTAATGTTGCCCGAGTTAAAATAAAGCTATGAAATACCTAAAAATGAAGTCACAGATCTCCAGAGAGCACTTTGCTGTCCCATGTCAGCTCCTTCTGAAATACTGTATGTTACTGTTGAAAGGGAAAAAATACAAGACTGAAGTTGGCGATGTGTTTTTTCCACATATGCAAAGTATTGGAAATGATGTTGGACTGTTACAGGAATAATAAGGAGAAAGCCACAGAGCTCTGTAGATCAGCAATAAGGAGCTTCATCATCAACATGAAGTCAACTGGAATACGGAATGCTATTTTGTTATTTTTGTGCCTCTAATGTGTTATCTGCCATGAAGAAATCTAGGTTCTTAATAGCATAGATGGGTCTTGAAACTTTTTTTATTGGATGGAACAGCAGAGGTACAGAGTAACTAAGAGTGGGGCAGGTGCATTCTTAAAAAATTAGACATGGAGAAGTCGTTCTTCATTCATATGTAAATGTGCAACACTCCTCGAGTGTGCCTTCAGTAAAGGAAAACAGAAACTACTTTCCTATTCAAAGTGTGTTTTCTGTAAGAATGTCTGTCACAGGCCATTGGCCCTGTGGAACAGAAAATGTCAGCTGACACACAGCTCAAAACTAACCCTGCTGTATCGTTGTATAATAAGCCTGACTGACTTTTGCATGCATATGTCGGTCCGGATTTATATCTGTCTCTGGGAAAGGAAGGGGTGGGAGAAAAATATATGTACAAAAGTATCATTAGGTAATTTTTGTGTGTCCAGAAAAAGGACAACTTTGTAGAGATGAAGTAAAAAACTATGGTTATCATTCAGTTTTGTTTTTTGTTTTTTTGTTGCTTTTTTTACAGTAAAAGTTATAGCTCAAACTGAATTACAGAAATCAGTGGAAGTAATAGGTAAAATAAACAAAACAAATTAGCGTCAATCACCAGCCAACAACACAGATGCATGAAAACAAAGACTCACAGTGAGGCATTGGATAAGCACATACAGACACATAATCATGTTCAATAAATTAGAACATGCTCTTTGATGTGACTTGTAAGGTTAAAGGTACCTTAAACAAAATAAAAGTCATGCAAACAGAAAATACTGAAGACAAATGGAACCAATAAAAGGGAAACATGAGAATAAACATAAAATAATCAATTAAAAACTACTTGAAAAATACATTGCAGAAAAGTCAAAATTGAATGCATTTACACCTCTAGAAAAAAAAATCTTAATTAAAAACTTTGGCAAAGAGAAATCTTTTGAGTTTCCCTTTAAAACTTAGAATACTTCCTCAGGCCCTCGGATTGGCTGTTTCACATATAAAGGCCACTATTATTAATATATGCCTGACAAAACCTTGTCATAATCCATTACATGTTAAAAAGCAAAACAAAACAATAAAATCTAAATGTAACTTCAAAACCCCTTTGACATTCACTATAAAATTATGCATTGACAAAATAAATTTTCATTCTCGCATAGAAAAAGGATAGCTCTCTGCCATCATTGCTTCCTTGTTTCTCCTGTTCCCTCATTTTAGCTCAGCCATCTAAATTTCCATATCAGAGGTCCAGAGGACTACATTTGATTCATAAATTGGATCCATTAACTGTTGTATTTCAGAGATGATGAGAAATCTTTCCACACCACCTGACACTGAATATCATTTTAATCAGTCAGTCAATCTGGGCAACCTTTAACCTCTAATTGCTAAATTTTAGCTTTGCTCATTCTCTTTAAATTCAAAAGAAACTTAAATATTTCGACTAAATTTTAAAATATTGCCATCATTTGATCTCTTTTGCAATCTCAGCTCAGTTTGTGTTGGCTTGATGACATTCTACTTGCAGATGGAACAAACTGAAACAAAATTGGCTGGCTAAATTATTGTGCTAAATATCTAAACTTAAAACACTGTTAACTGTTGTATTGATGTTACAAAGCTGTTTCAGGCAAAGAACAATTTAAAGAACCATTTCATCAACCTAGTATTATTATATTTGGAAATAAATGTATACCACAACACAACAGACTTTAGTAGTTTCATTCTCCATGCTGTTTGACTGTGGATGGTTAGTTGGCACATTCTATAGGTTGTGATAAGCTGAAGCAGAATTGTGTGGTGTCCTCTGAAACAGTTTCGAATGACACATACCCACACTGCACCTTGAGATTGCTCACTGGTGTAATAATGGTTGGGTACCAGTCGAGTTTGAAGTTTCGGTCTGTTTTGGTGGTTCAATCAATAAAGGAAATGATGAAGATGATGACAGTATATGTCTACGTTTTCAATAGTTATCAAATTTACACTTGTATATGATGTAAGCCTTTAAACTCCCTAAAATCGTTAGATAAATTATGTCCATTTAAGCATCTGGTTGTCTCTGGTTTTGTTTGTTTGTTTTGTTTTGTTTTTTTTTAAGTTTGTGCAAAAAAAACTTCATTGCAGGAGAGCAGGTAGACAAAGAGAGACCAGACTTGTTTGTTGACCTCAGAGGGTCAGACTTTTAATAGATTTCCTTCAGTTCATTTTCTCAAAGTGAAAACTCTGTGAAGCAGTAAATCAGTTTCTCAGGTACAACAGAAAAAAAGTGCCACCGGGATTAAGGCTGCTTGAACAATGAGCGGTATGTCCTACAAGAGGAGTGGCATGTTAAATACATCTATTTAGCTCTTTTTTTTCTGTCTGTCCTTGTCTCTCTTTCTGTATATATATATATATATATATATATATATATATATATATATATATATATATATATATATATATCTAGATGATCATGTCATGATTACTGTCATCCTTAGTGCTGCACTGTCCTAATATTGATTTGGCAGGTTGCCTATAAGTAAGACACATAGAAGCAGTGATTTGTTTTTGTTATATGGATCCTTTTAAAAGCAAAGCCACCAGAGAGAACTGAAATAACACACTGATAAAATCATTCTCTTCTGTCACTCATATCCAAAGCAAATGAAGTTGTTATAATGTGGAATGTTGACATACATTATGTCACTGTGTTGTAGCAAATCAGTGGTTGTGTTGAGCATTTAGGATTGTGTTAAAATAGTTGTGTCTGCTGCAGAATATTTTTGTATGTTTAGAAGAAACCTATGAGTTCACCCATCAGAGATGGATCACTTGACCAATTTAATATTTAAATAATCTGAACCCTTTGGAGCCTGATGTGTATTACAGGCGTAAGTATTTCATGATATTTGCTGAAGTGTAAATTAAGTGTGATTCAGCTGACCAATTAGAAGGGCCCCATTAAATGTTTAGATACGAGATTAGAAGTTTTACATTGCATCAAAGCATCAGGCCGGGAAGGTCCATAGTTCTTTAAATTAATTTTGTGTTGTTTGTATTACAAAGCTATAGCAGGAAAAAGTACACTATTATTCTGATTCTGTCCTTATACTGAGAGTTGAGGTATTTTTCTTTAAGTTATGCTTACAATTTATTGTGGACAGAGAAAAGAATTAAACAGATCTTGGCCAAGTTTTTTTTTTTTTTTTACATCAAACTTCTGTCTCAGTATGATCCAATCCAACCCCAGTACAGGGATCTGGTAATTCATTCAGTAGGGTTTCTAGGTATTAGCAGCCAGCTTTGTGAAACCGAGTTCAAAATACAAAGGATCCAAAATTGTTTTCATCCTCAACAATAGGCCAGTTGGTTATTCTTCTTCTCTGACATTCATCCCTGGGGTTATTTTAATGTCTATTCCACTTTCAACTCAGCAGGTGATGTTCAGTTATTCACAATCTTTGACTATGACGTAGTTCAACATGTTGTGAGCAGAAAATAAAATGATGACCAGCAGATTCCTCTTATGCCTACTTCCCTTTTCATTAATTTTTTCTGCATTATTTCCTCACCCCCCTTCTTTGGTTTAACTACTACTCTCCTTTTGTTTTTTATTCAGACAGCTTGTCACCCTCCTCCTGAACTACAAACTGGCACAGCCTGTTAAAACTCTGCCCTTAACACCCTTGCATTCCTGTCTTCAACAAAATGGTCTTACAAACCAACCATTACTGATAATCATAACACTCTGTTATTCATCATTTTGATCATGCTAAATATTTCTTTTCAATCTTGTTAAATCACAGAAAAGAAAAATCAAACATCAACACACTTTCCTTGAGGTAAATTCCAGCTTAGTGAACAAGAAATAGGGATTACATTTCTTGTGGCCCCTAAAATCTCTTCTCATCACAGCATGATAGTGAATATTTAAGAAGGGTAAATTGACCAAAAAATTCAGACCTTTTGCAGTTACAGCCACCAGCAGTTTTCTCATTTTCCATTAGTTTCCATCTCCTTACTGAGAGACACCAGCAACAGAACCATCAATGTAAAAGCACTAGAAAGAACCATGAAAAAAGCATTTTTGAATGCAGAGTAACACAATTTCCCTGTTAAATCAATCATTCCATACCCTAAGAAGAACCACTCATACTGTGAAACTCAATTAAAAATGCTCCTTGCCTTTTGGACATGAGGATTATTTCCACATGGACAAAAGTTCTGTGATCCATGTTATCCACTTTGCTGCTCTGTCCTGATAGAACTGAATAGAATATGGTTTCTCTTAGAGACAGTGCCACAGAAGGTAAAGAGATTGAGTGTCTTCATGAGGACAGATATTAGTAAAAATGCTGACACAATTAAACTGTTAGTCCCTGAAATGAATATTATCATTATGTGCTCTCCTTTAATTGCTTTACTATGGCGTTACTCATTTAGGAAATAGACCATTTACCTGCAGTTTTATTCTCACTGTATTTTGTTTCCCTCACAGTATTCTTATAAACTTTGATTTATTTATTTAGGAAAAATGTATCAAAACGTTTTGTAATGTAAGAAGCGAGACCTTGATGAGCATTTAAATGTAATATTTATATTGTATCACAGCTGAAACAGTTTATTATGGGATCAGTATTGAAATGTAATCGGTTTTTAGACTACAACTTAATTCATTTTTTTAGTTTTAAGGCGCATCATTATTTTTGTTCAGTGTGCTTTCTATATTTTGTTTTTTCCAAGTAATGAATTGGTTTAGCATTAAAGTAACTTAAAAGGTATTAAGTTTGAGAACACTTACAAATGAACTCTTCCTGACAAATGTCTGAATCAATATCTATATAATTTAATGCAAAAGGGACATTTAGAAGTGATTTTAGAAAACCCAGGTTTGGGGATTGCTTATATCAGCTGTTAACCTTAGGGGATGACTATTAAAACTCATTTATGTCATTTATCTAGAATTTTTACTTTGGCTTTCTGACTTTCAGCGAATAATTTTTATTCAAATGTTGAACTGAATAATTTGCATTACCAGGAATGTGGAAACAGAAAGCCTCTGCTGGCCTCTACAACACGTATCGTTCTGTTTTCTCTCCTAGAACCCGGCATAAATATTTATGACAGTATTTGAATAATGTCAAGTAAAATTATGGAAATTATCATTTGCAGAGGTGAAGAGTAGAAATGGCAGGAGTTTAAGGAAAGTGAACCAGCCGAGGTGAAGGAATCTTCCAAACAATTAACTAAAGTTCTCTGGGGTTGAGTTCTTTGACAGTAGGAATAATCTTGGATCAGTTCTAATCAAAATTGAATGTATAATTTATGTAGTATTAATATTTTTGTTCATTAGTAATTTGTGGTATCTGAACTGATAAAACTGTGAAGTATGTCTGCTTTACTGTTCTGTTAGGTGGTACACTCCTAATTGACCTAGACCTAGATCAATGTAAGGATTGCTTCATTCATTGTAGCAGCATTTGGGAGTAGCTCGGTTGAAATTTTTCTTTTTTGTTATTTTCATTTTTTTTTTTTTTTGAGGCATTCCATATTTTAATAGTTATTCCTCTTTTTTGGTTTTGGATGCTGTTGAAAGGATTTTGGCACTTACCTTTTTCCTTACCATCACCAAAAAAAGGGGTATTAGTTGTGTGTTTTTGTTTTTTTTTTACAACTAGGAATAGCTGATAAACATTTCAAAATCTCAAGTAAAACCAGAATTATGACCTGAAATTCCAGAAGAGATGAAGAGGACACTACATTGATACAGAGTGGTATCAAATAGCAGAAAGAGAAGGAGGAAGTTCAAACCATCCGATCCATCAAGCATAATGGGCCAGGATCATAAGACCCGACTCCAATGTCTCTGCCCGGCTTTCTGACTGACGAGAGATATATTCAGGGAAGTGGCAAGAAGCAGATGTGGTGCTGATTTTCATCCATGACATGTTACTGTGGAATATCATATCTGCTGTCTGCAGATTAAGCGCCATGACAGACATGTGACTATCATACAGAAACGATATTAAGTGGAAGAACTCTGCTGATTTGTTGCAGGATTGATCACTATTGGAGACCCTCTTTGCCCACAGCATCACAATCCACATTGACTCTTTCTTTTAACATACTTGGATGATATGAGTTACGCCCGCATTTAATTTCACTTTGGGACAAAATATTTTTGAATTGAACTGAATTGAATCTATGAATTTTGTCACTGATAGAAAAGACACTGGTGAATATAAAACAACTTATGACAAAAAGGGGAAAACGTTAAATTGGCCATGGAGGTAAAAATTCTCATGAGAACAGAAAAGGAGGAAAAAATTAGGTCCTTGTGGAAATGTGAATTGTTTCTTTAAGAGAAGAGATTGAATGGAAGAGAGTAAGAACAAGATGAAAACAATCACTGCAGAAGTGAGGTGAAGATAGCAAATGTCAAGAGGGGTGAATGTGAGATGAAAGAGGTGTGTGTGTTCTCAGCGCGAGTTGCTGCTGTAGCCTGCGTGGATCTGACTGACAACACAAGTTGATTCTGAGCTGGTGCAGGTGAAAGGGCTGCCTTGATGTCTCCCACAGGGAAAGAGACCTGGTTTTTCAGAAACAAGAAATAGTCCCTTTAAAAAGAATGGCCAAAATGTTCAGAGCTGTGGTTCCTGAAACTGTCATTTGCTCTGTTAAAAATATAGCAACAGCTATACAAATAGATTTAAAAATATGCAGCATATTTTGAGCTGTTGTACATTGTGTTAAAGGTCAGATGATTAAAGCAATGTTTTTGTTACACTGAGCATGTTTGCATACAGATTAAAACCTAAACCTGACCAACTGCAGCAACTCTAGATCACTGTGCTGCCCTGAAGTTTGGAAAATAGACACTAGGCATGATGGGTGCATCCCTTCATCTGCCTCTCTTCTTATCTTGATGCACCCATCACTCTAGAACAGAGTAAATCTGGACTCATTAGACCTTCTATTGCTCTATAGTCCAGTATTCAGACAAATGCAATCTTTTTCTCCAGTTCAGCCTCACAGATTTAGTTTTTATTTTCTTTCTTCTTTTTATTTTTATTTTTGGCTATACAGGTCTTTGGTCCCAATCCTTTAAGTTCTCTTTGCATTGTGAGTGGGTGAATATTTTTTTCTTTCATCAATGCTGTTTGTTTTCTTTGATTTAATTTCTGTTAACCCCCACAAAATGATCTATGACCAGGATTCAAAAGGCAGAACAAAAACACAGCTTTATTAAAGAAAAACCAAAAACCTAAACCTGCGCAGGAGAGAGTTTGTCTGATAGTGTCTGGCTGCACACATCCTCTCCCCTGCGCAGGTTTAGGCTAATAACTGCAGGTTATCACAGGTTTGTGGACCTGTGATAAGTCAGTAACCCGTCCAAGGTCTATCTTGCCCACTGATTGCTGGAGCTCCCGCACCCCTCCCTTGTTATAGAACATGGATTGACTGATTACATCAAATGTTCACATCACTGATTAAAATAATTTGGGATTGTTTTCCAACCACATTTCTTTTCCTTGGTGATGATGGCTCTTCACTTTCCTTTCGCTTTTTAATAATGCATTGAATGATGTTGATCTAGTTGTTGTAGTCTGTACCATCTGTTTAGATGTTTTCTCTGCCTTATTGCATGCCATTGATTTTACTTGTCTTTTTCCTCAAACCTAGATGTGTCTTTGGACAAAGTTGTAAAAACAAATTAGAAGCTACTATTTGCCCCAGTTGAGGTTAAATGGCTTGTTGCCAGTAAAAGAGAATCAACCATACCATGATTCCTCAATTGGAGCCTCTCAGCTGTTTGCTCTGTTAAATCCAGGTGTATCCAGGGTAAGTGTATTTGTGGGATTAGATTATTATTATTATTATTATTATTATTATTATTATTATTATTATTATTATTATTATTATTAATATTATTATTAATATTATTATTTATAATAATAATAATAATAATAATAAATATATTAAACATAACCTAGATGTCACCTTAAAGATACAGAAAATTAATTTAGCTGCAGACTGTCTCCTAAATAAACATGAATTTGAAAAACATTACTGAAACCATGTGATTTTTAGACACCCACTGAACCAAGCAAAGTCATTGTTATCATATAAGCTATTTTGTTACTATATTCAAACTGAATCTACTTTCTTTGAATGCCATGACCAAAGACAATGAGTTGAGTTGAGAAGCAAAAAGGCTTTTTAAGAACTAAGAATGAAAGGCAAAAATAAAAGATAGCAGTGGAAATTGATTTTGAACAAATGCTTTCATGCCACAAAAGCTCTGCATCTGAACAGAAAGGGATCTTTTTGAATAAGAAGTGATGTGGAAATGTGGTTTAGACCTGATAAAAGAACGCCAGAGGGAAGGTAGGTGAGGATAATGGTTTGGGAAAGGGAGATAAAGTTTGATTGAGAAGAATGAGAGAAGAGGCATATAAAAGCAATGTTGAAAAACAAGATGGAGCAATGACAGGGGAAAAAAATGTTGCGAGAAAAGGTGGGTGGGTCAAGAAGAACAATAGCTTCGTGCAGTTCATGTTTAGATTCCCAACATACAGAAACATTGGAGAGGGAAGCGTCTTAACATCTTAATTGTCACATTCGTATTTGAAACTGAAGCTGAGTCAGTCAAAGGTTCCGAATAACCTCCCATTTATCCAAGAAGTAAGCCAAAATTGTTTAGCAGAAATGTTTAATGTGATTTCATCGATCTGGGGCTATGCTTGTTAGCACACTTATCTTCTACTGATGAATTCTCTGGTTTTGGTCTTTCTGCATGGAGTCTTCATGTTCTTCTTTCTTTCCTGTTTCTCAGACTTTCTCCCACAGTTCTAACCACAACCGTTAGGCTAATTGTTTACGCTAAATGGTTTACCCTAAATTTCCATTAGTGTAGGTGTGTGCATGGTTGTTTGTCTTGTGTGTTTCTGTGTTGTGCCTCCCTGCCCCGTTTGTGTCTAATGGTTGCTGGGAATAGGCACCACATTTGTCCCTGCAAGAAAAAGCAGGCATTTAAGATCAGTTCTCAGCAGGTTACATTTTTGAAACTATTAACTATTTTATAAAAAGATGGTGGCTTATAGACTTATTTTTATCATCTCTTATACCTTTTTAGTTTTATCATGTCCATTAAAATGCTTCGTAGACATGAAACTAAAACTTTAATATAATATTTTCTACATGATTTTAGAAATTCTTGCAATGGTAACATTGGTAAAATTTGTGATATCAACTCCAATATATGCCTGTTTTTCTTCTTTCCTTTCTTTTCCATTTGGGTTTTCATCACTCTGTCATCTGTGGGTAAATTTCTGAAACAAAACTGTCATTGTGTGAATACAGAAACAAAAAATACAGTTGTAATAAAAATACATGGGACTTCAAAAATAATATTTTTTAAAGAAAAAAACATCTCTTGAAATTAAGTGAGAGCTGCTTTAACAGGCTCCCTGCTTTGGTGGCAACAGAAATACAAGGTAAAAAGCTGCCTCTTGGTAATTGCTGACCAAGAGGCAGCTTTTTATTTTTATTATTATTTGCTTGTACTTTAATCTCATCTTTATATCTAATGCTTCAACTAATCCAATGTTAAAATCCAGACTCTTTTTATTTTCTGGAATAATTTACTATTGAAAATGTCACTTTGATGTTGTGGTGGTACCATAGTTATTTTAAAAGCCCAAATCTTTCTTGACACAAACCTTCCTGCCTTGATAAGTCCGGAGTCACCATAATGGGCTGATTTTTGGATTGTAACCCCTTTCAGTTCAGATACTTAAAGCACTCTTCCTTGTTAATGGTGTGCAATTATCTTGGAGTGTGCTTTAGAGGGAAAAACATTAGGGCTCTTGTCATGCTTGACGTGTTTAGTTGGAAAGGTGTGTTTGCCTGTCACTCCTTCAAAATACTCTATGATGACATTCTTTTGGTAAAGACACATTTAGAGTTCGAAATCATGGCATGGAAATAACTTCGTCCGAGACAAACCACAGGCCAAAGTTACAGAAAGAACAAGGAGCTAAATTGTCTCTTTCTGTAACTTTTTAAAAGAAAAGTTACAGAAAAAATAAAAATATACCGAGACATTTTCTTAATGCTAATTGGACTTATTATGTTGTGCTAGTTGGGCTTCCACTGTAAAGCAAGCTTAATGAGGACAACTAAATCTGCAGTTTTTCAATATTACTTTAAATTTTGTAGATTTTTTATATTTTTTCAACTGAATAACAGCTTCAGCAAAATTTGCATCCACATTTAGAGCCACATCAGTCATGTGTATGTAGTATGTTGAAATATACATTAATTTACTGGGCAAATAATGAATTATTATTTTTGAGGAAAATCTTTTTTTTTTCTCCATTTAATGAAGCATTTGATTAGTTCTACATTATATCATTTATGTTTTCCATCATTTGGCTTATTGAACAATTATGTCTACATCTGGTGATGAAGATCTGGTATATGAGTTGTGAAATGGATGCTTTGTCTATTTTTCCTGCTCAGAGAGCTAAAACATAAAATACAGTAACTTAATTAAGACATTCACTTCTTTACATGGACAAATTATTATTTTGAATTCAAGTTTTCAGTGCTTGTGATGACGTGAAACATTTTATTTTCTTAAGCAGATGCATTTTTTTTTCAGGTAAGAGGATTATCTTACTCCAAACAAAAGAAGAGATGAAATGAGTCAACATTAAAGCTAAATTATTAATGAGTGAATATTAGTTGTTTTTTTTTGTTGTTGTTGTTGTTTTTTTTTCTCACTTTCTACATTTAGCCAGAGATTTTAAATTTGAAACAGGATCACTGCAAACTGTTGGAATGGCATCGAGAAAGAAACATATATTTCTTGAAATGCAAATTTATAATGAATTTAATTTATAAATCAATGATTCAGCAGTTGTTTTAGACAGCAATCCGCACTGACACAAGTATTTATTTTAACATGAATACTTATATAGCATGAAATTCTAACCAAATGCTGAATTAACACTGAAACTAATTTTGTGACACTTTTCCTGTGTTTGTGTTCAACATTATTATAAAATCCTAAGCTTAATAGGTTTGGTACTTTGTTCATGCTTACTTGTCCCTCTCCAAAACACCTAAAAAAATCTATTTCCTTGTTATTCTATTGAACATTACTCCTTTATCAAGACTGACTCGAGACTGGTCTTAAACTCTGCAGCGTGTGGCTGATTTTTTGGTCAGTGTGTCATGTGGGTGATTTTGAAGACGATGAGCCCATTCTCATCCCCCATTGTCATTCCTGACTTTCACACTGTGATTGAGGCTACATCCATTTGTCAAGGTGAAGTAACAAGGCCTTGTGAGGAGTATTTGCCTCCTTGCTGATGGTAGAAATGATTGCAGTGTCTTTGTCTTCCCATCTGTTTGCAATAATGCAATAACGCCCCTCCCCCCCTTATTTTCACTCATCTCTAAATAGAACGTCTCAAAAGACACTGAGGAAGCTAAAACAGACAATCAACATGCAACCTGTTGATTTGCTTTGTTTTGAGAGATCGGAAGAATCCACTTGGTGCAGTGCTTCTTTACTCATCTTGTTAATATTCTGCACCATAGTCTAACCTTTATGCAAATAGTGAGGAAACATCATTAAGCTCTGTCCAAATTATATCACCACAAATGTAGTGTTTGATGCTTGGTAAGTAAAATGCGGAAAATGGAGTCTGGCTGGTGATAAAGTTTTAAAGCTCATTGTATACTGTTCTAGACACTAACCAGTTTCTCTGCTATTTATTTTACATTCAGAGTTCACAAAAGTATGTAAATCAGTTTAGCATTTCACACTACATTATATTGGAGCAAAATAAGCTGCATGGGCATTGTCAGACAAATTGAGTTCATTATTCCACCCTCATGCATTGCTAGATTAAAAATCTACTTTTAATACTGTCAATTGGATGACAGCTAATATTCTAACAGACTCTGCAGATCTTGATATGCATATGAACGATCTGATTTAATTATGAAATCTGACTTTCAAATGACATTTAATATGTTTTGATGAAATGGAAACATTCCAAAACCCTGACAGTAATAAATTAATATTGAGTGATGAAAGCACAGAAATCAGTTTTCCCAAAAAGTTTCATGTCAGGTGTTTCTTTCAGTTTATATATTGTTTATGGTTTTCTCTATTAATTTCATTGACAGTTATTTGACAAATTATTATGAGCATCCACCATCAGCACCAAATTGTAATGCCCTCCTCCTCAGCTGACAGTTCATTAACTTTTGACAGAAGCATGCCAGTTAGTATGCCCATCCATGTTAAAGAAAAAAAAGCAAATGAGGCAACTGACAATAAGATGTGAAATTAATTTAAGTACTTTTTCATCAAGATTGAAGTCAAATATAATTTCCTCAAGCTGTTCACTATTTTTTGAGCTCACACTGTGATTGAGGCTATTTTAATAACACAAAATCAATATTTGTTATGTGCTTGCAATATTTTTGAGGTATTACCTAAATGAGTGTAACGCTTAGCTGGGATGTTTCTTATTACATATATACAAATGAACTTGGTTTTGTCCTTCAAATAATAATGGGAGAGGTTTTGACTTTACCTATAAGGATGAAAAGTGACCACACATACATCTTTTTATCCAGTAAGTTAAAGCAGCAGTATGAAGCTTTTATAAAAAATAAATTTTTTTTACACATTTGCTGTATCTGTCCTGCTGTGACAGTACAGTATGAGATAGTCTGTAAAAATATTATTTCTCTTTCTCTTTTCATCAACTTATTCTATTATTATTTTTGTACAGCACTTTGGTGCCTTTTTAAGCCTGTTTTTAAAAGTGCTAAATAAATTTGACATTGACATGGAAAGAAATCCTACTCTTCCTTCTGCCTTTGGACCTGTTGTCATCTGAGCAAATATATTACTCTGTGAACAACCAATTAGAGCCAGGAAAAGGTTCTTAGCACTATCAATCATCTCGTGTGCGTGGTGTTCACATCTTGGATCATTGATCCCACTAAAAAAAAAAAACAACAACAAAAAAAACAGCCAGAACATTAATGTAAAGCTTTATGAGTGAAATCTTAGAAATGAATACTTAACTATGCATGACATGTGTTTTTATATATCTTTGTAAGGCATCTTAAGACAGACTGCTGAAAATATGCTGTACAGCTAAAAAGTAGAAAACCCACTTCAGTATTAGCTGTGTTGTTGTTCAACAAGACAAAAATCAGTAACTGCTGTGTGATCATTACCAAATGACTATGAAATAATCAAATGATTATGAAGTAATCGTTGAAGTAATCAAATGATTATGAAGTAATCATTTGGTAAGAGTTTGCAAAACAGAACTTAAATCAGACATGTTTTTTTTTGTTGTTTTTTTTAACATCCTTCCTTCATGCTTTTGCTATGGCACAGAATCCTAATTGACCAAAAATGGCAAATTCAGATTTTACGTCGGACAGTGTGAAAAAAATTGCATGTGTGTATTTTTATGTAGTGTAAACCTCTGGTTTCAACTGTATTTAAAGGTACAAAATAAAATAAAACTACAATAACTAATGTACCTGTCCTGCTAACTTAGTTTTTTTTTTGACTCTCACTCAGAAGTGAGAGTCAAAAAAAGGGTAATAGAATTTCTGCAATCAATTAATCAAATTGTATAGACTGAAGTGCAACATTTCTTAGTTGATAGCTGGAAATTGTCCATAACTCATAACTCCATCCTTTGAAGTCCTTATATACCAGCAATTTCATGTCAAACTTGAACGAGCAAATATTAAAGAGACTGAGTCACTGACTGCTATTGTAGGTGCAGGATTGCACAGAGACAGGACACAGAATCAGGATCAGTGAGGTTCTTATGGACACTGCCACTGCGAAGCCTGCTGCAGAAATTGAGATGTCACACTCAGTCACAGCTTACCAGATACAGTTAAGGGATTGGATCCAGAGCTTCCACCACATTCCTTGACTTCAATCTTGAATTCATCATAACTGTAAGAATATTTCTACTTTTCAATTGCAACGGGTGTTGTTCACTATTTATATAGCTTTTGCAATATTACTTTTTCTGCTGCAGTAGAGTTTTGTTTTCCTTATTTGTTTTTTATTAGCTTTTTTACATGTTCTTCCTGGCTTTTCAGGCATGCCATATGGTGGAGCTGGTTGCAAACATGTTGGTTTTGCTCTGAAACAGGGGATATCAAAAGATGGAATCCCAATTGGCTTACAGATGTTATTAAAAGAAGACTGCATCTGGCATCCAAGTAGAAAGAACACAACAATAAAATAGGGATTTGTATTTTTGTGATCTGGTTTGACTTTCCACAATTTTATAATCGGCATGAGTATGCGTGTGGGTGGGTGGATTTATCTTTATGTATATGTATATGCGAGTGTGTGCATGAGCAAACTTATTTCACGTAGGCAGGGCAGACTGGAACTAAAATTCAATTCTGATCTTTTTCCTGGAAATGCACACTTCCATGATGCACTGCAACAAGCTTGGTCTGATATGTGTAGATCACATTACAATACATGTCCAAAAATGTAAATATTATGAATAATTTAATTGGGAGATTAACACCGACCCCAACCTTATCCTGATATAGGTGCTTTGCCTAGGCTCAGAATGTTATCTAAGCTCATTACTTCTTGAGTAATGACAAAATATCTTTGCAGTAACAACAGCGTGGATAATCATGTGGGTGCTCTGTGGACTGAGATTCTATTTATATTTTTATTGTCGGTAAAGTCATTCATCATTCTTTCATCTTCTACCAAATGAAAGCCTAACTTCATATGCAGTTGCTTTAATCGAGGTTTGATAAGATTTGAGTAAAATAAGCTGAGATCCCTGCCTTGCCAAGTAAACATCTCCATGACTCTTGTTCACATTGTGGCTAAAATTAGAATTAATATGAAGTTGTTTAAACATACGTGGGCTTATAAAATGTGATTTATTTGTTTGAACAGTTTTGTGTTTTTTATAACATTTCGTTCAGCGAAAGACATCACTGAAAGCCTTCACTTTCTCATTATAGAAAAACCGAGTTCAAAGTGTTAGATTAGGATAAGAAGAAGGGGGATTGAAGTAAGGTACTCTTGGTGCATTCTCAAACTTTTCAGGCATAGAAACATTCAGCTGAGCAATTTTCCCCAGATGTGAAATACATTTGCAGAAATGTATAACTTCCAATATTAAAATATAAATATTTTTGAATCATTTACCGTAATCTTCAGATGGTTAAAGGTTTTCTCTTTTGTTAGGGTGAAAAGAAAAACAAAACTTTATATTAGTATTCCTCTCTTCTGATTTTCTCCTTAATTCACAGATAAAAGCCATCTTGCTCTCTTGACCCTCGTTAGAGGTGTGACCGTGTTGATGCAAGTTTCTGGATAAGCTTTCCACCAGTGGGCATTCAATTTAATGCAGTAAATAACTTTGTATCATGGGGAACCATAAGGATGTGAGGTCATCTATATATGAGATGGACCACGGAAAAACCAGGGAACAAATTGACAGTGCGGAAAAGAAGACTACAACACCCCTAATTTTTGAGAATATAGTATTGTTTTATGTGATACATGAAATCATAAAAAAAACTACCACATTTTAACTAGCAGTTTCAGCAGTTTTAAAATTTTAAACTTTGTGTTTGACTTCAGTTTGTTTACAGAGTAAATTTGAATTAATGGAAGCTCATAGCTCCATAAAACAAACTTTATATCACAAATGAAATAGATCATATGCAATCGATTATATTGTGGATATAATCTATTGCAATATAATCTATGTGCAATAGATTATCTATGTGCAATAGATTATATTGCAGATAACCTATCTGTAGTATGCTCCCATCTTTTGTACCCATATTTCTATGTGTTAATTAAGAAAAAGGTTTAACTAAATGTCAATTGCACTGGGTAATGACACTGATCCACTAACAACAGAGAGGAAAGATACATGATCTTACTGATAATTCCTACTTTTTGTAGCATAGTGAAACAAACCTCTGAAGAGTCTGAGTGATAAAAAACAGAAACATCGCAGGGTTTTAGTTCACATTATTGATTCCATAAGGTCAACATTCAGGCTAGAATTTCAACTGAAACTTCCCAAAGACCGCAAAACAACAAAACTCTACACTGCCAGTTTGATGCCAGCAAATAATTTCAACTGTCGGTTCAAAACATTATAATGCAGGTGCTTTTTATGGCAAGATGTCATATATCAGAGAAGCATCTGTCAAATTGTCACCCTAACATCTGTGCTATCCATCTGGAGACAAAATTCTGTCTCAGTCCAACTTTGGTTAGTTTGTAACATTACCATAAATTTCAGTCAAACCTGCCTTACTCACAGATGCTTTTTTTCAGGCCTTATTTAATCAAGAGATCTACAATGTGTGATATTTAAATCTCGAGGGAGTTCCCTGGCTAAGACAGATGGCAGCTCAGGACAGTAAAAGTTTCAACATTCAAATTATGAATGTTTACTCCACTGATAAATTACACAACAAATCCATTTTAACCTCAAACACAGTAAAGTAAAAATTCAAACATTTACAAACAGTTGTCTGCATTGCTAAAATCTCTGGAAACTCAGGAGAGCATTGTAAGGCTCAAATGGTTCTGGAGTTGATTATCGTACAGGGCTGAATATTTAAATACTTTTTTTTTTTCCAAAAGAAGATTTCTTTTCTCAATAAGAACAAAGACTGGAAACCAATACAGTAACATGAATTATGTCCACAGTTAGTTTACTTTAAAGAAAATTTCTGCTTTTTTTCTTTTCTGCTATTGATGCTTTTACATATCTGGCACATCTATTGTCCCTGTAAAAAAATACACCGTACCCCATTAAAGACTCTATTTCTCCATTATCCATCAATGGGCTGATGCCTATCTCTATCGCCTACACCTTACGCTTACACCATACCTGGATGCAAGAGCCCAATTTATTCCTGTTCATTGTTATAATCACTCTTTGCTTGTTTTTGTGTGTTTGTCTTTTGCCTTTTGATGTCTTGGTTATTTCTTTGTTCTGTTTCATTCTTAATCAGTACACATGCAAGAGTCAGACTCTGTGAGGGTTACATAGTTTAATTTATTCTTATTTTTAATTCCATAGTGTCTGTTAACTGCCTTATTTGTACAACAATAAATATGTCTATAGAAGCTACATGTCTGTCTTAACAGTTGGAATGAAATTGTTGAGACAGTTGCATTCATGTAAAAATATTCCATCTCATCTCTATTTTCACACTTGTTCCAAGGTCAAAAATGTCTCACCGTATTTCAAGGACTCATATAGCCCATACCGAATGAAGTAGCTTTTCAGTACATTTAAGATTACAATAAACGAGAGCTAAGCACTTTCAGTTACATCAGTAAGACCAATGAGCCAAATATATTGGCATGGACATTCAACACAAGCTTGTGCAGTAGGTGAGCCAAAGGAACCAGAAAAAATTAGCTGAACTATAGTTAAAAAAAAAGCTACAAAGTTAACCTCTTAACTTTTAACATAGGAACATAAGTTTCATAGAAAGCTCATGCTAAACTGAGTATAATTACCCATCATTTTCTTGCATGCGTTACTGTTTATGTCAATGTTTATTTTGTATTAATAAATCAAATGGTTAAATTAGAATCATGCCAATAAATACCATGATTATTTTATCTGAAAAATTGCATAAATGATTATTAACGTAATTATATTGAATAAAAAGTCCATTTACCGCTCTGCTGGTGCTAGGTAACAATGTTTGGCATATATCCAGGTTAATTTACTTCCGGTCCGGTCTTGTGAGAATTATCTATTCCAACATATCATGTACTTTGAAATACTTGGACAAATTCAGTGTCTTGCACAACTCTTGACATTTCACAATTGATACTAATCTCTGTACCTATACAAAAATGCACACTGCTGTGCTATTTTATACTTTTGTTGCTTGAATTTTAGATTTTGCCTGACTTGGTTTTGTCTTTTTATGGTTTTATTTTTTATTTTGTTATCAGCTTGCACTGGGACCAAAGTAACAAATTTCATTCCACCCCATGTTTTTAACATGTCTTGAAGTGGCCAGTATATTCACTGAATCTCTACGTGGCACAGCAGGCTCAGCTGAAAATAACATTACACAACAAAGCTTGGACAATAAGTTTTACTGTAACTTAAACAGTTGGTGTGCATGTCTCTGGTGCATTTTTGCTCACAATGTGTTTGTTCTTCATTCACTGGAGTTACCTGTGGTGGGTAGAGTAACCCAAACTTTTACTCGAGTAAGAGTACCGATACTTATTTATGATATTACTCAGGTGAAATTAAAAAAGTATGGTGCAGTAAAACTACTCCTAAAAATACGTTTTTTTATCAAGAGTTACCAAACTGAATGAATAAATGTAACTAGCTACTACCCACCTTTGCAGTCGCTATGTGAATGCCTTGATAGCATAGAGTAAGTGCAAAAACATTGCTCTGAAAAACATATCTGTACTCAGAATGGTGTGAAATTTTAAGAAATAATTAAAAAGCAGAATTACTCAATATTTTGAGTGGCTTTTGACAGCCACTTAAAACGTTTTTTAATCAAGCCAGGATGAAACGGAAACCTCTCAAAACAAGGTACATTTCATGATATTTTAGATCTCATGAGCAAACTCAATGCCTGAAGTACCAGAAATGCAAAATACACCAGCAAAGTCCTCAAAATGAGGTTCTGAGATGTTTCGTTGAGATGGAAAAAGAGAAGATTTTCAATAACTTTAAAGAAGAAAGCCTTTTCAAATGAAACAAAGGACATACATATCTAAAATTGTTTTATTTCTTAGAAGAACAGTGATACAATAAAGTCTTTTCTACTGGCAAGTCACGTTCTAAACCAGGGGTCTCAAACTCGCGGCCCGCGGGCCAACTGCGGCCCTCGGGACGATAGTTTGTGGCCCCGGCCTTAATATGAAAGTTTAATGTTAGTGCGGCCCGCGCGTTTGATATAATTGGCACTTTTCAGCGTTGTGTGCGGAGCTGAACGAACTTACCAATCACGGTGGAGTATATTGCTCTCGGGGGCGGGACATCGGCCGGGCCTATTTGCATTTTCTATTTGTCATTATTTGCATGCGGTACATGCGCAATTTCCGCGGCCTCTCCCGCTTCACGTGCTTCAGCATCTAGTCTAGACCCGGAAGTTGCTGATCAGTGTAACGTAATTAAGGTTAGGGTTAGCTTCTCCGTTAGACATTCTGTTCCTCACTATTGAGAAAGGGCCGTGAGCTCACAGCAGCTGTTGTCAACTCTGCGGATGTTTGCAGTGACACTCAGCAATGGAGAACCTCGATTTATTTTGCTTGAGGTTCTGGTTCTGATGGACTTAAATAAACCCAGGTATCTCATTTGGTCTTCTAGAAATTCATTGCTGGACCAGACTTTATCACTAAACAAACGTTAGTGATAAACACTCAGCTCAACTGATTATTTCACTATTATAATCAGCTATAATAATTACATATAAATATAGTTACATTATGGCACTTTATTTTGTTCCCCGTTCTTCAGAGAGACAAGTTGCTTTCAAAGCTGCTAAATAACGCTCATTCCGCTCCAAAACTGCACTGCTTGTGATTAAAATCATAGTTACTCTCCTCTGTGCACGCCCTCTGGTAGCAGACAGCATGACCGCAGTCCACAGCTAAACTATACTATTGTTTACCATGAGGTAATCCCAAGTCAATCAACAAATGTGGCTAGCTGTCAATCAAATTGCTTTGGTGCCGTACCCTGCTCGCTGCGGCTGGTATATAGACCTTCCACTGCTACATATGGAAATGAAGCACTTGATTTTAAACCCCAGAATGCTATGTGGGTCTATGTGGCTTGCATCAGATCCTTCATTCTTCAGGACAACATAAAAGCTATTTTCTAAATGTCTTCTCCAGTGAATTAGGTTTAATTGAATTCAGTGATTTAAATGAGTGTTTAGTCTGCTTCTTGAGAGAGACATATGGAGGAAGGTGAAGACCTATTAAGCTTTGTTTTTGTTTGGTCTTCTTGTAACAACTCTGCTTAAGAAATATACAGTACCATCGCAGTAATTAGATAAAGCTGCTGTATTGTTCTAAAATGGAACACATCTGTGCCTAATTTGTTTTAGTGAGTGGTTTATCCCAATTTAGCTTAATTAGACAAATGATAAATTATACATCTGTCTAATTATATAGCATGTTTTTTTTTCTTCTGAACATATTTTATTTATTTTTTGTTGAACAAATGTAAATATTTCTTGTGTTCTCCAAATTGCTTAATATATTTACCAATACTCTACTCACTCCACACAATTCAATACTCTAAATATATTGCCATGAAAAAGTACTAGGGAGGAATAATTTGTGCAAAAGTGTTTGTGCTTTGTAAGTCTGAGGTTGAGGTCAGAGTCAGTCATCTGTGTAACTGTGAAATCATGGCTCTTTTTGGCAGGGTGCTGAAATTTGGGACCCAGCAGTTTGAACAGGTTGTAGATGCCATTCACAGAAAAGCAGTAAAGTTCATGCAGGTAACTGTCGGGAAAAGCTAACAGGTTTGATTCATCCTCAAAACTCCTTCCCGTCTGAAAGCACTTCTTCTTATTATTATTACTATTAATTAATATTATTACATTTTCTACATGGTATTGGCAACTGTATGCAACTGCCTTTAGTGCTATAAAACGTACAAAATGACAAATTGCCAAATCTCAAATTACAGTGGCAACCACATAATTCATGTGTGAATAGAGAGTGGGAATAAATAAGTTTGTCTTCTTCCCACTCCTTTTTGAGCTAAGAAAATCAATTTCTTGATTGTGTGTAAATACAGAATGTATTATATGTACACTTAAGGGCAAAATTCACAACACATCTTGCTACTTGCTCGAAATAGCTCTTTTACTAATTAAAATGCACTGTGTTCACAATTATTAGGCAAGTGAGTATTTTGATTATCCCAGCTTTTTAGGCATGCTTCCTAGGGTCTACCAGGATAAACTTGAATACTTAAGGGATTTAAGCATAGCAAGTGATGAGGTAGGGCGTGGCCGGCATAGGTCAATGCAATATACCATGGTATGCATAATTATTAGGAAATTTTTTTTCTTTAGTCAGAAGGGGCCAAAAACAGATTTAATAGACTGAAAACTCAAAAATCGTTGAAGGTTTCTCAGAGGAGAACAGCAATGTTGAAACTGCTAAGATATGATGGTGTGATCACAGAATCATCAAAGGTATTCTAGCAGATAGTCAACAAGGTCACAAGAATCATGTTGAGAAAAAAAATGCAATCCTCCACAGTACTAGTGTCAATAACTGTGCACATACAGATATTCTCCTAAGAAAGACACAACCTCACTTTTACTTTGTTATACACCCATGTCTTAATAACATTTTGGATTAATCAAAAGCACTGTAATTGATGATTAATAAAAATAATCCTCAAAAATAAGCTGGCCGAAAAATTGTGCAAAATGTATATATTTATTACAATGTACATGTCAAGTTGGAAAGAAAATGCATTTCAGATTTGTTGCTGCAGTGAGATCAGCAAACATTTGGGTGAACAAGTAAAAATCAGCTATTTTAAAGTGAATAACTCGAGCTGAAATATCATCTTGTATGTATAACCCTTGACCCCACTCACTCAGGTCACTTATTTTAATAGCCTGATTTCTGCAGTAAAACATCAGTAAATGTAGTTCCTTTACACCTTGTGTTTTTAAAGATTTATTTTGCTTAGGAAGGTCTGTGAGTTGAGCATATCAGCATCACTTCATATTTTATAACAAGGTTAATTATTTTGCATAGACTTCAGTTGATCAAGTTGATCTTGTTCTTCTTTCTGCATATCATCTTTACCTCAAGTCCTTCTCCATCTCTTTCTGGTTCTTCTCTATGGACACTACCCCGATTCTTCCTTCTCTTTGAGCTCTTTTGAGACTGGTTAAAATTCACCTGGTGCCATTTCTATTTTTAGGACACATTTATGTGTTTTTAAATTAAGCTTTTACATAGTTGAACAACAAGTGGTTGTGTTTAACCAGTTGATTCATAGGTGTGGTCATTTGACAACTTGAAATGGCTAAATAGAAATATAGTGTGCCTGAGTTAATAAATATGTTTAATGTTTTGCAAATAACTTTGTTTCAAATTGTGTGCTTTTAGTTGTGCAAATCTGTTTTGTTTAAGGATGTGAGTTTTTATTTTGTGTGGAAGATTTTATTTATTTGTTTATTTACTTTAGTGAAAATAATTTAAGCAGTTGCAGTTTAAGCAAATGTGCACATTTCATTTCAGACTTCAAATAAATCTTACAACTTTAAAGGAATCATTAATTTAGCATTCAACTAGTCTCTTCATATAAAGGATTGAATGAACAAATAAACTTAAATATAAACTTAATCTACAATTCTAATATTGAATTTGTATTTACATTTTTTGATTACACTTGTAAATGTAACTAGTTGATTATACTTTCAATAATTACTTGGTAACAATTTATTTTCATTTGATTCATTTACCAGTTTTAATTGAACAAAACCCTGTGCAAATAAATCAAAGGAAATATTCACTCATGGAGGGTTATATCTCACACAACGTGTAAAGTGTACATTATTTTCTGAGGGTGTATTAAAAGAAATATTAATTCAGTTGACAGTCTTTGAAGCAACCACTGAAAAAGTTGCATTGGGTTCTGAAGTCCTCTCTGTCTTGAGATTAAGTGTTAATTAACAGGGTAAATTAAGTGTGGTGAAGAGATTAGAATAATCATCCTTCAGGTTTTCCACTGCTATACTCATAAAGCACCACCTCCTCAGTAATTCATGGACTGGGTTGACACCTTGAATATGAATAGAAATGTGAAGACTATGTGTGTGTTAAAAACATTTACTGAGAATTATCCATTTCTCTCAGATTGGCTGAAATTATATATGTATAAAGCCTTGGTAGACTTACTGTAAATACTGTATACTCCACCACCAAACTTGCACACATAACAGATTTATTTAAACAGGTGACATGGAGCCAAACCAGAGGTACTTTATACCCAAAAATGCTTGACAAGTGCATTGTGTGCGAACAATGATGACGTAGACAGCTGCTTTCTTGCGAGTTTAGACATTTAGACTACATATTGGACCTTTATTACCTTTAGCAATAATGGAAATATGTATCCATAAAGCACACCAAAAGGTTTCACGAGAAACTTCTTTAGGTTCAGAGTGTTAGGATGTATTTTGAAAAAATATTACATTTGAATGAATTTGTCCTTTGATTTTTATCAAATTCATATATGAGTCATTCTAAATATAACTTCATTCAGAATAACCGCAATGTCTATGCCACACAGTTCCTCATACTTCATTTCTTACAATATCTAAGTGATTATTATTGTTAATGAGGGATCAATGGGACATTATTTGGACAAATAACTTGTTTAGTTTCTACTTATGAGGGACTCAAGCTTACCATAGCAGAGAAGTATTTAAAAGTGAAAGTCACCTTTCACAAGAGTAAAAGTTCCTCTGCAGAAACCAAATCAGTCAGAAGTAACTCAAAAGCACAATAGAAACTTTTTTTGTTGTTTTTTTCTTTTACCAAAACTCAACCTGATCTGATCATTATTTGTGACACAAAATACAAACATCTTAACATACTTTAATATTATTGCTAAATGTTCTGACTAGTAATTATTCTGGTGCCAAATAGATTTAGTATTGAATGGGTTATGTTATGGGTGGCTTGAATGTTTTATTTAGGATTTTTTTTAACCAGGTATGAAAAATACATCAGTTGTGATCTTAACAAAAAAGGTGAAGTGTGAACAAGGGGGCAGATATAGATAGTTGGAGACAGGAGTTTGCATTAAAAACTAGGAGGGGAGTCAAGAATAATGTGAGATGAACCACATTACTTATATGGTTCATACTGATATTGATGCAAAATACCCACAATGAGAAAGACCACACTGTTGTTTCTTATTGTTTTTGCACCAACCAGTGGTCTCAGGGATTTCATAGACAAAAGAAAAAAAAATCTTTCTCCACATTTTCAAATGTAACTCTCTGCTCTTCACTTTGAAAATGCCACATCCTTTACCGCTTCATTTAAATGCAAATCTTCTTCCATTCGCATTCTCCAAATCATACAGCCAAGAAAGAATCTGATGTTTCACTTTCAACTTTTAAATGATCACTCTAAACCATGGAGAGACAAAATAAATGATACCGACAGTATAGACAAATACCTTCCTGTATCCATCATTGTTATGCATTTATATACTCAAATTGTCCTTGTTACTAATATTGTTGTGTAATTTGCAGTTTCATGATGATGCCCATTATGGTAAATCATGGAAAAGAATTTGGTGTTCATGTGAACAACAGCCACAGTAAAACGCTTTGTCTCTGTCCAGTTGAAGCATCAGACTTTTAATGACATTATTTCATTTCTGTTGTACATTTATATTTAGTTTTTATGAGCTTGTAATTCGCTCATATATCTTTCATATATTCTCTAATTACTTCATTTCAGTAAGTGCTGCTGATTAGAAAGTAATTGAGTACATTTAAATAACACTATGAAATACTGCTAAATCAAAAAATAGACTAGAATAGAACTATAATTTATTGTGGGGAAATTTGGGTATACCAGCAGGAAGTTAATAAGATTAAAAACTAAATGAATCATACACTTGGTAGATTTAGGTTTAAAATTCTATTTATTTCACCAAGAAATTTGTTTCCAATAGTAAATGAGACAGAGAAATCTTAAAAAGATAACTAAACAAAGAGGAGTAGCAAATATAAAAAAGTTTACTTAATAAAAACAGTATGTTGTACATTATTCACACCCTTTTTAATATTAAGTTACAAACGTGTCTTTATCGTTACTGCAATCAAAGCATTTTGAAGTGCTGACCAGCTTTTTACATGGCTCTCATGGTATTTTGATAGTTTATCTTAGTTGATCAACTCTATGTCTGTGAGACAGAAAAATTGCATTGGTAAAATTAAACCATTTCTTTAAACCATAATTCAGGTGGAATTCAGAGAAGCTGAGTTCTACCTGAAACACATTCATCTATGTATTTTTACATGACAAGATGTAATAAAAGTTTATGTACTTTACTGGCTGATAGTTGATGCTAGATGCTTCAAAACGTCTTTGAAATTCAGTTTTAGTCTGTGAAAAATTGAAAGACGAAGGCATTCAAACATAAAGAATAACTCCGTTTGTCCAAATATGTTAACAATTGTTTACATTTTTCGCCCTTTGGCCTTCTCCTTACAGTACACTCAATCAGATAATTGATGAAGTTATATTGCCATGTTTTCTTTGGATTTTTTGTGCAACTTGTCAAGACTGCACTGGGTACAAGATGGTCTTCTTTTTTAAGCAGAACCATCCAGGCTGAAAGACTGGAACAGGCTGGTGAACAATACTTAATGAGGGTCAGTGGTGTTACAAGAAAAAAGCTCTCTCATTTTTTTTCCAGTGTGTGTTTTTGTGTAGAAGCTGTGTGGTGGAGGAGCAAAGTGGGAAGCATCATGTCATAGTGATGATGCCACTGGTTTTCTCTTGTTTCATCTTTGCTCCTCTTTTTTCACTCTATTGCAGCAGCCCAGTCATCTATGTGCTTTCTGTTCTCATTGAGTTTTATATTGAGATTTCTGTTTACTACATTTTGTTTTGATATGTAGTATTATTTAAAAAAAAAACAATGTATTTTTTATGCTATGTAATTTTTATTTACACATATTAAACAAGTTTCAATCATTTCAACCACTCTGTTTTCTAGGTACATCACTGATCCCAACTTGATTCATAAAGGACAGTTTGTCAGTGTGAAGTCAAAAAATGGAATTATGATTATCATAAGGGGTGCTCATACCTGAACTTAGTAAACTTCTGACTTTGTTCTTCTTAATATTAAATTAAAGCAGTAATCTTGCCCACCTGCTGTGTCTGCAAATTCATCCAAAGAGCTTCATCCTGTGTGTATTTAGCAGAGGGGGATGGACATATCCAGTTTTAAACACTTATTCAAGCAGACACAAAAAATATAAAGTAAGCTTTAGACAGGTGTTTCAAATGGAGATGGATAAAACAGGCATAGAGATGCAGTGACATATACTGATTAGGATGCATGATGTTACATTAAGGCTGCAGGGTTTGAACTGACTGCACTTTGTTTATGCTGGTGCTTTATATGTAGGAGGAAAAGCTTTATAACTAATGGAGAGAGAAATCATCCATTACTCTCAGGTTCAGCCATACTTTGCCTCTCCTCTTTTTTCTCTTTTATTGGCTTTGTCATTTTCAGAGAAAGAAAAACTTTGCTTTTTACATTTCCTACCAAAATTTAAGAAAGAGATCTGATCAAAATAAAACATCCAAGGATAAGATTGACAAATATTTGCAAATATGAAGCCTTGTATGTTTAAACACATGTGTACAGCAAAGTAAAAACTAAAAAAAAAACTTACTGTCTTTTATGAATCATGTATATTTAAAAATTTTCATTCACTTTTAAATTAATCAACCGGAAAAAATGGTAACTGATAAACTAATTCTGTGATAATGAGTAGGAAATGAGTTTATTCTAATGTGTACAATTAAAATTAATATTAAAATATTTCTGAATAAGAATTCAGATAGAATTATTGCCAAAATATCCTAAAAAAATTAAATACATAAAAATCCAAGATGTTTTTTGTACTTCTGTATTTAACTGATGACCTGTAGCTAGTTAACTACTGAGATAAACCTCAGCCTCACACACAACCTTTAAAGGGAAAGAGGCTTAGATTGTCTTCAGGTCAAATTTAATTCATTTTCTAGTTTAAGGTACATAAAGTACTGTTTTTATTATAAAATAACTTGACTATATCTTCAAAAAATCTATTTAAATGCACTAAAAATATTTTTAACATTTAAATAACACTAAATTGTAAAGTTTTATTTAAAAATGCCAAACATTTGTGGTGCTTCATGTCATAAATAACCTGGCAGAGAATACTGACTGTTACATAGTTGTAGGAAGTTGAGGATTCTCTGCCCTACTGGATAACTGAGTTATCCTTCAGTAAAGAAACCAACACACTCTCTACTTCACCACCTAAATAAATATTTCAGCTGGTCTGCTTACATCATCACCCACCCGCGACATTGGCATCATTCTGGTTAATGCTACTGTCACATTTCATCTTGATTACTGTTGTATCTTTACATGAAACATTCAACTAATGATTCCATGAACATCAATTATTCCAAAACTGTGTCAACAAACCCTTTCTTGCATGTAATATATCCTACCTCCTCTTATACACCTACAGAGTTCAGTCGGTTCTAAAATTCAACTTCTGTCATTCCTGTCTCGGCATGGAGTGTCCTATTTGCTTGGTTGACTTATTAAATCAAGATCAAGTCATAGTCAACATGCCTCATCAATAAAGTAGGAATTTGAATTTGCACTACCCTCATTTTTATAAAGTACAGAAATGTGTGTGTGTATGCAGGCGTGTGTGCAGAGTAGGTGCGTGTGCAGCAGTCAGAAGGTCTGCTGCCTACTGAATCACAGGGGCAGCAGCTACCAGGCTTAAGAGAGCCTGGAAGAGACTCAGGGCACCAAAACTCCTCAACAACTGCTGTAAAACAGTAACAAGCATTACATTTTTTTATCAAGTGCCATCATCAAAATCATCAATATAAATCAAATATGTTGGTCAATTTTGCAGTGATTATAGGTCTAGAGCAACTCTAAATGTGCTAGTGTTGGAGAAACAGCTTCCTGTTCCAGGAAAACTGTTCATCTGCTGTCATTGGTTAGCCTGAGTGTTCATGGCAGGCTCTGCTGTTGAGAAGACGCTATTGCATTGCCGAGCGGAGAGAAAGGGGAAGCGTGTGAGTTGTGATTGACAGCGCTAAGACCCTCCTCCAGGCTCTGATTGGTTGTTTCCAACTGAGCAGTGTATTTTTGCAGGCAATAGGAGTACTGGGAGATGGATTATCTGTGTCATAGAATATTGTCATGACATAGTGAAAGTTTTAGCAAATATGTAAAAAACATATTTTTATATATAATTTACATACTGCAGTTTTAAAAATGTACAGATAATAGCTTCATGGTCTGTTTTTTTGTGAGAGCTGAATGAATGTTTGATACAGCTGGAGAAACAGCATGCACAAAGTAACTAATATTTTTAACAAGGTCTTTTTTATTTCATAGATGTCACGTTTGTTTTTCCCTTTAAATCTGGATGAAAGATTCATGTTTTAATAGGAAGAATTTTAAAGTAAAACAAGTTGCTGCATTTCTCTGCTTT
This sequence comes from Xiphophorus hellerii, assembly GCF_003331165.1. Classification (NCBI taxonomy): domain Eukaryota; kingdom Metazoa; phylum Chordata; class Actinopteri; order Cyprinodontiformes; family Poeciliidae; genus Xiphophorus; species Xiphophorus hellerii. Next base: position 13,527,216 of record NC_045689.1, on the reverse strand, counting down.
TCACTTTCACTGAAGCCTGCAGACATTTTGTTGTTTTCTTTGATATGTGAATAATTTTTCTTTTGTTGTTGTTAGATATGTGGCACACATTGCAAATAGAGAGTGACCTATGTATGTACACACACTTTTCAGACAGTTGCAGATGATCTTTGTTTTTGTTTCTGATGGCTGGAATGCAGTTTAAATTTGATTTGTAAGCTGACTAGATGCTACTTTTGTTTGCAGACCTTTTCAGACACAGAAAATGCTCTCTAGTTTTGATGAGATTTCTTTTTTAATTATTGATCTACTAGTCTATGCAAGTTACTCCGGGTGTATTTACAGTCTTGAAATGCTATTGTTGGTGTGAAAATAAAAGTAATAAAATGCTTTTGGTTTGCTGGTTACCCTCCCCTTTTTACTGTAGTACACCAGAATAACATGGTGTGCTACATACAGTATTCAGCGGTTCCCGTTGTGTGAAGTCTGTTGTTCACTCTTGCATCAAACAATGGAACTGATTAACCTGTGAACATACGTGACACAAAAACAACCCAGATTTGCACAACAATGTAAATATGTTGATATTTATAAGCATATTGTTGGCAGTAAACAATTTGTTTCTGTTCCGGCTTTCATATTATTGCATTTGTTCCTAATTATTTGTCACCCTCTGTGTGTTTTGTCAGTGCTGTTTCCTGGACTTTATCTGTGGATCCTACAATGAAAGTTAGACACAATTTACTCTTTCTGAAATGACTGCAGCATTTGATAATCTTGGACACACATAAAACATTCATGAATTTACTTTTCTGTTTTACTTCAGGATATCTGACTCAAACTTCTAATAGTTTTCCTCAACAGAAATGACCTGGATTAATTTAATCATAAACATATTTTCCAAAACTGTAACATTTATCATGTAAAGACCAAGATTTAAAAAAAAACAAAAAAATATATGTAATTATTTAATAAACTGTTTCCTTGAGAGGTTTGGTAATACAATCCTGTTATAGCAAATATGTGTTTTTAGAGGGTAAAAATTTATCACAAGTGTACAAAAGACTTGTACAAAACTGCAAAATGTATGCCACAGGCTGTACTATGAAATGAGAAGTAGGCTGGGAGGCCCTGCTTACATGCTGAATAATGTTTTTTGACCTCTTTATGGTGGAAGTGAGGACATTGTTTGAGGTGATATTAGATTATGAAAGATGTCACATAGCAGTGATGAAGTTTAGCTAGCAAGAATCTCTAGAGAAGACAGTGACCTAAGAGGTGATTTTGGAGGTGAAGACAATAGACTGTAGAGTCTAACAATGAAAGAGTGTTTCTGATAGGCCAAATTAAAGCTAAATCCAGCTGTTGCATGCAGCAAAGCCAGTTAAGAAAAGTTTGGGGGTGAACTCATTTTACAAGAAGGTCAATAGGTCTCATGCAGCATATTTGTGTCACGATTTACAGAATAGCATTCTAACAACCTTTAATGTAGAGAAATATCAGTTGGTATTTTTAATGTGTGCATACAGATTAACAAAACCTTTACATTTTAAAAAACTTAAATTTGAAGGTAAGGGAATTTAAAAGGGTTCAGACACTATTTATCAGAGGGGTTCACTTTGCATTGATGTACTACTACTTCTTATTCTGAACTGAACCTTTCCTGTCTTTCATTCCTCTCCTCTGACTTCAGATTTTCTTCACTTCTGCAATAACTGTACTAAATAGAGCTGATCTGACTTCTCTTGAGGAGTTTAATCAATTAGCTCCTTATGTCTCCCACTGGTTCACACTACCTGGAAATGTTCCTATACTGACAAGCATTCTGGACTCACTGTAGCCCTGCTTTGATCTTGGCAGGCAGCCTGAATAGTTTAATGTGCCAGATAAAGAGGTTCAGAGACAAAGAATAGTCAGGGTAAAAGAAGACAAATGAAAAGGAAGCTTGTAAATCTTTTACCCTTCTGTTTTATATAAGAATATGAAGCATATCATTTCGATTTAGACAATAACTAAATGAGTTGTGAAGCAATTATTTTCAACAATCTTAGTGTTTTTCTGAGGTAGTTCTTGGGTGATAATGCCTTTTTTTCTGAGTTTCTGCTTGCAGACTGTTTTGCAGCTATGTTTTCCTCTTCTTTCTCGTCCTCTTCTTGCATTATTCATCTCATTTTGAACGGCTGAAAAAATGGCCTCAGGGCCCAGCTTTATGACTTGAATACAACTTGAATTTAGCTATTTCTTCCAGATCTTAAAAATCACAATTCAATTGCTGTACAGCACTCAAGTTGTTAAATTTAACTCAGCTAAATTCACTACCATCACGTTAATGGATAGATTTTTTTACTGAATATTGTAAACAATGTAAATGTGCTTCAATGCTGGTAGAATATAGTAAAAAAAAAACCTAAAAGGCAATAAGTATGGGTTTGGTCTGTCACTATATATAATCATAACTGCGATTCAGTGGATGATGGTGCTTCTTTAGTCATTACTCTCCAACTTTCACAGCTAAGCTGCTTCTCCTCCTATATGCTATAGTATACTGATAGCATTTACAATATGTCTGTGAGCTGTGAGTTGAGGTTTCCGTTCTATGAAAGCATTAAGAAGAAACAAAAGAGATGGAAATTGTGTTTTGTGTTTGTTCTCGTTTTATGGTTTTTATGTGTGTATATTTCTTTATCAATAACCTGATCAACAATGTGTTTGTGTATTTGTATTCAGTTTCAAAAATAACATAATGTGACTGCCTAACACCTGGTTCACAAGGCAAGATTTTCATGCCAATTTTTCCCTTTCCGGCAATCTTAAGAACACCCTAATTTTCATCTTTTAAGATAATCTTATGAATGTTCCTGCCAGGTCTTATTTGATAAGAGTGAACTGTCTGCTCGGAAATATGTCAAGACCACTCCAATCTAAAAACTGGGATATTTAACATGTTGGATTGTCTTGGGCAGGTACCACAGTGTGTGGTGTTCCCCTAGGACAAATGAGCACAAAGCAAATGTGACATGTAGCCAATCAGAAAGCAAGGTGAAAGAAACACGAAGGAGAATTCAAAATACACATAGGGCAAAACAGATGTCATGGTGCACCAGAAAGTCTGGTGGATGTTGGAGATATCTTTTGTTTTGTGTTCTTTCTGTTAAATATGGTCCACAAACAATTGCTGTTGCTTTTTCCCAGTCAGCCATGTTTGTATTTTGTGAAATAAGGTTTTGCCTCAAGAATATATTTGATTTATTCTGGTTCTAGTTTAGTTTAGTCTAGGCCTTTATTTTATAGTGATCAGACAGGAAAGTGGGTTGTGTGAAAGGGGGATGACATGCGGCAAAGGTCAACAGATTGGGACTCAAATCTGTGATGGCCGCATCGATGACTATGGCCACCATCCTTGGGTTGCCCACCTTACCTCTGTACCATCACCAGCCTCGAGATTTTGCAAGATTTTTGGTCTGAGATCTGAATGTTGGTGAGGGAAAACGGTTTGTGTGTGTTGCTCCTGCTATGTGGCTGCATACCACACACTGAGTGACCAAACCTCTTGTATCTAAGATTTGTTATTTCTGTGTGTGATCTCTGACATTTTTGAAATTCTGTCAATAAATTTAAAATTCTGCTTTGCGTACCAGGCATAAATTACAAATAATTACTTTATTTTTGATCATTTGTTTCATGTTCCACGCAGAAAGAAACTCATTCTAATGTCCTCTTTCTGTGTCTGTCTCACTTTCTCCCTTTCTGTTGGAATGAGTTATTCTAAATTATCTGCCAAAGCATATAAAGACAAAATGTATACAAATCTTTGTTAGTAACAGTATTTGCATTTGGTTATCAAGTTTTTTATTATTACCTGTTTACTCTTTCATAAATAAACTTTATTTCCTCTGACATGTCCAAAATTGCAAACATGTTATAGATGCACTTTTATGTACAGAAGCTTCTTTCTTGTGCTTATTTCTCTTTCTATCCAGTAGCTTGAATTTTTTTACCGATTCAAACAACCCTCTTCCGCTTTCTTTGAACAACTGTCTTCTACTCTTTGCCAGTCTTTAATCTAAGCGTTTGGTCAGGAGCTGCCAGAACTTTAGGTCTCCTGGGAGTTTTAGATTTTTTTCTTTCCAGGCAATTTCAGTCATTTCCTTAAAGAACACTGGGACTTCTAATTTGCTTGTCACAGATATTTGTGTGAACTTAAGCCAATTAAAAATGCCTCACAGTGTACACAGCCATTACTTACTTTTTAGACACTGATGTCATATGCAGAACTGCTTTACATGAGCTTTTCCTTCAAACTAATAGAAGAAACACATATGTATAATTCTTTGTATGTTGTTGAATTTGTCAGATATAGTCTACAACAGTTTGAATTACACTAAACATAAAGTAACTGTAGAGGGCTTCACATTACTGCAAACTATGACTCACATCACTTAATGACTAAATTTTTTACAGTATAAATTTAGGTAAAAAAATATATATGAATAAACTAAATTAGGCATAATTATCCATGACTCCAACCACTAGACAGTGACAAAGTGTTTCCAATAGTTTAACTGGTATGTGTTGAATATGCATCTACAGAGTAGCTTGCATGTATTGTCTTTGATGACATGGAGTAGAACAATATTGGTAGGTTGAATTGTCCAACTTAAACGGCATCAGAATTTGAAAATGTGGTCTCACACAGTGACCGTCTGATGTACAAGAAAATGATTTGTGTCATTCAATGTTTGTAAGTTATACATTTACTTGCTACAAAGTTGGCATATATATTAAGTTTTAACAATGTTCCCAAAGAAAAGTCTGTTGCACATACAGTGGATAGGGAACAGACTTGGATAGCAGATGTGGAGGGCCATCATCGAAGGCTTTATTAATTAAACTGTTGTTAGCAGTTGGAAAGGAAATTACCACAAACTAAACGAACAATAACCTGACTACACAGCATATGTGCAGCCAGCATCTGGAGTGTTTTCTTTACATTTTAGTTTTTACTCAAGGTTCATTTTTAAAAGGTTGTCACTAGGATGTTTCTGAAAATTTTATAACGGACTGTGAAATATTACGTAGCTATATCTGTGTAATAACTGGAATATAACGGTTAGATGGGATTATTTTAGCTCATGTTAGCAATGTGATATTCTTACTTTTTAAAAATCTGGTTTTATCTCTTCCATTAAGCCCTTACTAATCAGACCTGATAAGGAGCTAGCAAGTCTTCCAAGAATAGTCTCTGAAAAATAGCAAAAACCTTGCTTCCTTTTGTTTTACTGGAAACAAATAAGAAAACTCAGTTTCTCCTTTTGTGTAATTTACCTCACTGCAGTGAAAATTCAATAAATTGTTTTATTCACCACACATGCTTATGAAATGTCTCCAAAGCAACTTGACTGGACCAACATTCAGGACATTTTGAGCATACCCTTGTAATACTTGCACTAAAAACGTCTGCTTTCTTTTATAGACAATCGGCTTAATTCCCTCATAAGCACAGCTTCGCTCCAACACTGTCTGCACAAACAACACACCTCTCTCTCACTGCTTTCACTGTGTAATCTGTGATCAAAAGTGCAATTTTAGCATACCAGTTAAACTATTATTATCTATTCAGGCAGCTGAAAAAAAAATCTTACTGAAATATTAATATGGCTGAATATGATAATGCTTCTGTGTTAACTATTAAAAGGGAAAGATCTTGCTCCTTTTTAGGATGCAGATTACAGTTAGCTAAGACTTAGTTAACAAACAATTTTGTGTGGTAGAAGGGAAAAAGGAAATTAATACATTTTTTTTTCGTGTGCATTGTTTTATATGGTAGTTAGTTAATAAAAAACAACCTTTTTTGTCCTAAAATATTTGCTTTGTATTTTTAGCATAACCATAATCAAGTAACTGAAGTTAAATCACCAAATTATTCAATGGTCATGATATTTCTAGAAACATATTGGCATAGAATTTGAGCATTGAATTTATTTGGTATCAGATGTATACCAGTATTTCCAGTGTCCGACATCCCTATCGCAGTTTATGCTGCCCCAGAGATTCATTAATATTGGTTGATACCAATACTGACTATTTTGTCTGCCTTTGTTAGAATATAATGATAGATTAGATATTTACTTATCTGTTGCCTTTTAATGCATTATCTTACCACACTAATATCGATCCAAAACTGATACTGATTTTGTATTGGTATTATTGATATTTTGGGTGAATCCACTATCTGGATTTGCAGGTTTGCAGACTTCATACACAGCTCTTTGAGCTGACCACTAGTTCAGTTATTGATTTTTGCATTGATCTTATTTGAAATGATCAGCTCCTCATGGTTGAGTCTCCTTCCTCTGTTTCTCTTTCAACATTCTCTCTCCAGGGTAGCTGAAGTGTAAGTTAACCAAATCAATCTTTAACATAACACGTTCCTTTGATCATATGTGATGCCAAACACCTCAGAAATATTCATAATGTAAAAAAAAAAAAAAAAGATTAAGGGGAATATATAAACTTCTTTTCCATAAATCACCTCGACTGTGAGTTGGAGAGAAATGCGAGGGCTGACAGGAAGCTCCAGGCTCCTTGCTGCAATGAGTTGCTGAGAGCTGAGCTCATATCCCGACTACATATCAACCTATGGCATCATATAAACTATTTGCTTGATGACAGTTATATTCATTGCTGGCTACATCTTATGTGCATGATCTAATTCAGAATAAAGACTCAATTCTCGTCTTATTAATGGGATATAAGTTTCAGCCTTCGAGTGCGTTAACAAATTTCAACAAACCAAGTCAAAAAAATATATGGCTATACCAATGTTCATTTTAGATAACCTGGAGATTTGCCAAATTGACAGGGCACTATCTATGACAGAAGCACTATCCGTTATTCTTTCCGTGTTTAGAAAATAAAGCTTATTTTAAATGACTTCACTGGGAAGTCATTTAACATTTTGGCGAAATCTCCATCTCACCACCTAAGAAGGTCAAGCTTTGCATGGAGCCCCATTACACAAGCTTGTTGAGTTACAGCCTCACTCAGATTGGAGAGTTGGGGTATTATTCCTGCTGCAGAGGCTGATGCTGATAAGAACCTGTAAAACACTTTCAGCTGCTCTGTGGCTTTAAAGCTGTGAAAAGAGAAGAATGAGTCTGATTAGAGATTCTGGTCACATATCACAGAGCAGATGAGAAAGGCAGCAGCAGCACTGACATCCACTTATGTAAAAAGAAAAAATGAAGTATGTGTCTGTTCTCAAGGGAAATAAGAGACTTATGCATATTTTGATTTAATAAAACAGCTCTGTGTAAAAGTAACCATTAATTAAAAGAACATAATGATGGAAGATGAACTTTGTGATTTAAAATTTGCATAATCCGGTATGTTTTCATGTCAAAGAACACTATGTCTAGAGATAGATATTTTTTGATCCCTTGCTACAGTTGATACTCTTAATTATACTTTTTTTAGGTGAATTATTTAAACAGCGTGCTTCAGTAGTCTTTTAATCACAATTTAATTGTCAAACATAATTTTTGTTTAAGCATCAAAGAAAAGAAAATAATACTTTAGACTGTCTGGTAATTTTTGGTGATCTTTGATGATTCAGGGAAATCAAACAGAGGTGAACTCAGTGACTCACCTCAACAAAAAAGAACAAATAAAAAAGCACTATCAATGTCATTTTCATTGTTTGTCTCAGAACATATTTTTTTAAATTGTGCTCAGCAGCTAGTAAAAAATGCATATGCTTTACTCCATTAAATATATATATATATATATATATATATATATATATATATATATATATATATATATATATATATATATATATATATATATATATATATATATATATACACAGTATATACTGTATATATATACAGTATATATATATTATTTCCAGGGAGTGAAAAATGCATATTTTTTACTCCCTGTAGTTGCATATTTTTAAATGTGTAGGTGTAAATCTGTAGGGCTTTCCTACAGTAATTTCACATTTTGTGTGTTTTTTTTTATTTACACACATGTTTGGTATAATAAATGGATAACCATTTCTAATAAATGACATTCCATGGTGTTGAAACTCTTCATATGTGCAAAGGAAATTTCAGGGGTTTTGATGTTGAAATATGCATGGTGGGAGATTTAGTAATACTACAGTAAATTACCATTTAAAATAGTCTAACAAGTGTTTTTTACCCACTCTAGCTAGAGAAATATGATTTAATAATAATCAATACCAAATACAGAAATTACCCAAACAGTGCTTACTTTCGTCATTGTCAGTCTCAGTTTATCTCAGGACACTGCCAGCAGGGATAATGCACAAGCCTGCAATGGAAGAGTACTGATGTTGTAATTCTAATTAAAGTGTGTGTCAGAATACTCTGCAGGAGTCGTAAGCTCTTGTTTTTGCTGTGTAATGTTGATCTGAGGTTGTACATCAACAAAAGGTGCATCACAAGCGTCTCTGGCCTCTGGTTGTTTGATTGTTGACAATGATTGACAATCTGAATGAATCAAGTACAGTTACAGTGCCACTTGATTACATCTGTTTGTTTACTGAGGAGTCCTGGCAGATGGCTGTGATTGATTTTACTCAGTCTGTCTGTATCGCTACAGCTTATTGAGAGCAAATACTACTTAGTTTCAGCTAGGTATACACATTTGAGGTTGATTCCCCATAGGCCACTTGGTGTCAGGCTCTCTGGTTTCCATGTCATGTGTCTGGAGTTTATATGACCCACAACAACAGCAGAAGTGAGACACCAACCAGAAAGCCTCCATGAGGGAACACTTTTAACTGTCATGATTATATACAGTGAACCCTCGTTTTTTGCCGGGATTACGTTCCAAAAAGAACCCGTGACAGGCGAAATCCGTGAAGTAGTAACCTTTATTTTTTTTACAATTATTATACAGAAGCACTACTCATTATTATACAGAATGAAATACTCCATAATACATTGAAACCAAAGAACAAAACCTTTTTACAGGCTCAAGCATTTGTTTAACAAATAAAAGTACTGTCTAAACGTTTTTTGGTTTTTTGTTTTTTTTTTTTACAAATAACTACTGTACTGTAAAATCATAATTTTAATCATCAATACGAACTGAAGGCTTCAATTGCGGAGATCAGCGCCACCCCACCGAGACCCGAGTCATTGGATTAGAACGGGAGAAAATGAAAAATGATTATGAAAAAAAATACAAAGTACAGTAGGACAAATAGTGACTCACGTGTATCTCACTGCTCTTCTGACTGAGCTGCTGCATCCTGACTCCGCTCTGTAGCGTTTTTTTCTTCTTAAGCCCGTGGTGAAGGTGTGTTTTTTTGAAAGAAGAACATAGTTATCGGTAGTTGTTGTCGCTCTTTTTTCTTCTGGGCAAAAAGATTCTTGAAATTGGCAAGCTGTTTTACGTACGTGTACATATTAAACCGCAACGTTGTTGACACACAGGTAGAGAAGAAGCGGAGAGACTGTTTAGCCAATCAGAATGCAGAACACAATGCACGATGCAAATCCGTGAAGCAGCGAGACCGTGAAAGGTGAACCGCGATATAACGAGGGTTCACTGTGTATAAAAATATACAAATGTGAGAACACATTCCAATCTTACCTAAGATCTCTGCTAGGTGAAAATACATTTGCTTACAAATAAATTCTCACAAACCTGTTCACATCAACAATCTTCAGCCATGGCTTAGAACTAGAAGTATGATGTCACAGTTTGGGACAAGAAAAATGTCTGAGAAAAGTATTAGATTGCACATCAATCTGTATGTTGATAGATTCAGCTCTGTGAGGTAAAGATAATGATTAGCTGTCACTTTTGTCATCATTTTGCTGGGTGCTGTTCAACATTCAAGCTCTAGAAACTGAACACCTAAAACTACAATTCAATAGAAAGATTCTTAGTAACCTCACATTGTACTTCAAAAATAAACATCGACTTTGAAATTGTTGTAATTTTGTTCAGCAGATTTAAGTGTTACCTTTTGAGATGCCTTACTCATTACCACTTTACTCTTCTATCAATTGTTTTTACCACACTGTCGTGTTCAACCAGAGGTATTGGACTGTCAATATAATTAGCTGAAATAAGAAAAACTAATATTGGCCTATGGAAATTTGATTTTGTAGATATCAATAAAATCTTCTGTAAGTATTATAATTTTGAAGTTTTTAAACTGTAATGATTGCAAATATGTTTATTTGCAATAAACATATTGCCTGCTCATATTTGTAAATGAACAGGCTGAAGTCAATAAACAGCAGGAATGAACTATATTTCTACATAACATTACTTCATAATGTTTATTTTTCTCAAGTAAACATAAAAAATAAACAACATTTTTCTAATATTTGTTTCACTATCCTAGCATAGGCATAAATGATAGGCTTAAAGAAAGTAAGTGCTGACAAGAAAGTGTTTAAAGAAAGTGATTGCTCAGCGTTTTGGTTTGCTGGACATTGAAATAATTTCTTCGTAGGTTTCTGCTCCTGAACATTTCTCAAAGCTCCTGAGTTGCTATTTGTTGATATTCTGCAAACGTTGCACAATTGAGACAAATGCAGTGTGCATAATTACTGTTTCGGAGAGCAGTTTGATACCAGAAGTGCTGTCATGGGAAATCAAAGACACTCAGTGAGGAAGAAATAATAGTAATTTTAGTCAATACTGTGATGGTTCTGTCATCTGTTAAATTTATTAACTTGAATATCCCATAGAAAATACTATTTGAATATTAACTGGAGACTCCTATTTGTTGAAATGAAGTTGCAAAGATCTCAAATCTACACTAATTAATAAACATCTAGGTTGCAAGGAGAAAACTATGAAATTGACGTGTTAACTGTCAAGACACTTTTCATTGATTAGAACCAACATATTTACATGTAACTTTTGCAAAGAAATGTGCTACTTAGCAGAGTAACAGATGTTAGAGGAGCAGCGTGTCTAAGAGAAGTCTTGTCAGTCATCAGTCCTGTATCGTTAATGGTGGAGCTTCACAATCCTTTGCGAACTAAACTCTGCATGAGATGCCAGCTGTGCTGAGAGTTTGCAGTAATAACCAAAGTTAGCTGTAAATTATCAAGGACCAACTGTCATGACTGTGTGGATTAAAATATATCTTGTGCACTGATCAACAACATACTGCATCACAATTTCTCTGAACAGCAAGTTGTTGGTCCCAACTCCTCACATACTTACTCTATCTATTTACATCCACAACCCGTTAAACTGTAGATTGTTTCTGATCACTTTTTTTGTCAGAATACGTGCTGCATCAGCTGCAACCGTACAGCAATATCAGAGTCTGACTCTGATATTGTTTATTTAACTCCTATCTCTTTCATTGTTTCATATTGTTTTTTGTGTGAGCCTGCTCATTACAGCATTAATAATAGTTGCGATACTAACCTCAACAGATAACTGCTTCCTGAAGTGCTTTGATTGTCTGTAATTCTTGGAGACACATCAGCAGAATTTTTACAATAAACCAAGGAGTAAAAAAAAACATGAACTTATATCTGGCAAAAACAATAACAACAACAAAAACAGACATCCTCCATTTTGGCCTACATCTAACCTAGTAATATCTTATATTTACAAACCAACTCATAAGGGCAACAAGTGGAGTGTTTCATAGTTTACTGTGTTTACAGTGAAACCAGCCTATTTGTGGTTCAGTATTTGCAGATTCAATTATCTGTGGATTTTTGTGTGCAACGTACCTCCAAATTACTCATGGAAAATGTACCAATTCATGAATTTTTTTGTAGAGCATATCTAAAATAGCAAACTAAAATGCAGCTTGGGAAGCTGAAATACCGAGGCACAATGCTAATTGACAAGCTTTTGGGTGGTGTTTGAAGAGCAGCCAATCCAGGAGAGCCATTCATTTTTCTTGACTGTTTGGTCATATTGCCCAAGAGTGTAACAAGGAAAGCAATTAATTTTAACTTATGTGAGCAATGCATTTATGCATTCGATTTTGAACTATTAAAATTGATAGGTATGTATTTTTGGACAAGGTCTCAAATATTTACAGATTTCAGCTAGTCACAGGTGGCTGTGTTCCCTAATAACCCTCATAATTGGATACATTCAACTTTTTTTCCCCTTCATTGCCTTTCCTTAATACATAACCTGCACTGTTAAAATATAATGTATATAATGATTGATTCTGTGGTTAACACACAAATACCATGGTACACATAAAGTCCTGTCAACTAGCTTTAGTGTGACAATAGCTACTCATTCTAAAGTTCATCCATGTTCTGTTAATACAGAAATTTAGTCTGTTAGTTCAGAAAAGGATGTTTGGAGAATCATAAATATTAACTCATACTGTCTCCGGAAACAATTCTTGAAAAACCACAGTTTTACGTTATTCACCAAATGCTTTCCCTGTCTTAGTGCATAAGGCTTTGTAGATAATCTCTTAATTATTCTTCCACATCCATAATGGACACCCCTCAGCGTGGCTGAAGGTGGGTCAGAGGAAGATATGCAGACATTTTATACCCTCAGTCCAATAAATAAGAGCACTCAAGCTCCATGCAGGGTGCCAGCGGGAAGAAGGCGAGACTGTCCAAGTTGAAATACAATAACATTGAAAGGTTCCATATTGTACCAGTCAGGTACAAGTAAATAAATGCACCAGTTAACTGAGAAGCAGCAGGTCTAATCATCTCTATAGAAGCAGGAATGTTAGCAGCTTGATAGTTTATTGCATTTCAGTTAACACAAGATTAGAGAGCTAGTCTGTCAGTGTAAAGTAATGACATACTTATTTACTCTAAGTAGTGTTCATTATTTTTTACGACTCAGAGTTAGAGATTCAGGAAGAGTAATGGTCAGTGATGCTTGACCATAGTAATAATAAGGAAAGTCTCTATGGGTCATACATTTATCTACTACATTCCTTTGTTTTACTGCAAGTGTAACCCCAAGAGTTGTGGTTTCCTTTGGGCCTGCCAGACGGGACTGGCTTGAAATGTTAGCAAAATTTCCAGCAACATTGCCAAAACACAAGAAATAAAACATTTGTTTTTTGATTTACAACGTACTCTTTGATCCCAATCTCAACTGTGAGAATCATTGGGGACTTATAGCATTTCAAACCAGGAAGTAGTTTTATTTTTATCTTATTGCAAAGGGGAAGTGATACAACTGATCAAATAAGTACAGTAATTTATTCTGTAAGAAAGATAAAACTTTTATCCTCCCTTGGCCTTAAAAGACTTGCTCATTTAGACCCCACAAGTTTTCTACTCTGTTAACAGTCCAGCAGGGTCACGCTGAACCCGTGTGTACGTTTACAAACTATCAGTCGAACGGGATAATCCCCCGTTTCCCTGCTGTCCGACTGTAACATTTACCACGCTCTTCCTGAGCATCGTGCTAAGACGGCCTGAGGGTTAAATCAAATTTTCTAAAGAAATTACCATCTCTGAAAAGAGAAAAATATAATGTTGAAAGCTGACCCTACGTTCTTCTCAAATTTAAAACATATGTCCCTCCGAAGTGTGAAGATGTGTGATCTCTAACAACGGAAAACATTCCACTCTTCTACTCTGATACTTTCTGATACTTTTATTATCACTTCAGTTTTATCACTGTGTTAGATCTTAAATTCAGCTGGTATTTTTAAGATAAAGATTTGGAGATACAAGGACAGATGTGGCTGCATGATGTGTGCTGACAATATCTCCGCTTACGCCCGCAGCAGTTTCACTATCAATCTGAGGAGAACATTACTGGTTTAATCTTGGGTTCTAATCTAACCTATCATTTCACATTTGTAATGTTGGAGGAGATTTCTATCTATGTATCAGACCCCAGGAACATTAAAATTGTGTACAAAGTGGCACAAAATGAGCTTAGAACAAATATAGTAAGCACAATTAGACAACCTGTGTGTTGCAGTAAATCCCACTGAAGTGAGGAACTATATCACTGCTGTGGATACAAACTGGAAAGATGTGGCCAAACAGATTTTACTACATTAGTTGAAAATTTTCTCAGTACTGAATTTGGCAAAAATAATTCTTCAACACATTCAATTTTTGACCATGCCAATATTTAATTCTGGAAAACTATAATGTTTAATTATTAACAAGCACAGTGATTTTCTTTGTATCTTGTCTTCATATTTACAGACGTTTAATTAAATGATATAACATAACATTTAGTAGACCATTTTTATTTTCTGGTCCTCTCTGTATTGGATTATAACTAATATTAGAATAAGATTTAAAAAAGATTTGTCTTAAGGGAGCAGTATTATGTAAAATCAACTTTATTGAGTTTTGCATTTTGTTATCATGTTATTCACTCATCTAAAACATACCTTTATTCCAGTAACGTGCGGTGAGGTGCAATGCTGGTGAGGCACTGACTTAATCATAATCAGATGTAGACCAGCTGCATGTTATTGTTTACATCAGGAAATTTCATGCATGCGGACAACTGGAGGGCAAAAAGACATTTCTTTTACATGCCAGCCATAGCCGCGCTGCCACGGTAGAATAATTCTATTAACTCAATGGAACTTGGGTATTATTAATTTCGTGCTATGCTCCACAGCAAAGAAAAAAACCTTTGAAGTACAACTCAAAACCACGTCTTTCTCGCTCTCTGCAATGACCAGGCTACACTCAGACTCATTGCCATAGCAATTGACCATACCCCTAAAAGAAACCCTGAAATATTTCCCACACAAAGAGCAGAACATACAGTCTGTTGCAGTAGTATGGTCTTAGGCTTAATGTTTACTTTGCGATTATTAAGTGATTGCTGTGGTAGGAGGAGAAAACTATAAATATATCGCTGCACTTGACGGTATGACTAGCTCGCTGTTACCGTCTCTTATTCTGAAGTTGTGGAGTCACATTGCCTCATTTGCCTCCCCTGACCGCACATCACTGCTTGATTCTTTCATGCATGTTTGAGAAATCCTTTAATCTCCCGTGGCAATCAATTCTTTTTTTTGTGCCATTTCTGTAACCACAAAATTTGAAACATCCAACTATTAAGACTGTCTTCTCCTTGCTTCCTCACATTATCTCAGAAATTACAGAAGACCAAATCTTCCTACTATCCCTGTATTTGCAATCACTTAGTTTTGTATCTGTTTTACCAATGTAATACTGATATAATCAGCTCTACTCGGACCTTTGAAAATGCTCAGCTTATTGATTTTTAATTGTGATTAGCTTCGTCATTTTCCATCTGTCTAATAGGCACATAATTTTATGATAGAAATCAGAAAACTGTTTGAAATCATTTCACCTCTGAAGGTTAAAGTATGTGCTGTCAAAACAGACTCCTGAGCAGCAGTCTTGTGCTCCAACTTTAAAGATGACCTTGAAGACAGAGAAGTAAGATAAACATTCATTATATTCAGTTATGAGTCATGAAAGGAAATATACTTCTTTTTCAATGTTGCAGCACGAAAACCCTCATTACTCCTATATTCATACAAAGCCAGCCAACACAGTCAGAGCAAATAAATAGTCGTTTACACCAACAAAGTGAAACCTACTATTTGGTTATTCACGCATTTTTTATATTTTGGTCTCCTTTTTTCCTCTTTCTAGACCTCTGTGAATCCAAAGATTCAAATAACACATTACTTTTGCTACTATACTGTGGTGTATATGCAAGCGTGCTTATGTTATCCTCTCCAAGGTCACACAGCTTATTGATGTATGTACACAGTGGTAGTTAATTTGTAAAGTAATGAATTATTTAGGGTTTGGAATATCTCCATATTCTGTGTTGTACAGAAACTATGTATCTGTACAATACATAGTTTACATTAAAGGGTAACATATGTATTGTACAGATACATCTGGATTAAGATAATCGAAAAATAATAGAAGTACAGATTCACTAACCAGTTTGCATATATATACTGTTTTGTTTTTTGTTTTTTGTTTTTTTTTGCAAATTTAAATTAACTTTTTAAAAAAAAAATCAAATCTCTAATCTGAATTATTCACAAGTGTAATCCAAAAAAATATTAGAGATTAAGACTCAACAACTTATGAATGGAGCAGGGCTGAAAATCTGTATTTTTCTTTCTAAGATGGGGCTGTTGCCATGTGACATAATTTTGCACAAACTATCCAGCAACTAACATGTCTGTCTCTGACACTGAATCCAGTCCTAATAAATAAATAAATGTTAAAAAAATTCCATTCTTACCAATTTTACGTTGTCATTCAGAGTGGAAAATCTGCTGCTCCTCACCTCATGGCTTGCAGAGTTAATCAGTGATTATCGGTAACTTGCATTTTGGAGTCAACATTCAAGTTTCTAACAAGCTCTAACTTCAGCCTGTGTTATGTTGCTCTGATTCCACCTGTTTCTGTGCACACACCAAGGCTCCTTCTCTATGAGTGGCTGCTCTTAAATGAGCTGTATCCCCTATTGCAGTCCTATTAGATGCACTCAGTGTAGCTTTTTGGGTAATGAACAAGTCAGGCTGGCCTCCCTACACTGAACAACTGTTCTGTACTTCTCCAGAATGGAATTGCTAGTCCAATCCAGCATGTTGTGCAGTTGTGGTGCCGTGTGCGTGTGTGCTTATAACCATGTTTTGATCTTTGTTTTCTTATAAAAAGCATATTGGAACCATCTGCACTTGCTCTTTCCTCAAGGAGCTTTGAATCTCCCAGCGACAAATTACTTCCAAAATTACCCATCCAATTTGTGTTTACCTTGTTGAAAGCAAGCTAGAATAATTATTGTTGTCTTCCCGTGTTTCCATTTTAAGTCATGTAATTATACAATTGTTTGTTTATTGTTTGGATTAAAGAGCTTACAGGCTGTTTCACCATATGCTTCCAGGATATGGTTCAACTTTTAGTTTGGTACAGTTACATTCTTATGTTGACCTTCTAAGTATATACTCTATATGTATGACATTTATCTTTGTGGTTCTTGATCAAATTTGGAGTTTGTACCATGTGACCAGCCTCTAAAACTAAAGAGTAAATAAATAGTGCTACTTTCCTGAGGTTTAACTGGAAGAGAAAAACTGTGAGATGAATATTAATTATTAAATTCAGACACCTAAAGGTCACAGGCTTGCTGTTTTATGTTCATGGTTAAAGCATGAGTGGACTGAACCCTGGTAAATTAAATTGACCTTTAACGCTGATGAGGGTATAAAGTAAAAAAGGACTTGTTTTCCAACATTCAAATTCAGGACTGTAAATGACTAGTTTTCTATCAATAAACTTTTCATTAGACACTGTTGGAAGTCTTTAGCCTTTTAATTGCATTGCCTTCAGGATTCTTGTGTGTAATGTGCTGTAATTATGAACTTTGAAATTTCAAAACCAAAGAAATACATATTTATTTAGATGTCCAGCATCCTGTTAAATGTACTAGTTGCACAGATTAAGAATTTTTGTTGTTCATGGTAGTCCAGACTCTGTTGAATTCAGATCCTGCCTGATTGTTTCATTATTAGGATAACAAATGGTTTTGTGTTGTAAGAAATTATTGTGAGCAAGAAGAAACATATCCAGTGTTCTTGTGTATCTTTGCCTATGTTTTAGTTCTTACCTGAAATATTCTGCAGGCCACATTTGAGACAAAGACCGCTTTGAACCTCAAAGAAGGCTTAAAGCAGTCTGAAGTCTGACTGAGTTACTGCAAATCGTGATGGCCACCATTAGAAAGTAGATATAAAAGGGGAGAAAAAGCTGGGGAAGGAAAAGTGTTGAACATCATTTATAGGAGGAATGGGAATATGCTCATGTGTTCACACACATACACATGTGTTTCAGCTCTTATAAATTGAATATCATTTTTAGATTTATGTTTTCAAGCAAATTCATCTTACACACACCACAGTGCAACTAATTTAAAATTAGTGATACACATAGTGAAACTAGAAGTTGTGTTTGACAGGATGCAACACTTCAGTTTGAGTTTAATGTGTAGTGAATTATGTCCATATAATGTTTCTGATAGACCGGTGAGAAAAATACAAAATGTCACAACCAACAACAGCAACATTTAGATTACTGCCCCTGGTGGAAAAAAAGGGAAATAGCTCAAATAAATAAATAAGGCTGCATAAACCAAATCTGCATATTTTGGTCCCTGACTTCCTTCTGAATGGTATTTCACATGGCCTGTGTGATATAAAAGCCTCTATATATTTCTAAGGCAACTAAACTCTCAAACTCACACTCATATTAATATGATATCTAATAGCTTTCAAGGCTACTTCTGTCTTTAAGATTTTAAAGTCTATTCATACGCGCTTGTGTGATGATAATGTAAGAACACTTCGGTTTAAGCTTTTTGAAAAGATTTTTATGACTGCACTGAAGAACATAAAAACTAAATTTCTTTTTTGTATTTAAAAATTAGATAGATTATATTCAACATTCAGTGATAAAGCTGTTTTACTCATTCCATCAAGGCCAAGAGCACTACATGCACAGAGTTTTTGAAAAGTATTAGATGGCTTTTTGACCAAAAAGAAAAATAACTTTAATGTAAAATTTGCAAACATATTTCTACAAAATAAAGGCAAAATATAATAAGTATATTTAACATAAAATAAGTATTTTATGAATCAATGTCCATACCACAACCCAATACAGAATTCGCCCAACCTGTTCAAGAGTTTGAACAGTTTTTTGTTTTTTTAAAGAATGAAAGAATGGAGTAAAATTGAAGTGTCCAGATGTGCAGGCCTGATTGCAATCTTTCCATGCAGACTCCATGCTGTAATAGCAGCCAGAGGTGCATTTACTAAGTACATCTACGAACTACTAAGTACTAAGTGCTTGAAGAGGGATGAATATTTGTGCATCACTTATTTCATGTAACATATTTTTACTTACTTGTCATGTTTGTTGAAAATTGTCTGTTTGTAGAATTCAGATTTCACTTTGACATTGTAGAGTTTTCTTTTGTAATTTTTTTCTCAAAAAGAAAATGTTGATCATGATAGATTTCTCAAAATTAACGAACAAGTTAGAAAGACCTAGGACAGGGGTCGGCAGCATGCGGCACTTTAGCGTTTGAAAATTTGTTTGAAAATGGAAAAAGATATAAAAAATATGTTCTTTGTTTTAATATGGTTTCTGTAGGAGGACCAACATGACACAATCATTCTTATCGTTTTCCAAAGCCATATGATGTTTCATTCAGTTTGCTGGATTTTACATGTAAAGTGGCTCCTTCATTAATAAAGCTTTTTTTTCTAAAAGTGTAAATTAACAACTATGATGGAACTTACCTCTAGAGGCAATATGCTTTGGATATGTTTTTCTTCTTTTGACATATTTAATTTTATTGGATAAAATTTTCTTTCCCATTTGAAATGATCTAATTTCAAATGGTTCCTTAGGAATCCTGCTATGCTTCTGCATGAGAAAATAATATTAAAGAGTGGATAGATTTTCATTTATGTACACCATGTTATGTTCCGGGGTTCTGGCTGCATGGTGGGAGTTCCTGTGCACCCTTATTACCTTTTACCACCAGATGGCGACAGGTTCCGGCTGGAGTGCGGTGCATTATTATCCGCAGCTGTTCGTGATCATCCTCATCAGCGGCGCAGACTTAAGGAGTTGGCCGCCAGTCCAGCGTCGCCTGAGTGTTAGCCAGTCACGGTACCTCTGAGCCCCCCTGAGCCTGTCTCTGTGTTTCTAGTTGTCTTGAACATTCTAGTAATTATCTTTATCTACTCCGTTGCCTTTTAGGTGATCCTTTGATGAGATCCCGGTTGAATTCCTGGCTTTTGAACCATCCTCGTGACGCCGTGGAAAGTATCCACAGGTTGCCCGAGTTCCCAGACTTACCTCTCCGTTGTTTTGGCAATTATCTCCTGGACCCCACGGCTGGCGGCCGTACCACTCCTCCGTCTCCCCGCTGCTCTCGTGCCTACCTGTCCGCTGCCCACCGCACTCCTCCGTTGTTCCTGGACCCACCAAGAACCGAGACCCCGGACATACTCGGTTTCCCCTCCAAGACTCTGTTCATCAGCAACAAGTAAGACCAGCCTGTTTTTTCCCAGAAAGATTTCCTTCCTTCCCACGACCCCTGAACTCACCACTCTGTTCTTTCCTCGTAGTGAACCATTGTTGCCGTCCCTGTTTTTGCCCCTGGACCAGACCATCCTGATTCTCACTGATAATTGTGTGATCTTTATTAAATCATTTAACACTGATCCTACCTCTCCTGTCTTGTGTTCTGCATGTGGGCTTGTTAAAAACTACCATCATGACACACCAAGCAGTCCCTTATATTACAAATTCCTGAATGATGTGAAATGTATTTCGATTGCTCTTTTATGACCCCCTTAGCAAATTAAGCAATTATATTAGGGGCAGCTGTGGGGAAGGCAGCTCTCAAGAAAGACCAGTCCTGTTTAAGCATGCAATTACAGGGTAGCATTAAACAGAATAAAGTTATCTGTTTGTATAGGCGAGGTATGCAAGATCACTTTTGAGTTAGTTTTTTTTTTTTTTTGCAAGACTGTTTAAAAGTGTATAAATCTATTTATTGTGCATATCTGCAATTTTACATTATTCTGTTTCGCTCATTAACCCCAAGAAGATCCAGCTGTAAGTGGGAGATTCGTTCTCCTTCACTTGTTGACATTCTTCACCTTTCAGCTGCTGTTCCTTCCTCAAAATGACGTTTTGTTTACAAATTCAGATTACTCAAATGTCTTCATAAATATTTATGCCGAGATATAGCAGAGGCTGGAAGACATTCTCAGGCTTCACCTTTGTGCTTGTTGTAATTACTCAACTGAATGTGACAAATGGAAAGAGAGAAAGTGGGATTTTTAGAAATGACTTGCATGCAACTGCATTCATCACCTAACTATTTGTACAAGCACATTGTCCATCTTAAATAGCAAAAATTGTCATTCTCCAGTTTGCATTCAAATTCAGTCGGTTGGTATTGTTAGTCCGTTACAGTTTTGACTGCTTTTCCAATTCAACAACAAGCAACTAAGTCAGCCACTCATGTAAGTAAAGTTTTTTTACATTGCACTTGTCACAAATTCATAAATTGCTTTACAAAAAGTGTAGACTGTAAACAACAGATCATACATATACTAGAATATGATTAAAAATTAAAAGGGCAAGTTTAATGAAATAGACTGCAGGATTGACCAAGCATTGGAAGGAGGACTCATTTGTTGGGCTTTACCTGGTTTAAAAGGGCATTGTGCAGAAAAAGATTGCAGAAAGAAACTGTTACAAAAGTAACATCTTACTGAAAGAGGTGAAATTTTGTTTCTTCTAAAAGCCTGGCGTAAAACTAAGTGCCTACATAAAGGAGAATGAGCCCTAAGTTGTGGAAAAAATATCAGTGGGAAAGCATGTAATGCAGGTGCAGAGGATTGTAATTCAGGAGTTAGAGTACAAAAAGATTTCCCATGCAGGCAGAGAAAATAATATATTTTCTCCATTGCAAAGCCCAAATCTGTGCTTTGAGGTGTTAGTTCCAATCATCACACTAGAAAAAAGGCAATAATTTTACCTCTCATTTTATACAGCTTTTAGCTTCAAAAGAAAAGAAAAACCTTCTTTCTGTAAATGAATAGAAGCATTTAGGGCAGTTTTGTTCTGAAAACCAAATCAAATAGCAAATTTAATTGTTTTATGTTAATTTTGTATATTCAATATACAATTATAGTACATACCTTTCCAAAATAAATAGTAAATCTGAGATGAGTGTTACAACAATGAAATAAATGAAAAGGCTAGCAGTGGTCCAGTGTTGTTTCTGTGGAATTTTTTGTGAATTCTGAATACGTAAGGACCAGAGATTATTGACAAGATAACTGTGCTGGACATCACACTAATTGTTAGCAATCTGTTTCCTTCTGTCAAGAGAATTTAAAGGCTGACCATCCATTTGGGTGCTTAATTATCTTTAATTAGGAGCTTGATTTGGAGAGGTTTTTTATTCAATTGCCAAATAGACAACCAAAAAAACACTTAAAACAAAAGAATTTTCCTTGCAGGAAACACTATATCTCCTTCTTTTCAACATATGTCTTAACTAGCTGCTATTGGGCTTATTCTGGTCCTGAAGCTAACTGCTAACAGCCTCCCATTCTAGATCTGGTATGCTCTCAGTCTCAGCCTGTTCTGCAAAATCACTGTTAGGCTCTGAATTTGTAAGCTTTTACTATATTTTCATCACAAAACTTCCACTTCCACTTATACTCTCACACAAACATAGAATAGAATAGAATAGAATAGAATAGAATAGAATTCAACTTTATTGTCATTGCACTGTCACAAGTACAAGCAACAAGATGTAGTTTGCATCTATCCAGAAGTGCTCTACGAGATATAAATATTTATTTACAGATGTACAAGACTATGTATGTATGGACTATAAGGGGTTATAGCAAGAGATATAGATATTGTGTATAAATATAAATATGGGAGCTATATGCACAGATTATACAGAATATACAAGAATGTTATGGAATGGATTATAGATAAATAATGGCAGATAAAATTTACAGGTTGTATGTGTGTGTGAAGAAAACAGTCTGTGATGTGTGTGTGTGTGAGGATAATCCATGTGTTATTGTTGTATGAGAGGATAGGGGAGTACAGTCCTTATAGTTTATGTTTTATGTCAGGAGGCGTTCAAAAGCGTGACAGCTGTGGGAAAGAAGCTGTTCCGGTGCCTGGTGGTTCTGGTCCGTAGGCTTCTGTAACGCCTCCCAGAGGGCAGGAGGGAAAAGAGTGTGTGTGCTGGGTGAGTGGAGTCCTTTGTGATTTTCCCGGCCCTTTTCAAACACCGCTTCCTGTAGATGTCCTTGATGGCAGGGAGCGGTGCCCCGGCGATATACTGGGCAGTTTTCACCACCCTCTGCAGCGCCTGCAGGTCAGAGACAGAGCAGTTCCCGTACCAAGCTGTAATACAGTTGGTGAGGATGCTCTCAATGGTGCAGCGGTAGAAGTTCGTGAGGATCTCTGAGGACAGGTGGTTCTTCCTCAGGGTCCTCATGAAGAAGAGGCGCTGATGAACATGCACATGCTCAAACGACAAGCCAGGGTGTAGTTTTTAGAACTAAACTTTTATAAACACTGGAATACAATCACCCTGTGTGTTTTACAGTTGTTTGTGGAGGGGGTGTTAAAAGTGTGTAGTCATTACTTTGTCATTTTTACAATTTCACGAGAGTCCACACAGACCTCCCGCTGAATTATTTTGAAACCGGTTAACAGATGAATTGGCATTATTCTGTGTAAACACAGTAAAACGCTATCTCTCTGTATAAATGAAAAACTATTCAAATCTCTTAGAGTGCCAAGATTCTCGGTCAAAAAAATTCTTAGTCTATGAGCTATTTGTGCGATAACACTCTGTGACACATGATTTGTGCAGGAGAAATACTGTTTGGCGGAAGTCTGCAGACCATGTAATAGGAATATGTGCAAAAGTCAAACATTAATAGAGAAATGGAGAGAGAATTTCATTTCTCTTGTAGCAGTACTTGGCAGAACAATGTTAGGTATGTTTTCAGAGCTTCAAACTGAGCACAAACTGTATAAGAATGTAGGCTCCTCACACCAAATAGGTGATATATCATCGAATCATATCATACGATGATATTCTAATTCTTATAATTAAATATATATGTATGTTTTGTAAGTCTCTTCAAAAAAATTTTAAATTGCATTTTTCATACATGTATATATATATATATATATATATATATATATATATATATATACTTTTTATTTATTTATTTATTTTTTTAAATCCTATGTGGCATTTCAGGTGTAACATAGAGAAGCTTATTTGTACTACATGACCAAGGGCAGTGTTGCTCTTCAAAAAGGATATGTACATGGTATGCTAATTGGATGGATGGCTTTATTTAATCAAGGCTACATCTGGAATGAAAGTATACACACCACATTAATGATGTAGGAGCATATATTTATTTGACCTTCAGCCAGTTGAATTTGGTCGATAAGTGTGTGTCTGTGTGTGGGGGGGGGGGTGTATTTGATACATCATAGGGAACATTTTTCCAACAAATAGTACAGTGTGAGGACCGACTGTTCCTTATGGGGCCCAAAGCCCGGGCCCCAAAAGAAGAAGTGTGTTTTTTGAGTTGGGTAGTTACTAAAATTAAAGTAAGTCAGTACAAGCTCCTAATATGGGTAAAAATACAAACTTGTGTGTGTGAAAGTGTCACCTGATTGTTCATAGTTATTGGAAGCAGATCAGGGCAATGTAGCCTAGACTTTTAAAGACCACTGCAGCTGAAATCAGACAGACGCCAGGAATATCCCAGCTCAAAAGGCCCAGGGAGAGAAACGGGCACCAAACTCCTCAGTCCAATGCAGCAACCTCATGCCTCAGTGCAGCCACTGCAAGGTCTGATCAACCCAGTGCTAAGGAGCCTACACCAAACCAGGGAAAGGCACCAGAATCTAGTCAAGTTCTCCTGCCCACTGTGACTGAACAATGCAGCCATTGGCTGCTGGCCAGAAAGCAGTCAAGCTTGGTAGGTTGATGCAATTATTTTGAGTTGTGCATGGTTGAAGACATGGTTGAAGACATTATCAAAATAATGCTAGTTTTAAGATCATAGTTTACTAGATTGAAGAATTATGAGTAATATTCTTATGGCATTTTGCTAAGCTTTCCGGAAGACTCATCTAATATAATTTCAGCTTCACATTATTATTTTTTTTTCTAGTGAGTGACATCTAAAATATGCAGGTGGAGTAGTAAAGTTGTTATAACATCAGACCAGATTACACCACAGCAGCAAACCTCTCAAAATCTATAGCCTCACTTGCATCATTCTGACTTAATAAAACCCTTTAAAAGTCTCTACCTTACCAAACAACTACTCTGTACTTCAAATGAACTATTCCGTTTTGGACTACTCTTTAGCCCATAAATGCATTATGGGCTAAACAGCTGTTAATGTTTAAAATTTGTATTATGCACCACACACAAATTGTGCAATGCTTGCAAATGAAAAATCTGATTATAATGGTTTGGCTTAAACATTTTGAGAAAATGCTTTGTATTCTCATATGTCTTCTAACCAGTTGACAGCCTGTGACGTTAGTTCAGTCCTCCACTTTACAGCTGATTAACTGTGTGCCAACAATCAGCATGCACTGGCAGAGATGCTCTGTCATCCATCCAGCTCTAAAACAAATCTTTCTCCATGAGTGGAATTATTACTGTGACAATGACATTTATAGTCGCTTTAGTGTACAGTTATTTGTGTGCATCTCTGAGAGCCTTTGTTTTTTCACTAGTTTAACCCCCATGCAGTGCGTATGAAATCAACTCTATGTAAAGAAAGTCAACATAGACACTCAGCACTCAGAAAAAGGCATATTTGATACAGAAATAGATGCTATATTATATTACCAAAACACAGAGGCTTAACAAATTAAACATTGAAATTACATAAGTACATAAAATAAATCTGGCATCCTTAGGTTTTCTTTGCAGTAACTGATATGTACGTACTTTTTTACCATTCAATGACCTCACATTAATCTATTTAACTTGTAATTTGCCTAATATCTGATATTCTGCTTATTCTGCCAGTTTGATAAACTTCAAAGAAATTAGAAGTTTTTCTTTTTTCACTTAATGACTGAAATTATGTTATCATTCTGGCAGTCAAAATATACCAAAAGTATAATATTTTCCAAATTCATCAAAATTTATTCCAATAACCAGACTGCAACAATATCCCTAATGTATATGAGCAAATTGTAAGCAAAATTTTCTATAACTCTAGCAGAGAAACAGAAAGTGAAGTCCTGTAACAATAGGAACTCACCTGTACGCTAAAAATATAGAGTGTATTTAGTATCTAAAGTGAGAGATTTAAAATGTCTACCTTGGCAGATACTGATCACATTTTACCATCTCCCATTCATCTTCTCAAAGGAGCTGAGTCTATTTCTTTTGTCAGACAGACAATAAGTCAAAAGACCTGAAAGAAGTGAATAAATGGGAAGAGACATGCATAAAAGATGAGGAAGTTGTTGCAGTGAATTTGAGCAAGTGCTTTGCAGCTAGAGACTAAAAGGTCTTCCTGAATAAACAGTGAGAAAATGGTGGCAACATGATTTGATCTGATAAAGAGATGATAAGAGATTTGGCTTTGAGGAGACTGGAGTGGAAAGAAAGGATATAAACAGATAAAAGTTCAGTTAAGACAGCATTTATGTGTAAAAATATTTTTATGTGGGTCAAGACCTTTTTTCTTATCTGTGGATTCCCACGGTTCATTTATTCATATTTAATACATAACCTGTCGTTCTAACTTGATGCCTGTAGTTGTGGTAAAGTACTGACATGTAAAAGTAACTTCGTTTGGAATTGTTTTTCTCCACACAGATATGTTTATATTGTAAATATGTTGACATCTGATTATCCTTCCTGGTCTTTAATATGCTCTAGTTGTCAATTTTATTTTAAACCTGTTCTCTTATTATTACTTTCCTCATTAACAGGCTGTCTTGTCAATGACTTTCTATTAATATCATGTCTCCAAGAGCTAAAAATTTGTTCCCAGAGTTTTTTCTTCTCTTTTCTCTTTAATCTGTTGATTGATCCAAAACTGACATTCAACTGGTGTTTTGGGAAAAATAAAATAAAATCTTGCATGTTGTCTATATATATATATATATATATATATAGTTTTGTAGTGAGTTTTATTTATATATATATATATATATATATATATATATATATATAAGTTTTGTAGTAGTATATATATATATATATATATATATAGTTTTGTAGTGAGTTTTATATATATATATATATATATATATATATATATATATATATATATATATATATATATATATATATATATATATATATATATATATATATATATATATATATAAAACTCACTACAAAACTTCCTCATGACACAGCCATGGCATTTCAGAGTGATATTGCAGTTTGTTGTGCTCAACATCCAGATGTCAACAAAGTTGACCAAAGAAATCTAATTGCAGACCTCTGGATTTCACAAAGTTAACTGAAAAGGATAGCAAAAGTGATAGCTGTGTTCAAAACAGAGTGAAAATTTGGCTCCATGTCTTTTTAAGCTTGCCATTAGCCATAATTCTGGGACATCAGTCATACAAATACAGGGCATTTTTTATCACAGCCAATGTGACTTCCTGTGGTTCTTACGGTCCTAAAGGACCTTTAATTGATGGATTGATTGACTGCTTGACTAACTCTGCAAGCTCAAATAAATTATTTGTCAATATAAAACCTGAGTTACCAAAATTTGAGTTACCAATACTGATCACATTATCTGTGTGTTGAACCCTTCGTTTAATTTTCTTCAGAGATTTCCGATATCCTCACTTTCCTTCTACTTTGTACCTCACAATGCAGCCAGACAGCCATCTGCTCTTCATCCAATCCCATGCTAACCTTTGATCCTGGGATGGGTTTCTGTCTGCTGAATACTTCACAGACTGCACTTTGGCTGACAGGAGGTCACCATACACAGAACGACATGAAAGCAGGACTCTGTTTCTGGGATCATTATTCATTTCCATTGTTGAGGTAAGGGGCAAATTCATATTCAGTCAGGTGTTTTAGTTCGTACATACAGGTGTTCATGTCTTCTGATCCCTGGCTGTGGCTTAAACAGAGACTGTGCTATGAAAGATTTTAATTAATGAGTCCAATATATTTTAACTTTAAAGGTTTTAACTGTGTAGAAAGAGTTAAGTCAAATTAATTTCATTCCATCTCTCATTTTTAGTCAAAGAAGGTGGTCCACTATCATTCTGTTTTAAAATAAATTTACTTTTGGGACAATTAGAAGCTTTACTCTTTTGTGTTATTAAGAATTACACACCGATGAAATAGTTGGAAAATAAATATTTTGTTGTACTTGATGTGAAGTATTATTTGATTCATCGTGATTTGTTACTGCTCAGGTGATCCAGGTGATCCTTGACTCGGGATAAAAGGCCACCTACTTATCTGAAACTGAAAACCTAAAAAAAAATTGCATGCTTACTCTAGGACATATTCAGAATTTTCACTTATCTCACTTTCTAAAACGGGGCAGATATGGATTAAAATATTATGTGAACTGAAGGATTGCTTACAAACATAATAACGTATAGATTGATATTTTATCTTAAAACATTGTTTAATAGTAATTAAACATTATTTCATCTGATTTTCTGACAAAGGTAAAGATATATTGATATAAAAAATGCTCACCAATATGGTATATGAAATGCATTTCATTAAATTGTTAATAGTAGATTCTATGAATCTTAATGGCTAACTGCTGTTAGATATAATGGAGCTTTTTCTATCATATAAAACGCCTTGTCACTGGACAGGATGTAAGCTACTAAAGTTTTACGTATGTCTCGTCTGTGCGTGCTGTTGACAAAGAGGCATTTGTCACAAACAAAATAAAGGGCAGTTTATCAGCAGGCCTGGTTTTAATGCCTCAGATAACTTCTTGACCCCAACACCACAAACACGAGCCCAGACAGGATTTCAGAGCTCATAGAATGACCTCACCACCATACACACACAGATAAAGATTACAATCTGTCAGATGTTGGAGCAACAAAGAGACACAGCCTGATCTCACATGGTGTTGTGTTTCTATAAGAACAACAAACACAGCTGGGTGATAATTTAAAATGTTGTTTTTTTTAGAAAAAGGACAAACAATTGACTTGCAGCATTTTAATGCTGGCTTCTAAAGACTAACACTTAAACATGAAACATATTTTCAGGAATTGTGAGCTACTTGGAAGCATTTTATTTAGTGTCAATAAAGAGAAATCTTTCTTACGGTCTTTTCTCAGTTTTTTAAGTCTGTTTATGCAAAACATATTTTATGAATACGCAGTTAGATAAACATAATGATTTTGCGTAGGCTTTCTCTTTCCAATAGTAGCAATTTATTTAGTAAGAATCGCTCTTCTGTTGTGGAGCAGTTTAATTATTTTTCAACAACCTACCACTTGAGCACCTATAATATCCTTCTTCTGCAGTCTCTATTAATTTTACCTTTCAAATTTAATAGTCGTTTGATTTGAAAAGCTATATCTCTATCATTTTCTATATGTTTAATCTAAAAGGTCTGTGATGTAAAACTCAACATGATCATCACTGATAATGGAAGTTCTTACTGTAATAAGGCCATGTGAGGTATGAAGCAGGGCCAGTTACATGCATTTTTGTGTGGTGGTCTTGTTTATGTTTCTTTTTGGAGATTTTATTTATTATTCTTGTTCTCATTCTTAAGTGTTAAGAATGGTTCCCGTGTTGACTGGCTGAGAGACTGGAGATGCAAATTTGTTTAATTCTATTATCAAAGTGTAACATTTTAGCTTAACACTATCCCTACTTAAATAATGTAGATAATAAGTAAACATGCAGTGATGAAAGGGGATGAAGTAGTTAGCACTGCTGAACCCTCAAGAAGGTTCTAGCTCTCCAACACAGGACCTTTCTGCATGGACTTAGTATGTTATCACATTGCATGTGTGGGTTCTCCACTGTTAAAACCAGTTTTCCTACGACAGTATTGCAGGTTGGGATAATTGGCTTTTCTAAATTGCCCTCAGGGATGAATGTGTGCTTGCATGGTTATTTGTCCAGTTTGTTTCAGTGTAACTGTGTCTGTCTGGTGACTTACCCAAGATTTCCCATGAATCTTGTTCAATCATGGCTTAAGTTAGGCTATGATTGACAAGTAATAATCAGATATATAAAATAATGCATTACTGGAGACTCCAATTTATTATTGACACTAAGTATTAGTGTCCTTCGCATTATTTTCTGCTGGATACTGATTTTTTATTGATGGATATTGTAAAGATTTAAGAAGAAAATGTAATTGAATAGAAAAGATTGGATCTGACAGTAAGATGCAAACCAAATAGCAAGCCATCAACAATGGAGCTGTTAGCTTAAGTTTTGAGAAAAGGTAAAGCAATTAACATATTTTATGTTTAAGTGCTGATTGAAGTTATTGGAAAGCATCTATTATTTCTGCCACCAAACAAACGTTTTTATTGTGTTTATTGCCTGCAGTTTTGGTGTGTTGATTTTTATTTTCTCTCTCCTGTCAGAGATTTTGTTGATATCTGGTGTTTTGCACCTTAAGCACCTGGTCACACTGTGGACTGAATTAAACTTTAATTAGACTCGTACTGGGAACATAAACAACACAGATGATTGCTCTGCCCAACCTTTTCCCTGAGACTCCCCCTCATCACTGTGCCCGAGTGTGGATAAGGTCTGCTGCTGTGATCAAATAAGGTAATGCCAACTGTGTTGGTCTCTTGGCCATGCTGCCATGGGAGGTTTTAGAAGGGCTGTGTTTCAAGAAAAAGATATATTGATGAGATGTTTGAGAAAACATTTTAGTAGACGAAGGAAATATTTTTCATTGTTTGCTGTCAATTACATTGTGTTTTTGTCAGATATAACATGATTGAGTTTTTACAGGGTTTCCATTGCAAATATATTTGTAAACATACAGCAAGTTTGATTTTTTAGTTTTATTTTTTTTGCTTTCACACCAGCTTATTTATGTAATTCCACAGTTTGAATAAAGGCGTTTCCCACATTTTCCCTTTTCTCCATATTTGCCTGTGTCTACATGCCATTAAATATTAAGCCGAGTCATTTTTTACATTAACTGAAATAGATTACTTAGATCCATGAATTTTGTTTTATTGTTTGGCAGTAACTTTTGAAGTTATGTCGTTAAAAAGCTTCACAGATGCACATTCTCTTTGCCAGAGGGTATTCATCTGCTTGGCAAACAATTTCCACCATTTCCCCAACTGACTGCCATTAATAGCCTTTAGTTGTGGCCAAGGACAGGCAGCAGCCAGTCACAGCAGGAGATCTCAGAATGCAAACGGTGGGGCAGGAGGGCAAAGAGGTGTAATCTGTCCCAAAGGTGATGCAGGACTCACATAGTGGCTTTAAAATGACAGTCTGATTTATGAATTGCTCTGAAGCATAATCATTCACTACTTAGAATTTTTATTTTTTCTACTGCTTTATGACCACAATTGTAGTAGTTAATGCATTGATAAATTAAAAAAAGGTTAATCAATTACACATTTAATAATTTTTATATCAGTAAATACATTTACTTATTTATTGATACTGTTAAGTATTTTTTCTGATGCATTTTTAAGGTTAAGCCTTAAGAATCGGCTTTACTTTCAAGAAGTCACTTATATTTGATATTTGAAAGTAATCACCTTTAACTAAGTTCCTAGCCGTAAGCTCATCTGCCTTGTGTCAAATGTACAGTTAAGAATGTGCCATTACAGCACTCGACAAAAATGATATATTCAGGGTCAATAATAAACTTTGTTGCTGTGAACCATGGATGCTGCCCGATGGCCATTTGTGGCCTCTGAACTGATTTTATTAAACATTCTTAATAAATGATTGCCTAATCATTTTTGTTTTATTTTCAGACATTTTCATTGAAACTACAGCACTACTTCATGTCATTATATTTGTGTGCTTACATCTTACTGTGCAGATGTTGCAGTGCTCGCTGCACATCAGTAAAGAGCAGAGTGATCCTCTGAGATGACTTTTTCACATTCTTTTGCTCTGTTCCACTACGCTTTGTTGTGGGATTTTTTGCCAGTTGTGAATGCTTTAAAACTGGTCATTTAAAATAACACAAATCTGTGGTCAGTTCTTTTGTGGAAGCTTTGATTGGTTTGCTTGTTAACCGTTTTAGTAAAATACTGTTTGTTTGATGTTTTTTTTAATTAACTTGATGCAACAATCCTGAAAAAGTTGGTCTGAAATTGAAGTTTTATTTTCTTAAAATAGTATAGATGGTGTTAAAGTTTTCCTCTACATACACCGTGGATAAAGAAAAGTCCAGCATATTTGGCAAAAGGACGTTTTTGTGGAGAACCCATTCAGGGTAATGCATTTTGCGGTCTGAACTGACCCTTTGAGCTCTGATTTGTATTCACAACCCTGCCACATCTGAAGCATCTTTGAAGCCTCTCTGTGTTTCAAAGTTAGGTTGTGTCACCATTGCATCACTTTAGCGGCAGCTGTGACTGATAGTACTATGGTTTGTTCTACAACATCTGATTGTAGGACCACATGTGCTTTGGTCACCTCGGTTTCTTTTAATGTCTGTGATCACTCAAAAATGATTTTTTCTGTTGTTTTCTATTAAAAAGCTTGTAAGCAGCTGTGATGTTTAAAATTTGTTTTATGTAATTATTTGGAGTTTACACGTCCAATGTAAGTTTTGTTGGTTCAATCTGTTCGTAACTATTATTAGTAGACTTGAGACTTACCAGATCCAAGCTAATCGTTATCAGAACTCACCCTGTCAAAATAAGAGAGTTCCCGGACCCTGTTCCGGTAGGGTCTGTCTCAAATTAAGCCCTGACGTAAAGCAATTAGTAGAATTATGTGTGAGAACAACTTCTGCAATTAGCAGGAAACAAATTTGTGGTCAAACTAAATAAATTGGTGCATGAAAAATGAAGCCAGGAAAAAATATTCCTCTGTCACTTCTTTTCTAATTTTCTTTTCTCTTCGTTTTCAGCTGTACATTTGCTCATTCTCTCCAAATGTGTGGGATAATTTATGTTAGTAAAGAGGTTTTGAGAGCAGAGTGACTCTGAAATGCTTGAACCAGTTCTGAACCAGGAAGGGATGTTTTGCTCTGCTGTCAGTAGGCTCTATTGGAGCCAAGTCTGACAAACCCTCAGAGTTTGAAAAGAAGCTCTCAGAGGTTTTTTCCTGCTCACTGGAAACTGAGGCATTGCTCAGCTTAATTAGCACAAAGCAGTCATAAATCAAATGATCTCAGAAGAGATAAAGTAGGCATTCTGAGGATGTGGTGTGATGGTAACCACTGGGATAGAGCCAGTAGAAATACACAAAGGAACTCTTCTGTTTTTTGGGGTTTTTTTACATTTTATTTTTCAGGACAGAGACCAGCAGTAGAGCAAAGCAGAAAATGGAGCTCTGGGAGTCATTAGCAGCAGACTTTAAAATATCAGTGACTTTGGTTGAAGTTTTGCACCATTTCATTGTTCTACATTGTATGTATACTGATGCTTGACTAGGAGCATTTTTTAAAATGATAAATGATTCTTTAGTCTAATTCATCTGTTTGTTGCTGCTATCTAAGTAAGTAATTTACATTGCCTAAAACAATATACGTACATCAAATTCGTATATTGTCTAAATGAGACCAAGCTCTTTTAGCACCTAAACACAACTACATAGTGAATGTTCTATACTGCTGTTAAATCCAGTCATTGTATTTATACAGTTTATATAACAATATTTTGCAGACTTTTATTTTATGGTTTAGTTCCTCCACAGCAAAGTTATTTGTGTTTCCTGCCACATAATGTTTTCAGATGACTCTAGAACGCTAAGAAGGACGTCATATCTTTGATATGGTATTCACTTATAAAACTGTAAACATTATATCTTCTCTGTGAAAGTAACATTTCAGGGTTATTTATTACTTGTCTGATAAAGACCCTAACAGAGAATGCCACAAGTTGGAAGGTGTCTTCCATTTCAGTAAGATCCAGACCATTTTTTTTTCTCCTCTGGGCAGTTTCTGGTCTGATGGTACCCTTCACCAACAGCTGGACTACTATGACAATTTTTGCTCACCCGGAATTGTTTCCTTTTATTATGTCCATAATTCAGTTTGACTGAATTAACCTAAATTAAAAATGTTGATCTCTTAATTGTATATTTACAATCGCGATCATGTACCTGTCACGATGGTACCATTTCACTTCAAATGCAAATCTGGAAAAGAGGGAATCCCCTCCCCTCCCCCCACAAACACGCCAAGACGGTCGTTGTGTCGGTGCGCTCTTCAGCAGGGGTCGCTACTCCGCGTGAAAGCAGCAGTCAAAGCAGTGATCGGCTTTCATCAGCTCTCCTTTAGATTGGATTCCTTCCTCCGTTTGGCTTCACCTGCAGCGCTCTCTGTTCTGGAAACTTACAGCTGGAGACGGAGCTTCGTCTGGAAGAGCGCGGAGCAACTGCGCCTGAGAACCGGATACCATGCGTTACTTCTGGATTCCCACGGCTTGGATCACCGGGATCGCTTTCCTCTTTGGATTTCAAGGCAAGGGATCGTTTCCTTATTTTCTCTTTAAACGATGCGATGGGTGAGAGTTTTATTTTTCGCCCCGTTTGAAAGAAATGTGGAAATAAGTTTGGAAGGAAAAAAAACGCATACAGTGAATGTTTGAATGTGTCTCTCTGTCTGACGCTGACTGGAGCTCTGAAAGTATATGGACTTTGTGTCTTCCCTGAAAACACCTGACAAGGCAGAGAAGTGAAGCCCCAGACTTCACCCTCTGTAACAGAAGTGCTGTGTTCGGTCTGAATGAAGTTGCTGATGATTGTAGAAGATGAGCTGACAGCAGTCTCTGTGTACAGTAGCAGTGTGTGACATAGAGGAGAGCAGCACTGCAGGCTGATGGTGCAGCTGACTGCTTCTACTAGAGTTGGAGAGTTAAAAGATGGGATGATGGCTCCAACTTTAGACTTAAACTATGGAAATAAAGATCTAGATTTGTTTGAAACTCTTAACTCTGCTTTTCCACCTTTTTAAATCACATATTCAAGTATGCCAGACCACTTTGATCCACAGGATTCACTTTGGCACAGTTCTCATGTTGACAGGTAGCCCATAAATGTTCCAGGTGGATGTGATTCACGGGGCTGTTTGGAGATGGCAAATAAGTGCCACAGGAAATAAACTTATGTTATCCAGGGAAACATGGATAACTGTGGAGATAGGAAATGGGATTTCATGATATAATTTCTCCTGCCTACCTTTGTGATTATATATCAACAGAGTATAAGCATTTTTATTGACTTTAAGGGAGGAAATTGACTCTGAAACAATCAAACATCACTCTGTGATTGTTTGATACGACATGCTCATTTTCAGCTGAAGAGTTTGGAAACACTGTTGAATGCTTGAGGCTGAAGCAAGAAGTGAGCACGACAAGCATTTCTCTTTATGTTTAAATCAAGACATGCTGAGGTTTCAGATAGAAGTGTTGCTCATAAGGACAGGGGCAGACCTTCACATCTGACTGATGCACTGTTTAAAGTAGTGGCTAATTTAGGTTATAGTCCTTGTACTAATTTTCCACAAAACTTTGTTTAAAAATATTGGAGCAGTAAGGAAAGTCAGTGACATTCACCCCCACTGTTCCTTACAATGTGTTGTTGTGCACTTATGCATTCAATGCTATCTTTATATTCCTGCTGTTTTCTTGTGGTATTCAGGAAATCCTCATGTTCAGAGATTTTGCATTTCATGGATTAACACTCTTCTACCCCATAACTCAAAAAAGCTATGCTACATTTAAAAAAATGGACAGATTATTTGTTATTGTGCAAAGACATCCTCATGTGACAAGACTGAAAACCAAGGTGCCAATTAAATTCACCTTTTATATTTAAATGTATTTTTAAGTCAATTTGTTTAAAACTCAGGTAGAAGAAACTAAATGGTCAGAGGTAAATAATTCATACTTAAGAGTTCTATCACCACCTATCCTATATCAATGGTTAGTCAATTTTTGGCTTTTGTTTTAGCCTTTCTCTCATTAGTTCACATACAAATCTCACCTCTCTCTACTGAGTTGTGAAAATTTGATTGACCCTACCTTACTTTTTTTTTTGCTTTACTTTGTCACTGCGTTTATCTATTTTTCAGAATCCTCAAATGACTTTTCTTTTCCAAACAACTAGCGATAAATCTAGCAGCTCTTTTTCTGTGTTGTTGGAGACTTTTATGGCGACAACACTCTCCATCTCCACAGCAGCATCCAGCCTGTCTGTCCTGAGCGAGCATAGTTTAAAACATTTTCTCTTCCTTCTTGGCGCACTGGTCTGTCATCAGTTATTCTGCTCAGTGTTCTGATGATCCAGGCTTGTTTTTGTACTGTTTTTAAGAGTACCTGCTGCCTCTTATTTACATGAAAACGTCCTATTCACAGTAACAAATTCTAGCTATCTGTTCTTTAGTCTAGAAGATTGATACTGTACAAATATTAAATGTATAATGTTTAATTCTTAATGTCTGCTTACTGAATACCATCTGGTCGTCCCTTCTGTGATTAAATATAATAATATTTTGTACTTTTAGCCATGCCTTCTGAATCAAGTACCTATCTCTTCCCACTGCCAACTGGAACATCTGGAGTATTTGTGGGTTTTTTTAAAACAGTGTTTACTCTTGATTTATTTAGTCAATGACTTCATCAGAACCTGTTTTTCAATGCTGACTTGGCTGCCTTCGATGATACATCTTTATGGGTTGCCAACTATGTCTTCATCCTTTCTTTTGTACTTGAGAGTTCAAAACATCAAAGGTGAGACAATGTTATAGGATTAGAGGATTACCACTATTTGCTTTGCTTGAATGTTCCCTTCAAGTCCATGTACAGAGCTGGTATTAATCCTACATTCAAACATGTAATCCTGATTAAAATAATAAATACATGTTTAATACTCTGTCTCTCCTGGTTATTCACATTGTAGTAAACTTGTTCAAATGAAGAGTATTTTGGGTAGACTTTGTGTTTTAATGTCTTACAACTGGGATTTGAGACAAACAGTACAATATTAATAAGTGCAATAAAAAGTGAATTAATAATAATAAAAACAACAATTACAACTGGAATTGTAGAACTACATCAGTGAGTTGTTAGGTATTAATGCCAGCAACTGTGGCACTAAGGAAGTACAGTAGATGCGCCACATCTACTTCCTTAGATGTAGATGTGTCTTTAGTTTACTTTAAAGAAAATTTTTAATATTTTTTCTTCTATTGATGCTTTTACACATCTGGCACATCTATTGTCCCTGTAAAAAAAAAAAAAAGCATCCCGCCACAGCAGTATATGTGGCGGGAAATGCATTTCAAATTAGACAAGAGATTGGTGTTTAAATTGTTCCAGATTCTGAGATTTTATAGTGATCATCAAATCCAGATACAGGAATTAGTTTAAAATGGAGTCCTGATATTTATGAGCTACAGAAAATATATTAAATTTGAAATGCTCTGCCATATAATTATGGGGAGAGGACAGAGATTTTATCACTGCTCAGTCTGGATAAAGATGACAATAGTTGAGGACATGTCTCTGGAGAAAAACTTTCGACTACGGTTTTAGGAGCAAAGTTAAAGTTCTTTACAGTCTACTGTGTAGAATGAGACAGGAGATGGAGAAAATGGTTGCTGCCTGTAAGCAGAGACATCACAGACAGTGTCACAGATGACTAAAAATGGCTGTATGTCTGCTGTGGCATGGTGTGTGCCAGTTAAGATTTCTTTTAGAGCCCTCAGACATTCCCGCTTACCAGATTGATGCTGTCAGGCAACCTTGTGATGCCTGCTGTGAAACACACACACAGATTTTAGCATGAGACCGATGAGAAGTGAAAGCATTACTGTGGAGATTTCAGGAGGCTTCTACTACAAATATACTGAAATTATGAAATTGTGGATTTTTTTTCATTAATTACAAATTCTTGCTTACCCTCGTAAGATAAAACTGAACTTGAATGAATGGTAAAATTTTTCAGAGCCTCAACTTACACAGTCTATTAGCCCTTTCACTTAGGATTTTTCTGTTTTAAGAAGTCAGTTTTTGCAGATTACAGGTAGGGGAGATTTTCATTGTTCAACCCTATCTTAATATACTGACACAAACACAACAATGCTATGAAGGGACATTAAAATGTGCATTAAAAATACACATTTTAGTGTTTTTAAAATTGGACATTTCAACACTTGATTACTGATTAATCAGACCAGACTTGACAGTTTATGCACTTCTTCTGAAGTGTGCTGTAATGAAGAATTCTGTTTAGAGAGTTGATAATTTATAAACTGCAGTTACATTTGAAAACAGGAGTTTGGGATGAATTCTGATAATCACATTTAACTTTAGAGTGGTTTTCTTCACCTACTTAAATTGCTGTTGTATAACTTTTTTATGGCAAACACATGAACAAGTTAGAATTAGCAGCAAATTTTGTTTTGACATTATACATAATTTAACAAATACAAATATTGAAAAGAATAGCCAGTTTAATATTAGACTAGCAAAACATAAATAAAGACTGGGCCAAAAATCCAGAGAAACCCCAACTAAAAGCACATTTCTTTAAATAGAGAAACTTCACAAGCAAGTGGCAGCTTGTAAAGTTTACAAAAACCTGAAAGCGATCCAACTGAATCAAAGAACTAATATGAAACTGTGTTCAGACTCTGTAATGAAAGTCACAGGAGAACTGTTCACCAACACACAGCCTAGAGCTAATTAGTCAGGGAGAATTAACAAACTGACAGTAATTAAAAAAGAGCAAACTTAAGATGATTTGCTCTGGGGCTTCTGATAGAAATAACATTTCTTTAAGATCCAGCATAAATGTTAACTGGCTAGGAGAGCAATTAATGGGGAACTACTTAAGCCTTTGTGACTCTGATCACTATTACTACTGAAATAATAACAAACATAACATCACACGCATATGCTCATCCGATATGCTGAACAAAATAGATCTCTCAATTTATCTCTGTTTAAAGCTGAACATAAAAAAAGATATTATACTGTATTTTGGGAGATGTTTAGACATGAATTTTCTTTGTCTTGGCTTGAACTGGAAGCAGGTAATTCGTTTTGTCTCGTTAATTTCTCTAACACATAACAGATTCAGTATTGATCAGTTTGTGTTTCATGACAGCCAGTTTATGTTTTTAAGGATTAAAAATAGGGCTGTGGTGATTCAGCGAATGATTTGTGTAAGTTGATTATTAAAATTCCTTGAGGTAAATTTAGCTCCATGTGTTCCGGCTGGACAATTTCATTGTGCAACGCTCTCTTTTCTCCCAATGAGTTGTTGACAAATGCCAAATTCTATTATTATAATATAGGGTGACCAAATGTCCTTTTTTCCCTGGACTTGTCCAGTTTTCACATTTTGGACGAGGCATCCGGTGCAATTGCATTGATTGACATTGTCAGAGTTTTTGTAGCTTTTAAGGGGGACCAATAGGCTTCTTTAAATTGACTGGCGCAATGCATCGAATACAACAGTCTTTCTCCCAGAGCTGCTACCTGGTGGGTGACTCGGAGCAAACAGCGGTGAAGTGTGTGGTGGGTGTATGTTTACAGGTGAAGCAGAGACATGTGCAGATAGATGGACATAGCAGTAGCTGATGCTTAGCGCT
The DNA here is from genome assembly GCF_003331165.1 of Xiphophorus hellerii. Classification (NCBI taxonomy): domain Eukaryota; kingdom Metazoa; phylum Chordata; class Actinopteri; order Cyprinodontiformes; family Poeciliidae; genus Xiphophorus; species Xiphophorus hellerii. The sequence goes on along the minus strand of NC_045689.1, from coordinate 13,487,891 downwards.
GGCATAGCACACAGAATCAGAAAATAAATTTCATATCACAGTCTGGTCATTGTTTCTCAGAGTCGTCTGAGTAACAAAGGACTGTTGTCCAGCATGTAAGCTGCCAGTGATACTGAAACAGAGCGATGGCAGCCTCTCTGCCATTTCTCTGTGTGTCATCAGCATTATCAAATGCCATAAACATGTTATAATGTTTATGTCCTTAAATCTCAAAGAAATTCCTGCAGACAACTAATTCTTGTGATGTGCAAAGATCCCCTAAGATCTTTTGATATCAGGTTATTTTGTTTTCTGTTATAAAATAAGCTGTAGCAATGCAACAGAAGTAGGATATCTATATACTATACTAGCAAATGGCTTTTGTATTTAATTAAGTTGTTTATTTGAACATCAGATAAGTGTTGTCATGGTCTGACCAAAATGAGTTTTTCTAAGAGAACATGCTGTGATTCATTGATATATTATTAGATTCAGTTAATGTAAACACAAACTGCAAGGTTCTGGTTTGGATTGCTTTGTTTATGAGTCTACCATCTGTTTCAGCATATCGATCAAAAGCACCTGCAGGGGGGCTTTGTGGCATTTTGCCAGGCACAGCTCTGTAGGAATGGGTTTGTGTGTAATTTCAACACCCACTGGTACACCGAACTTCATTTAGCTTCCTCTTTACTCATCCATGCTTTCTCTCTCCATTAAAATCTGTTTCTTAGTATTATCTATTAAACTCGAATTGGCAACTCTGTTTATGAATCTCTTCTTCAGGATATGCATATGCTCTGTTCTCCCTTGTACTCCTCTGGTGGAGCCTTATTAATCCTGGCAGCATCTTTCAAACACGGCTTTGATTCATGTAGAACATTTCTAGTGAGCTGTGCTACATCATTCAACCTTTTGTTGTTATTGTTGTTGTAACTGGTCCAATCTTTTGTGACATGTTCTCCAGGAGGGTTTTCTTCTACCTGGGAGATGAACACTGTGAAATACTAAAACACCTTATTGAACAACATGTTAGTCTGTTATGAATGATTAACAGGTAGCTAATTATTTAGAAATGGTTTGGACTGAGACACTGAAGTAGATTCCACTGATTGATGCGCTCTGTTACCCAGTCTGAGGAGTGGATAATAAATGACTGTGAGCTCTGGAGAAGTTGTTTCACATTAATCAATTTACTGAGTTATGTCTGAACCCAACACCTTGTAAACATCAGCTAGGCACTAACTGTGCCTATGCCTTTTAATATGACTGGGAATTAAGTTAGTTCTGTTCCATGGCTACTGGCACAGTGAATTAGAGCTCAATAGGTTGATGGTCTCTTGTTGGCAGGTTTTTAAAAAGGCTGTCAGTCTTCCACCAGGATTTAATCTGTCACTTTCTGCACACTCAGTGTTGTCAGTCATCCCTTTCATGCCTTCTCTCATGAGGGCTTAAGGAGTCTTATGACTGAGTGTGACAGTTTGAAAGCATACAATAATGGTGATATAAGCTGTCATTGCACAGTTTGATACTTAGCTGTGTACTTTTAAGTCCAACTGTTCACTCTCCTGATAGTCTGAAAGCAGGAAATGATTAAAGTCATTACATTAAGAGTGTAATGGTCGTACTTAACACCTGTGGTGTTCTCTCTCTGTTACACACACATTTCTTTGTTTGATTTCACTGGGACTTTCACTGTGGGAATACAGCAGCCAAATTAGCATAACAAATTAATATCCAAATATTTCACTGCCAACATGGCCTAACGGCAACAAAGCTCTTAACAACTTTTCTTTTTAAATATGTCCCTTAGTGGGGACCTTGATACAGCTGATTGACCACTCAGCACACAGCTAATACACCGAGTAACTTGGGATTTATATTGTTTTAGGTTGGAGTTTGTCTTTTGGATTTTATGTTTTCATATTTGACGACTTAGTTAAGCCCCTAATGCCACTTGCTAACTACAGTATATTTGCAGTTTGGTGGTTTGGGGTTATATTTACAATTATAGTCTTTTATTCTTTTTTTTTTTTTTTTTTAGTTGAACTTGCTGACTTGCTACTCTTATTTTCTCAGTACTTGATACTTCTTGTAGTCATTTTTTATGTTTGATCCCCTTCCACCTCTTTTGCAGCCACCTTGTTCTTAATTCCTGCTATTATTTTTTGTTGAATTCTACTTCTTTGCCACCCGCAGTGCTTTGCAAAAACATTTGGCAAAAGCTGTTTCAAAACTTGACAAGGAGCATGACTTGGAATGAGATTAGGTCCATTAATTATTCTTAATATAATTTCAGGTAAGAAAGCTAAATATTAATTCCTTAACAGTGGAATGGAATTTCAGTGAAATACTGTGCTCTTCTACAGGGCAGGTTATTGTGTCTATGCTGACTTTAGCTTTGCTTTGGTTTTGTCACCAGAAGTTTTATCTATTCTTTTGTCTGAGTTTGTGATTCTCATTTTGAGACACCAAACGCATGATTGAGGCAAATTCACTGCATCAATCAGTTTAGTTCCTAACCATAATCCCAACCTAATATTACAACCAAGAACTGTTGAACAACAAAAGTTTTATTGGAATGGAACCTTTTATGGTACTTGTAATGGATCTCTTTAATATCAAACTTATATATTTGACACAAAAGAACTTAGGATAAAGCATATCTGCTTTTTATATTATGAGTATTTCATTGATTGGCAGAACAGATGCATAATTTAGTTTTGGTTAGGGCAAACTCTGTCACCATTTTTGCTTTGTTCCCATCCTATGAAATACTGTCCTTTGTCTTCCAATTTGTTACTTTTCATTGGATTATCAATCACAGGTTTCATGGTGGTAAAGTCAAAAATAATCCTGTTATTTTCAATGGTTTCATTTTTATTGACATTTTAGGGAGAAGGCAAATAGACTCACTGACCACTGACACTAGTGGAAACTTCACCTTATGTGATACTTTGACCCCTCAAAGCACACTTGCACAGAAGTTTAAGTGCACTGTTTAACTTGATGCCTTCTTTTAGCATTCTTCTCCATTTATTTGTTTATTTGTTGTACAGCAAATTTGCCTTTAGGATATTAATCAGAACATTGTTCAATAAATGGAGTGAGCAGCTGAAAGAAGAAAAACATCTGTGAAAATGTCTCCAATCTAGTTCAGGAAGGCAATTTGAACCGTGCTGCTGCTTCACACTGGATCTGCTTCACACGCCAAAGAATATATCAAATATACCCTTCTAATCTGGGTGGTTTATTTGAATTGCAAAATGCCTTGCTTCATTCAGCATATCAATGATGGTGCAGTTGCTGCTGCTGCTGCAGCTGCTGTTGCTTGCTTCTATTCAGCATCCACGTGTGAGCTTTGTTGTCAACATGTTGCCCCCAACCCTTTGAACTTGACTTGTCTGTCTGAAATAGTTGGTTATGGAAGAATTCTTTGTCAAATGCCATTGGAAATCCTAATGTGTAGCGCAATACCAAAATGAAAAATAATTGTAAAAAGTGTGTAAGATGAAGCCATTTAATCATAAATAATATATTAGTTTGTTTTTTGCATTAGTTTTATTATTTATAACATTAGCCTCTTTAATCGTTTTCTATAAAACTGATGTAATTATTCTGTTTTGAATGCTGAGAAAACTGACCATTATATGACATTTCTGATTTATTTAAGAAATGTGGGTTTATTAGACAGGGATTAAATAAACTAATTTCCTACATGAAAGCAGTCTTTCTCAACCATTTTTTGTCTAAAAGCCTCTGATAAGTATATGTATGAAACCTAAACAAACAAACAAAACAAGAATGCGTAAAACATGACAGCCCAATAATTTAATCACATAAAATAAAATATTACTTCTGTCTTGAATTAGAACTGCCAAGTTTGTCATAGTTTACATTAGAAGTAGTTGCAAATCAAGAAAATGTACTGAAAGGGGTTAATTAATTATTTTCTTATGAAATTATCACTAAACAAAGAAGCATTAGGATTAATATTTTGCATCAAATAATATACATTTTCTGTTAGGTTGCCCTTTAAGTGTTTCTACTTGATTCTACATCCAGTGTCAGTTATTCTCCTTTCTGATGCTTTGGCCCAATTGCAAATCCAACTAGGGCTATTAGTTTCTACCATTTCCAGCATCACCTGATCAGATCAGCTCTCTAATGTGATGTTGGTCGGATTAGAAAGAGGAATTGCCAGAAGGTAGGAGTTCACATTAACAGTTGGGAGTGGGAGAACAACTAACAGCTTAATGAGAAATACACACATTAACAGTCCCATATTGTGCCTGACTCACCGGCTACTTGCAGTAGCCTGAGGGCGTCATTGCTTCAATATTATGGAATAAAAATGTTTAAACTTTGAAGCTTATAATTTTCCATTTCCTTACCCACCAGAGGGTTTGGAAAACGCACTAACTTCATTAATTCATTCCCATACCTACCTATTTTCTATTCAAGTATATACTATGGGTGTTATTTTACTTTGACTGGTAAAAAGACTAAATTTATTAGTATTTAATGCTGGTTGGACAACAAAAATGCAAAAATGCTGTCCAACCCAAAATTACACATACCCATCATGAAGGCTGCATCTTAGATTAGATTTATGGAATCATTGCATTGACTAAAAAATGCTTGTTGAGGTTATTCGACAAGTAAGTCATAAAAAATGGTACCTTGCTGAGTCCAGCTTTCAGAATAAAGGTAATTTGTATTTAGATTTTTCTTTTCCTCCTTGCTTGCTTTCTTCCTTTATGTCTTCCTTCCTTCCATCTTATGCCCTATCAGAAGAGAAGTATATCTATAGCAGATACAAAGTCAAAAAAATATATATATTCTTATGAAACAAGTCACATATTTTTTTCTTATCTGTATTAAATGCACAGGTAAATGCACATATTTATTGGCCATAACAAGTCAGTGAACAAGTGTACATAGATTTTTTTTGTTTCATTATAAAGTTTTTACTATCCATTAATTTGTCTATTGTTACTCGTAGGTGAATTTTTTGCCTGACAGCTGCACCAAGGACAAATAACTTCCACATATGGTGTGCCTGCTCTACAGCTGAGCTTCTTGGTCCAGAATTGGTACCGTCCAGAATTTCAAAGGCACTTAAAAACTCACATGTACTCAAAAAAACATGCATCTTTTTTCCGGGTCAGAACTGACATCTCTTTTGACAAATCCATATGCATGTTTTGTCTAATGCCATGCACCACAATTTTTTTTTGTAGTGAACCTGAACCTTCATCCATCATAAAGGTTCAGGTGAAAATATCCTTACACATTTTTCTTTATTTTTATGGCAATTCAGTAAAGAACATTTTTGTTTTTTATCCTCCAAAATCTTTTTTGTAGTTTGTGTAACAAATGTGTTACTTAGTGTAAAAATAGTTGTTGTTCTGGTCCAACAGGGACCCATTTCTCAGTAATCAATAGCAATCACAGATACTGTGCCTCAAGTGCAAATTGAAACTGAAAATAAAAACTTGACATATTTTCAGCAATAGCTGGAGGTCAAAGGACTGTATATTAAGTGAATGTGTCACAGCTGCTCTTTGTAGCATACAGCCATGTGTTGCATATAACATGTAGCTTATTTAAATAATTTATTTCTGATGTATTTGCTACTACATTTCATAGATAATAAAAATCATTACATTCTTATTTTTACTTTTTTTTTACCCCTCCAGGGGGTCTTTTGTGGGCTCTAGTGTCCCTTATGTGATAGTAGGCTGACAGGAAAGGAGAGGGGGGAAGACATGCGGCAAATGTCGTCGGGTCCGGGAGTCGAACCCGCGACGGCCGCGTAGAGGACTCAAGGCCTCCAAATACGGGTCGCGCTAACCCCTACACCACCACGGCACGCCCATTTTTACTTATTTTGACTGAGATTTTACATGTTGTGACAGACTGGCGACCTGTCCAGGGTGTATCCCGCCTCTCGCCCGGAACGTTAGCTGGAGATAGACACTAGTGGGTAGATGTGACTTCGAAGAAAAATTATACATAGTTTTCTCTGGGCTATGATACCCCTTTATTAAAATCCAACCATCCATCCATCCATTTTCTAACACCCTTATACCTATTGGGGTCGGGAGGGGTACTGGTGCTTATCTCCAGCTAACTTTCCGGGCGAGAGGTGAAAGTGATGATATCTTTAGCATCCAATTTTTCAACTGTCATTATAAAAAATTATATTATTATTATATTGAGTATTTTTTTCTCCATCCTCATTTCAGTATATATCATCTTGATGCAATTTGTCAATTCTTCCCTTCTTGGCAATAAATAGTTAAAATTAGCATTTTATATTGCTCAAGTATGCATAGGTGTACAGCGGTGTAAAATAATGTGTTTCACATATAATTTCAAGCAGAAAAAGACTCAATAATTTGGTCAAATTAAAACTGTTGATTTTTACATCTCAAATTTCAAGTTTAAAATTTATTTTGTTAGTTCATAGAAGCAGCTACAATTACTATCAGTTATCTGCAGACAGAACAAAGCTAGTACAACAGAAGGGTCAGTGTTTGTAACCCAACCCCTATAACAATTGAAATCTCTTTAAAGAGATTTCTTTAAAAATGTTTTATATTTTTTGGAATGTACATATACATTCCAACTAGGATCAGTTGGATTGTCCATCCATCCATCCATCCATCCATCCATCCATCCATCCATCCATCCATCCATCCATCCATCCATCCATCCATCCATCCATCCATCCATCCATCCATCCATCCATCCATCCATCCACCCACAAGTATGAAACAGTGTTTAAATGCCAATATAGCAGTTAGTGCAGTCTGTTTTCATGCTGCCATAGAGCTACTGTTGGAATCTACACTCATAAAATCCAGCATAACTACCTTCACTTATTGATCTGGAAATGATTAGATGTTTAGCATTGTTGTAATTTAACTGAGTTGTGAGTTGTTAGCACGGAGCCTGAGCCGTTAGGAGCCCTGAGTCAATAGCATGGAGCTATCAGTAAGTATTGTTATGACAAAAACTGGGATGTTTACTACCAGTTACCTATGTGGTGCTGACTAACGTGGTGGTTCCATCAGTTTCATTCAACTGTACGTGAGGTTGGCTGCAGTCCATGATCCATTTCTTGCATTATTCCAGAATCCTTTTAGGTTTTGGAAATGTCATAAATTGTATTCTGCCCTCTGTGACGGCTGTCAGGATTGCATATTACCCACTGACAACTTGGACTGTGATTATCTATTATTTTCCTCAAAATCTCTCTGACTGCAGCGTGTTTTCTATGATAGATACTGTCAATATTGTCGGAGTACTGTACTTGGAACACTGATTGGAGAGTAGCTGACAATGCCCTGGAATGATTGAGGGAGGATTGCTCTACGTCAGCATGGGGGCGGAGCCGGCGCCATGTCAATTGTGCAGGGAATTTATTTATTTTACTAAACACAGATAACACTTATGTTATTTTTTTTAACAACAATGTTCCCTTTTTATTTTAACCAACAAACAAGGAGAATAAAAAAAAAAAACAATAGAAACTTCAGCTTCACTATGTCCTTGGTATGACAAACAATCCTCTCAGGAAAAGCTGTTTGGAAAGACAAGGAAACTGAAGAATTAATGTTTGGAGCCTTTTTGTGTTTATTTGTGTGTAGCATGTAAAACTACACACTTATTTCTTTGATGAGTTCCTCTAACAGCCAAATCTGTGTGACACATTTATGAGCCTTGTGAGTATGTTAGCCTCAGGATTTAAATTGTCAGGCTGCAGTATATCTTGGATGGTTGCTTTCTACTGAAACCCCTTAGGCTGAGTCAAGAAATAGACATAAATAGCCTTTATTGTCCGACAGAGGGGAAATACAGGTGTAACAGCAACATCAAGATGGTCACACTAAAGTTCCAAAAGTGTTAAAACTAGTGGAACAGGTTGGATATAAAAGCTGCATGTAGTTAATAGAGCCACTAGCACTGTAGAATTGTAAACACAAGGTGTGCTCTCTGGATATGTGAAGGTAAGAACTTCACGTATCCTGATTGTGATTAATATGGATCAGGTGCTTTTAGTCCTTCAGCAGAATATCCCTGACGCTCCTTTAGTTACCAACAAAGTCTTGTTTTTGCCCCAAAAGAAGAACTACTATTACGATACTATTTATATAAACCGTTTTCTTATTCTTGCCGTGCAGCATTTTGAGTAAAATTGTATTTAAAATAAAATATTTAAAATAAAGTTTACACTGATAATGATTTACTTATATAAAGGTAGCAGACTTCCTGGATTTATTTGTATCTGTCCTCCAAAGAGGACAAAGAGAAACTCTCTTAACTCCTTATTGACATTCTCCATCTCAGAGTGTTACCTCAGTTTCTCAGCAGGTGTTTGGCTGCAGTGTAGACCCTTCTACGTCTTTCAGTCCAACTGAATCTCCTCCAAAACAAGTCGTGATGGACTAAAAATTCCTCCACAGTTATCGTCATCATGGCAGATCTGTTGATTTGCCAGTGAGCCGGGCCCAGCAGGCTGCGTTGTTGAATCCAACTGAGAGCTCCAAGGCAGTTTCACAGTGATACAGGATAATTGAGAAAAAAAGGTGAGGATCTTAGTGTGTGATTTCATTTTGTGGCAAAATAATAATCTGATAAAAGGTTCTTTGTGAAACTTTGCCTTAGACTTAGAGCAGTTGATTTGTTTGTGTTGTCTAACTTTGGTGTTTGTTTACAGAAACATCATAATCCATTTAATTTATGCTTTCAGTTGCAAGTAGTTTTTATTTAGATTTTATCTATTGTTTTTGGTTCTTGTTTCTTTTTTTAGATGTGTATTTAAAATGTCTTCCATTTACAGTGTTAAGTGTTCTTTACAAAAAGTTTGATTCTCTGCGAGGATGAACTTGCATTATTTTACCATTGTCAATATAATACCTGAAAATGGTGTCAAAACAATAGAAATATTGTTTGTCACAATAGTTGCTAGAACAATTTATTGTTTATCAAAATTTGTTGAGACCTGATGTACTGATGCCCTATTCCAAAGTAACTCATAAGGGACAGGGGCTACCCTTCCAGGTTCTGGCACCTAACCTGTTCCCAAACCCCTAAAGCGCAGACAAGGGTCACTTTGGTATTGCTGACACTCATGAGTGCTGAACTGTGGAGCATGCCATCAGCCTCTGTAATTGCCGGTGGTGTATAAACTTTATGTCACTGTGAAAGGATACTCAAGATACTTCTCTTGGTTACTTTCTGGAATTCAGTGTTCAGTGCTTGCACCTGGTTACCAAAGTGCATTCTTTCTGCCTTTCTGGAGTGTATATAAAGTGACAGCATGTCGTATGACTTGGTTTCTTCACGTCCTCTGTTGGTTTGAGAAAGTCCTTTTGGGCTTTCCACGAATATTCCTACACACAATTAGTATTACAAAGCTAAATTTGATAGTTCCATTCTGAGACCTGGTTTTCGAAATGTACTGGTGTCAGAGACTCTGATCACAGGAGATGTGTAAATGACTGGATCGCAACAAAAATGTCATGGTTTCATGAAAGAGTATGTGAATTAGCTCTACCAAAAAAATATCCAGGAAGATTACCATAAGGAATGTTAACATCTATATTGTTATCTTGCCATCTGTTTTACCAATCAAGGAAGTGATTTCAAATTAAACAGATGATGTTGTTTTCTATAGGGTTCTTAGATTGAATAGGCAACCTTTGTTTGGACTGGGGTTTGTGCTCAGAAGATAAACAGCCTAAGAAAACAGCACATAAAGTGACATGTCTTAGAGTAGATGTTTGACAGCAAAGCAGCGCAGACTGATGGCAGCAATGGTGGGTGGCTGTGAGATTAAATGCCGTAAGCAAAGCAGAGGAACAATCTGTCTTGTGGTTGTCGTTCAAGTTTTTTTTCAATAAGGGTGTACTTGAGTAGAGGCATAAAGACAGACTACAGATGTAGATAAATGTTTACAGTTGGCTATTCTTGGTGATCATGATGCTATTTTTATTGTCTTCCACCTCCATTTGAAAACTGAAAATTTTCAAAACCAAACAAAACACACTTAAGATTGTAAATATTCTGAATAATAAATACCATTGTGTCTAATTCATGCTACCAGTTAGACACATTGGTAATGTGTTTGATATATAAAGAAAAATAATCATTGCAAATTATTAGTTAGATTGGGTAAGTTAGATCTTTGTGATTCTGTGTATGTGTAAGACTTGAAAGTGAACACATTAGATACAATGGTCACTATTGTTTTGAATAATGGATTCCCTTTGCATGCCGATATAGAAATCAGTTATTTCTCATCAAATGAGTGCAGTGGTAATTACATTTTTCACCCTGTTGTAAAGGTGTTTGATTTTTTTTTCCCTGGCAATCAGCAGACTCTTCTGTCCTGCCTTTGATTGAAGAATACATGCTTTATGGTGATGGGGGTCCATCTAACCTTAATTTCTTTCTGCCTTGACAGTGCAGATGGTAGCAAACAGAAATGAACATTTTGTTCTTTTGCTTTGTGCTTGAAATATAAATATGATGGTATGACTGGCTTTGAATGCTTTACTCTGCTGAAAGATTGAAGATTTCATTGAGAAAAGAATAACCCAGTCTATCAAACAGCATGAAATAACTTAGCTGAAGCTTCCATCTTTTCCTTTTTCCTCCATTATCAGTTTTGCCTTGGATTCATATGCAATAAATCAGAGCGAGCTGAAATGAACAACTAAATCTCTAAGCTAATTCTTTTGAGGAAGAGAGTCTGTAGCTATTTTATGTCATGATACTGAAAGTTTGAGCTGCTACAGCCTCATTTTCACTCTTACTCTCATTAAGCAGAGCTAATAACCGTGCGTCTAACGTGTACATGGAACTCTATCTGAATATCCATTTTACAATCTCATTAACAATAAAGTCTTGCTTCTGACATCTTTCTCCGTGACCCCAGTATTTTAACAATTAGAAAAAATGCATATTAAGAATTGTGTCAGCCTTGCAGCTTTATCATATATTATTTTTCTGTCAAATCGCTAATCATAACATCCCCGTTGTGTGCAGGTTATACCACAGTTAGAGCTGCACTCTTCGGTATGCGATAGAAGTTATCAGATTTTCTTCAGGTCTAAAAATGACCAATTGGCAAAAAGGAACTCTCCTCCTCATTGTCTTCATTTTTATATGCTTTCTCAGTGCACATTTTCTATTAGGACTCAGTAATGGGTTCATGACCCAGTATCCAATGCAAGAGATCTGAGTCTGGTTTATCATTGACCTGTGGTACTGATATTTGTTGCAGCATAAATTTAGCAAAATAAGATATTCTGATTTTAAGAACAGCGTATAGTCGCAGAAATTATTCTTTTTTTATAGACGTTGAGCACAAAACTTATCTATATCAATCTTAACAGTTCACAACATTTGCATGGCAATCCTCTGTCTGAGCTGTGATGCAGAACTGCCTCACCGACAGTAAATATGGATGTCTTTTATGACTGTGGCCCTCCAGTGCTAATGACTTTGGAAATGTAAGTCTCGATTCTGAAAGTATTCTCCATGACTTTGTCAACCACACCGTTGCAGTAGTTTCCATCACATCAGCCATCCAGATTAATAGCCACGGGTGTGCAAGGGCTATAGCTTCTGTGCATGCGGCACATGCTGCAAAAATTGAGCAGTCCAGCACCCCAACATGTATCTATTGGTGTGTAAAGCTGCAGTACTTACCAATTTGCTTGTTAAAATGTATTTATTGCTGCTATGATTGTACCTTTTATTTATCATAATTATTATCATAACTAAATAATTCAAATGGCACCCTTAAGAATACTGAGCAATTCGCCACGTTTAAGCAAAATTACCTGCATGTGTCAAGGTTGGATGTGTAGCAGCTGTCCAAAAAATAGAGACTGCAGTAATACTTGCAGTGGCATCTGAATCCCCCAAATGTGTATTAATTACTCATAAATATACTTAATGTCTTGTGGCAAATGATTGGTAGTTGGAAATGAGAATGTAATGTTTATATAAATATTTTGTAATCTTTCTGAAGATGTGCTATGTGATGGACTGGTGACCTGTCCAGGGCACATCCCGCCTCTCACCTGATGACAGCTGGTGATAGGCCCACCTCATGAACCTGCGAGGTTAAGCATGTTGGATAATAGATGTACGACATGCTGAAGATGAAAATTCTGCGGATGCTTTAGTTTTCAGCCTTTAACCTGTACATCTTTGATAAATGTCTTTTTTTGTATATGCTAACATAAAAAGGCTTGTGTATGAAATGTTAGAACCTCGCATTTTATGCAGACTATTATATTTAGACATTATAAATCACAAAACTCAGTATAATAGTTGATTAAGTGATTAGTCCTCTCAGTTTTTGACCGGACTGCCAACATTACTCTTGTTTCAACACATGTGCAGATTAGGATGGAGAGACTAGATTTATGTTAGCCTTTGACAATTTCTTATTTATTTTTTCTTATGCAACTGTAGGAAATCTATTGAAAAGCCATTTGTCAGTTAATCAGGAGGTTTCCTGCTATTGCATAATCATGTTATTTTAGGTAATTTCACAAGGATTTATGTCATGGGGTTTGGGTCTTTTGTCTTGTTTCACTTTATTTTAGGATTTGTCAGTCTTTTAATATTGACTTCATTCAATAGGTTTAAAATTACCTTTAGTTTACTCTACTTTTTAATATGTATTTTTTATTCTGCTCTGAGTTGAAGTCATTAGAGTTCACCACCTTCCTAAAATAATAGCCTAAGCCATTTTGTTGATCGGATTTCCTTTTTTTTGTTTATTTTTTGCATACCTGCCTCTGCAGGTATGCAGGTATGCAAATACCCCTACATTTGGGTTCTGCTCTCAAGTGTTATTTCAGTTTCAGCATGTTTTACTTTTCTCTTCTTTCATGTCTTAACATTCAGTGTTACCTTTAGTGTCTTCAGCAGAGAGAAAGGGCCTACTGTCTTATTCAGAGAGTCTTTGCAAATGTCAGTCATATACCATCGACCCTCTAGAACAGAAAATGCTATCTTACACAAAGGTCAGAATTACCCTGTTATGTCTTTGTGCATTCAGTGACTTTGGTGTGAACGGAAGTAAAACTGCAATGGTCAGAACACTTTTAATGCCTAAACAAGTATGCTTCACCATATGAGTAGTAACTATTGAAATCTCAGACCAGCAGTTGCGTTCACTGAATATTTAATGTGTTTTCTGTTTGTTTTTTTTTTAAATGATGATTGGATTTGTTGTGGATTGTAGAGCAATGTAATGCGTAAATTTAGACTACTTGTATATTAACAAAATACATTTAAACTTTTGTACAAGAAGAAAATCCTTTGACCTCCCTCATTCATTATTGCTTTAACTTTGCTTTGCTAAGCTATCTAAAACTTCATTTCAAATGTCCAGAGAACTGCATAAGGCTTCTTAATCTTAACTTTTAGCTGTAACTTTAGAGAAGAGATGAAATGAAATCTCCACACAAAACCACACCCGACACTCAGAATGTCCTTTTAATCAGTCAGTCACACTTTGAGCCTGGCTTCTTTAACATCTCATTACTTCATTTTCTTTTACTTTCTCTCATTGATTTTTCACTTTATTTTCAAATCTACCGGTAATTCAGAGATAAACTGCCCTTACAGAACATCTATTAAAACATTTTATTTGGACCAGATTTAGTTTACAGTTTTACTTTGCAGTTTCACTTTTTCAGTTCTGTCTTTCCTTTATAACTTATGACACTGTTCTAAAAATAAGTCTTTTAAACTTAAAAATTTTCCTCAAAATTTAAACCTGTGCAGCATCCAATGTAACTAACTTCCTGGAAAATGGGTAAAATAACAAAGTTCTTTGACACAAAGCAGGACCAACTACAGTACAAGGGACATTTATTTGCATATCACAACTTATGCACAAAGGAATATGAAGTGTGTCAAACGAAAATAAAAAAAAGAAAGTAAGAGCAAGAAATGCATCAGAAAACAGTAAAATTATAGCAACTGTGTGTTACATCACCATATTTAAGAAAGTTTTTGATTCATCCCTCTTCAAATGCAGATTTCAGTATCACAGCCAGAATAGTGTGTACTTCCAATGTAAAGGAGACGAGCTGTGGGTTCATTTTAGCAGCAGCAGTGATGTAAAGCTGTACCATAGTACAAACAGAGCCTGTTTTTTCTTATTGCCCAAATAAAACTTAATGATTGTTGTTTACTATTTTCAAACATATTCTAAAGGTTTACAATAATGTCAAAGAATGCTACAGATAAGTCAGATTTTGTGTTTTACATTTGGTACATTAATCCTAACCACATAATACAAACATGTTATTATTGACGCAGCAAACCTTGATTCACATTTTGTTCATGTCAAAGTGATCTACATGAAATTAGTGGACACTAGACTGAGTTTAATGTTTAATAGGGTTGCGTTTAACTTTTACTTTGCTTGTTTGGATACCTATCAACTTTAGAATGATGAGTGCTGCATAGAACAACAACTGTCTTGACATTAAACCATTTGTTAAACGTTTAATACCTTAGAAAGTTTGAGTTTGCTGAGCTTAACATGCAAACTACTTCTCAGTCCAACGCTACTAATACTAGTTGAAAATGACATAATGGAAAGACATTGCTGTGATGACATTCTGAAGACAGTGTTGGAAAGAACTGGACATACGTAGTTACTTGATTTGTGCTAAAAAATGGAAACATGTTCATGAACAATACATAATACCACCCCTTTAATAAAAGGAAGTTCAATATCCATCTCTGTTATTTTTTAGTAAAATCCTAGTTGCTTACGTTATCAGCCTCTTCTGAAATTGTATGTTATTTTACAATTTGCCTTTGTTGAAAATTTCTTCAAGTCCTGACAGATAATGTGATTCTTATGCAAAGCAGGTACTATCATAATCTCATTAGCCTTTTAGGGTAGGGTAAAGCTGTGTATCATCAGCAGGGGGTCATTTCATCTCATTGCCAGTTTATCCCTGTCTCTAAAGATGACTGCTGAGACTGAGTTGAAGTATTCTCTGCTATAGAATAAAATCTTTTTGCAATTATTTTTTTCCCACCATCCTCAAGTTTGTGTGATCACTGCAGGATGGGTACCTGTTGTTGATCCAGTTAATCTTAAAGATGAATTTGATGTTCTGTCAGTGAAACCCTCCATCAACTCTGATCTAGAAAATGTGACTGAATTGTTGCTGTAAGAATTAATTAATACAAAATCACAATTAGGGAAATCTCTTCACACTACTATTTCCCTTTATTCTTTTATAATTTGAGTTAATAGAATTAGTCTAATTAGAATAGTGTGTTATTCACCCATAATCCAACCATGCCTGCTGTGGCTAGTAGATTCTTTTAAAAAATTTCAATACTGTTGAAGATTTATTGCGTCCGTGATCATTGTGTATTGATCCTCTTGTGACTTATTACATGGATATGTCACAGCTTACCATAGATCATAGCCACTCTCCCACGATCATCCATTCTGCCCTTCAGAAAGACATTGTGATCTCCGCATTCATAGCAGTGGCATGAACATGCCCTTTAGCACTCCTCAGATCTCATGGAAGCTTCTTTTAGTTATTCTATGTGGTGAGGGAGAAAAAAAAAACATCAAACATTTTATTTGATATATGACTTACATTCAAAGCGCTGTGTTCAGTTCAGATCTTGAAGTAGATGTGGTTTGTTAAGGTATTGGTGTAGTATGTTTATATACTGGCTTGTTCACAATATTTTTTAAATATTAATGCACAAGAGAGTAACAGATTTTTTTTTTATCACTGATGTTTATGTGCTGAGACAATGTGCCTCCAGTAATGTGAACTTTTGTCTAATATCTCTCCAAAGGAAGAGACATTAGGCAAATTACAGCTCACAACTATATTTTAATTAAATAACCAGGTCAAGTGTTTTCAACTCTGTATTTGATTTAGATACATCTATAGCATGTTTAACACATGTGGAACACACTGAAAAAAACAGAATAGAGGACTGCGAAATCTCTTATAGCTCTTTTCTTGGCATTTCGACCATTCAGCACACTTTTGCAGTCGTGTTGCAATCACCGGACAGCATTCACAAGCGTAGACATTTATACACTGATTGGCAGGCAATTTAGGATTTTGTGCCTTTCCCAAGACATACTGGCATGTGGCAAGGGACAAAGCTGGAATTGAACCTCTATGTTTCCTGCTCTTTCCACTGATCCACATGAAGTCAGCAAATAAACAACAAAACATTGTGTCCAGACATTTCAGTACCTTGTCTGCTGCACAAGACAGGAAATTCTGAATTACATAAGTTGTTGTCACATAAGTTCCTTGTTTCTTGCTTAGTGCCTGGGCAGAAATTTTGGCATAAGCAACTTTTTGAAGCTGTAGAAAAAACACTTGTTCATGAAAAGGATCAGAGGCTTTTTAAGTACTTGCATAAACCACAAATTTGCTTTTAGAAGATGAAAGAATGTCATAAGAAGATGTATAGCTTGGTAGGATTTTCTGAAGCAATTTATGACTAATGAAGCTACAAGAAAAGACTATAGTTACCAATACTGCTACTTATAGCTCTTGTCATGAGATGACATTAGAAACTTAATTCAAGAACTGCTATTTCATATATTGTTTTACTAGTTGGCAACACTTTATGCTCCCAACCAGCTCCACACAATTTGGTTATTTTACCTAAAGAAATGAATACAAAATGTTAAACAATAAATTATTACTATATGCAAGTAATTAAAACAGTTAGGTGGACACTGGGACCCAGTTGAAAGCTGTTTCCTCTTACCATGGGCTTTACAGTTACTGAGCAGTCGGTCCAACTGAAGCTTTTCAGAGATATCTTTGCAATAAGGGAGGTAAGCTTAAATTGTATGTCAAAGGCACTTATTTAAAGAATTGGAGCTGTCTGTAATTAGGCATTCCGTTTGTCTATGCCATTGAATATCCTTAAATTCCAAACTCAAGAATACTGTGAACTAAAATGAGAAACTTAGACAAAATCAAGGTACAGTCTTGATATTTTTTAGGAAGAAAAAAAACACTATTGAGGAAGTTATTCCTTCTAATCAAATATTACAACATTTTCATATGAGAAAAGGCAAATATCACTGTTATAAGCACATGCAAAATGAAATGTCAAATAAAACTGTAACAAATGTTATATTTCTCTTTTTGTAGCCTGCTGAGATAAATTTAAATCATGGCCATTTCTTCACAAGCTACAAAACAATTGTAGTAAAACTTTCCTTCAGTTAAAAATCACACCATTCAGTAGCAAGGGAAATGCATTAAAAGCATTCATTAAAGCTCACTTTCCTACACTATGATCAATTGTGATGCACACTGGTCCGAACAAGTTACCTGACATCCCTTTCTGTGAGGTCACTTTTGAATGTCAACAGCAAAGGAAGCCTCATAGGTCCTGATTAACCTGCTAGTGCACCAGCACAGCACCAAGGGATTTGTAGTATTAGTAGTCCATGTGCTCTCTACCAACATGCCAGCTTTAACTGACATTTTAATTACCTTGTGGGGAAAATATAATTACATTAGGAGATAAATTTGGCCTGAGTTTTACACCTATAGCTTTTATAGTTGGGGTAAATACTGTAAATGCTAATCAAAGATTAAATAGATGCATAGTAGATGTATTTCTGCAGACATTATATGGTTTGTTCTGATTATACACTATTGACCCCAGTTAAATTTTGTCTCTTTGAAAAACAGATTTTGGCAATGTTATTATAATGTTTAATCAGGGTTTTTTTTTCCATCACAGTTGAAATTTGGATATTATTGAAAAGTAATGCAATAAATGTTTTTATTGATCAAAAGTTAAATTAATACAAAAGAGACAGCTTTTAGGTTTTAGACCCCATCCTCCTTTGGTACAAAACACAGAGCATACTCCAAGCTTTTTCAAACAGGGGTGGAAACTAGTGCAAATTGACAGAGCTATTAACTAATATGTAATTTTATGTGTTTTAGATCATGTTTTGTTATTTGAAAATTATTCTCACTATGAAATTTTAACTGTTAACTATTTTTTCGTGATCAAAATGTAAACATTTGATTTCAGTTTTTGTTCAAGCACAGTTAAAGATGGTACTTTGACCAGTAGACCTTAACATGTATATTAGAAGTTGACTACTGATGGCTTAAAATCCAAACAGTCACTGACAGCAGAATGACATGAAACACCATCCAAAATGCTGCCTCTCAGACAGATAAAAAACAAAATGCAAAGTAGTTTCAGGTCAATCTGGTGTACAGATTTGGTTAAGCTACAAGATTTTACCTTGCATGGTTGCACAAAAATACAAACTGTGTGGGTGTGAAGCCACATTCCCTTTTTGTGGCAATTGTCCTGCCATTTTCTGTAGAGGTGGATAACAATAACTGGCACTTTTTGAGTAATGATTTGTGCAAAGTAAGAATGCGATGCACCGATGGTAGGATAGTTCTCCAACATGGTCACTTGCAGGGACTGGAAGCACAATGGGACCTAACATTATAGAGTGAGAGAAAATCTCTCTGGATTTTATGTTTCAGGGGGTTAATTCTGGCAAATAAATGTTCTTTTTCTTTATGAATAATGAACTCTATGCTGTGTTAATGATGGAAACAAACATGAAGCAATTTGTGAATCTGCTGAGACTACTGGTGTTAGTTTTGGTGCAGGACATAGTTGTGAATTGTTCAGATAAGAGCCATGTTCACCAACCCCTTCCCCATTAACATAGTAAAAGCTCTGCCCAGAAATCTGTGTGGGGAGATTAGTGAGAATTCTGACTCAATGAAACTGCCTGTCCCTGATGTGAATATTATCAATATTTGCTCAGCTGTAATTGCATTATTCTTGTACCCAACAAATACAAGTTAACTACAGTGAGTTTTTCTTACATTTTTTTTCTCAGTCACATTATGATTGCTATCAAAGTTTTATTTTGAACTAAACCCACTGTTATGCAAAAAAAATCAGAATTTGTTTTATAGGATTTAGTAGACCATGACAACTATATTTACCTTACATGCCTTTATTATTGGCCATTATTGTTCTTACTGTTCCGTAATCTGTTTATGCTGTTTCCCTCTTCATGACTATAGTTTTAAACCCAAAGCCACTTTTTCAACATTGGATGGTATGAAAACTGTTGCTCCAGTTCTTTAAATTTGTTAAATATTTCACTGTAGTCTCCACAGAATAAATTACAACCTTCCTCTGCTTTTAGCTCTTGAAGAAAGAATGACCTGATTAAGGATTTCTTTTTTTTTTGGAGGAGAATGAATTTAAAGTATTATGAAAATTAAAGTATCTACAAAAAGAACCGAGGGGCAGAAATATGGACAGAATACCATTGCTATCACTTATTCACATTTCCTCTTGCCTACATTATCAAAATATATGAAATCAGGTTTAATTAGGTGTCAGTATAATAAGATGAACTAAATGAGTCCTCTAAGAAAAATCACAAGCTTGTTTTGGAGCAATAGTTAATTGGTTGTCAAGTAGGTTTTTTTATTTGTTTGTTTTGCTGAATTTGGAACAAAAAAAAGTAACCATGTTTGGTCCAAAAATAAAAAATAAAACATTAGAATAATTATCTGGTGTTGCAGTCATTCCTAATTAAATTATACTTGGTTACCTTGATGTCTAGCATCCCTGAGAAAAAATCCCTCAGTTGATAAAGAATGTTTTACTGGAGTTGTGACAGGTTTGCCATGGGAGGCGAAACTTCACCTCTTCTGGTTTCACTTCACTGACTCCCTGTACATTATAAATCTGGAGGCCCTTAAAAACATTGAATACATTTGTGTTTGGCTCCCTTGCGCCACATAAAAGTACTTCACTCAAACTCAAGTCAGATATGATACTAATGGGTAATGAACATGTGGTTCAATGAGAATTGCTTGTAGGAAACCCAGTTTTAAGAGTTTAGAATTTAGCAGATACATTACTTTTAAGCTTAAGTTTACTTTATGTTGTTTACTTACTTCTTGAGTGGTGCCCATCTATTTATTTGTGTCACAAACAAACTTGTTGGTTCAAGTTTTCCACAGGCTAATGGTGCTGGTAATAGCATTTAAAAAAAACAAAAAACATGTTGTGTTGGTAGTAGGCAAGTTGTTAAAGTATTAGTTAATGAGCATAACTAAAGAACAACTAGCAGTTGTTCATTAGAATGATTACAGTTTTTAAGAATGTGATTTGTAGAGTTTGTGGAAGAACGAGCTGTGTGAACAGTGTGACGCAAATGGATAACTTTAAATTACCAATCTTCTGAGCTAAGATTATATTGTGTTCTAATTATTTATTTTTTTGACACCTTGAACTGAAGCCTCCATACATCAGATAAAGACAGAATGATTGACAGTCTTGATCCAGGCAGTTATACATTTGTTGTGACATCAGTTATTTAATTTAAAAGGCAGGTGGATTATTGATGAGACAATCGATGTCATGTCAACTGAAACAGTATTTTTGTCTCTGGAATTTGAGACACTTGTGTAAATCATCAGAAATAATAGTCTTCTTCTGGTATGTAATAAATGTACAATGCCCTCTCTGGCACTTTAAATCTGTTGGCAAATCACCTATCAATCACTATTTGTATGGTTGAGGAGGCACTCTGACATTGCGGTTGTTGTATTAAATGAAGGTGAGGAGTGGTGTAGGGAATCATGAATTACTCTTCTTTATATGTCATATCGAATCTAAGTGTCTGAGTGTCTTTTAGCAGACCACCAGCCTGAAAGTAGCAATGCTTTCATGCTTATCACTTAAATTCTTTTTACCCTTTATTTAAACTGTCTCTGCCTTTTGCCTTTTTTGGTTTACTAAAGCAGCTTGAAATCAATAGAAAATGTTTTGCTTCACAGCTTTTCCCATGATTTGTTATTGCACACTTAGGTGAGAAATGCATTATGTAGAACTGTGCACTTAAGGTAATGAGATATTTTACAGTTTCGTTCCCAGCAGAAAGGCCAAACATTAAACAAATTAATGCTTGATGCCAAATGATGATGTTGGATTTCTAAGATGTTATGATGATATCCATGACCTAAACATCAGTAAATAAGGTACCCAAGGTATTTGATACACACTTTAGTATCAATGCAAATGATTAGAATGGAATTTCAGAACAGTAAATACAGCATTTCAGTAATAGAGGTAACTTTTCTATTTTAAGCAAATTTTTCAACGTGTCATGCATTGTAGTAAAGAGGACCCAGAAATGGGCTAGTGGTTGGTGTATGGATGCAAAAAATCTGTTTTATTTAATTTAAAAAAAGTTACAAAATACATTATTATTATTATTGTGATAGCAATCCCAACAACACTAAAAACTGCACAGTAACCTAGAACTACACATGGAAACCCAGCAGCAAAAATAAAACAAAAATCATACCTGCTAAATCTAGTAAAGAAGTGAATAGAAATTCAGAGGACACATAATAAAAACGGTTTCTTATTTGTCCTCTTCAAATACCTTAAAAATCTTCCATGTTGTTAGTCTATTAAACAGGAATTTGCCACAGTTTGATATGAGCCTGGGATGGAGTTTTTTGGTCAGTTTTGTTTTGTGCAGCTTATTTAGTCATGTCAATGAACCTACTCCCTTCTCACCAGGTAATTTCTTAGAAAATGTTAGAGTGGCTGTTAAGGCTAAACCAGTGTGTAACACTTTGTCAGAGAACTGTAAAAAGACCTTGTGAGGAGTGTTTGTCTGCTGATTGATGGTGAGAACACTTGGAGTGTGTCCTTTTCATCCAGTTTATATCACATTCTCTCAGTCACTCAAACTT
Source organism: Xiphophorus hellerii (assembly GCF_003331165.1). NCBI lineage: Eukaryota > Metazoa > Chordata > Actinopteri > Cyprinodontiformes > Poeciliidae > Xiphophorus > Xiphophorus hellerii. The sequence goes on along the minus strand of NC_045689.1, from coordinate 13,466,070 downwards.
CAACATGGAACTTCAAAATACATGGCTTCAAGTGGAACAAAGCTTCATTCAGCTGTGTTTTGTAGAACTGCTTTGGTACATTCACTGGTGCAGTGCTGCTTTACAGAGCTCGTTAACAACATCCAGTATTGTTTCCTCCTCTGATACAATTATTGTCATAATCTATACCGACAAAACTCCAGCTTGGATAAATAGCCTTACTTGTCATTTTTACAAACAGGCCAGTCAAATCTGACACTGAACAACTACTTTCCAAAAATATGCCACTATGATTGAAATGTTTGATGCTTTGTTAGTAATATGATGAAAACGATAGTCGATCAATTTCCAAAACTCAATTCATTCCATTTTAGAATAAACTCATCTCCATTCCTGCAACTATTTTGACCATAAATTAATTTTTTTTTGCACTCGGCAAGCTTTATATAAACTTACTGAGTTTACATAAAATATATTTACAACATAATACCATTTCATTTTCTGTTATGTGTGTGCAACACGATCTAATCTGCCCTTTCAAAAATTGAGATCTTTCCTCCATCCCAGCACTCTGTTTTTATTTAAAATCTACTTTTAATACCATAAGTTGGGTGACAGCTCATATTCTGACACGCTATAGATTTTGATATGTATATTAGAGATCAGATTTAATCAAAAAATTGACTTTTAAATAACATTTGGTATGTTTTATATGTAAATATTACTAAACTATAACCGCAACAAAAATAAGAATAAGAGATGGAGGCATATGTTTTTCCAAAAAGTCTCAGTGAAAGATATTTTTTATCAGATAATAATGTTGTTCATTACTACACTTTCTCATTTATTTTTCATAACATTTATCTGACAAACTGCTATGTGCAGCAATCATCAGCACTAAATCTTAATCCTCACCTATATGGTACATATTTTATTGATTTTGGAAGCACCTGTCATATAGTATGCACATTGGAGACATATTGTAGAGCAAAGTAAATATGGCAAATTAAAGTGATAAGACCTGAAATTACACTCAATAATTTGAGTGTAATTTGAAGATTGAAGCCAGCTATAACTCAATTAAGCAACTTACTAGTTCATGTGTGTAACAGGAGTTACTTAAATTCATCATATGTTGTTATAAAAATGTTATTCCAATGAGTGGGTATACACTAACTCCATCTGTTTATGTCATACAACAATCTGACACAAGTAATTACTTTGATGGATCTCTCTCAATCTTTTCTTTCTAATAAGCTTATTTTTGTTTTCTGTCATGATAGTGAGACATAAATTCAAGTTCCCTTAGCCTTGTTATCATTGCTCTGATCTGTGCTTTTTTCCTTCTCTAGTATCTTAAGCAAAATCTGAATTAAGCACTCAATACAACTGACATCCATTACAGTTTTTACAAGCTTACAGAGTAGGGTTCTTTCTCCCAAATCCCATTTAAACTTGAGGATGATTCATTAACTATTTTTCTAAGGTGTTGGAGTAGACGGTTTATTATTATTCTGCTTCTTTTTGTTGATTTATTTTTACATGCCGTTCAAGTTCCAATTTTTCTTTCTATTGACCTTTCTATTAGTCGTCTTTCCTCAACCGGACCAAAGCTAGATGTTTATCATCGTTATGCTGTTGGTGTGTTTGCTTGTGTATGTCCTCTGATCCATATAGATATGTTTTTCTAAACGCTTTTACTCTTCAGATGATATGACAAGTAAAAGCTTTGGCTCTTTGTACCATTTAATAGTAACCAATTTACAAAAAGAAGTGTGAACATTCTCATGTCTTGTCACTCCATCCTGCATAAAAATGAGCACCTGTCAGGTAAAGAGGAGAACCTGGAAGCCTAGAGATTCTCACTTAAGAATGGTTTCTTGGCTTTTGACAGGTTGCATTGTGAAAATTCTGGCTAGTCTCTCTAAACTGCCTGGGGCTGTTTATTCTGCTCTGTCTTCTGCGTGGAACAGTCGTTGTTAGACACATTTTACTTTTGTTTGTTTTCTGGTATTAAGGCTCAGCGAAAGCAGCCAGTGGGTTTGATGCTAGTCCTTATCCTTTTCTGTCTTTGCCAGGCTTCTCCAGCAGTGTTACTTTTTAATAAACACAACCAGACTTCAGAATTGTTATTCAACTTTTCTTTAAAAGTGGCATTCATGGAATTTTTTTCAGCCTATTCAGCATTTAAGGGTGTTAACACTTCACAATTTAAGAATTTTACTCAAAAACAAATCAGGGTGTAATTTGTAGTTAACTATTGACTCATAATTAGTTAGGAGTCAAGAGCCTGTTTAATGTTAATTGCTTCATGTAATCACATTGTCAGGAAAGCCTTCTTTATGCATGTGACCAGTAAATGGGCTTAAAGAATAAAATAGATGGGTACCTTTAAAAATAGTAAAAAATTATCTGAGAAGGTTACACAACTTCTGAGTTGGGATGAAAAAATAGAAATACAAAAAGGCAGAATGAGGTCTAAAGTTGAGCAAAAAATCTCAACACAAAACAAAATATTTTAAGGCGATACCTGCTTTGACAGTTTGAAAGATTTTTTTGTATTCCATTTTTAACAAAAGGACAATTCAAGGTGCTTTGCATTATTAGAAGCAAATTGTAAGAACAAAAGCAAAACTAAAAAATACATTGGTGTGGCAAAGTAAGCAAAAACAATGACAAGTTTAGAGACAGAGTACAGTTTATGATGCTCCATGAAGTGGATGCTCCATTAATCAAAGGCAGCTCTAAGCAAAATGGTTTTTAGCCTTGTTTTAAAGAAACTTGGTATTTAAGGATTTTTAAAGTTTTCTTTAGGTTTGTTCCAGACTAGACATGCATAAAAACTCAAGGCTCCCTCTTCATATATGATTCTGGTTATGGGGATGTCCTGAACCAGAAGACCTCAGGATTTGGAATGGTGATAGGACAACAGATCTCTAATGTATTAAGATGCCATCTGGTGATTTGCAAACTAAGCATTTAAAGTCAACTTTCTGAACTACAAAGAGGCAGTATAAAGACTTCAGAAGTGGGGAGATGTACTCCACTAAAGGGAATTAAAAGTGGCATGACTCAATAACTAATGTCTTTTATTTTGGCCTTTGCATTAGTTTTTGTGAACTGATGTGTGAGCTAAAATAGTATAGGATAGTCATCTTCCTCAGGCATGTGCTTTCTCCTCAAGACTTTTAAACAAAGCCAGGGGTGCCAAAGTCCAGTCCTCAAGATCTACAATTCTACAACTTTCAGATGCTCTCCAACGCACCTCAATCAAATAGCTGAATTCCCTCATCATCTCTGCAATTTCTTTGATTTAGGAGTGTTGAAAAGAGATGCATCTAGAAGTTGCAACATAGTAGCTTTTGAGGACTTGCCCAACCATGCTCTAAGTTATTGAGTATTGTTTGAGTAATGTCATATTCTGCTTTGGTAAGCAAATGTCAATATAAAGCAGAAAAGAATACCAGATAACTAGACATTTAAACAGGACCTGCCAAAGTGTAAGGCAGCACGTTAGAGGGGGGTAGTGCACTGCTAATGTTTGTGCTATTGTTAATGCATTGCCTTTACTTTTGCAAAAAATCAGATGTTTACTTCGTGGCATTTTGTTAGCAGAAAACACACTCATTTCTTAGCAACAGATTAACAACAAATATTATTGTTCAAAAAACATAAGATTTCTTCTGCTCTAACAGAAATCTTAGAGAAATCCTAAGTAGTATTGAAATACTACAGTACTTATCATATGCTACTCAACAAGAATTGTGGATTTGGTGAATTTATCAGGAAAGTGAAAATGTGTTTTTTGTTTTTTTGTTTTGTCATTGATGGTAAATATATCATAAAGCAGAAATTCAACACAAAGGTAAAAATCAGATTTACATTTCATGGACGTTCGTTGCCAGAAAAAAATACTCATCTCTTAATACCAAATAAATAACAAGTAGGCCTGTCACGATAACAAATTTTACTGAGCGATTAATTGTCTCAAAAATTATTGTGATAAACAATAATTTTGTTTGAAGACCTTTTTATACTGATTTTATGGAAATGACGTAATAATGCATGTGATTTCCTGAAAAGATGGATACACTTTATTTTCAGTCTGTGCACGCTACTGAAACTGAGTCATGCCTAAAATAGACTATACTCTTTGAATTCAAAGTTTTTGTAGTATAGATGAACATTGCTCTCTGAATTGTGTTTCTACTGAGACGTTTCTACTGAGACGTTTCATCTGCCGAGATTGAAGTTTGTATTTGTTTTGATTGCTTGTCATTTTGCTGAAATATATACAGTAACTTCATAAACAAAAAAAACCCTGAAACACTGGAAAAGAGTAGATACCTGTGTTATTAATAACGTTAAGCTGCTAAGTTTCTTTGAAATGTCTGTCTTTATATTAGAGCATTTATATCGCACTTAGAATAAACATAAGTTACCCGTTTAAGCTCAGCAGTTCAATGTGACTGAATGTCATCTAACCTCATTATGTCTTGAGAAATGAGAAAACATATTCACCAACAGACTTGGACTACTATGGATTGGGAATTTATTTAAGTCTTTATGACTGGTAAAGTCATTTATCATCCTTTCTTCCTCCAGCAAATTGAAAACTAAGTTCAATTGCAGTAGCTTAAATTGAAGCTCCTTCACACAGTATGCAAATAAAATCATTTTAGCATACAGAAATTGTATAACGAAGGCATATACTGTACAATACTCATATGAAAAGACAACATCTTACTTAAATGCATTTTACTTAAATGACATGCAGTCTTATTAGTTCTGATTCACCTTGTTGCAGAGGGATGGGATGAGAGAAAACTAGAGGCTTCATAGCTTAAACACAGAAAAGGAAATTTACTGAATGGCCTTTTCTCTTAATTAGTATATTTATTGTTTCATTCTGTTACCTTTCAATTTCAAGATGTCAGTGTAATAGTTTATGGGGTGCAAAATATGAAGGATTGGTTTATTCTGTTTTAGTTTTTATCTATTTAAAACTTTAGTCAGATTTTTGTAGCTATCTCCAGAAATCAAACAGTAGGTCAGAAGACTGTGGGTCTTTAAACACATAGAATAAAAGCACAGGCATAAAGCTGACATTTCTGTGTGATTCTAGCATTACAGTTTTTAATAATAACACCAAACAGACAGGAGTAATTTCTTTGAAATCATAATTGTAGTAATAAAGCTCTGGGGTGTTATTGAACTTAATGAACCACTTAGGGCACAAAACACTGATTAATTAGTTTGAAAAAAGAAAAGACACAATTCTTATTTAGATATTACAAAGCCTCCAGGCTTCTTGTTGAATGAGATGGTGAGAGTGCTTTTAGTCTGCAATGGATGTGACATGTTCATGGCACTTTGTCAAGACATCACAGTGTTATGTCTGCATTCATGAGGCACACGTTTAACAATCCACCTGTATAGAGTTGCTTTTGATTAAAGAGGAAGATAAACATGATTTATGTTTTTGTTGACAAAGATTATTCTTGATTATCTTAATGATGGCATGTCTTTGTCATGTAAAGCACTTTCAACTACCTTGTTCCTGAAATGTGCTAATGAAATAAACTTGATTTATAAAAAGATAAAAGAAAATGATCAATGCTAACTTGGTAATTTAAGCTTAAGGACAAACTGTCGAGGGTTTGATTTCTAACCTACAGCAAAGCAATGCTAGAGGTGCACTTTGATTTCATTCTTTTGTAGAGACAGTTTTTAAATCTTGACTTTGATTGAAAGACTTGACAATGCTTGGACTTTCCCCTCAAGGAGCATTAGACTTGTGAACATCTTTGATTTGAAACTCTCTTACTCTCATCATGTTACCATAAAATAGACTTCTTTCACATTTAATATGTATATATTGCAGTGATGTCTGGCATCATTTTGGAGCATAGCATGTCAACTGGCGCACCATGTAGTATCAACCCACATCACAATTACTTTTGGCGATTTATTGCTGAGCAGGTGAAATACATGCCTGTGCAATGTTTGCCTGTCCACAAGTGGTATTTTGCGTTTTAAATCCTAATCACGTTTCTTCATTTTCCACTCTTTGAATTTCTCATTATCACTTCTTGGTTATGTCCTGAAAGAAATACGAGATAATTTTATTACAAAGGCCATGTTTTTAATGTCTTTCTGTGCTTCCAAGGAAGGTGTGTCTTGGCAATAAAAAGGCATTACATCAGCTATGTTCTTCAGTGATAGATCTTTTTCTTATACTTTACATTTTAATCACTTTAAACTTCAAAATATTTCTAACAGCTGTACTTGACATTTCTGCCAAATATAGGAGGGCACGAATGCTCCTGCTAATGCTTTCTTTAGTTAGTAACACAGAGGATCCACCTGGGAGAAATCAGTTGTCCATTTCTGCATGCATGGACAAAAGAACCATGCATGTATGCACTTAT